>NW_022900928.1:82075935-82115139 GCF_012274545.1 Fukomys damarensis
CCGCCGCTAGCGCCCAGACCGGGGACCTTGGGGAGAACGGGCTCCCAGAGTGCCTTGGGACTGGTCGCTCTCTAAGTGCCGCGGGCGGGTCGCGTGGCGCTGGCCTTGCCAGTACTGAGGACCTGCGGGCTGGGCTGTACAGAACTGCGGCGATGTGGTGCGGCAACGGGCGCCTCGGGGTGCGTTTCGGCTGCCTGTGCAGCAGTGTCTGGGCCAGAGCACCGGCCCGCCGCCTGCGCTGGACCGGCTGCATCGACCGTAAGGACCTCCGTGCGTGAGGGGACAGTGGGAAACAGGTGTCTTGGACTCGGGAGGGCGTAAGTGAGGGGCCGCGGTCTCTCCGCTCCGTCCTGTCTGCCCGCAGGGTTCGGTCACCCTGGAACGCTTTCTTCGCTCCATCCTCTCACCCCGCACTCCCTGCCCTGTCCTGCCCCACGGGGCCCTCTCCTAGCTGGGTCAGGTCATCCCGAGACTCAACCGGCTCCATCCAGTCACCCCAGACTCTACTGTCAAGCCGGTACCCGCTACTGGTTCATCCGGTGCTTAAGAGAAGTTAAGGAACTTGTGTGTTTGTTGTGTATTGAAATATCCCAGTAGGTTCTAAAGGTAGTGAGAATGTAAGAAGCTGGGTGCTCCAGGTAATACACGATTTTTTGTAACTTAATGCCTGCAGATATAAAACATGTATTGGTGAATCTCTTGCAGGACAAATACTGCAATTTCTCGGGGTTTGTGGTGTGACTTCAAACATTGAGACACTTTTTCACTTTTTAAAAGAAAAATCTATATTCTTAGAAGTTTTATTTCAATTTTTTTATGTGTATTTCTCGGTGAATATTCTGAGAATTTGTGAAACTCAGATATATTTAGAATTCAGGCGGGTGACCAGAATAATTCTTAGTTTTATGATTTACCTGGAAAACTGACCAATATTTTCAGAATAAGTATGTGAAAGTCTTTCCACTAGGCCATAAGTTCAACAGTAATATAAACCACATCTGTCTGATTCTATATTTTCTAGATTGATATCTACATATAACATATGCAATGAAATTTGCTTAATAGAGGAGTGAATTTTCGTTGCTATTAAAGTTTTAAGTAGTCAAGGGAAAGGAAGTTGTCTACTTGTATATTTAATGTATCAAACTTGTTGGTGGACTGGAGATTTAACTTAGTGGTAGAGCGTTTGCCTCCACTTGAGGCCTGAGGTTCATTCCCTAGTACTGCAAGAAATAAAGCTAATTGATGGTAAACACAACATGTAATTGTTGATTAACATTCGTAATTATTTCATTGCCTATTTTAATGTTAAGTAATTTTTGAATTAAGATTTTTCTTCTATGTCATGTATATTTGTTATTATGTATAATTTGTCTTATAGGTAGGGAATTTGCTCACTATCTAATAGGAATGCATTTTACAGTGGCCTAACGGAGGCTCTAAGATGTTCCTCCCTAATGTACTGAAAGTTGCACATTTAATTATTTCAGAATCAGAGGTGAAAATCTTGATTACTTGTCCATTGCTCTTGCATTACAGTTTTCTATGACTGTGAAGCGTTGTTTCAACACCAAGATTCTCAGTTAGAACTCAGTTCTTTAGTTAATTTTCTTTCTTGGGTGCATTTAAAAATGCTTATATTATTCACAAGTTCGTGAAATTTGCTTTGTGTTTACACTTCAGTTGCTATAGTCTTTCCTCTTCTCACTTTTTCTGTTTTCCTAGGCAGCTTTGCCTTTTTAATATGTGTATGTTGCCGCCTTGAATTCTGCCAGTGACTCTGGGCAAGTTCACGCCCTGTTGTTATTTTTTTTTTTTTTTTTTTTTTTTTTTTTTTTTTTTTTTTTTTGGTACCAGGGGATCGAACTTGGGACCTTGTACTTGCGAGGCAGGCAGCAGAACCACTGAACTAAATCCCCGGCCCTGATTAGCTTTTATAGTGCATTTTTTCTGTCAATTTAAATGTTTTAGTCACCATGCCTTGATTGTTTGAACTATTTAGGAAGTAGTTATTTACTCCATTAAATGAGAGAAAGATGAAGTATTCTTAATATTTATTGAGATCAGTTTAAAAGTCTACAGCACTTCATTTTATATATGATATTTGCATTATTAGCAGTTATGTAATCCTTTTTGTGATTGAACTATTCATCTTTTGTAACCCCAGCTATGCTACATAGTAGATGCTCAATAAATATTAATTTTTTTGAGCAATATGTTTACTGTGCATTTATTTATTTAGTACTTCTTTGATTATTTATTGGCATTGTTGGAAATCAAACCCAGGGCAAGCAGTGTACCACTGAGTTGCATCCCCAGCTCAATAAATATATTTTTTGGAGTGATCTTTGAGCTACAATCCATAGCGGTGTTTGTGCAGTTGCATGAAAAAATGTAATCATTGTGTACTGCAAACATTCACTACTTTTAAAAAATGACCTGTACCCCCCAGTCAGGGACTCATGGATTGTTTTTCCCTAATCATCTTCCTAAAATAGGTTTCTGCCCTGGGCTTCTTCAGAAAGCCTAACTTTGCATCCTCACAACTCATTTCTGAGTTTCCCTTTTGAATGAATGGTATCCAGGTTTGCCCCAGAGAGGCAGATGCTGCCACATGCACTTGTGTTCTGTAAAGACTATGCATCACTAGTAGGCACTTAGGTAAATTGTTGTCTAGTGTAGCTTCATAGTCTTCGTTAGTGCTCATTTGTTAGTAAATGACCAGTGTTTCATATTGAAAGATGATACTTTAGAAAGTAATACAAGGATGGAACTAGAGGTCATCATGTTAAGCAAGCTAAGCTAAACTCAGACAAGTATCACGTATTTTTCCAAATATACGGAGTCTAAAAAAGATGACATGAATGGAGGAAAGAAACTATTATTACAAAAAAAGAAAGGAATAGAGTAGGGTGATGTAAAAAGGAAGGTAAGAGAGATTGGTATGAATTTATTGAAGTGTGAAAGTAGCAGGTTACAAAACAATATGTGTGGCATTGTTTTATTTTAAAAATACACTGATATAAAGAGATAAGAAATCATCTATAATGGTGTTAATTAATGTGTTTTATTTCTCTGGGAGAGAGATGCTAAGCACATTTTTCTTTTTAAAAGCATTTTTTGACTTGTGCTATTATAAAATATTTCTAAGTGGAGGAAATTAACAATTGCTGTTCTATATAAGAGTAGGAGGTTATGTTAGCTTGATTGTAGTATTTCGGGTTGATAGCCTGACCCACCAGTTAGTTATCAGGTGATGCCTGCTTGCCTGATGATGGTACAGGAGAGGATGAAAGAATAATATACAAAAAACAAGGAATAAAGAATAATAAACAATAGTTTATTACTGGAGGGCATGGAATTGATCTAAGCTCTATCTTGGCTGAGACCGTGGACTCTGCATTACTCAGTATTTATGATTGTACAACAGCAAGGATGCATGAAGGCAGATGTAGTCAATAGCAGACTAATATACTAATGAGCCAGGCCTTAAAAAGGGAGTAACTATTTGTTCTTGTGAAGGATGGGTCACAGTTAACAAGCTACCTGTGCTATCTTGCAGATCATAGCTAACAAGCCACCTGCGTTATCTTTAGTTAACATTTGATCTTGGAGAAGGGCTTCACAGAGTCATAATTCCTCAGCTGCAATGTTTCTTTCCTATTAGAGACATCACAACCTCATTGATCATTGAGACCTAAGGTCACTGAGCAATTCACCCTTAGGCCTTGGAATGACTCATCATTTTAATCAGTGGCTGAATTCATAAGCCAATTCAGTAATATCTAAAGCCTGCTCAGTGCAGTTTTAAGATGGTCTCCTACAGTAGTAATCATATATATAAATATATATATATACACATACATACACACACACACACACACACACACACACACACACACACAAGTACATGCCCCAAGCCCTGCATATCCTCTTTCTCCTTTCATTTTCCCAACCACTACTGTACTACAAGGTTTCATTGTGCCTTCAAGTATAGACATAGACTCCTTTTAGTTTCTCTTAGCACATCTGAAATAGGTGATTCTTTCACAACAAAAGAAAATTGCTAACAATGTAGGTCTCATTGTCCCTTTGCAAATTTCTGGTCCTATTCCCATGTGCTGGTTCCAAATTTGTAATCCTCTTATTTTCAAAATTCTCCACATAAGTCCCAAAGGTCACTTTTCTAGAGGAGTCTTGTCAATATATCCTTTACTTTTTAGCTTTTGTATATATAGAGGAATCTGGATTATCTTGCAAAATATGGAAAATATTTTAGGCCTTATTTAACTACTCAGCAACTCTGCTTTCCAATTCAGTTCTATCTTACTCTATGCAGTCTTTGAGAAAGCTATAAAAACTAAATTCTACGATTATGCCACTAGGGGATCAGGTTATTTTAAGAAAATTTTAATGATACTCTGAGATGAGTAGTCACCTTTTCATGAAGATAGGAAGAGATTTCTTTTTCCCATTATCTCCTTTGATGAAATACATTGTGGTCTTAAGTTTTATGTCTCTTTCTTTTTTAATTTTTTGTTTGTTTGTTTGTTTTGTTTTTGATACCAGAGATTTAACTCGGGTCCTTGTGCTTGCCAGAAGGCAGGCAACAGAACCACTGAGCTAAATCCCTGGCCCTTATGTTTCTTTCTTTCATCATCAGTGTTTTCCATGAATGTCTGATTAATATAGGCCAAATGCCTAGCCCTATTGTTTGACCTTTTTCTTAGTTGGAAGGTTCGCCAAATTAGGCTTATGGTGATTTTTCAATTGATACTGTAAAGTTAATATGTTCATGAAAAGAGACAGCTATAGCCAGGTGTATGGCTTGTGTTTAGATGTCCTCCCTCATGTGGTCTTAGGACTTTTTCAGAGGTGTTTGAATCTAAAGTGTGTGTGGGATTGATTCGTGGTACAGTGCTAGGCCTAAGGGCTAGGCCTTAACAGTGAGAGTACTACCCACTCTAAGTAGTCTGAAGATAAAAGGGGCAGGAAGACGCTGTTAAGGTCCCTTGTTGCTTTTACTACCATGTGAGCCTCATGAACTATTATTCTTCTCTGGGATGCCCCTCTCCCATGTGCCAGTCTGTCTTGGAGCCAGTCATCTATAGACTGGAATGGCTACTTACTGTAAACCTTTCCTCTTTCAACTTTGAGTATTTGGTATTTTGTCTCAGCAGTGAGAAAAGTAACTAAGACACCAGGTATCCTATTTTACACAGGTAAGCATAAGATAGGATACCAGTGCAGAAAAAAAGATGTTTATTGTAATTTGAGTAACATTATGTATTCTACCCCCAACAACCTTTGTCTTTCTTTCATGCTGGGTGTGGAACCCAGGGCCTTGTACATGCTCAACCACTGAGTTACATGCCCAACTCTTCTTTTCTGTTTGTTTTTTAATGTGGATTTATGAGGAGGAAAATAAATATTTTTTTAAAAATAGGTAGTAGGCAAATTAAGTCATCCAATCCATTTGGAAATAAAGGAGGGAGGAAAATAGTGGTGCTAATTGGCAGTATCTTTACCCATCCTGTTCTTCCCACTCTGATCCTATTTCTCCTCATTTTTTTCACTATGGCCTCTGCCAGTTTAGAGCTACAACTGTATTTCACTAAGTGGTGGAGAGATGTCTGAGAAGTCACTGTGTACTGTCCCTTCTTCACATGAGAAACTGCTTAGAGATGGATGATGCATACTCTGGCTGTTAAAGGCCCAACTTTGTGTGGGAAATGTTACAGTTGGTCCACTGTCTCTGCTTCATGGAGCTGCTTATTGGTCCTCCTTTCTGACACCTGTTGTAGATTTGAACATATACAATCTTGCCCACAGCTTCCATGGGACTAAATGAGGAACAGAAAGAGTTTCAAAAAGTGGCTTTTGACTTTGCTGCCCAGGAGATGGCTCCAAATATGGCAGAGTGGGACCAGAAGGTAAGAGTTTTCCTTCTGGCTAGATGTCCCTACAGATGTTGTACAAAATGATCCTTACTATCATCTCTTTATAATCCTAATTGCTCAGTATCTATCTTCTTCTCAACACTTAACTATAGGAGAGAGGACTTGTAATGGGTTATTCCTTGCATAGAAGACATCCTGACCATAAGATACCTTTTTTCTTTTTAATTGAACAAAAATTTGGACATACTTCAAACCAGTGTAATTCTATAAGTATTTAAAAATGAAAACAAGTCAGGCATGGTGACTTAGGCCTATAATGCAAGCACTTCGTGAGACTAAGGCAGGAGGGTCACAAATTCAAGTCCAACCTAGGCAACTTAGTGAGACTCTGCCTCAAAAAGAAAAAAGAATCCAGGGGTACTGTACAACTAAGAAACATTCCTAGCCCTTTTCACTTTTTATTTTGAGAAAGGGTCTCACTGTGTTATCCAGGCTAGCGTTGATCTTGTGTACCTCCTGTCTCAGTCTCCTGAGCAGCTGCGATTACAGGTATATGCCACCATGCCTGGTGAAAGAAACTTACAACACCAGGAAAATAACTTAGAGAGCACATATCGACTGACACCTATGAGATGACAGAAACATTAAGAGAATCCCTTTGCTCTTCCAAATGCAAATATCCTGACCCCCTCACTGTATTCTCTAAAGGCAAGTCCATCTCTAAAATAGTTACTGATAATTCTACTCTCCTTTTTGCACATAGGAACTGTTCCCTGTGGAAATGTTGCGAAAGGCAGCGCAGCTAGGCTTTGGGGGAGTCTATGTTCAAACAGATGTTGGTGGGTCTGGACTGTCACGCCTTGATACCTCTGTCATCTTTGAAGCCTTGGCTACAGGCTGTACCAGTACCACAGCCTACATAAGCATCCACAAGTGAGTGCCCAAGCTGGGACAGCACAAGGTAGTGTTCACATGGCTTGACTGGAACATTTCAGATTCATATGGAAAAGACTTACCATGTCCGGTGGGTTGTCCTGGAGGAATTATATACTGTTAATAGTACTTGGACTTGATTTTGCGGTCTTTGTACATTGTTTGGAGAATCAGGTTGGCTTCTCCTGTAGAGTAGTCAGAGTCCTGTCACCCCTTCCTGTCACCCTTCTGCAGATGAAACCTCTAGTAATTTGAGAAAATATGTATAACTGATTTTTAGGTATTCATTTAACCTAATTACAAGTAGTATTAGAATCCAGGTGAGAAATACTTTGGCCCTGCTTATCTCTGAGTATGATGTATTCCAGGAATATGTTTTAATTCATTCCTTTCCTTTAAAATTGAATCTTCTCAGTTGTGACTTTTCCCTTCTCATTCTCTCTCTGCTTTACTCTGTTCTGCTGTCCTTTGTTTTCTTTCCCCACCACTCTCCATTTCCTTTTCCTTTCTATCTTTAACCGTGTCAATGTCTTTGCTTGCTGTACCAATCAGCATGTGTGCTTGGATAATTGATCGCTTTGGAACTGAGGAACAGAGGCACAAATTTTGCCCACCGCTTTGTACTATGGAGAAGTTTGCCTCATACTGCCTCACTGAACCAGGTGGGTTTGTCATGCTGCAGGTGAGATCTAATAAAGAGAATGATATAACTCAGGTATAACCACTGAGCCTTCCTTGCTACCCTTTGATATGCAGAGATACTGTTTGGAAAGCAGTTTGGCTGGGTGTAGTGGCGCACTCCTGCAATCCCAGCACTTGGGAGGCTGAGGCAGGAGGATTGCTGTGAGTTCGAGACCAACCTGGGCTACACAGTTCTAGGTCAGTCTCAACTACATAGTGAGACCCTGTCTCAAATAACCAAAAAAAAAAAAAAAAGCAGTTTGGTCATAGATTAATGAGAGTCTCATAACCTGAGGCCACAGGACCCAGAAACCTTTAGGTCAGAGTCTCTGTCAGGTGCAGACCAGACCTACTCACAAGTGACTCACTGCAGGCTGGTGTGCTGGGAAAGCCACAGTGGTCTGCTTGGTGCAAGCAGTTTTCACAAAGTGCAAAGAATTCCTTTGGCCATATGGATTTTAAAGTTGTGCATGCTGGAACCCTGTTGGACTCCCTTAACTTCACTGACTTCTTCACACCCTTTTAATCCCTGCCTCAGGAAGTGGGAGTGATGCTGCATCTCTTTTGACCTCTGCTAAACTACAAGGAGATCATTACATCCTCAATGGTTCCAAGGTACCTGCATGCTGTTTTCCCAGAGCAAATTGAGGGTTGTTCCCACCTGGCTCCTGACATCCCTTATTTCCTTGAGTCTGTAAGTTAGTATCCCCATAAGATTTTTATGTGTTGGGAAGAGAACCTCTTGACCCATTTCCCTTTATCACCTCACTGTTTATCTCTTCTGATCTGATTCCTGATAATTTCTTTGATTTTATTTATTTTTTCTATATTCTTAACTTGTTCTTTAGTCGCTGCAGTTACCTGCTATCCCACCTCAGTTTCCATATTGTACTTTGTGTGTCATATTGTTAGGGGGACTCACGTGTTTTCCCAGAATTGGAAACTGGTCAGAACTGACAGTTCCTTGACACACACATGCTCCACACTGGTTTCTAACACCACAGGCCTTCATCAGTGGGGGTGGTGAATCAGACATCTACGTGGTCATGTGCCGAACTGGAGGACCAGGCCCCAAAGGCATCTCCTGCATAGTTGTTGAGAAGGGGACCCCTGGCCTCTGCTTTGGCAAGAAGGAGAAAAAGGTAAGTAGCTGTGGGATAAGAAACAGTTCAAGATGTGAGGCTCTGCCACCTGCCACTGAGCACCTATACTGTTTCACAAAATAGGCTTCATGAACTGTTTGTGATCTGACTTTAAAGCAGTTGTTTCTGTTATGATTTTCAACAGGAGCCTAGGGCATTGCTAGCACATCAGGCTTCTGGGGAAAGGAACAAAGTTTTCCAGTAAGCTTCACAAACTGCCTGTTATTTGAGTTTTGCCACCTCTCTACTCTACATCTACTTTTGCCCCGCATTTCTCATCTAGCTGCTGCTTTGTTGTACTTTATCTCAAGAGGAGATAGCTATAGAAGATCTGATGCTGAGTAGAGGACTCAGGAATGAAAAGCATAGAGTCCACTTTTATTTCAACAAAAATAGAGTAAAACTCAATGAGGGGATTGTGAGTATTTCAGTAATCTGAGGAGGACAGTATTTCCATAGGTATTTCCACTCTGAAAAACAAGGCATTTATAGGATTATGATTTCTGAATCTGTGGTAATATAACTGTAGTTGTCAGTAAGGCTGAAACTCAGATTGTTTTAAAACTAGGTAATCAAAACAATCTTCCTCCAGTTGGTACTGTTATTATTAGGACTTTTGGGAAAAAGATAATGAAATTAACCTCAGATATACCTCTCATATCTTCTAGTGTTTCTGTATTTTCTTTCATGATGCTTCCTGACCATTTGTAACTGCCAAGGAGTTATAAGTCCTAGCCCCATATTTGTAAAATAATATGCATTTACAAGGTACACAGGCATTCACTGTGGGCAAAGCCTTTTGCTAGCTCTATGGAACAAAAATATTATTTCTTAAGATGTCGAGGATCAAAGTCAAGGCCTTGTGTATGTTAGGCAAGTGTTCTACCACTAAACATGGGAGTGCAAAATTGTTAGAGTCACCTATGGGGGTATTTTGAATTATAAAACATGCTGTTTTATATATGTAAACTCTGTGATATATAAGATATGTAGCTATTGGGTTTTTTAATCCTGGAAATGTTTGTCTTGGATTACAAAAAAAAGACACACAAAACTGACTTATATAGCCTGGCACAGTTTTACAGAATCACGTTATACTGGTGTATTTGTTTTTATAAAGAGAATGACATTATTTTATTTTTTTATTTTTTTCCTTTTATTGAGTTTATTGGTACCTTTTAGGGATACAGTACAGTTACATTCATTATTGGGATCTTGTACCTTTACATGACAGGTGGTCTTCGTTCTCATTTTTCCCCTTGTCCCTGCCCTCCCTTCACCTTCTCTTCCCCTCTCCATTTACAAACACTTTATTTCCATCTTTTCATTTTCTCATATTTTTTTCTATATTACCTTTCCCCTACCCTTCCCACTTTCCCTACACCTTTAGCCCTTTTCTTCCCATTTCAAAATGTCAGTTATCTCATTAGGCTCTTATGTACTATTACAGTTTATTCACACCAGAGAAACTATTCAGTGTTTACACATGTGTGACTTATTTATTTCACTTAGGAGTATATCCTCAATATGTATCCATTTTCCTATGAATGAGTCTAATTTCTCATTCTTTATGGCTAAAGAGTATTCCATTTTATAGAGAAACCACATCTTCTTTTTTTTCTTTTGGTACCGGGGATTGAACTCAGGTCCTTGTGCTTGCAAGGCAGGCCTCCGAACTGCTGAGCTAAATCCCCGGCCCTGAAACCACAATCTTCTTTATCCAGTCTCCAACTGATAAGCAAATGGGCTGTTTCCAAGTTTTAGCTATTACAAACTGTGCCGCTATAAACATGGGTGTGCGTATATCACTCTGGTATGATTCTTTGAATTCTTTTGGAAAGATACCCAGAAGAGGGATGGCTGGGTCCACTGGAACCTCTAGGCCCAGTTCTTTGAAGTATCTCCATATTGATTTCCATAGTGGTTGCACCAGCCTGCACTCCCACCAACAATGGAGAAGGGTTGCTTTCTCCCACAACCCTGCCAACATTTGTTACTGGTTGATTTCTTGATAGCAGCCATTCTTTGTGGGATGAGGTGGAATCTCAGTGTTGTTTTCATCTGCATCTCTCGAATGACCAGTGATGTTTTTTCATATATTTACTTGCTGCTTTTACTCCTTCATCTGAGAAATGTCTGTTCATTTCAGATGCCCATTTTTGAATTGTGTCTTTATATTTGGGGGTGCTGGTTGTTTTGAGTTCTTTATATATTCTAGGTAATAGTCCTTTGTCTGAGGAGCAGCTGGTAAAAATTTTTTCCCACATTGTAGGTTGTCTCTTAGTTCTGTTGGTGGTTTCTTTTTCAGTGCAGAAGCTTTTTAATAAGATGAGATCCCAGTTGTTGATTCTTTCTGCTATTTCCCATGCTAATGAGGATTTATTCATAAAGTCTTTTCCTATGCCAATGTCTTCAAGAGTTCTGTCTAACTTATCTTCCAGCAAGTTTAGTGTTTCTGTTTTAATATTTAGATCTTTAATCCACTTGAATTTTAATTTAGTGCATGGCGAAAGATAAGGGTCTAGTTTTAATCTTCGGCAGGTTGAGATCCAGTTTTTCCAACACCATTTATTGACGAGGCCATCCTTCCTCCAGTGGGCATGGTCAGCTCCTTTGTGAAAGATGAGGTAGCTGAGTACATCTAGAGTTGTTTTTGTGTCTTCCAATCTGTTCCACTGATCCTCAGGTCTGTTCCTTTGCCAGTAGCATGCTATTTTTATCACAGTGGCTTTGTAGTATAGTTTCAAATTGGGAATTGTTATACCCGCTCCATGTCTCTGTTGCCTAGGATGACTTTTGCTATTTTAGGTCTCTTATGGTTCCAAATGAATTTTTGGATTCTTTTTTCTAGTTCTGTGAAATACAGTTTTGGAATTTCAGCTAGCATTGCATTGAATCTGTATAGCACTTTTGGTAGTATGGCCATTTTCACTATGTTGATTCTTCCTACCCAGGAGCAGGGAATATCTTTCCATTTTCTTATATCCTCTTGGATCTCTTTTTTCATAGTGCTATAGTTTTCAGTGTAGAGGTCTTTTGCTTCTTTTGTTAGATTGATTCCTAGATACTTCATTTTTTTGGGTGCTATTGTAAAAGGAATTGTTTCCCTAATTTCTTTCTTAGTGAGTCTTTCATTTATGTACAAGAAGGCTATTGATTTTTGGGTGTTGACCTTGTATCCACCTACTCTGCTAAAAGTGTTGATTAAATCTAGAAGTCTTGTTTTTGCTTTTTGGTACTGGGGATTGCTCTTGGGACCTTGCGTTTACAAGGCAGATGGCAGAACCACTGAGCTAAATCCCCAGCCCAAGTCTAGAAATCTTTTGGTGGAGTTTTTTGGGTCTTCAATGTAGAGTATCATATCGTCAGCAAATAATGACAGTTTAACTTCTTCCTGTCCTATCTTTATTGCTTTAATTTCTTTCTCTTGTCTAATTGTGATGGCTAATGTTTCTAGAACTATATCGAAGAGGAGTGGTGATAGTGGGCATCCTTGTCTTGTTCCTGATTTTAACGTGAAGGATTTCAGTTTTTGGCCATTTAATATGATGTTGGCTCTTGGTTTTTCATAGATAGCCTTTATTAAATTGAGATATAGACCACCTATTCCAATTTTTTGCAGGTTTTTAATTATGAATGGGTATTGAATTTTGTCAAATGCTTTTTCTGCATCTATCAAGAGGATCATATGGTTTTTGTCCTTGACTCTGTTAATATAGTGTATTACATTTATTGACTTACATATGTTGAACCATCCTTGCATCCCTGGAATAAATCCAACTAGGTCAGGATGTATGATCTTCTTGATGATCCTCTGTATTCTGTTTGCTAGTATCTTATTAGGGATTTTTGCATCTATATTCATTAAGGAGATTGGCCTGTAGTTCTTTTTAGTTGTGTCTTTCCCTGATTTGGGAATCAAAGTGCTACTTGCTTCCAGGAATGAATTTGGAAGTATTGCTTCCCTTTCAATTTCATTGAAAAGTTTGAAGAGTAATGGCAGTAGTTCTTCTCTAAATGTCTTGTAAAATTCAGCAGTGAATCCATCAGGACCTGGGCTTTTCTTTGTTGGTAAATTTTTAATTACATTTTCAATTTCACTGACTGTAAGTGGGGTGTTTAAAATGTTTTTATATTCTTCATTCAACTTTGGTAATTCGTAAGTATCTAGAAATCTGTCCATTTCTCTGTGTGTTAGAGTACAGGTTCTCCTCTGGCTTTCTGTTGGATCTGTTGTGACTTCACCTTTTTCATTCCTAATTGCATGGACCTGAGCCTTTTCTTTCCTTTTTTTTGGTAACGTTAGCTAAGGGTTTATCAATTTTATTTATTCTTTCAAAAAACCAACTCTTTGATTCATTTATTTTTTTGTATCATTTTATTAGTTTCCATTGCATTGATTTCTCCTCTAATCTTTATAATTTCTTCTGTTGTTCGAGCTTTGGGTTTTTCTTGCTCTTGTTTTTCTAGGAGTCTAAGATTCATCATTAGGTTATTTGAGCTCACTCTTGTTTTCTTACTGTGGGCATTCAGTGCTATGAATTTTCCTCATAGAACTTCTTTCATTGTGTCTCATAGATTCCTGTATGTTGTATTGGCATTTTCATTTATTTGTAAAAACTGTCTGATTTCTTTAATTTCCTCTATGATCCATTGATTGTTCAGGAGAGTGTTGTTCAATTTCCATCTGTTTGTGAAGTTCCTTTGGTTTCTTGTGCTATTGATCTCCAGCTTGATTGCACTATGCTCTGATAATATACAGGGAAAAAGTTCGATTCTTTTGCATTTATTCAAACCTGTTCTGTAAGCTAGTATGTGATCTATCTTGGAGAATGACCCATGTGCAGCCGAAAAAAATGTATATTCTGATTTTGTGGGGTGGAACACTCTATAGACGTCTATTAAGTCCATGCATTCAAAAGCTTGGTTCAGTTCTAGTATTTTGTTGTTGATTTTTTGCCTAGATGATCTGTCTATTTGTGAAAGTGGGATATTTAGATCCTCCACTATAATTGTATTAGTGCTTATTTGGTTTTTCATGTTTCTTAATATTTCTTTTATATAGTTGGGGGCATTTATATTTGGTGCATATATGTTTATGATTGTCATCTCTTCCTCTTGAATTGTTCCCTTTACAAGGATGTAGTGGCCTTCTTTGTCTATCTTAATCAGTTTTGTTTGAAATTAACTTTGTGGATAAGATTGCTACCCCTGCTTTTTTCTGGGCTCCTGTTGCATAGAGAATTGTTTTCCATCCTTTCACGTTCAGTCTATGGGCTTCTTTTTGCACTAGGTGTGTTTCTTGTATACAACATATTGTTGGATTTTGCTTCTTAATCCATTCTGCCAGTCTATTTCTCTTGATTGGTGAATTGAGGCCATTGACATTGATGGTTATAACTGATATGTACTGACTTATTATTGCCACATTATTGTCATTTTGTTGACTCTTTTTACTTTTTTCCCCCTCTCTAGTTTCTTGCCTTTCCTGTTTGATTTGGTCTGTTGGGCCTCACGGTGTTGTAACCTTCATTGTCTCTTTATAGGATACTGTTTAGAATTCCTTATAATGATGGTTTGGTGTTCATGAAGTTTCTCCGGTGTTCTTTGTCATGGAAGTATCTTATTTCCCCATCCATTTTGAAAGAGAGTTTTGCAGGATACATCAATCTAAGTTGGAGGTTGTTTTCTTTAGGACTTGAAATACATCACTCCAGGCTCTCCTTGACCTGAGGGTTTGTGTTGAAAAGTCTGCTGTGATTCTGATGGGTTCCTTTGTGTGTAATTTGTTCCTTTTCTCTTACTGCTTGTAGTATTTTGTTCTTCTGTTGGATTTGTGGGATCTTGATTATTATATGTCTAGTTGTAGATTTTTTTTGATCGTGGCTAGTTGGAGTTCTATATGCCTCACTCATCTGTATGTCTGATTCTTCCCTTCTGTTTGGGAAATTTTCTGTCATTAATTCTGTGAACAGCTTTTTTAAGTCATTTGTTTTTTCTCCTGCTACTTCATGGATTTCTATCAGTCTTATATTATTCTTCTTTGCATCATCTAAGAGTTGTTGGATCCATTTCTCATGATCCCTTACTGTTTTTAAGAGACTTGTGTTTTCACGGTTACTGACTGCAATCCTATCTTCTATATCTGAGATTCTGTCTTCAGTCTTTTATTCTGTTGCATACACTTTCAATAGAGTTTTTAATCTCCTGGATATGTTTGAATCTGTTTTATGGATTCCATTTCTTTCCTCTGTTGGGCATTCATTGTTTCCATTTCTTTCTTGTTCTGGGCCTTCATGGCTTCTATCATAGTCCTGAGCTCATCTATTTTTTTCTGTTTCTGTTCTAAAGTCTCGAATAATGACTTCCATTTTGCTTACCATCTCTATGGTTATCTGGGAAATTATTTCTGTTTTGAATTTTTCTAGAGCCTGATTGATCTGTTTTGTTACTTCCTGTGCTTTGGGTTCAGGGTGTCCTGCTGGTTCACTATCAGACTTTTCATCCTTATTTGCCCTACTGTTTGCCATTGGTGAACTGGAAGTCTGTTTTTGTGTCTTGCATAAGTGTTTTCTCATTTTTATTTTTGTTGTTGGGTTGTCCTTGGTTAAATGTCTGGGTTATTAAATCTTCCTGATAAAGTTGCACTTTAGCTTTTGAGTCTCTAATGACTCATAGACATTCTCATTTTCATAATATCGGAGAAAACAACTCATTAAATCAATCACAATCCTTTATCCCAATTGATACAGTCAGCAGCACAATAGGATTAAGCAGAACTTCCAAAGTGACCACTTGTGGTAGTCATTAATCTATCACCTTTAAACCACGTGAATTAAATTAAAATCAAGAAGCAGCCTAAAATATGTTTGCAGTGAATACACTTTTCAATATAGCATCTTTACTATTTAGGATGGGGGCTTAGACAGCATTAGGATGAGAGGAGTAGATAAATAAAAAAATTGGAGAAAGTTTCAAGTGAAGCCAGAGGACATAGAATGACCATACAATCTTTACGAAACTATTGACTTCAAAAGTGATAGACAGAGTGCAATAATAAGGACAAGAATATATTCCCTTAACAGTAATAGGGACTCACTTTCCCTTGAAATTATTGACCCATGAGTGAGGTAAAATGACAGAAAAAAAAGAACATAAAGAAAATAGAAAAAAATGATAAAAGAAGAAGTCTGAGTTAGGGCAGGAACAGAAAGGGAGATGAGGGATAATATGGTGGAGCAAGAGAGTGAGTTGGAGAAAGAGGACAGAAATAAGAATTCGCAGAGTGGAATGAGGAAAAGAAAAAAAAATGAATTTGAAAGGCCTCTTTCAGACTATATCTTTGCTGTCATAATATACCATGTGCAGAACCAAGTCCCCTGATCTCAGCTAGCCAATGGCAGATCCCTGTGACTCAGATTGACCTCAGGCTGCAAGGCCCAGATTGAGTTCCCCAACCTGCAGGGCTGAACTCCAGTTCTATTACATGTTTCCCCTGCTCTTTCTTTAACGATGTTCAAAGTTGGGAGTTCAGAAAAATACCCTTTATGACGGACCACCTATGCCTCTGCAGAGAGAGTCCAAGGACTGGCCTAATCAGGAGGTCTGGGGGCGGGGGTGGTTTCAGAGTTGCAGCCACCTTCTTTGCTGGAGGTGATGGTGGAGCAGACCGGGGAGGGCGCGGCTACTAGGTCCCGCCGAATGGGCCCAAGCAGGCCAGTGGGAGAGCAGATCTCAGAGAGGCCTTCCAAATCTCTGAGAATGATATTATTTTAACTCACATAGGTAGTATCCACTCCGTTTTTTGGCTGTCTGTTGACAGAACAAGTTGAGAGTCTAGAAAAAAATTACAAATATTTTAAATAAGCAGAAAGTGTATTTTAGGTCTCTTTGTTTACTATCTCTCCCCTTAAGCATGCGCGGGCGTATGTGTGTTGTTTTCATTTTTGTTTTGCTTTGTATATTTTTAAATGTAAGAGAACTTTGGAAAACTGCCTCTTCATTCACTAGGCAGCTAGCACGTTCCCTTCATGTGCTAGGCACTCTTCTGAGTTACTGGTACAGCCATGAGAAAGATGTGTTTCACCTTGTGGAATTCATATTTCACATGTGTAGGCATCTGTCTCACAAATGAGTTACCTTCCATTGTGCTGTTAGGAAAGAAATTAAACAGAGTGACATAGTTCTGATTGAGGGGAATTTTTTTACATAGGAAAGGGCTCTCTGAGGCCACAGCATTTGAGATGAGATGTAAAGTATTGGAAGAAGCTATCTCAGAATCCTGGACAGCAATAAAAGCAGAAACGAAAGGGCCTGAGGTGAGACTGAGATTAGCCTATTTGAAGAGGTGAAAAAGAAAAGGGAATGATATGGCTGGAGTATAGTAAGCAAGAAAGGATAATGTGGTATGCAGTTGAACAGGTGGTCAAAGCAGCAGGCCTTACTCTTTCCCTGTTCTTTGTTAATCTTTCCTGCAATAGTGTGCTTTCACTTGACATATTGAACACACTATGCTGCTGAGAGTTGGAAACCTCTAGTTTGGCACTGACTTTATGGGGGAGTAATGAGAACTTGTTTTATCTTGGATTTAATTGCTAAAGGTTTTATATAGAATGATGTTTTATTACAGAGTGGTGGAAGCGAAGACTCTTACAAGAAGGTATCAAAATAATAGAGGGAAGAAGAGATAAGACTGACAGTAGGATTGGGCTATAGTAGTAATGGTTCAGGTGTGTAGGGTCTCCCAAAAGGTAGAGGGATCACTTGCCCTTTTTGTCTGTAGTTTTCCAGGGTTTCTGACAGGATTAGGAGAAAAATTCTCTCTGCAGAGGGGAAGAAGGTGGATATTTTCACAGCACAGAATTAGCAAAAGTTAGGAGGCAGCAGCTATTTGTTCCTTAATAATTAGACCTTAAGGTCAGACCTTTATGATCAATTCTTGCCTTAGATGTTTATATTCTTTTGTGAGAAATAAGGTACACAGGTAACCACTACACAGGTCAGTGTTAGAAGATTTCAAATGGTGGTACAGACTGAAAATTAAAGAGAGCAAATTCAAGGACAATTCCAGTGGCAGGAGGCCTCATTTAAGGTAGACAGTGGTGAAAGTGGGGAAGAGAAGTTAATGGAGAGAGCAGAACAAAAGAGAGTATTTTTGAGAATTCAAAGCACCAGGTGCAGGCCAGCTTACCAGAATGGATATAGGAGGTGAAGTGCTGGGAGCAATGTGCTGTAGATCACTATGGCCAGGCCTAATTTGCCTCCTCCCAAAAATGAGACAGGCTCCCTCAGGGAAAAAAACAGACAACATGATGGCAGGATAAAACAAGGCCTAGGTCAAAAGAGGACTATCTTCCTCCCCACCCATTTGCCAGAAAACCAAACATGATATCCTGCAGACCTTAGCTACTCTTCTGGCTCTAGTTACAGACCAGCCCCTTTTACCTCTACCACTATAAATAAAAGTGAGGTCATTTGCTTGATAGTCTTTTCTTCCTATCAAGAGTCAAGAGCCCATCTTGGCCCCATCTATACCTTAAATCTCTTTGTCTTTCTTTCTTAATCTCTCACACTTGTTTGACACTCCATAAATGCTTCAGCCATTTAGGGTCATGACAGTGAAGTTTGGGCCAGGTGTCAGAAGGTGTCAGGAAATGATAGAAGGCCTTGTGTAAAAGGGCTATTTTATCAACTAAAGAAATCTGTTGAATGCTTTGTATGAGGAAATGATTGTTGTAAAAGCAGTGGTATCATACAGAATACTCACAAAGATACCAAAAGTGAGGACAGATCCTGTCCCAGTCCTACTTAGGACCAGCCTCATGATGCAACATTAGCATATCTGACTACAGATTTTGTAAGGTAGACATTAGCAAGTAGATTCTCTTAAGATTTTTTTCATGATGTTTAGTTGAAATGAGTATGTTTGTGAGTGTTGACAAGCGTTTAAATCTGAACTTTTTCTTCATTTTAAATTCTCATGATCAAAGTCCCGGGGTGCTGGACCCCATATTTCACAGGCTTCCATCTACAGGGAATGCCACCTTGTATGTTGGACTTTTAGGCAGCCATCCAGTCTCTGATTTTTGCCAGGTGGGATGGAACTCCCAGCCAACCCGAGCTGTAATCTTTGAAGACTGTGCTGTCCCTGTGGCCAACAGAATTGGAAGTGAGGGACAGGGATTCCTCATTGCTATGAAAGGACTGAACGGAGGGCGGATCAATGTTGGTGAGGAGAGAAAAGAGTTGGGCAAGGAGGGAGTGGGCTGGAGCCAGCAATACTGTCTTCAGGCTCAGTTGAAATGTTAGCATTCTTCCCCTCTAGCTTCCTGTTCCCTGGGGGCTGCTCATGCTTCAGTCATCCTAACCCGAGACCACCTCAATGTCCGGAAGCAGTTTGGAGTACCTTTGGCCAGGAGCCAGGTAAAGTCCTAGGTGTCTCTGCATTTGCGTTCCACTGCTTAGACCTGCTTAAGGGTCCACACTGTCTAGGAGAGAGAAGCCACAATATCCCTTGTGGAGTCTGCCACCATCTTAGCCAGAGCTTGTGCTTTATTTCCACCAATCATCTTTTTCAGGAGGCAGTACTGTCAAAGTGTAGGGCAAGCAACATGAACTTAGCAGTGAGTTTTTCCTGTAGAGAAGGCAAGAGCCTTTGAACCATTGGATCACTTGGGGCCCAGGTCAGGTGCCTGTCTAAGCTTCTCTGTCTTGTCTGGTTCTTGTCTCCCCTGTTACTGCAGTACTTGCAATTCCAGTTGGCAGATATGGCAACACGGCTGGTGGCTTCAAGGCTGATGATCCGTACTGCAGCAGTGGCTCTGCAAGAAGAGCGGGAAGATGCAGTGACGCTCTGCTCCATGGCCAAGCTCTTTGCTACAGAGGAATGTTTTGCTGTAAGCACTAAGCCCTCTGGCCCACCTGGGATGATCAGGAAGCAGCCCCTGGGCCAGGAATGTTGAGAGACATAAGTCAGCTGTGGAATGTAGAACCCAACTGGGTTGCTGCAAGAGTTGCCAGGGAATCTATGGATATGAATTAATTTAGAAGGGTTTGGGGTGGGGTGGCTGGGTGTTTGAGCACCTGCCCAGTATGTGTGAGGCCCTGGCTTATAGAACTCTTAGCACCAACAAAACCCAAAAAACAAAAAATTGGGGGAAAATATAATTTATCCAGTTAATTAACTTGTGAGACTCCTGTGTGATCCCTAGCTAGGTTTTTAGCCACACTTTGTTATAGTATTGACATCCATTTGTATTCTAGATGAGAACTGCCTTTTGGGGTTCAGAGCAACCAATACCTATAGCTCAAATTTAGCACTGTTATGTTTACATGCATGGTCGGGGCTAAGCCATTTCCACTCAGAGGTGGCATTAAAACTAGTGGCACCTGAGCTTCATATAATTCACCCAGGGTGGTTGTGACAACTTCTTACCAATAGGTGATAAATGAGAAAGACAAAGGTCTGAGTTTTTTCTCTAGTGGAAACTGATAAATTCACTAGGTGAACTTTTGTTATTGTCTCTGACCATGTAGAATACAGTGCTCCTCTTTAGGGTTAGGTGGTTATCCGTGCATTGTTCTCCTTTAGTTTACAGCAGTATGTAAGATTGGAACAAGGATGGGGAGGAAAACCACTTACTCCACAGCCTTCCCATAATCGAAGAGATTTTTTTTCTCCTTGCAGATCTGCAACCAGGCTGTACAAATGCACGGAGGGTATGGCTACCTGAAAGATTATGCTGTTCAGCAGTACATGCGGGACTCCAGGGTCCACCAAATTCTAGAAGGTAAAATTTTCCAGAGATTGTTCTCTTCTTTTCAGGACAGTTCCAGGATTACTGCTTTTCTTATCTGTCTGTCTCTGCTGGCTGGTCCTCTGGGTCTCATCAAGCCCTAACTATCTTTTGGCTTCCTCCTTCCTTTCTTTCCTTACCTCTGTTCAGGAAGTGCCCTATTGTAGCATTAGAAAGCACTAGCCTGGGAGCAAACGAATTCTGCCTTGTTTCCATGGATAAGGTAGCATATTACTCTACTTCTGCTCTTTCTCTTTGTGGATTTGAGAGTCAAAATTGAGATAGCAAATGAGAAATCCTATTGAAACCTATAACTGGCTGTTCTTCACTGTTACCAAGTGCCTGGTCCTCAAGGATCTAAAAAATTCTATATAGTAACATATTAGACAAATAGGAGCCTGTATGAGTACCAGCAGCTCTACAGATTAATTCTAACCTATGGTCTAGATGATCTCTGTGTCAATATTGGTGGCATACTTTTCAATATAATAAAATGTCAGTATATAAGTATTTCCTTGTAAAATGCATAAGCCATTGGAGTCATGCTTAGAATATGGCCACCTCCACTCTTCAGCTAGTCTTATTGGAAGCTAATGTTGGTAGCTGGGTCTGTTACACATTTGAAAAAGCAGATGGGGAGAGGCCTCTCTAAGTGACTTTTCGGTGAAGCAATGTGGAGCTACTTTAACAGGGATATAGGAGAAGGCTTTGAGCATTGACATCTCTGCCTCTTTCAAAGCATTCTTCTCAAACCTGAGCACATAGCAGAAGCTGCTAGAGAACTCGTTAAAACAGATTACTAGGCCCCACCTGTAAAGAGTGGGAAGGGGATGTTATCAGGACCTCTGCCTTGGGTTCTGGCCTGTGAGATGCTACAGCACAAGGCAAATTAAGAACAGACAGAAATGAGACTTAGAGTGGAGAAACTTGAGTCTTGGGTCCTCATCAGTGCTGCTGATGGCAGCTAAGTCAAAGGCCCCCAAGCACATCCAGTATTTATTGAATACAGTCGTGAGAAGGAATAGGGAGCAGGATATGCTTTGAAGGCATCTAGTGAAATACTGCCTGAACATCTGGCATGGTGCCAGGCAGGGCTGTCAGGGAGTCAGCACTGTTTATCTTGGTAGGATAGAAGAAAATGGTACTGGGACCAGGCACAATTAGCAAGCAACCCACAAGGTCAGTGAGAAGCAATAGTTCAGGGGAAAGGATTTTAATTGGAGTCACTCTGACTTCAGCTGCACATAACTCAGCAGAGTCCTGCCACTTCATAGACCAAGACTTAGGCCTTGGTGACAGCCATGAGCAAAGGAGCAATACTAGCCCAATTCTGCTATCTAACCTGCCCATTTGAGTAACTCAGGGCTTTAGTCTGACTCCTGATGTAAAACAGTATAGCTGAATTATGGAAGCCAAGAAGCATGTGCCATTCATAGCCCACTAGTACCAGGCAGGGATATCTCCTACACGTACCCTCAGTGATTTTATTCCAGTGGGCTCTTGGAACTGAAACTTGAATTTTTAACAAGTTTTTAAGTGAGTCTGCTGCTGCTTGTTTGGGGTAACCACATATTGAGCCCCACTTCTTTAGTGTTATGTCTGTATCATAGGATTCTAAAGCTTAGTGTGCTGTTTTCTACTGTCAGCCTTATCTTTAATATGTATTTATTGAGCTTAATCCTGAGTGTTCAAATTAACTTTACCGGGTTTTGTGACTATGGAAACTATTTTTGTTGTAACACTGTCTTTTAATTTGGCTATATTAAGTGGGAAGCATTTATCTTGGGTCATGTTATCATCTGGTAGTAGAAGGATTTTGGGCACTGCTCACTCTATCACTTTGTTTCATCATGGACTGTTAGCTAAATCTGGAATTTTAAATTCTGCAAAGAGTTTATATTTTTCTTTGCATTATAGACCACTTCTAAAAGTGAAACAAACAATTCACCCCTTGATCCTTTCCTTTCAGAGAAAATACTTTCTTTTAAAGTTCAATTTTCTGACTACCAAAGGAACTTATAAAATATGTGAAAAGAAAAAAAAAAAAAAAAAGATCACTCATGTTTCTACATCCAGAATTATTATTTTGATCACTTTGGTATATCTTCTTATTTTTTAAATTTGTGGGCTAGAAAGTGAATCCAAGGCCTTATACATCCATTCCAAGAAAGTACTGTATTACTGAACTACACTCCTAGCTCTACTTTACTTCTTTTGTGCATTTTTTCTGTTTTTATACACGTAAATTTTTTCAGGGTGGTGTTAGTCTGCCTTTTATAAATACAAGCATTTTTATCAGAAGACATTTTTAAAAAATTAAATAGTATTTCTTATTCTGTCATATTTCTCTATTTTAGAGGGAAGTTTGTGATAACCCCATTCCTCCCAAAAACAGAAGCATCAATTCTAGTTTAAATCCATGATTCTTCTGTTGCTATTAAATCCTTCTTTTGCCCTCTTGCAGGTACTAATGAAGTGATGAGGATGCTTATCTCGCGAAGCCTGCTTCAGGAGTAGCACAAATGCTTGTTATGTGGGCTCTTGGGTTCGAGATGAATCATGGATTGGAGTGAAGGGCTGAGCTCTTCCAAGGTAGGCTGCAGAGCTGCCCTGTGTTGGTGTCAACACTGGCTCTCAGATTGGAACAAAATTCTCCTGATTAGAAATGTCAAAGAAGACCTACCAACTTATTTTCCTAATGCTGGACTATTCAAAACCAAAGTCTTGTCTTAGACCTTCATTGTCTTGATTTGTCTTTTCACTGGATTCCTTTGGGGGCCTGGGCACTTGCATTGAGACTTTTCCCAGTTAGAGCAAGGGCAAGGGGAAGGAGAATACCCTCTTGTCTTGCTGTTGTTTGTATGCAGTGTCAATAGCTCTGGATTTCACACCTCTGGATATAAATCATGATAAAAGGAGTATTTGGGAAAATTTGTAAGCTGTGATTTAGGGTATAGCTCTGCTTCTGGACTACATGAATATCAAGGGCTAAGAATATTTGATGTTGCCTTTTCTTTTTAAGAAGCTGATAGTCTCAGAATTGTAATCAAGGTTTCTATAGCCCTTGAGAAGTACTTTAAATTTATTTTCTGAATTTTTTTCCTTTTTTGTAGTTGCTTCTCTTTTTAAATATTTTTGATCAGTAAATTAATAAATGAAACCTACCCCCTTCTGTACTGTTTCCATGTCTACTAAGGTTGGCTTTTGTTGTTGTTGTTGTTGTTTTTGTTTTTTGAGACAAGGCCTTGCCATGTACTTCAGGCTGTTCTTGAACTACTATGTAGCCCAGGCTGGCCTAAAACTCAGGGCAGTCCTGCCACAGCCTTCCAAGTGCTTAGATTGTAGGCACGTGCCACCATTCTTGGCTTAAAGTTGGCTTTTAAACTAAGCCTTTACAACTGTTTATAAGATTTTTACTGTATTTGATTAAACATTTGGCTGGATTTTGGAATAACAATTAAAAATCTCTCCTAGGGGCCTGGGATGTAGATCAGTGGTTCGGCCACCTGCCTCGCAAGCACAAGGACCCGAGTTTGATCCCTGGTACCAAAAAAAAAAAAAACCACAAACCAAAAAAAATCTCTCCTAGGCAAATTTTTGTGTTTTAAAAAGTGTGCTCCTTAAATTATTAATAATTTTGCAAGCTGAGCATTTTTTATGATATATGAAAATACATTTAAAGTAATATATAAAAACAAGGACTTTATAGAAAATATAATATTTCTCTAGGTATAGTGGTACATGCCTATAATCCTAGCTACTTTGGAGGCTAAGGTGGGAAGAATACAAGTTTAAGTCTGGGCAACTTAGTGAGACCCTGTCTCAAAATGAGAAGATCTGGGAGTGTAATTCAATGCTCCTTGGGTTCAATCCCCAGTACTCCAAGGAGACAGAGAAATACAAAGAGGGAGGGAGAGAAAATACCTATAAAAATAGCTGTAAAAAAATACCAAAACTTTCTTTTTGAATGCATATTTTGGGTATGGAACTGTACTGAACACTGCAGGGGACAGGTTGTGTACTGGAGTATACTACAAAGTTTAAAATAGGATTCTGTCATCCAAGGCTGCCTTTAATAGAGGAGCTGAGAGGGGTGGGGATTTAGTTCAGTGGTTCCACTGCCTACTTCGCAAGTGCAAGGTCCCAAGTTGGATCCCCAGTACCAAAACAAAACAAAACAAATAGAGGAGCTGAGGCATGAATGTATGATAAGGAGACTTAGCTTAAGATTGAGGGCAGCAGAAGTAATAAGGCTGGAAAAGGATTCATAGAGAAATTAGGAATTCAAAGTAAGCTTTCACGAAAATGTATAATATTTAAAGAACCAAAAAATCAGTTTCAATCAGCAGAGAGCCAGGAACAGAAAATGTACAAGATTTGTGTGGGAGCTATTGATACTTTTGCTCACTGTGGTTTAGGTTGGCTGGGATGGATGAGGTTTTATTTGGTAAGCAGTGGAAAGTTTTTACTGAGGAATATGTGACATTGATCTATTCAGAAGAAGAGTCTGGAGTGCATATATGGGATGATTCTGAGTGGGAAAGAAGGTAAGACATACCCACTCCAATATTTCAAGGGTCTTGAAATAGTCGAGGTATGAAGCAATTTGAGCTCCCACTTGGAAAGTAACAGGAAAGAGCCAATGTCAGTGATTATGGAGGAGTATTTAGAATAGCTACTATGAACTTAAAGACCTCTCATCTGCTTTCGGCACTCCAGCTCTGAAAAGCTCCTAATCTGACTCAAAGCAAAAATAAAACAATGTTAACGTCTTACTTTGTGATCCCCTTGTAAGACCAAAGAAATGACAATTATTAAAAATGCATTTCTCTGGGCTGAAGATGTAGCTCAGTTGTAGTACATTTGCCTGGCATGTGAGAATCCCTGGGTTTGCTACCCAGAGTTAACTCTGCCTCACAAATTTGTCTGTCTTACACTACTGCATTCTGAAATTCTTTTTTCTGGAATGATAAATTAAAAACCTACTCCATGAATAAGTGATGGGAAGGGGAAAGGAAGAAAAGGGAAAAAAATAGAAACAAAGCTTTTGTAAGTAAGGTGGGGAAGAATGGTTGAACAAATAGGGGATTGGGCAAAAAAGAAAAATCAAGATATATTAGATACAGGTACAAATTCCCTATGATGAATGTGATCATTATGTCTATCTAAAGTATAGCAATAAAATTAATTTTTTAAATCCCCATGACTGAAAACAAAGAATGTGTTTTGGTTGCTGCTGCTGCTATTGTTTTAACTGTTCAGATGGGACCTGGGAGGAAAGTAAACTTTGTACAAGGTACTTTGTATTTTATAGATTCTTGAAAGCCAAACTTAACACCAGATATGTGTTAAGAGATCTGTGTTAAAGCTGTATAACAACATATCACTGAAGGAGCTGAGATAGTGCTATGGGTTGAATTGTGCCCCTAAAAGATAATGTTGAAGCCCTAACTCCTAGTACTTAAGAATGTGACCTTATTTGGCACATGTAATTCATTAAGGTTAGGTCATGCTAAAGTAGGGTAAACCTTTAATTCAATATGCTTGGTCTTTATAAGAAGATGTGAGAACTCTTACAAAAGAAGAATACCATGTTAAGATAGAGGCAGAGGATCCCAGAAATGTAGGTCAGTGGTAAAGTGCTCGTCTAGCATGCATGAAACCCTTGGTTCCATTTCCATCACTGAAAAAAATATGGAAGCAGAGATTGGAGTGATGCATCTATAGGCCAAAATATATCAAGGATATTTGACTGTCACTAGAAACTAGGAGAGAAGCAAGGAATAGGTTCTCCCTCATAGACTGTGGAAAGAACCAGCCCTAGTGGTACTTGGACTTCCAGAATTATAAAAAAAATAAATGTCTATTGTTTAAGCCACCCAGTTTGTGGTTATTTTGATATGGAAGCTTGAGTAGAGTAGTTCAATCAGCCTCAGTGAAATATTTGTAAAGGAAGACTTACAAGTGGTTTCTCAAAAATCAATCAGAATGTATTTCTAAATATTAGCAACAAACAATTGGGAAATTAAAAATTTAAATATATTAATATTCAAAACAATAAAATATGCATAAATTTTAGAAAATATATCTAAGACCTCCACAATGAAAATTATAAAGTATTGCATTTAAAGGACTCAAATAAATGGAAAGATGTATCCATGGATTGGAAAGCTCAAGTATTGTGAAGATTTAACTTCTTTCAACAGATCTGCAGAATCAACTGAAATTAATACAGTCCAACCAAAATCTTAGCAGAATTATGTTTTGGAGGTAGAATTTCATTCTGAAATCATTTGGAAACACAAATGGCCTAGAATTGCCAGGTATTAAACATATACTATTGAATATTTGGTTTAATATTAAATACTAAAATGGAAGAATAAAATCAGAAGTCTTCATTTACTTCACTTATAAAACTACAACAATCAAGACAATGTGGCATTAGTGTAAGGCAAAGAATACATATTAATGGACCAGAAGACATGACAAAATAAAAACCTCCCCATGCCACATAGTTAAAATGTGAAGAGTATAGAACAAAGAATACTGAAAGAGAACTAGGGTGAAACACTAATAGAGGCAAACACATCTGAATAACAGTAAATATATCAGCAGAAATTCTAAAGGCTTAGAGGGCATGGGATAATGTATTTCAAGTTCTGAAAGAAAAGAATTACCAACCTAGATTATTGTTTAGCAAAGTTGTCCTTCAGAATTGAAAGAAAAACAAAGATTTTCCAAAATAAACAGAAAATAAAGGAATACACATTACTGACAAAGCTGACCACTGTATCAGCATTAAAGGCAATATTTAAAGGAGCACTAAACATAGTAGAGGAAGAGTTGACTAATAAAGCAACAATAAAAGGTATAGTGGCACATACTTGTAATTCCAGCACTCCATAACAATGCTAAAGCACGAGATTCCAAATTCAAGTCTTACGTGTGTAATTTAGCAAAACCCTGTCTCAAAAAAAAAAAAAATTTTTTTTTAATGGCTGGGAATATAGCTCCCTGCAAAGTGTCTGGATTCATTCCCCAGCAAACACATACATAAAATCAAACCTAAAAAAAGAAAGACACAAATTAGCACGTACTTTTCAATGATAAACCTGAATGTAAATGGCCTTAATTCTGTAACTAAAAGACAGACTGGCAGAGTATATTAAAAACAATGTGTTCCCTGCTAGAAACACACCTCATGTGTAAAGATACATAAAGTGAAAAAGAGAAAAATGATATTCCATGCAAATGGTATCCAAAATCAACCAGTTCATATCTAAAAAATCAGACGAGTCTAATTTAAAAGGGATAAAGGTCATTACATGTTGGTAAAAGTAACAATCCACCAAGAAGATATATAATAATAGCAGCAAATAAATATATGAAAAAATGTTTAACATCCCTGGTCATTTGACTGATGCAGATGAAAACAACAGAGTTTCCACCTCATGCCAGAAAGAATGACTGATATCAAGAAATCAACAAATAACAAATGCTGGTGGGGTTATGGAGAAAAAGGAACCCTTCTCCATTGTTGATGGGAGTGCAGACTGGTGCAACCACTGTAGGAATCAATATGGAGATACCTCAAACAAGTAGAATTAGAAGTCCTATTTGACCCAGCTTTTCCTCTGCTGGGTAACTTCCCCCAAAAGTTAAAAGAATCATACCACAGTGATACATGCTCACCCATGTTTATAGCGGCACAGTTTGTAATAGCTAAAATTTGGAAATGGCCCAATTGCCCATCAACTGGAGACTGGATATACATATACAATGGGATATTTCTCCGTAATGAAAAAAATGAAATTGTGTTATTTGCCCGAAAATGTAAGGAACTGGAGACCATTGTGTTATGTCGTGACAGTTAACAGATTGTGTCAATTTGAGAAACACTCAACTAAAGTGGCTCAGCATAGTTCTAGGTGTGAAAGACTCACCCTAGGGAGAATGGTCACCAGAATGATACAGAAGGAAAACAAGGAAAGCTTGCTTCTGTTTCTTTAGGGGAGCGCCAGTCTTCATTTTCACTTTGGACATCATCTCCTGACTTCCAGTGCAGACTCTTCAGCCTCCGGCACAGATCCTTCAGCCTTCCATTGCAGACTCTTTGGCTTCAGTATACAAGCTCACATGGGACACTACACTGAGCTCCAGGCCTTCAGATGAATCCTTCAGAACTCCAGGATGCATGCAGACCTTTTGTATTCTTTCACACCTGTCTCTGTGGGTGGCCACAAGCCAATTTTGTAAATTCTTATATATTTGTGTATCTTGATTAAATGTGTTTCTCTAGTAAGCACTGACTGATACATATTTTGGTGCTGGCAATGTCTCTAGAGAAACACAATTGTAAAGATGAATTTCTTTTATGGCTTTAGGGGTTCCTGGAGGTGGCTCTCTAATTTGATGAGACCTAAAGATGTCATGGTCTCTTCTTATGATACTTTGGAAATTCTGGTAGTCCCTGGTGTGAAAGTATTATACAGTGTAGTTCCATTTGATTATCCTAATTCACCACTTGCATCATGTGAAGAATTTAGTGATTCCATGTGTACTTTTGTATTCTTTTGGCAGAGTGGAAAATATAACAATGCTGGCTGTTGCTCTTAGTATCACTGCACAAACTAGTGAAGAAAAACAATGAGCTCAAAACATCCATAGGAAATCTATAGTCTTCTAACTGTGAGGACAAATTAATAAAGGAAAATAAGGATCTCAAAGATTCAAAGTCTTAGGTCCAGACACTCATAAATAATCTATAAGTTTCTAAGTGTGTCCTGAAAGAGAGCCTCCTTTCCTTTAGCCTCAGTACCAAGATTGCAGAAACCCAAAACACAGGTCCTCTTAATTTGATTGGCTGAAATACTATATAAGTTTAATGTGGTGCCTCAAAAAGTATCTGAAGTAAAGATGAGGGCACTTATCAGAAAAGAATGGGGTCCTATTAATTGTGATGGAGATGTTTGGGAGGATCCAGTTGTAACTGAGGATATTAAGTGCCTGGATTCTAATGAGGTTATTTCGCCAGAGGAGATTTCCTCACCCACGGTGGCAGAGGCATCCTCACTTCAACCTCCTTGGTGTTGGCCTCTCCTGCTACACCTGAGGAAACAAATCCTGTGTTGACCAAACATGATAATGCTGACAATCCTTAGAATCCACCCTCACCACCCACTTTTGCTTCTGGGCCTATCACCAATCTTAAATTACAGTAATATCCTAAGTATAAGGTACATAGTGTGACCCATGAGGAGGTCTACTAGAACTTCCTGAGTTTTCTTTTATAAGCAGAGACCTAATGAGCAAGTGTGGGAATGGACTTTATGGATGTGGGATAATGGTGGCAAAAATACCTGTATCAGGCTGAGTTTGTCATTATGAGCCCATTGAGCAGAGATTCAGAATTTAATGTTGATTAGAAAAGAATGGATCCTATTAATTGTGTTGGAGATATTTGGGGGGGATCCTGATGAAACTGAGGATGTTAAGCTCCTGGATTCTAATGAGACTATTTCATCATTAGATAAAGAATAAAGAAAGTTGGAATAAAGACAGGTGTTAATTGTTTATTTGGCTGGTTGGCTGAAGTATGGATTAAAAGATGTCCCAAAATGAATGTTAGAGATTCCTGGTATTCCATGGTTTACTGTTAATTATAGGATTCAGAAGCTTGGGAAAATGGAAATGCTGGAGTGAATTTGTCATGTAAACCTAATCTGCCACACTGGAATGATCCAGAAAATTACCCCTCAGACATTGAGAAAGAGATTTGTGAGGAGAGCACCAGTGTCCCTGAAGAGCCCTGTCATTGCTCTTCTGTATACCAGACCTTACAGTGTTTACTGAAGTTACTCAATTGGGAAAGTTAAGGGCAGTGAGTTTGATTGGATCCCGTAGTGGCAGGGGTCAAATGACAGGACTTAATTGTCAAAGGCAAGGTGCAGGCACTTAATATAATGGGTAGCAGAAAGACAGCAATGATCAGAGTGGTCTGACACATTGTAGAGTTATGGTGTTGGCTGATTAGCCACGGTATTCCCAAAAGTGAAATAGGAGGCCTACAAAAGTTTATACTAGGTTTATATAATTGAAAAACTTAAAGAAAAAGGAACAGAAACCTACTTCAAATTATACTAACAGGGAATCGTGGCCCCTAAACCAGTTCCTAGCCTAGAGTAAGTTTGTAGACACAGAACCCCTTGAATAAAGGGAAGGCCAGATCCCCTTGGGGAAGGAGCCTGGTGCACCACCAAAAATTTATATGGTCAATCTTTCTCCCATCCTTCCCCAAAGAGACCTGAGGCCTTTTGCCCAAGTAAGTGTACATTGGGGAAAGGGAAATGATCAGACGTTTTTGGGATTACTGGATGCTGGTTCTGAACTAATGCTGATTTCAGGGGATCCTAAACATCATTATGGCCCTCTAGTAAGAGTAAAGGGCCTATGGAGGTGATCAACAGAGTTTTAGCAAGTCTGACTTAGTGTGGGTCCAGTATGTCCTCGAATCCATCCTATAGTCATTTTCCCTCTTCTAGAATGGCTAATTAGGATAGATATACTTAATAGTTGGCAGAATCTTCCCATCGTTTCCTTAACTTGTAGTATGAGGGCTATTGTGGTTGGAAAGTCCAAGTGGAAGCCATTAGAGTCAGCTTTGCCCGGCAAAATAGTACAGCCAAAACAGTATCACAACCCTGGAGGGATTGCAGAGATTAGTGCCATTATCAACTAAGTTACATTAAAAAGATTCCCAGATACCCCTGACTCCTATTCTTGCTATATTGCCTTATTTCTCAGCATTTACCTATGGCCTCAGGGAGTGTACTGTATGATCAGCTTTAGAGGAAGAGAAAGCTAGTACCTGAATTATGGATGGTTTACATGTTATGTAGGCACCGCACATGAGTGGACAGCTGCAACATTACAGTCCCTTTCCAGGACATCCCTGAAGGTCAATCGTGAAGAGAAATCTTCACAGTGGGAAGAACTTTGGGCACTGCATGTCGTAGTACATTTTTCCTGGAAGGAGAAATGGCCAGATGTTTGACTATATACTGATTCATGAGCTGTAGCCAATGGTCTGATTGGATGGTTAGGAATTTGGAAGGACTATGACTAGAAAATTGGTGACAAAGATATTTGGGGAAGTGGTATGTGGATAGACCTCTTTTCATGGGCAAAAAAAATGTAAAAATATGTGTATTCGTGTATTCCATGTAAGCACTCATTGAAAATTGACCTCAGCAGAAGAATACTTTAACCATCAAGTGGATAAGATGACCCATTCTGTAGATGGTGGTCGACATGTTTCTTCAGCCACCCCTATAGTTTCCCAGTGGGATCATGAATAGAGTGGCTATGGTGGCAGGGATGGAGATTATGCATGGGCTCAGCAACACGATCTCCCACTTGCCAAGGATGATCTGGCTACAGCCACTGCTGAATGCCCATAATGCCAGCAGCAGATTTAACACTGTCCCAAATATGGGACCATTTCCAGGATGATCAGTCTGTGACCTGGTGGCAGGTTGAGTATATAGCACTGCTTCCATCGTGTAAAAGACTATGTGTTGTCCTTACTGCCATAGGCACTATTCTGGATATGGATTTGCCTTCTCTGCATGTAATGCTTCTGTGAAAACTTCTGTCCATGGGCTCATAGAAGGCCTTCTCCACTGGCATGTAATTCCACACAGCATCGTCTCTGACCAAGGAACATATTTTATGGTCAAAGTAATGAGGCAGTGGGCTCATGCTTATGGTATTCACTGGTTCCTCACTATCCTGGTTCTGGGGATTGAACTTGTGTCCTTGTGCTTGCAAGGCAGGTGGCAGAACCACTGAGCTAAATCCCCAGCCTTTTTTGTTCATTTTATTCTTTTTTCTTTTCCTTGTTTGATCTTTCATCTAATTCTATTAATTTTCTTTAGCTTTTTAATTGGATCCTTTGTCTTTTCTTTTCTCCTTCTTATCTTTCTTTTCTTTTTTTTTCTTTTTTCTTTTTTTTTTTTTTTTTTGGTACCGGGGATTGAACACAGGTCCTCGCGCTTGCAAGGCAGGCCACCGAACCGCTGAGCTAAATCCCTGGCCCTTTCTTTTATTATTCATATTTTACTCATTTTATTTTCCCTTTCAGAGCCACTCCATTTTTTTTTAGTATTACTTTTATTTTATTTTATTTTTCAGTACCATCAGTCAAACTCAGGACCCTGCACTTGCCAGGCAGGCACAGTGGCACTGAACTACAATCCCAGTCCCAAATAGTATTACTTCTTTTTTGGTACTAGGGATCAAACTCAGGACCTTCAGCTTGCAAGGCAGGTGGCAGCACCACTGAATTAAATCCCCTGACCCTAAAATAGTATTACTTTCAACATCATTAATTTTTAGACACTTTGTTGACTATGCAATGATTTTTTAATTCTTTTGTATTGTTAATGGTATTAAAGTTATTACATTTAGTAGATAATTACAGTATGTAGATGTTTGTCTTTGTCTATATTATTATTGTAGGTCTCTTTTCTATTGTTGAGGGCGGCACAGTAGTAGATTTTATTGGCTCCTATGGTATGTCAATATCTGATTTTCCCTTAACTGTATTATTGTTACTGCTTTCTTTTCTGTTGCCAGTAGAGGCGCAGTTGTTGCTATTTTTTTATTGTATGCAAATATCTGATCTGTCTTTATGTCAACAAATTTACTGTTGTTTGTTTCCAAAGAGGGGTTCTGGGCCATTTACACTGTACCCTTCCCTCCCCAAATTAACTTAGGTGGTCAGATCTTGGGACAGAGGGAAAGGCCTATAGTTAGCTATTCCTAGAGTGTAGGCTTTTAGTTGGGAGACAGGCCCAGAGGGCCATTCTAATTGACAAGCCTCCTCACTCACAAGCAGGTGATTGTGTAAATCATGGGGTGGGGAGCAGCTGAGACCTGAAATTGAACTCAGACTACAATATAAGTGGGACTATAAAGTTCCTTTTATTTTGTGTTCTAGCAAATGCATGGAGTTTTTTGTGTGTGAGTATGTGTGTGTGTGAGGGGTGCTTCTTTAAGATGTTTTCTCTTTTCCTCCTTTTTCTTCTATCTTCCTCTTTTGTTTAGCTTCCCTCATTTCATTCCTTCTTTCATCTGGCATATATAGAGTAGGTGTCTATATACATGAAAGAATAATAAAAATCTACTCAGTACTTTTAATTTAAATATTACATTTCATTGACAAATCAGGGTAAACCTCACCAAAATGGTGCATAGAGGATCCAAACATAAGCTAGCTATCAACATATTAATGGGTCAAAACACTCAGAGTTTCTCTCAGTTTCCAACTACATTTTCCTTCCTCTCTATCCCTTCTCCCACTCCCACAAATACTTTCTCTCATCCCTCAATACTAGCTTTTTACTCCAGCTGTAAAAATAATTCCAACAGAATCAGATCTCCTGTCTGTTTTCTTGTATTGATATTTTTCTTCTCTCCTCTTTTATTCCTTTCCTTTTTTTTTTTTCTCCCTCCACATTCCCACCTACCTGAAAGTAGCAATCTAGAACAGTCTGTATGGGGTATTGACAAAAGGATGAAATTGTTTAATAAACACAGTTTTAATGGACATAATTGATGTATTGTTGGATCTGTTGAGGTTGATATAATCAATAGCGATTCTGTCCTTAGAACATAGTGAACACGTATAGTCTTATTAAAGTGAGAAGGATGAAGAAGTAGACAAATACCAAGACGCAGACAAAGCCAAGATCACATCACTGGAAAGCAGATATCTCCATATTAACAATGAACATTTTTTCTCTAATCAACCCTCAATCATCAGTAAATACACATAAAATAGAGAAATGACAAAACAAGGCAACAAAATTCCTCCGTGGGGCATGCATGGGAAGATAAGAGCCAAACAACTGAATTATACAAAGTGATAATTGAAGAAACAAGCAAACAATAAGGCACACAGTGAGCTCAAAGATAACATAGCTAAACAGATAATGGATTTAATAAACAAAATGATAATTGAGCAAAACAAACACAAAAAGCAAACTGAACAATCTAAAGTAATACAAAACCTGAATTACCAGTCAGGAAAATCCATGTCCATGAAAAGATACCAAACAAAAATCCCGGAGCTAAAAAGTTCTATTGAAAGTATAGACAGTTGGGGCCCGGGATTTAGCTCAGTGGTTCTGCTGCCTGCCTTGCAAGCACAAGGGCCCGAGTTTGATCCCTGGTACCACAAAAAAAGAAAGAAAAAGTGTAGACAGTAGAAGGGAGAAATGTATGGAGAGACTGTCCAAACTAGAAGATAGGGCAGATATAGGTAACCATATACCCAGAGATTAAAGAAACAAGATCATGGGCAATGGATTCAACATCTGCTACATCATGTGAAAAAGACTAACAAGATTAGCTGGAATTAGTGAAAAATCAGAAGACAGCACAAAGTGCATAAAAAGATACTTACAGAAATCATAGCAGAAAATTTCCAAGTATGGGAAGAGTGTATAACATACAGGTTAACAAGGCATATGGAACCCTAAATTATCAGAAAATTATCTATTATCAGAAAATAATCACAGCACATTGTAGTTAAAAACCCAGAGGGCCAGGGATTTAGATCAGTGGTTCCACCACCTGCCTCACAAGTGCAAGGAACTCGATCCCAGGTACCAAAAAAAAAAAAAAGCCCAAAACAAAAACAACCTAGAAATCCAACACAAGGACAAAGCAACAAATCACTTATAAAAGTTAACCCCTTAGCACTACAAGAGACTTCTTAAACAAACCTTAAAGGCAAGGAGAACTTGTCCTGAAGTGTTTCAAGCCCTAAATGAAAACAACTTCCAACCAAGACTGATATGTTCAGCAAAGTTACCCTTCAAAAGTAATGGTGAGGGCCAGGGATTTAGTTCAGTGGTTCCGCCGCCTGCCTTGGAAGCACAAGGTCCCAAATTCGATCCCAGTGCCCCCCCAAAAAAGTAATGGAGAAATAAAATATTTCCATGATAAAGAGCACCTAAAGAAATTCATGACAACCAAACCAGCACTCCAAAAAACTTCAAGGTTATCCTAGAGAAAACAATGGTGTAGAAATGCCAAAATGTCTAATAAAATGAATGCAAAGGTAGGGTGTGCAATTAAGTACAAGGGAAATGAGGATATGAAGCAGGAAAATAATACAGTGACAGGAATAAGTCAATACCTGTTAAAACTATCAATTTGCATGGTCTCAACTCAGCAATCAAAATCACAGAGTAGCAGAATGGATCAAGACACAAAGTCTAATGGTATAATGTATACAGGAAACACATTTTACTCCCTCCCAAATATAGACTTAAAATCAAAGCATGGAAAGCAATATTCCATGCATTGGGAACCCCAAAGTAATTATCCTATCAGACAAAATGGACTTTAAGCCAAAACTGGTCAGAAGAGGCAAAAAAGAACATTACATATTGATTAAGGGAATTATTCAACAGGAAGAAATAGCAGTTATAAACATTATATTCATCAAATATTGGTGCACTCAATTTCATAAAACAAACACTACTGGGCATAAAATATCAAATAAACATCAATATAATTATATAAGACCTTAATAGACCACTAACACAAATAGATCAAATAAACAAAAAGAATCAACAAAAGTGCACTTAGCTCAGTGGCCTGTGCCTGCCTCATAAGCACAAGGTCCTGAGTTCGATACCCAGTACCAAAAAAAAAATAATAAAAGAAATATTAGAGTTAAACCAACCTTTTGAGCAAATGGACTTAATATATGTGTACAGCGTATTCCACCCAACAGTAGCAAAATACGCACTCTCTTTGCTGTTATATGGAAGTTCCCCCAAAGTAAACTATATGCTAGCCAATAAAGCATGCTTATGCAGAACAATTCAAATTTGCCATTGATATTATCAGATCATAGTTCAATAAAACTAGAAATTAATGGCAAAAGAAACCACAAAAATAATGCAAATGCATGGAAATTAAACATCACAGTCTTTAATAAAGAAGAAATTAAGAAAGAAATAAGACATTTCTTAGCATTAAATGATAGTGCTAGGGCAACATATCAAAACTTATGGAGAATAATTAAAGCAGTTCTAAAAGGGAAGTTTATAGCTGTGAATGCTCACATCAGAAAAACAGAGTGAGCTCAAATAACCTAATGATGCTGTTCAACATCCTAGAAAAACAAGAACAATCCAAAACCAGAGCTAGTACAAGAAAGCAAATTATAAAGATTAGAGCAGAAATCAGTGAAATGGAGACTAAAAAACCAATACAATGAAGGAATGAATGGTTCTTTGAAAGACAAATCCTTAACCAATCTCACCAATAAAAGGAAAGACGCAAATCAATGCAAATGGAAATGAAAAAGATAAAATCACAACAGCCATTGCCAAAGTCCCGAAGATTATTAACAACGTCACAAAGCTGTAGGCCAATAAATTGGAGCACTCAAAAGAAATGAACAGCTTTCTAGATACAAATGAATTACCAAAACTGAACCATAAGGACTTTAAAATCCTGAATAACCCAATAGCAAACAGAGAAATTGAAACAGGAATAATATAATAATAATAATAATAAACTACCAATTAAGAAAAACCCAGGATTTGATAGATTCATTGCTCAATTGTACAGGAACTTCAGGGAAGATTTAATGCCAAAAACTCCTCAAACTCTTTAATAAAATTGAAAGAAAAAATAGTACTCTTGAAGTCATTCCTGGAAGGTAACATTACCCTGATTCCAAAGTCACACGAGGATCCAACCAAAAAAGAACTACAGGCCAATCTCTCTAAGAAAAATAGTGTTTGAACAAGACGCTGGCAAACAGAATGCAGTAAACAAATCATCAAAAATATCTTACACCTTGACTAAGTAGGCATTATCCCAGGGATGCAAAGAAAGTTAAAAATATGGAAATCAATAAATGTAATTTATCACATACACAGAAACAAGGACAAAAATGCATGTTCATCTCAATACATACAGAAAAGCCCTTTGACAAAATCCAACATATATTCATGATAAAAAAGCCCCGACAAAATAGGTACAGGACCTCATCTCAATTTGATACATGCCATTTATGACAAATCTACTGCTGACAGAATATTAGATGGGAAAGAAACTGACAGATTTCCCTCTAAAATCAGGAACAAGACAAAAATATTCACTGTCATCACTCCTGTTCAACATATTCCATGAAACATTAGCCAGAGTAATCTGGCAAGAGAAAGAGAGAAAAAGGAAATATATAAGAAAGGAAGACATCAAATTAGCATTACTTCCAGATGACATGATCCTCTACTTACAAAAGGATCCCATCAAAAGACTTAATAGAATTAAAAGAATCAATAACCAAATTCAGCAAGGCAGCAGGATACAAAATCAACACACAAAAAACAATAGTGTCCCTGTACTAGTAATGGCAAACCTTTTACAACTTTCAAGGATACAAACAGCCCACTGTGGTATGCATGCCTTAGGTTTGCCATCACTAATAAAGAACTCCCTGAAAAAGAAATTAGAAAAAACAGTACCATTCATAAGAGTATAAAGAAATTAAATACTTAGGAGTTAACCTAACCAATGAAATGAAAGACCTTTACAATGAAAATTACATCACTCTGAAAAAGGAGATTGAGGAGGACATCAGTAAATGGAAAAATATTCCAGGTTCCGGAGTAGGCAATCATAATGGCTGTATTTCCAAAATTGACGTATAGATTTAACACAATCACAATCAAAATACCAATAGTATTTTGCACAGATCTAGAAAAAACAATCTTAAAATTTACATGGATCCAGCAGAGACCCAGAAAGCAAAAGCAACCCTAGGTAACAAAAGCAAAATGGGAAGGAATCATAATTCCAGATTTAATGTTATATTACAAAGCTACAGTGATAAAAAGAGCATGGTACTGGCACAAAAACAGACCTGTGGATCAATAGAGCAGAATACATTAAGCAGAAACATCCCCAGGCACATTCAGCTATTTAACCTTTGACAAAATGGCCAAAAATATACATTGGAGGAAAGATAGCCTCTTTAGTAAATAGTGCTGAGAAAATTGGATATCCACATACAGAAAATTGAATCTAGACCCATATATCTCACCATCTACTAAACTAAAATCAAAATTGATCAAAAATCTAAAAGTTACAATAGAAACATTTAACCTGCTGAAAAATAAATAAAACTCTTGAAGATAGATGTAAGCAAGAACTTGCTGAATAGAACCCCACTGGTACAAGAAATAATACTGAGAATCAACAAATGGTATCATATCAAATTAAAAGCTTCTTTATAGCAAAGGAAACCACCAACAGTGAGGAAACAACCTATACAATGGGTAAAAATAATTGCCAACTGTTCTTCAGACAAAGGACTGACATATAGACAGTATAAAGAACTAAGAAAAATTAAGCCCCTCCAAAATGAAAGACCTAATAAAAATGGGCAACTGATAATACTATGTTATGCATCGATAGCAGCATAGTATTATTAGTCTTTTTATATAAATATATATATATGCATATATATATAAATTGAATTTTGGGAAACTTTAACGGTGCTGCCAACTTTGGAAAAAGTCATCCCAATTTACTGTGTTGAGTTGGCATTGTACAGAAATGGACAACCATATTGGTCTAGAAATGTTAATTTTTTTTTTTCCATGTGTACAGGGGTAACACATCGTACTAAATATGTAAGGTCATATCTACGTGGGTTTGATT
>NW_022900928.1:82115300-82123498 GCF_012274545.1 Fukomys damarensis
TTTTTAGTTTTATTTTAGGATTCCCTATTTTTAATGTTCATACAGAGATTTCTTTAACTGAAATACTGAATAGTTTCTTTGGTGTGAAAAACTATAATAGTACACAGGATCCTAATGAGATAATTAATAATGTGAAATAGGAAGTAAAGGGCTAAAGGTGTAGGGAAAGTAGGAAGGGTGGGGGAAAGGTAATAAGGGAGAGGAAAAAAATATGAGAAAGTGAAAAAATGGAAATAAAGTGTTTGTAAATGGGGAGGGGAGGAGGGGGTGAAGGGAGGGCAGGGACAAGGGGAAAATAATGAGAATCAAGACCTATTATGTAAAGGTACAGAATCCCAATGATGAATGTAATTGTATTGTATACCTAGATTGTACCAATAAACTCAATAAAAAAAAAATGGGCAACTGAAAGGAATAGACACTTCTCAGAAGAAGTGCGAATGGCAAATAAATATGTAAAAAAGTGTTCAGCATCACTGGTCATTAGAGAAATGCAAATTAAAACAACACTGAGATTCTACCTTACTCCAGAAAGAATGGCTATCAAGAAATCAAATAATAATAAATGCTGGAAAGGTTGCAGGGGAAAAGAGAATCCTTCTACATTGTTGGTGGAAATGTAGACTGATATAAGCACTATGGAAATCAGTACAGAATTTCCACAAAAAAATTAAAAATTGAAACCCCATTTGAACCAGCTATTCACATTGTATGTATATTCCTCAAGGAATTATAGTCATTATATTTTAGCAATACATGCATACCCACATTTATAGCAGCATAATTCATAATAGCTAAATCTTGGAAACAGTCTATATGTCCATCAACAGATGAGTGGGAAAAAAATGTGGTATTTATATACCCACTCTGCCTTAAGTATAAACTTGAGGCATTTGTAGGTAAATGGATGCACTTTGAGACCATAACATTAAGTGAAATAAATCAGATATACAAGCTTAAATATTGCATAGTTTCTCTTCTATGAGAAACCTAAAATATAAATAAAGGGCAGAATAAAAGATAATAGGAAGTAGGGAGATCTTTTTCAAATGAGAAGAGGAATAAGAGATGAAGGGTAGGGGATGGAGGGGAAGGAAAGGGGATAGAAAAGAATTGAAGAAACACGTGGAAATAGAGCTTTTTTTAAAAAAAATGAGGGGACTAAGATTTAGCAGTAGGGAGTGATAGAAGGGGTAGGGGATAAAAAATAATTAAGACGCATTATGTACATATACGAACTCCTTAGAATAAATGTAATTATGTACTGAAAACATGCTAATAAAAACCATATATTGGGCTTATTATCACAAAAATTAAGTCATTTTAAATGATTAATGATTTTTAAACTTGGTTTACAGAAATACTATTTCATTTAATTTAATTAGCAACATTTATTTATTTATTTAGGTGCTAATGGTGATTGCACCCAGGGCCTTCATACTGAGCTACATCCCTAACCTTTCTTTATTTTTTATTTTGATTCAGGATCTTGTTAAATTACTGAGTTACCCAGGCAGGGCTTGATTTTGTGATCTTCCTGCTTTGGCCTCCCATAGTGCTAGGAGTGCCACCATGCCAGGGTTAGGTAGTGAACTTTTTTAACAGCTTCCTTGAGATATAATTCACAAACTGTAAAATTCACTTTCTTAAAGTGCACACTTCAAAGGCCTTTAGTTTATTTACAGTTATGTGGCCACCACCATGATCAATTTTAGAACATTTTCATTACTCCTCAAGTACCACTCATCTCTATTCTCCACATCTCCTTTCTTTTCTTTTTTTCATACACACACACTTTATTAGTTTCCTCTACAAGAGACAATAACATCAATCTTTTTAACAGAAATCTCGGGTCATGAGAAGCCAAAATGATCCAAGGAAGGAAGATGAAAATTAAATACTTAATCAAAAGGCATAATATGATACCAGCTAAAACAAATTACCATGGTGGTAGCAGCCTAAGGAAGATTGAGATACAGTAAATTATCTAATGTGAATATTAGTGATGACAAAGCAGGAAGCTAGTCATGTGGGCCCAATGGGATATTTTGGCCAGGAGAAGGTCGAATTGGCTTTAGGTAAAGCCAAATAGAAAGGAATAGGTGGAAAGAGAATCCAAGCTATATAGACAAGCAGATGATGATGGATCAGGCTTTTTTCCTCTCGAAACATTTGTGGGACTATATTATCCCTTTCCCCACCTTCACAATCCTATCCAAATGCTGCTCAAGCTGAGCTGCCTACTCTTGCCTTACAGAATCCTGCACTACTGGGACTAGGTTTTGTGCTGCCCAATTTAGGGTAGAATTTAGAGAACTTGTCACACATGGAAGGGCTCTGTTGCTAATTGCTCTGAACAAAGAACAACCCTGAAGGGGATTTAGCTCAGTGGTTCCACTGCTTGCTTCACAAGCATAAGGTCCCGAGTTTGATCCCCAGTACCAAAAAAAAAAACCCTTGAGTATTCACATGCAAAGGAGTCTGAGCTTCCATAATCACAAAGAACCTTATACATTTCAAATTTTGCAGCAGCTGAGCTCTAGTTAAAGCTGCAAGTCTCACAAAATCAAGGAATGCTGAATGAGACAATGCAGTAGGAAATCCCAGCAGTCAGTCTCAATCTGCCTTTTCTCAGTTTAGGGTAAACTCTAATATGCCTAATGTGGGATGTGGAAAGGTACACTGGAGCAAACTGGGTCTTCCAAATTTGTCATCAAATACCAAGGGACGACAAGGGGTGGGTTGATTTTATGCTTAAAAAGCTTCAGAAGTTACTCTATTATAAAGGGACATGACTGAACAGATAGGAAAACAGTTTCTCCATTGTGAGTTCTCCCAGTGGCTTCTGTAAGGATCATGGAGATGTCAATCACCTGTATTTTGGAGCAATGTTTCATCTTGTTCTCCTGAGGTATGGTATTCGTGATGACTACTGCTTCAAAGCATGCATTCTTGATGTGAGAAATGGCTGGACCAGAAAAGATTCCATGAGTCAAGACAGCATAAACTCTGGTAGCACCAGCTGAAAGATGTTTGTCAGCTGCATAGCAGATTGTGCCACAAGTGTCAGACATGTCATCCACATGAATAGCCACTCCGTCCTTCACCTCTGCTAATAGCCCCATGTAGTCTACTTCATTGGCCTTCTTTCGTTCTTTGTAAACCAAGGCAAAGTCCACATTCAACTGGCCTGCAGTGGAGGTAACTCTTGGCTCCACCAGCATCAGGTGAGACAATCATACAGTTTCTCCACTCAAAGATATTCTCCCTAATCTGTTTCAGGACAGCTGGCTCTGCATATAGATTGTCCACTGGGATAATGAAAAAAGCCCTAGATTTTAGAAGTATGTAAATCCACAGTGATAATATGGTTTGCACCTGCTGCTGGTTGCATATTTGCAAGAAGTTTGGCTGAGACTGGAGCTCAGCTCTTTTCCTCCTTATCTTGCTGGGTATAAGGGAAGCATGGGATGACTGCAGTGACCCTGTTGGCTGAGGCAATCTTGAAGGCATTAGTCATTATCAAAAGCTCCATTAGATTGTCTCTGATTTCACCACAACCACACTGAACAATGTAAACATCTTCCCCACGTACACTTTCACCGATTTCCACATGCTTCTCTAAAACAGATTAAGATTACCATTGCTAAATTTCTTAGTCATCACCTTGCTCACCTCTAGGCCCAAGTGATCAGTGATCTTCTGGGATAAATCCTGGTGGGAGCTGCTGCTGAAGATTTTGATATTCGGTATCTTGGGAAACTACCCTAGACTCTCTTCGCTCAGTGATCACTGCTGCTGTGGAGGCACATCTGCTTTCCATCAGTTCTATGTAGCCAATGACCCATTTTCTGACTACAAATTTTGTCTCTTCTGGCCTTCTATCCATATTGTCATGTGTATGAGAACATCATTGTTTTTATGGAGAAATAATATTCCATAATGTAACTATATCACTTTTCTTTTTTTTTTTTTTTTTGGTACCGGGGATTTGGTCTTTGCGCTTGCAAGGCAGGCCACCAAACCGCTGAGCTAAATCCCCAGTCCCACTTTTCTTTATTGATGGCTGCTAAGTGTGTTTCCAGTTTGGCTATTACAAATAATGCTTCTATGAAATATTCATGTATTAAGTGTCTGTGGGACACGTTTCCATTTCTCTTGGGTTGATAGGAGTAGAATTGCTGCATTTTATGGTAGTTTTATCTTTAACAATCTGAGGATCTGCCAAACTTTTTCCAAAGCGGTAGTACCATTTTATAATCCCAGTAGGATTTGCCACCAACTACATTAGGTCTATTTTAGGTTCTAGATTCTTTGTTTTCTAAAACCATACATCACAAGAATGTATATAAACCCTCCTCTGGAGTGTATAATATGTAGTCTTTCATGATCTGATAGCTATCTTTACCAAATCATGAATAAGATCAGCATGAGTAAGGTTTGTTTTAAGGTCATTTTATAGTTAATTTATAGGTACATCCAGGCCTACACGTGGCCAGTGTTTTCCCAATGCCGTTGTTTTATTTGGCAGTTCTGTTTGTACTACATACAAACCTGACCTTAATCCCTTAACCCTATTTGTGTAAAAGGCTGTAGGTATCCAACTCATACATTTCTGGACACGTAATGTCCTAACTAGCAGAACACCCCAGAAGAGAGGCTGCTTTTCTGCATCACATACCCGTGGGCACACCATGGAGTATGAGAGCTGTAGTCTTTCTTGGGGAGGTGCCCACTTTTATTTCCCAGTGCATTTCTCCTTAGCAAAAGCAATTGTGCTTTCATAGTGTTCCAAAGAGGAAAGATAAGAACAGTAGAAGAGCCTTTAGCAAATTGTTTCATTTTCTGCTTTTAATTCACTTTTATTAGGTTAATTTTTTACTAAATCAAATAGTTTTATAAGGCCTTTAATGAAAAACTGTTTCCTTTTCCATCTCACTGCACTGCTAATTCCTGTTCTTCACATTTTCAAATTGTCCCGTTTTTTCTAGAAATTACCTACAGGTGTCAAAATAGCATGCTTAGGCTCTTATTTATGATTTTTAAATTTTAGGTGAGTTTATTCATCTTTGCATATAGAAAATTATAATTTACTCACCCACTGTTACCTTCCCAACCACTATCATCTTTCTACTATTCTTTGGTATAGTTATACCAAAACTTTTGAGTAAATAAATTTCAGTGTTCAAATTAATACATGTATTGAGCCCCATAGTCTTCTTTCATTTCCTTTCTTGTACAATAATTTAATTTGAAAAAATTTAATCTTCTCTAATTAGATAATTGAAATAGCTGATAAATAGTTGATAGACATTGGTTTATATTTCAGGCTTTGAAGTAATATGTTCTCATCCATCCCATAATGTAAGCACAGTGATGCTAGAAAAAGAATACTAATAATATTAGTATTATAAATAGTACTAGCAATGCAAATGCAAATGTAGTAGTAATTATCCCCAATAGCACTAATATAACATTAATGCAAATACCAGGGGAGCTCAGTGGGAGAGCATAGTGATGGAGCACATGCCTAACATGCTAGAAGCCCTGGGTTCATCCCAGGAACTACAAAATAAATAAATAAATAAATAAATAAAATACTAGGAAAGGAATGTTGCAAAATACCAAATCTCGAATATCAAGTTTGAATTGAGTATCTGTTCTGAGTCAGCAGAGACAGAGTAGAAGTGTGAATATGCTTTGAGGAGGAAGCCAGATTTAAAATGGATCACAGACTTAAATGTAAAACAATTTCCATAGTTTATGATTCTTGTGTTTCCTGAGAATGAAATCAACCTAGTTGAGAACAAGAAAAATTGTATTTATTCAGAGCTAATTAGATTACAATCCATGTAATGTGAAATGAAAAGGACTAAAGGTGTAGGGAAAATGGGAAGGGTAGGGGAAAGGTAATAAGGGAAAAGAAAAAAACAGGAGAAAATGAAAAAATGGAAATAAAGTGTTTGTAAATGGGGAGGGGAGGAGGGGGCGAAGGGAGGGCAGGGACAAAGGAAAAAAATGAGAAACAAGACCTGTCATGTAAAGGTACAAGATCCCAATGATGAATGTAACTGTACTGTATACCTAAAATGTACCAATAAACTCAATGAGAGAGAGAGAGAGAGAAAAAAACAAAGTGATTGGATTTTAAGGGAAGGTTAGAGGCTCTCTAAGTGGTTTAAGAGAGCTAGTGAATTGCAGTTTGACCTAATTGAAAGGTCTCCCATACAGGTAGCACAGTTCAAAGGGTCAGTTAGGATGTCTCTGATATCTGGTTAGCAATAGCTTCCTGCCGGGCATTTGGCTCAGTGGTTCTGCAGCCTACCTTGCAAGCAGAAGGGCCCGGTACCACAAAAACAAAAACATTAAAGAACAAAACAATAGCTTCTGACTCTGTTTTAAGTGCTCTTGAACCAATACTATTTTCTTTTGTTTTTTTTTCTTTTGATACATGTATATAGCAAACAAATTACATTTTCTTTTGATTTTCTCCTCTTGTTACATGTATTCAGTGTTCTTGAAATGACAAACAATGACACAGAATGTCTTGAAATGATATAGAGGTTGAAGGGAAGAGAGGGAAATGGGAAAAAAGAAGCTAGATATATCATGTACAGGTACAAATTCCTTATGATGATGAATGTATCATGTATATCTAAAATGTACCAATAAAAATTTTTTTAAAATGATATAGAGAACAGATCAGTGATTGCCAAAGTCTGGTGGGAAGGGAAGTAGATGTGGCTCTAAAAATGCAATATGAGAGATTGTTGTAGCAATGGAAATGTTCTATACTTTCATTGTATCGATTTTGAGATCTTGATTAAAATGTGGATATTGTCTTGCAATATGGTACCACTGGGTAAAAATAGGTAAAGAATAAAAAGCCATCTGTGTTTTATTTATTATAATATGATTTATAATTATCTCATAAAACAGGCATTATTAAGGTAAGAGTTACCATGAACTATAAAAGAAATAAATCACTAGGTAAAAGCAAAGATTCAAATTTTCAACAAAACTTTAAACAGAAAGAATATAGGAAAAGAATGGTGGGAGAATTTTTTTTGTGAGTGTGTTTTTTGTGACGGGGTCTTACTATGTAGTTGAGACTGACCTGGAACTCACTACGTAGCCCAGGCTGGTCTTGAACTCACAGCTATCCTCCTACCGTAACCTCCCCAGTGCTGGGATTACAGGCACGTGTCACCATGCCTGGCCTGGTGGGAGAATTGAATACATTCTTCCTCATAAACAAATAGATCCAGTACACTAAAATAAAAATGTGGAGTATGGTAGTGCACACCCATAATTCCAGCACTCTGGGAAACTAAGGCAGAAAAATAAAAATTTCAAGCCCAGCCTGGGCATTGAGAAACTTAACAAGATGCTGTCTCAAAATTTAAAAAGAATTGTAGGTTTTCTCTTAGTTCTGTTGATGGTTTCTTTTGCAGTGCAGAAGCTTTTTAATAAGAGATCCTGGAGGTAGGACGGGCCCTGATCCACCGCAGGAAGGAGAACCATGCCTGCTCCCGACCCAGCAGCCATTGCTCAAGCGCCGGGAAGGTCACCGTGTGGGCGCCCCTGAACCCCCATAATTCCACCCCACCGCACTCTCAGACCTCCTGACTGTGCAAGTCTTTGGACCCACTCTGCAAAGACAGAGGTGGTCATCAAGGGTATTTTTTTGAGTTCCAAACTTTGAACATCTTTAAAGAAAGGGCGTGGGAAACGTGTAATAGAACGTTGCAGAGTTCAACCATTCAGAAGGATGGGAAACTCAATCTGGGCCTTGCAGCTCGAGGTCAGTCAGCGTCATGGGGTTCAGCAATCAGCTAACTGAGATCAGGGGTCTTGCATCCTCACTCTGTCTGAGCCATTAAATGGTAAATATACTATATTGAAAAGTTTGTTCACTTCAGACATGTTCTGGACTGCTTCTTGATTTCAATTTAATTCAAATGATTTAAGGGTGATAGACTAGTGACTACCACAGGTGGTCAGTGTCCAAGTTGTGCTTGATCTTAATGTGTTGCTGATTGTATCAGTTGGGGTAAAGCATTGCCGTTGATTTGATAAGCTGTTTTCTCTGATGTTATGAAGATGAGAATGTCTGTGGGTCGTTAGAGACACAGAAGCTAGGGTGCAACTATATCAGGAAGATTTGGGTGATAATCCAGAGAGTAAACCAAGGACAG
>NW_022900928.1:82125234-82127170 GCF_012274545.1 Fukomys damarensis
ATATATATAAATTGAATTTTGGGAAACTTTAACGGTGCTGCCAACTTTGGAAAAAGTCATCCCAATTTACTGTGTTGACTTGGCATTGTACAGAAATGGACAACCATATTGGCCTAGAAATGTTAATTTATTTTTATTTTTTTTCCATGTGTACAGGGGTAACACATCGTACTAAATATGTAAGGTCATATCTATGTGGGTTTGATTACAGAAACTAATAAAGTATTTTCTAAATAATGAAAAAAAGAATAAGATAAGACTATAAGAGCGAGAAGCAATTTAAATATGTTCAGGGACCATTTTCATCTGCAGAATTAAGGATTATTTTGATGTTACATCATTGCCTTTTCTCTTTTACTTTCCTTTTTAGTTTTATTTTAGGATTCCCTATTTTTAATGTTCATACAGAGATTTCTTTAACTGAAATACCAAATAGTTTCTTTGGTATGAAAAACTATAATAGTACACAGGATCCTAATGAGATAATTAATAATGTGAAATAGGAAGTAAAGGGCTAAAGGTGTAAGGAAAGTGGGAAGGGTGGGGGAAAGGTAATAAAGGAGGGGAAAGAAATATGAAAAACTGAAAAAATGGAAATAAAGTGTTTGTAAATGGAGAGGGGAGGAGGGGGTGAAGTGAGGGCAGGGACAAGGGGAAAAATGAGAATCAAGACCTATTTTGTAAAGGTACAGAATCCCAATGATGAATGTAATTGCATTGTATACCTAGATTGTACCAATAACCTCAATAAAAAGAATTAAAAAGAAATGAAAGTCACAAAGTATAAGACATTATTACTTTTTAAGTCATGCTTCAATATCTATACCTACATTAAGAAAAATCTGAGATGATATTCAACAAAATGCTAACAGCAATTAGTGAAAGCCTAAATGTTTTCATTTAAGATGTTTTTCATAATGTATTTAGATTCTTCATTATAAAGACTATGTAACTCTGTTACATTGCTAGGTCATAATTCAAGCATTTCTCTACTATTGGATATTTTTGGAGTTATAAATGATAATAAAATAAAAATCTTGTCTCATTTCTGGAAAAAAAAAAAAAAGAGGAGATCCCACTTGTTGATTCTTTCTGCTAGTTCCCATGCTACTGAGGATTTGTTCATAAAGTCTTTTCCTATGCCAGTGTCTTTGATAGTTCTACCTAACTTATCTTCCAGCAAATTTAGTGTCTCTTTTTTAATATTTAGATCTTTAATCCACTTTGATTTTAGTTTAGTGTGTGGTGAAAGATAAGGGTCTAGTTTTAATCTTTGACAGGTTGAAATCCAGTTTTTCCAACACCATTTATTAAAGAGGCTATCTTTTCTCCAGTGAGGATGGTTGGCTCCTTTGTCAAAGATGAAGTAGCTGAGTACATCTGGAGTTGTTTCTGTATCTTGCAATCTATTTTACTGATCCTCAGGTCTGTTTCTTTGCCAGTACCATGCTATTTTTATCACAGTGGCTTTGTAGTATAGTTTCAAATTGGGAATTCTTATACCTGCTCCCATATCTCTGTTGCCTATGATGACTTTTGCTAATTCTAGGTCTCTTCTGGTTCCAAATGAATTTTTATGGGGGAAAAATTTTTTACCAGCTGCTCCTCAGACAAAGGACTATTATCTAGAATATATAAAGAACTCAAAGAGTCAGCCCCCAAAATATAAAGACCCAATTCAAAAATGGTCATCTGAAATGAACAGATTTTTTTCAGAGAAGTAAAAGCATCAATTAAATATATGAAAAAATGTTCCACATCACTGGTCATTTGAGAGATGCAGATGAAAACAACACTGAGACTCCACCTCACCCCAGAAAGAATGGCTGCTGTCAAGAAATCAACCAAATACAAATGTTGGTGGAGTTGTGGGGAGAAAGGAACCCTTCTCCATTGTTGGTGAGAGTGCAGACTGGTGCAGCCACTATGGAAATCA
>NW_022900928.1:82127237-82140150 GCF_012274545.1 Fukomys damarensis
GTATCTTTCCAAAAGAATTAAAAGAATCATATCACAGTGATATATGCTCACCCATTTTTATAGTGGCACAGTTTGTAATAGCTGAAACTTGGAAACAGCCCATTTGCCCATCGGTTGGAGATTGGATGAAGAAGATATGGTTTTTCTATAAAATGGAATACTACTTAGCCATAAAGAATGAGAAATTAGAGTTATTCATAGGAAAATGGATGCATACTGAAGTTATACTCTTAAGTGAAATAAATAAGTCATGTATAAATATGGAATAGTTTCTCTGCTGTGAATAACTATAATTATAAATACTATCCTAATGGTATAATTGACAGTATGAAATAGGAAGAAAAGGGCTAAAGGTGTGGGGAAAGTGGGAAGGGTAAAGGAGGGGAAATAAGGGAAAAGAAAAACATATGAGAAAATGAAAAAATCGAAATAAAATTTTTTTAAATAGGGAAGAGAGGAGAGGGTGAAGGGAGGTAGGGGTATGGGGAAAAAATGAAAACCAAGGCCTGTCATTTAAAGGTACAAGATCCCAGTGATGAATGTAACTGTACTGTATACCTAAAATGTACCAATAAGCTCAATGAGGAAAAAATTTTAAAAATAATTATTTTGAAATTATTATGCCTGTAATCCTAGCACTCTGGGGATGTAGCTCAGTGCAGAGGACCTGGGTCAATCCCCCGTATTGCAAGCAATCAATCAGTCAATAAAATTAAATAAGGGTGCACAAGCTGGGCCTGAAAGAGAGACCCACATGAGGATGAGAGAGAGATTTTTTTAGGCCTACTCCATCAATTCTGTCTCCATTAGACCAGGCAGTAAAGGATTTCTATAGTCTCCAAGGATAGGTAGAATCAACACCTGTATATCAGCTTGAAGTATTGTGTGAGGGTTCACTAGAGGAACAGTATCACTAAAATGTATGTATATTTACACTAAGAATTTATTAGGGATGACTACAGGATAAGAAGGGGAAGCCTCAGTAACCACCTACAGATTCAGAAGTGGAAAAATCCAAAATGGTCGTCAGTGCTGGAGAGTGGGAGGACCTGGTAGTAGTTGATGTGGAAAGCCTGCAAGCTCCTCGCAGAGTCACTGGTGTGAGTCTGAGTGAGAAGCTGGAGTATGCACAGTAAACCTGAAGGAACTGGCGATGAAGGTCCAAAGGCAAAAGTGAAGACCGGTATTCCTTTGAAGAAAAACGGATGGCTTCCTTTCTTTTTCCCGTTTCATTCCATTTAGGCCACAAGTCTATTGGTTGGTGCCACCCACATCCAGGGTGGGTCTTCCCTCCTCGGTTTGCTGCCTACATGTCTCTCATGTACAGATACAACCAGAGCTTTACTAATCTGCTAGGCGGTTCTTATGTCAAGTTGACACATCAAGATAAGCTGTCACAAGCAGTTATGAAATCTGTGAGAATGCTACACCGTGTCCCTCTTAAGGTTAGGGAAGATAAAATCTCTCAGGGCAAAGCATAGTGGACAAGGAAACAAGGGAGGCAGGGATTCTCAACCTTTAATCCATGGCCTATTACCCACTGAAGATGAAGATGTCTTTTTTCTATCATAGCTTACCAAAAATGTATGAAATGTGCCCTTCCCCTTGTTTTCCTGCTCTAATTGCAAGGACCATGTGCACTATAACAGCAAGGATGGGGGTGCCAGGATGTTTTATTAATGAGAGTAGCCCTGAATCCATACCTTACACAAGGAAGAAACCCCTTAAAAAGAGGTTTCTAGAAAAAGTAGTTCCATACTCATTGTATACTTTCATACTCGGTGGAAAATTACTAGACCCTAGCCCACCCTAGCTGTCCTGTAAAAAGCAGTCTTTTTCCTTTGTAAGGGCCAGTCTGATCTCTCTTAGTACAAGGCCTCATTCAGCCTTTCTCCTCAAGCTGAACTAACTTCCCTTTATCTCCTACTTTCCAGTTAGAGATTTGCTTCTCACATTTGGCCTAGTTTTTAGTTTATATTATCACTGAATCAAAGGACCCCATGTCTACTACTAGGCCTAGTTAATATATATATATATAACTCATCACCTATCAGATAAGGAATGTAAAAACTTTTGAAGCATACTCATAATAGTTATAAAAATCAACTGAATAGTAGCTGCAGAAGCAACTTGGAATTGACATATCAGCCATGTTCTGTGACTCTCATGTGACAATGTGAAGACAATTTAGAAAAAAATATATACAGTTGCACACCTTTGTGCACAAAATTCATACATCAATAGAAAAACAGTGAAAAATATAACATCACAATGTCACACATAAACATTTATATAACAAGGCATGATGTCATAATAAAAGGAAGTTTCAGGTTGCATATATTAGAAAATTAGTCTGAGAATGAGTTATGCATTCAAACTGAGATGCTAGCAAAAGAAAAACAAATTCAAGTAAATAAAAATAATTATTACAAAGGAAGGAAAATAACTATTAAAATTAATACTATAAAGGCATAGTTGTAAATGTTATTTGTTTCTGACCCGACTGGATTATTTCTCTCTCTGAATTGTGAAACTATTAACAAAACAGTTACTCTTTGGCTAAAGAATGAGGTGAAGTCAGGAGAAATGACTCACAAATCAGCTTCCCATTACAACAAAGGGTGATCCTCCCTTTTAAGAGTAAGGGAGAAAGGGAGGATGTTTGTTGGTGGATAGGGGATTATTTGTGACTTTCCTGGGGAAGGAGTTGGGTCCATCCTAGAGATGAAGGGTTGCCTTGCTTTAATTCTTTCAATCAGTCTCAGTCTGGGTCAGTAGCAGACCAATGCAGGGTGGAGCTGGGGTGCAGGCATTTATACAATGTGTGATTGACAAATATAGTGAATGCTTAAATTTTAAAAAACACCTCTTAGAGCAAAAAATACATGACTGTAAATCCACCTCAAAATACTTCCCCTTGCTTCGGACACATTTATCCCATCATTCTTGCCATTTTCTGAAGCAGTTCTGGAAGTCCTTTTGTGTGAGTGTCTTTAGTTGTGAATTGAATAAAAATGTTTACTGTTTATGGTCCTTTTGACCTTAGTGAAGTGCCAGAAGTTGCATGGTGCCAGAGCTAGTGAATAGGTAGATGAAGACACACTGATGTTTCTCATGAGTCTGCCTGTATGTTCGATGGCAGTTGGCAGCAGCGTTCACCAACTTAGCAAAATCACATCTCTCAAAGACACTCAATGTAAGTGATCTATGTGTACAGCATGTGCTGTTGTCATGTGTGAGGACTGCCGTAGGTGTGCTAAATGAAGTAAAGATTTCATTGTAGCTCCTATAGGAAATTATTTCTGTGGTTCTTCTTTAGACTTAGTACATCAAAAAGCAGTCAATGTTGAAAATGTTGATACTTTTTATAAACAATAAATATTAACAATTCAATAAAAAAGAAAGATGGGCTAAATGTGTTCAAATTGAGGAGGAAATTTTTGAGCTGAATTAATGGAAATTTCTTTTTTTCTTTTTTTTTTTTTTTGTGGTTTTTTGGGGCAGGGTCTCACTATATAGTTGAGACTGACCTGGAACTCACTTATGTAGCCCAGGCTGGTCTTGAACTCACAGTGATCCTCCTGCCTCAGCCTCCCTAGTGCTGGGATTACAGGTGTGCATGGCAATGTGTCTTTTAGTGTAATAAAATTTTGAAATTTAAGCACTATAGTTTTCAGTCGCGCTTGTGTTATAATGGGATGGTAATGTGTCTGGAGGCGGAGAGCAGTTCCGCATAGAGTCCTCTATGGCTGGAACCAGTTGTGCCCCATTTCTTCTTGTGTCTGATATCATAGTAGGAGTTGAGGTCCTCTGTGTCTGTGTGGTTGGCTATGTGGGCATCAGAGATAGAAATTATGAATAGAAAATTAAATAGTAAATTATTAAGAAAATATAAATTCCACATTGATGCAACAGTAAGGAAGGAGAAAATTGAGTAACATGAAATACAATTAAGTTGTTCTCCAGAAAGTTTCTTAACATTAAAAAACAAAGACAATTCGTTTTCAAACTGTCACAATGAAAATACAGTGGACCCTTAATTTACAAACTTGATCAGTTTCTGAGGGCTGAGATCTAGATGTTTGCAAGCTATATTGAGCCAGGGATTTAGCTCAGTGGTCCCACCGCCTGTCTTGCAAGCACAAGGACCTGAGTTTGATCCCAGGTACAAAAAAAAAATATATATATATATATATAGATAGATAGATAGATAGATAGATAGATAGATATAGATAGCAAGAGGCAAATCTTCCATTAACTTAACCCAAGTTGTTCGTATGTCATGCCAGCTGTGACTTGAGGATCGATTGTAATATAGATACTGTTTTTCCCCCAAAATAAGACTTAAACCAGAAAATAGCATGATTTTTCAGGATACTTGTAATTTAAGCTTTACACTGAAAATAAGCCCCAGTTAGTATCATTGGTACAAAAAAAAAAAATATATATATATATAGATAGATAGATAGATAGATAGATAGATAGATAGATATAGATAGCAAGAGGCAAATCTTCCATTAACTTAACCCAAGTTGTTCGTATGTCATGCCAGCTGTGACTTGAGGATCGATTGTAATATAGATACTGTTTTTCCCCCAAAATAAGACTTAAACCAGAAAATAGCATGATTTTTCAGGATACTTGTAATTTAAGCTTTACACTGAAAATAAGCCCCAGTTAGTATCATCAGCCAGATGAATGCATTTAGTACATCCATTGCAACACAAGATGGATATATTGAATTATAAAATAATGTTAATATATAATTAAATATAAATAAATAATATTATTGACATTAATACTTAAATGGTAATATATAGTATAATTATTTGTAAACACCCAAGCAGGAGCCTTTGGAGAGAGGCAAACACCTATGTAAATAGAGGAACTTGAGACTTACTGCTGAGCGACCAATCAGAGCAGACAGAGCACACGAATAATGTGCACACTTGATAACAAATGAATGTGATTGTGTCTAATATGAATCTTCATAATTCAACACATCATGTGCTATAACAGACATACTCAATCCACTCCTGTGAAATAAACATTTCCTGAATTTTGGTGCCTGTAATTTTTGTTTTTTTGTGTGTGGATCATCGTTCTTAATGTCATCATTTCTGTTGCCACTCCTGTCTCATAAGTCTTCGATTAACACTTGATTTAATGGAAATATTGTGAAGCCTACCTGCTTGTGACTTGGATGAAGAATTCATGGAATTCACTGACAGCTGTGTGGTCTATGCATTATGAGCAGGCCATAGTACTCATTTAAGGAGAGCTGTATTGCTGGACACGAGATATCAGGACCAATGTTTCTACAAGAAATAGAGTCACAAGGATTCAAGCCAGAATTCGAGGTTTGGAGAGTTATGATGATGTTCTAGAAGAAGAATACATGACTCTATTTAAATAAATGAAAATGTTTGTACATGATTGAATAAATATAGATTGTTATGCATGACTAAATATAGATTGTTATACATGAAAAAAAGACATTCCCTGAAAATAGCCCTATTGCATCTTTTGGTGCAAAACTAAATATAATTTAGTTTATTTGGGGGGGAATATGATATTGGTCTTATTTGGGGGGAAATATGGTCCTACAATTGGGGACTATCAGGTTGTTCCCTTCTATTCACCTAAACCTGAACAATGCCTCAGGGCCACCCTTCTTAATTCTTGTCTTTGATAAGAAAATCAAGACCTTCTGAGCCTTCCCAGGAAAATTCCAACATTCCAAACTAGGACATACATGCACCAAACCTCCCAGCATGACCTTCAGAGTAACCTTTCTTCATGTGAAGCTCACTGAAGGCTCATGCATTTGGACTGCATCTTATACACCCAATTATAAGAGTGAATTATGGAAAAGGACATTCACAGCAGACGCAGATGACGTGATTCAGGACCCTGTCAATCATGTTGTCAACCTTGCCCTGGAAGACCCAAGTGGGAGGTGCCCCAGAACTGGCACAACATTTTAAACCCCTAAATCCTATGTTCCCAGCATTCATGCCATTTCCTTTTTCAAGCACAAGCCTATTCACTCTGAGCACACTATTGCCTTAAACTTTGCTGCTTTTTCTTTATCATTGTGTGCCACATTCAGTCCTTTGTTCACTGTGCACAAGAACCTAGAAACCTGTCTAGGGTCCAACCATCTATAGTAACAAAAAGACAAAGCTACTCCCTTCATTTTATGTAGCTAATGCAGTATTGATATCAAAACAAAGTGAGCTCAGTAAATCTAACTTGAAAATGAGCCACATAAAATTGAGCCAACAAGGAGGACTTGCATGGTTAAAATGAAAGTCCCCTGCTAAAAACAGATAAAAACTTGTTCTACTTGCCTCAAATGTGGTAAGAGACTTGTAACTGTATTTTACTAGTGGCCCACAATTTTTGCCCTGTGGAAATAAAACTAATTCTCTACTTCCTATTGTTACTGGATTCTGAAGGTACTTGCCTCTTGATTTCCAGGTTCTTCTTTTCTTGAACAAAGAATTGGATAAGACAAGCAAAACTGGTTGCAGAGTTTGTTTGAAAAGTGAAGATGAAGGGTGAGGGATAAACTGGCTCTGCAGAGTGAACTTGGAAGCAAAAGAGAGGAAAAATAAAAGTACATCCTGGAGGACACAGGATGGGCTACTGTGAAGAAAAGCTATGTCAGCACACTTTCAGTGGCATCCTGTCTCTTTATTTAGTCCACACATTGTAGGGACCTATGAGAATTCCATATACAAGGCCTTGGGAATTATTGGGTGCATGTGTCCTGGAATCTGGTCATGCTTCCTTCCCCAGTAATCTTTGCCACACCATACGTTTCTGTGACACGAACAGAGACGTTTTGTTGAAGGCAAAAGGAAGAGACCATGAGGCCTGTTCCCACCATCTAGCATGTTAAACTAGCTCTAAGGTGGGGACTAGCTCTAAGGTATAGGCAATTAAAAATCTTTTTAGGTGGAGGGTACAGCAGTTTAGGCAATCTCTGGAATATAGGAATTAAAGAAAAGTAGATCCCATTTGGGTGGTCTCTGTCTCTTGGTTTTTCTGAGTTAGATCACTCCTCTGTGGGCTTGGGAACCTCCTCAGGAATCCAGGATACTATGTGCACTGAGAAAGTGCTCACTCATTGGCAGGCTGCCATTGGCAAGGGGCAAGGAAAAAGAATCAAACCAGTGGAGCAGCATTGGTGTGGACCCTTGCCAGTGATATCAGGAGGCCATTGTTAATCAGATCTCTTAATTATCTGCAGCTGAACCTTTGAATGGGACAGCGGACATGTCTACAACCCTACCCCACTTGAGATGACCTTTGAAACATTTTTCTCATATGAAAGATTGAACATAGGGCCTTCATATTAAGCCCTTCTTATTTTTTAAATTTGAAACAATGTCCCACTAAGTCAATCCTCCTACCTCAGCCTCACAAAAATGTGAGGATATATATATATATATATTGCCCTATGTCCTTTGAAACATGTTTTAAAATCTCTACAGGCCTTCTGGACAATTATTCCCTTTTCTAAAGGGCCCAGAATCTGAGCATACACCTATCTTAATTATTTTTTCTTCTTACTGAGACAAAGTACCTGACCTCCACAAGTTAAGGGAGGAAAGGTTTATTTCAATGCAGTTTGCAGAGGTTTCAGTCCATAATTAGCTGGTTCCAAGGCAGGGTGGCATAGAAGAGGGATATCACTGAGGAGAAGCAGTTCATGTAGGACAGGTAGAAAAAAGCAAGTAGTGAGTAGTAGCAGGAAGCTTCCCTTTCCTTTTATCCCACCCAGGCTAAAAGCCTTTTGCAGGTGCCACCTACGCTCAGGGTGGGCCTTCCCATTCACTACACCCAGAACTACGCTAACCAATCAATAGACTAATTTAGTTATCACACCCTTAATTCATATCCAACACCCTTAACCCAGCCACCTCTGACAAGCACATGAAGCTTTGGGTGTGTGTGGGGGATATCTAAATACAAGCTATAACAACATCCAAACTTCTAAGCCAGTACCAGTGAGTTCTTGACTCACAAGTGATATAATTTCTGACCTCTGTGTGATTTTCATTTTCTTTTCTTTTTTTTTTTACTTCTTCAGTGCTGGGGTTCAGACTCAGGGGCTCCCTCACACTGGACAAAGGCTTTATCGCTGAGCACACCCTAGCATGCCCTCCCTTGTGGTTTAAACCTGTAAATACAGCTGCTGTTTTGTTAAACTTCAGAGCACATTTACCAGACTGCTTGAATCTATTTCCCTATTGCACACCTAATGAATGCCTAATAAATGTAATTTTTTTCTTCTTGATGAGTTGGTTTCTTTGTGTGTGTGTGTGTGTGTGTGTGTGTGTGTGTGTGCCTAGGATTAAACTCGGGACCTTGTGCTAGCCAGGCAGGAGCAGTGCCACTGAGCTAAATCCTGGCGCTGATGAGTTGATTCTATTTTCAGTCAACACAGGGATCCAGACAGTACCTGTGTGCACAGGCACAGTTGTCCCTCTGGAACAATGAGGTCATTGCAGGAATCACTGTGCCTAGACACTGCCTTGCTTTCCCCGACACCATCCTCTTCTCTGCCAGCCATGCCCATCTGCCATTTGTCCTTCGTGGCATCAATGGCCACAAGAAGCTGCTGTCTCATTTTCTCCTTCTGATTCAGCAAAAAGCCTTTAAAGAACTGTCCATCCTCCAAAGAGGAAGGGGAAATTGAAGGGGTAGGAGAAAGGAAAGAAGGTAATGGAATTCATATGAGAAAATGAAAAATAATGGAAACAAAGTCTTTGTAGATAGGCAGGGAGGGGTTGCAGGGGAATGGGGACAAAATAAGATCCAAGATTGATTATGTAAAGGTAAAAATGTCCAACAATAAATATCATTGTATTGTATATATTAATTGTACCAATAAAATTAATTTAAAAAGATGTCTTATGTACATGTACCAACTCTTCAGTCCAAATGTGATCATTATGTACTGCAACAATGTAAAAAAAAAAAAACTGCCCATCCCCTTTAGCTAAATTTTGTCTTTCTGCTCTTTCTGGAACCAACCTCGTTCAGGGTTTTACCCTCACCACTCAATTGAACTTCCTTTATTAATGAAACTGTGTAGCTAAATTCAAAGTCAGTTCTTAGTATTCCCTTTCTTAGACTCTCAAATAATTTGACAGAGTTGATTCCAATTTTCTCAGCATTTTTCTTTCCTCACAGTTTAAGTCTTACATATCTCATTGTTTTGGGAGGATTAGGTAGAAGGATCTCAAGTTTGAGCCTAGCCTGGGTAATTTAGGGAGACTATCTGAAAATAAAAAAGGATTGGCAATGTAGCTCAGTGTTCAATCTCTAGTACTACAAGAAAAAGAGTTTTTCATATTTATTCTCCTACTTTTGTTTCTGTCTCATTAGCTGGTTTTTCCTCATCTACCTAGCCTTCTTGGGCTCAGTCCTTAGACCTAGGCTCTGGGGCATCTTCACTGACCTCTATGGCAATCATTAATCTGGTCTTAATACCTTTCACAATACCAGTTATATTCTTGAGACTTACAAGTTCACACCCCAGGATCCCTTCAACTACAGACCATGGCACTCTCTACTTGAATGTCCACTAGGCACATTCAGTCCACATAAGCAAATAATTCGTGCTGCCATCTGTATTCAGCCAACTCTATCTGTTGTGGCTTGAACCTGGATGTCCCCTAAAGCCTCATGTGGTCATAGGTGGGGAGTTTTGAAGGTGGCTGGATTAGGATGTGTGATGCAAGAATTAAGAGTGTGATGCTGGGTTTAAGGGTGCCCCAACCTGGGTGTAGATGGCACCACTCTAAAGGCGGGCAACCTGGATGGATTATAAAGGGACAGAAAGAAGCTGCCTTGCTACTTTACTGCCTTCTCCCTGCCCTGCCATGGAGTGTGACTCCTCTTCAGTGCCACCCTGCTTTGGAGCCAGCTGACTATGGACTGAAGACCTTTTCTCCCTTAACTTTGGATGTTTTTTGTCTCAGCAATGACAAAAGTAACTAAAACACCATCTTCCCTCTACTCAAAAAACTTAGAGTCATCCTTAACATCATACTTTATGTCCTTGTGTAGCTTTAGACATTGTCAGAATCTAACCACCTTTCACTATTCTACATTGCTCTTACCTTGGCCCAAACCATTATCAACTCTTGCCTTATTACAACTAGGTCTCCCTACTTGCTGTGGGCACCAAGATGATGTCACCATGCCTGTCAAACCACACCATTCCCAGCCTTGAAGCACTTGGTGGCTTGCCCACCATCTGACTCTCGGGGCAAGAGTTAAAGTGCTTGCGTTCTTTGATATACAATGCCCAGTGTGATCTGGATCCCTCATTAACCTCTCAGATCTTATCAGCCTCCTGTCTGGCACGTATGCCTCACCATAATCCCGCAGTTTCCTCAGACTTTCCACAGTGTTCCTACTTCAGGGCTTTGGGACTTGCTGTTCCCTATGCCTGAGGAGCTTTTCAGTGCTGAACTGAAAATACTCACCCCTCACTTCTTTTTTTTTTTTCAGCTTTAATTGAGTTTATTGGTACATTTTAGGGATACATTACAGTTATATTCATTGTTGGGATCTTGTACCGCTACATGACAAGTCCCTCACTTCTTAAAGGCATCTACTCACAGGTCACACTTGGGAGGGTTTCCTAGGTCCCTACCTAAAATAATCTCTAGACACACACACTCCTCCCTTTTTTTTACGCTTTCTTTCCAGTACAGACAACCAAATAACACAGTGTAAGTTTTCAGTATTGATCCTTTCTGTTATTTGTCTACCACACTAGAATGGCAAGCTCCACAAAGGCATATTATTATGAGCTACATTGTAAATGTTTGTATTATCAGTGTGCATGAAAGTGCTTGGAATATAGTAGGCTCTCAATAGATATTTATTAACTTAATAATAATTTAATTAGTGCACCTACCAAGTAGTGTTGTTATGATGATAAATGAGTGAATCTGAATTTAGAACTGTCTGGCAAGGGCTAAACTCCCATTGCATGCTGGATCTGGCATAGACAAAGCAACGGAATAAAACACAAAACGCAGACACAAACGTTAAGTATACATGGCGATTTATTATATGATAAATGTTTACTTTCAAATTAATGAGGAAAGATTTGGAGCGTAATTTGCTAGTCATTTCTAAAATAAATTATTGATGAATCAAACATTTAAGTATAAAAAAGCTATGAATAATAGCAGGTAAGAAAGAAGTAGGGAAATAAGTAGTATAATAGTTGTAAATTGATAAAATCACAGGAAAGGTCAAATTCCACTAATAGAGTGAATTTTAGGAGGTTTTCCTTCTGCAGTATTTTAGGAACAGTGCTAAAAATAGAAGGGATAGAAAAAGCATAAAACAGAAAGAGATTTAAACAAACAATACAAAGCCTGTCATGGTGGTGCACCCCTGTAATCCGAGTACTCTGGGAAGCTGAGGCAGAAGGATCACAAATTTGAGCCCAGTCTGGGTGAGTTAGTGAGATCTCATTTTAAAATAAACAAGGAGGGCTAGGAGTGTACTTCAGGGCAAAGGCCCCTGACTCAATTCCAGTTACAATACAGCAGAGTTGGGTTGGGGTAGGGTTGGGAGGAATAGACTTTAGAAATTAGGAAAAGCAATATGGAAAAGAGAGACCATCACAAAACTTCCTAAACATCAGTTAAATGCACTTTTGCCTGCTTTGTGGCAGAGGCAGAGGAAATGGAATATCTACAATCAAATTTTAGTCAGGAGTAGACTTGAAAAATACAGCCCCATGCAGTGTGCGAAAAGTTAGCCCACTAGTGGATGGAGCTAAAAAGCGATTTCAGTTTTCTTTTTAGATCCAGAGAAGTTTGCTAAAAAGAGGGGACTTGAACTTCCTTTGGATCCCGGGTCTGGAATATGTAAAATTGCGAGGACAGTATGTTCCTTGGAGCTCGCACTCCAGTCCAAGAGGGAGTTTGCAAGGGTCCTGCCCACCCTGCAAGCTGAAGCGAGCGTCGCTCCAACCTCACAGGTGTTAAATTAAGGCCTAACCTAGACACCTTCTAGGTTCCCCAACGCCTTGCGTGGGGAGGTGAGTGTGCCTGCAGAGCACTGCTCGCCCGCTGCTTCGGAAGCGCAGATGGGCATGCTGAAATCCGGCCCGCCCATCCCGGGCGACCCGCTGAGTCCCCAGCTGCGGGCCGGCCCCAGAGGACGCCAGAGAAGTCAGCAGCTGCAGCAGGAGGGTCTCCCGCCTGGTCTCGTGCCACGGTAGGGCACTAGGGCGCGGCCCCTGAAGGGGGAGGTGGGCGGGCGCTGGCCCCTTGTGGTGGTGGCTCGCGCGACCCGGTTTTGAGGAGCAGAGAGGAAGGTGGCGGTGGACCAGCGCTCTGGACCTAGACGGCGCCCGGGGATTTTCAGTGAAGTCGCCTTCCTGGGGACTCTGCGCCAGATCTTTCTCCTCCAGTCCCTGGAGGTTTGTCTCTGTATCCTTTGCTTGCTACCTCTCGGGCATGTGCCGGAGCCTCCAGACTCTCAGACTCTTAGGAGCCACCTTCCGAGTTTGCTTTTCTTCATCTTGGGCTGTGTGATCCCCCAAACGCTGCCTATCCTGACTCTACCCAAGGTAACACTCTTTAAGCCCAGTGGCAAAATGGAATCACCTGAAGGCCATATAGTTTTAGTGATTCTGAAATATCATACTTGTTAAAAAAAACATTTACTGGAAAAAAATGTAGAATAGTGATTAGCAGAGTTTGGGGGATGTGGATTTAGAGGGCTGAATTTGATCAGTGGATGAGGTCTGCATGTATTGAAATATGCTGAGCCCGGGATTTAGCTCAGTGATGCTGCTGCCTGCCTTGCAAGCACAAGGACCAGAGGTCAATCCTCCGTATAAAAAAAAAAAAAAAAAAAAAAA
>NW_022900928.1:82140212-82151400 GCF_012274545.1 Fukomys damarensis
AAAAAAAAAAAAAAAAAAATCTGAACTTATTAACAAATACCTGTTAAGCAAAAGACAAACTGAATTGGTAAATCAGCCACTTAATGGAACCATTTGTTGATTCAGGTACTGCTTTGGGAGCTGGGCAGCCATGCTGTTTCAGTCCATTTTGGATTCATAAGTTGTTTTGTTTTTGTTTTTGTTTTTTCTGGTACCGGGGACTGAACTCAGGACCTCATGCTTATGAGGCAGGCAGCAGCACCACTGTGCTAAAATCCTGGTGCGCTCATAGGAGTTTTTTTTTTTTTAGTTTATTGGTACATTTTAGGGATACAGTACAGTTACATTCATTGTTGTGATCATGTACCTCTACATGGCAAGTCTTGATTCTCATTTTTTCCCCTTACCTCTGCCCTCCCTTCATCCCCTCCTCCCCTCCCCATCTACAAACACTTTATTTTCATCTTTTCATTCTCTCACATTTTTTTCTTTTCCCTTTTTGTTCTTCCCCTACCCATCTCACCTTCCCTACACCTTTAGCTCCTTTCTTCCCATTTCTAAATGTCAGTAATATTATTAGAATCTTATGCATTGTTGCAGATTATTCACACCAGGGAAACTATTCGGTATTTACACATGTGTGACTTATTTATTTCACTTAGGAGTATATCTTCAATATGTAGCTCATAGGGTTTTTGATACAGGGAGAAAAGAGCATTTGCCCCAGAGTGAGCAACATCAAGAAAATTAGAGCCACACAGATAGTGTGCTCCAGAAATTCACCAAGAGATGGACTATGGTTCCAGAGAAGTGCAGTGTTGGGTTGAAATAAGAATTGGGTCTCTCTGTGCAGGAATTGCTCCTACCTCCAGGCTATGTTCTATGCTGAGACATAGAACTGCCTTAGCAGTTGAGTGTCTCCAACAACCTTCCTAGAGATCATTCTCTGTTATGTAATAAAATTTGTGGTATCTGAAAATCCAGGAGTTTAACAGGCAACTCTGTGATGCAGAGTAATAGATGTGGCCTCCAGTGAGTAGAAGTGACCTTGGGCTGTTGTGATTCCAGGCAATGCAAAAGAACAGTAGTAAATTCTGCCTCCATCACCCTCACCATCCTCCTAGCAGGTTTTTCTTGGCTCCCAGCTACCCTCCCTCAAGCCCTGCATCTCTGACTCCTCTTCTATCCTATTCATCATGTGGATCTTCCTGGTGAGACTTGAATGTATCCTGTGCCTGTCATTAGCCTTTTCAGTGATGGAGCAGCTCAGTCATGACCAATTTCCCAGGTATGTTTCAAGGAAAGGCTACGGAGGTTTCTCTCCCCATAGGGATGTTTAGAGCACTGAAGGAAAGGCCTTTCTGATCTACCCAGCCTTTGTGTCTAGGACTTCATGTACTTCCCTTGTCTTTGCAGGATTAATCAAACTCTCCTGACACCCTCCCACTTGAAGAACCGAAAAGTGGGTCTACAAGTTAAGGGCTCAAACTTCACACTGGAAGGCTGCCCGTTCCTGATCTTATCAGGCACTATCCACTACTTCCGGGTGCCCAGGGAGTACTGGAGGGACCGCCTACTGAAGCTGAAGGCTTGTGGCTTCAATACTGTCACCACGTGAGTGCTGTCTCCCTAGTACTCATTTCAAGACCAGTCTAAAGGTCATCTTTTTAGTACTTTCTTTGTTGTTCTTAGAAAGTACTTATCTCCTCTCCACAGCCTGAGTATGCTCTAATTCTTTTGCAAAGCCTCTCTCTAAACATGGTCACTATGGGCCAGGGTTCAGTATTCCAGTTTTCAGAGGTAGCTGCAAGCACAGATGGTCCCTAGCCACTGGAGAATCCAGGACAGTGAGTTTCACGCCCCTTAGAAATCCTCACTTACTTAGGGGTCATTGCTGCAGTGAGGAATCCCAGCATATGATGTGTGTTTGAAGATGGGTTTCACCAAGAGCAGGCTGGAAAGAACACAATCATCCATGTTCTGGAAGCTGAAATTTTAAAAAATTAATTACTTCTTTTTGTCCTTCTAACGTATCCATTATAGTTTGGACAGTTTTACTAGTCTTCATTTTCAGTGGTTTAATAATTTTTAAAATATGGGCTTAGAAGAAAAATATCTAGAAATTAATTTGAAGACTGATGAGGAACATTATTTCAAAGCATTCCCCCTTAAATTGTCATAATACCTTTTACACATCATTTTCCTTCTTTTTTTCTCATTTTTAGTTGCTTTTATATAGCAATGACTCACAGGCATTGAAATTTTCATGAACAATTACAATTTCAAAACCATTTTAGTCTAAATAGGACTGTCAAACTTTTTGTTCATTTGTAATATACTCAGGGAAATAAAAATTTACAATTATTTCATAAACTAAAAGGCATTCTGTTACCAAGAGGCAAAATAGTGTTAATGCAGAATAAAGGCAGCTTTGTACTTTAAATAAATTTAGCATTATAAATAAATTACATTGCCTTTAAAAAATTAATAGCTCACCAGCCAAAAACATGGAGACACAAACCTAGTCTGACAAGGTCAGATTCAATGATTTTCAGGGAGGCAGGGAGTGTCAGGGAAGCCATGGGATTCAAGTGTTAGCAAAGTGGGGAAAGGAGGGACTTTTTTTTTTTTAAAGTCACATTCCAGCCAGAGGGTTTGGGATGAGACTAAGAAAACCAGGCATGAATTCTGGATTGGTGGTGGCTTCTGACACAGGATAGAGGGGACTGAGTAGACTTTGTGCTCATGCCAGAGGCAGTTTAGCAATTGAGTCTCTGGAAATAGTACAGGAGAGGGCCTGGGGGTGTCATTGTTGAGAAAGCAAAAGTCACTCAAAGAGAAGGTGGGTCAGGAGGCCATATTTTCTATGAATTGTCCATCCAGCTCTGTGTCTGCCCCCCATTGTTTTCTACGAGCATATTCTGAGTAATCTATTGTTTTGATGTATTAAGGTATGTCTTATGGGTCCGAATCTAGTGAGTCTTGGTGAATATTCCCTGGAAGCTTAAGAAGAATGTGTGTTCTGCAGTTGTGGATCAAATATCCTACAATTCAGTCCATTTAGTTGATGGTACTATTCAATTCTGTCATAGTCTCACTGATTTTTCAACCTGCTGGTTGTATGTACTTTCAGAGGTTGAAGTCACTACATATATTAATGGATGTATCTATTGCGATTTGAAGTTCTGTTTTGCTTTGAGTGATTTTACACTTTGTGGGCACATACCTATTAAGGATTTAATCTCCTTGAAGAATTGATTCTTTTTTATTGAGTTTATTGGTACAATCTAGGTATACAATACAGTTACATTCATCATTGGGATTGACTCATCGTTCTCTGAAGATCATTTTTTTAAAAACATTTCTTTCATGGCAGGTCTGCTAGCCTCCAATTCACTCACATTTTTATTTTATTGTGTCTTTGTCTTAGGAACTATTTCTCCTTCACCTTTTTATTGGTGTATACTTACAGTACATGCAGTTTACAATCATCTTGGGGAGTGGGTACGTGTAAATACAACAGATTGATTCCTTTTTTTAGTCCCCTTCCCCTTCCTTCACTTTTTTCCTTCCTCCTCTAAATCCTCTTTCTCTGTTTTCATTCTGGTTGATATTATTACTCTTATCTCAAGTTTATAACATATAATGTTTACAGTCACTAGGACTTGTAGGTTCCTGTACATGACATAACTTTATTCTGCTTATTTCTTCTTCTTCTCTAATTGTCTCCTCTCACCTGTGTTCTCTTGGATCCCTTCCCACTTGCAAGAGATCTGTCCTCTTGTCTCCTTCTATTTGGCACATATTTATTGTGCTTTCCTTGTACTTTGCCTTACTCAAAGTAGAGATACCATACAGTATTTAAACTTGGTATCTGATTGATTTCACTCAACATTATATTTTCCAGGTGCACCCATTTTCCCATATTTCAAATTTGACCTTCTTTATAGCTGAGTAGCATCCCATTATGTATAGATACCTATATTGTATCCAGTTGTCTGTGATGGACATACAGGTTGTTTCTAAGATTCAGCTATTATGATTTATACTGTTACAAACATTGGTGTGCATGTATTACTGTAGTATGATGTCTTTAGCTCTTTGGGAAGACACCTAAAAGAGGAATAGCTGGGTCATATGGAATTTCTAATTTTAATTCTTGAAAAATCTCCATACTGATTTCCATAATGATTTTACCAGTTTACATTCTGGCCAGCAGTATAGGACATTTCCTGTTTCACTGCAGCCATGCCAATACTTGTTTCTTTTCGATTTCTTGATGACTGCCATTCTTTCTGGTGTAATATGGAATCTCAGCATTATTTAATTTGTATTTCTCTAATAGCCAGAGATGTTGAACAGTTTTTTCATATATTTGTTGGCCATTCATATTTCTTCTGCCAAGTATCTGTTCATTTTCCTTGTCCATTTCCTAATTGTACCTTTTATTTTATATAATATATATATATATATTATATTATGCAAGATTTTTTTCCCGTTCTGTAGGTTGTCTCTTCATTCTACTAATTGATTCTGTTGCTATAAAGAAGGTTTTTAATTTGATGTAATCCCAATTGTTGATTCTTGCTGTTGTTTCTGTACAATTGCAGTTCTGTTTAGGAAATCCTTTCATTTGCCTATGACTTATAGTGTTTAACTTATTTTATCTTCCAGTAGGTTCGATGTTTCATTTTAATGTTTAGATCTCTGATCCATTTTGATTTTAATTTGCTACATGGTGACAGATATGGGTTCAACTTAAATCTTCTGTAAACAGATATCCAGTTTTCCCAGCATCATTCGTATGCTTTTGGCCCCTTTGTCAAAGATCAGACATTGAATGTGTCTGGCATGTTTCTGTATCTATTCTGTTCCCTTGATCTATGCATCTGTTTTTGTTCCAGTATCATGCTGCTTTTATTACTGTTGCTTTGTAGTATAGTTTGAGGTCAAATATTGCAAGGCCTCCTGCTTTGCTTTTGTTACTCAAGATTGCTTTTGCTATTTTGGGTCTCTTCTGGCTCCGTATGAATTTTAGGATTGTTTTCTCTAGGTCTGTAAAGTATGCTGTTAATATTTTGATTGAGATTACATTGAATCTATATAACAGTTTTGGTAGTATGGCCATTTTGAGATTATTGCCTGCCTATCCAGGAGCAGAGGATAGCTTTCCAATTTCTGATTTCATCTCCAATCTCCTCTTTCAGAGTACTTTAGTTTTCTTTATAGAGATCTTTCACTTCCTTGATTAGGTTAGTACCTATATATTTCATTTTTTAAATGCTACTGTGAATGGTATTATTTTCATAACTTCTTCCTAATTGTATTCATTATTGGTGTACACAAATGCTATTGATTTTATCCTACTACATTGCTGAAGTTGGTTGTTACTTCTAAGCTTTTTGGTGAATTGTTTGAGTCTTCTATGTAGAGTATCACATCAACTGCAAATAATGATGATTTGAGTTCTTCTTTTCCTACATGTAACCCTTTTTTTTTTTCTTTCTTTTGCCTGATTTCTCTGGCTAGTGCTTTGAGTACTACAGTAGAACTGGTGATAGTAGGCATCCTTCTCTTTTTTCTTGATTTTAGAAGGAATGCTTTTAGTTTTTCCCCATTTAATATGATATTGGCTGCTGGTTTGTCATAAATATCTTATCAAATTCAGGTATCGGGCTGGGCATTTTGCTCATTGGTTTTGCTGCCTGCCTCGCAAGCTCAAGTTCTTCTGATCGACCCGAGTTTGATCCCTGACACCAAAAAAAAAAAAAAAGAAAAAATTCAGGTATGGTCCTTTTTACCTATGCTTTTCAGGGTTCTTTCATGAAGGGGTATTGGATTTTGTTGAAAGCCTTTTCTGCATCTATTTATATATAATCATGTGTTTTGTTTTGTTTTTTACCTTGCTTCTGTCTATGTAATGTATTGTATTTATTGATTTGCATTTGTTGAGCAGTCCTTGCATCTCTGGGATGAAGCCTATTTTATCATGCTGTATTATCTTTTTGATGATGAGCTGAGTTCTGTTTTCTAATATCTTGTTGAGGATTTTTGCATCTATGTTCGTTAAGGAGATTGGCCTATAGTTTTCTTTTCAGTTGGGTCTTTGTCTCATTTTAGAATAATAGTGATGTTGGCTTTCATAAATGAATCTGGAAGCACTCCCTTTTAATTTTTTTGAAGAGCTTGAGGAATATAAGTGATATGACATCCTTAAGTTTTTTTAGAATTTGGCAGTGAAACTGTCACATCCTGGGATTTTTCAGTTGATAGATTCTTTATTACTGCCTCAATTTCATTGCCTGTTATTGGGTTGTTCAGTATTTTTGTGTCTTCTTGAATTATATTTGGTATGAGTCTAGGAATCTGTCCATTTCTTAAAAATGTTCTAATTTAGCAGTTACTAATTATCTTCTAGATTTTGACAATGTCTGTTGTGATTTCTCCTTTTTAATTTCTAATTGTATTTATGTCAATCTTTTCTCTTTTTCTCTCAGTAAGTTTGCCTAAGGGTTTATCTACTTCATTTATTCTTTCAACAAACCAGCTCTTCAATTTTATGATTCTTTGTATTGTTTTTAGGCTCGATTTCATTAATTTCTGCTCTAATATTTATGATTTCCTTTCTCTTTTTTTTTGTACTAGGGATAGAACTTGGGTCTTTGTGCTTGTGAGGCAGGCAGCAGAACCACTAAGCTAAATCCCTAGCCCTATGATTTCCTTTCTTAATTTTAGTTTGGGCCTGGATTGTTGTTATTTCTCAAGTATCTTAAGGTTCTTCATGAGATTATTTGACTTTACTCTTTTTTTTTTCATTGAGTATTGGTACATTTTAGGTATACAGTACAGTTACATTCATCATTGGGATCTTGTACCTTTACATGACAGATCTTGCTTCTATTCTTTCCCCATACCCCTGTCCTCTCTCACCCTCTCCACCCTTCCCTATTTACAAAGACTTTGTTTCCATTTTTTCCTTTTCTCATATTTTTTCTTTTCCCTTATTTCCTTTCCCCTATCCTTCCCACTCCCTCTACACCTGTAGTCCTTTTCTTCCTACACTCTGTTTTCTTAATGTAGGCATTGTTTGTAATGATCTTCTCTCTTAGGACTGCTTTTGTAGTGTCCTTTAGGTTCTCATGAGTTGTACTTTGCCTTTAACTTCTAGAAATTTTAAAATTTCTTTTTTGATTTCTTCTGTGACCCATTGGTTGTTTAGGAGTGTGATATAATTTTTTAGCTGCTTTTACTTTTTCTGTAGATTCTTCTGTCATTGATTTCTAATTTTATCGCACAGTGGTTCCTGATACATGAAATATTGTTTTCCATCCTTTGATTTTTAGTCTATGAATATCTTTTGGATTAGATGTGTTTCTTGATTTCAATAGATTGTTAGACTCCATATTTTGATCCATTCTGCCCATCTGTGTCTTTTAATTGGAGAGTTGAGGCTACTAACATGGAGAAATAATACTGAGATGTGTTAATTATTTACTATCATTGTATTCTTTCTCGGTTTGTGACTCATTTGTTTTTCTTTTCTTGCCATTTGTTGTTGTTGTTTATCCATTGACATTTCTAGGTGTTTTCGTTTAATCCATGTTTTTAGCTTTATTCTTTTTTTAAATTTCTGTCTAGGATATTCTGTTATGGATAAGCAGGTTTGAACAATAGAGATGCACCATACTCTGTGCCAGATTCAAGCCCATTTATTATAGCTGGCAGCTGAGGAGGGGCTACCACCCAGAAAGATTCCTTGGCAATGGGAAGCCATTTGATTTCTCCTTTTAAACCATGCTTTCAGTTGGGGAGGGGTCAGGGGAGAGCAAGTGGAATCTTACAGAAGCATAACCATGCTAGGCTAGTGGGAGGGGCACAAAGAAGTTTCACACACTAGGTGAGATACAAAACATCCTACAACTGCAGCAAGTTTTCTGCCAAGCAGGATGTGGGAGTTTTGGGTGCTTTGTTCAAGTGCAAGAACTTTGTTCAAGCACAGGTACAAAATGGCATTGAGGCACAAGCAGGATTCAGGTTGGCTGTCACAATTCTTCAGTATTTTCTGGAGTTCTTGCTTATATCCATATATCTATGGAGCTTGTCTTTTTCATGAAATGTCCTCATTTCTTTATCTATTTTATTCCTGTACACATGTAGTTTTATTGTAAGAAAGCAATTTGTACACTTTGAACATTTATAACTGCGCATCACCTTTTCCTTTCCAGTGAAAACAAAAAAGAATTTAAAAATAAACCAACAAAATTACAATAGAGAATGTCAATTCCAAATAAGACCCTACAGGTTCTGCTGATTCTCCCATGGAGTGGCAGGGCTCAAGTCATTATTAGGAGAGAATTTTATTTTAAAAGTGTAATCTTAAACTGCAAGAATGTCTGTTAACATCACAATTAAACATGCCAAAGGAGAAGCTATGTTGTTAAATGCCCGCTTAACCCACCCAAACATCTCAAACCCACAATTTGCTAACCTTCTATACCCCATTTTTAAAAGATTTCTTTTTCTTTATTTAAACAATAGAAAGTAGACAGGTACATGTCGGTAAATGCTAACTGTCCGTATTCACATAGAGACACAATGTAATCCCTGAGCCCAATATACAGAGAAAGGAGGAAAAAAGCTAGAATTCTATGCACTACTACACAGGGGCCTAGTACCCTCCAGCTTACAGCAGAGTGAAGGTAGCAGAAGGGTTTTCTTTTTTCCCACAGAGCGCGGTGGTATTGATTCCATGCAGTTTGTGTGGAGACAGGAGGGAACCAAAATGAATTTAGAACAGAAAGTTGTAGAGATCCTTTTCCCAATGTATTCTGCTCAAGGTAACTCCCATAAACTAAGTCGAGGTTTGAGAAAAGACTTTAAGAACAGGGTGACTGAGCACAAGACGGGGGAAAAGACTGCAAATTGTTCCCAGGGACTGGAGAAAATTAAAAAAAAAAAAATTTTAAAAAAGGATAAAATAAAAGAAGGTTGGAATCCATCAGTGTTCAATCAGTCATCTTCTCCTTCATCCTCCTCTCCTTCCTCCCCTTCATCATCATCTTCATCTTCTTCACCTTCATCCTCATCCCCTTCTTCATCAATGTCTTCCAATCCTTCTTCTGCATAGTCATCATCATCTTCTTCTCCTTCCCCTTCCTCATCATCCACATCAGGAACCAAGTAGTACTGCAACGGATTTGGCTAAATATCATCTTTGATGTCCTCTCCCAACTCATCTGCTCCTGTATCAGAACGGTCAGTAAACCAGGTGAAGAAGCTCTTGGATTCTTCATGCTGCCTCTTCCTACTGGCTTTATTTGTGTTTGACTTGAACATTTCGTCAAATCCTTTCCAGATTTCCATTTGATTTCAATGGACTTTTAAGATGGACCACCACTCTCGTTCAGATGAGATTCTTTGGAGAGAACTTTATTTTCAAAGTAAGGATTTCCATCAAAATAAAAATCTATTCTGTAACCTGATTTTACATATTCAAATTCTGTCACTTTGACTCTGGTCAAATAATGCAATGCCTCCTCACCTTCCTCCCCAAGCAGTGCAGACACTTGTGGATGGTTAACACATGTTGTTACCCAAAAGTTTGGGATTTTGGGGATCAATTCTGACCACTTCTGAAAAAATGGTTGGCGGAATTTGTTATATTTCTATTCTCCTTTCAATATCTCCTCACAGGCTTGTTCATTGTCTGTCTTTCATTTTGTACTCCATCAATATGTTCAATTGCTTCTTCTTGTTCTTTTTCTCCCTTGGGTAGGCCCGGTGAGGCGGATGCTGCCTCAGACTTGGGGCCTGGAGACTATCGGGGCTTCTTGGTCAGAGGGGTGAGCGGAGACTGGCGCTTGGGGGCCATGACAGGAGGGAAGTACCAGCACCAGCCCAGGGTCCTCTCAGGCCACAGGAAGCAGCTCTGGAACCTCTCATCTATTTTAAATGGAAGCATTGCTGAGTATGTGACTTTGGGTAGGAAGTTATTTGTTCTTAGTGCTTGAAATACTTTAAACTCTTCTGGGCTTTAAAATTTGTGTTGAAAAGTCTTTCATAATTTGAATGTGTTTACCTTTATGTGTGATTTTTATTTTTCTCTGACTGCTTCTAAAATTGTGAGTTTTTTTAAATATCTGGCAATTTAATAAGGATATATCTTGTTAAGCTTCTTTTTTCATCATAGTTGCTTGGTGTTTTGGAAGCCACACTTGCTTGTATGTTGAACTCTTTTCTCATATTTGGGAAGTCTTCTCTTATGATTTCTGTAAACATATTAATAATTCCATAGTTTTTCCTCTAACATTAATTAACCTTAAAGGTCTTTTTAGTATCATCTTGTAGCTGCCGAATGGTCTTTTCTTTTCCTCTTATTTGTGTGTGTTTGTGTTTGTGTGTGTGTGTGTATGACTTCTGAATATTGTAGTAATTTACCATCTTGTCCTTAATTTCAGGTACTCAGTCTTCACATTTTTTTTTTTTTTTTTTTTTTTTTTTTTTTTTTTTTTTGGTACCAGGGATCGAACTCCTGTCCTTGCACTTACTATGCAGGTGGCGGAACTACTGAGCTAAATCCCCAGCCTCACATTGGTTATTTATGCAATTTATGAATTCTATACAGTTTTTTATTTCAGGTGTTTCAGGCTGATATCTTTTTGAGGATTCTGAATCTTTGGTGAATTTGTCATTCATGTTTTGAACCAATTTGGCCAATTTTTCCACTTTTAAAAATTAATTTTTAATTCCTTTTTTTAATTTTTTTTCTTTTTATTGAGGTTATTGGTACAATCTAGGTATACAATACAATTACATTCATCATTGGGATTCTGTACCTTTACATAATAGGTCTTGATTCTCATTTTTTCCCCTTGGCCCTGCCCTCCCTTCACCCCCTCTCCCCTCCCCATTTACAAACACTTTATTTCCATTTTTTCAGTTTCTCATATTGTTTTTCCTCTCCCTTATTACCTTTCCCCCACCCTTCCCACTTTCCTTACACCTTTAGCCCTTTACTTCCTATTTCACATTATTAATTGTCTCATTAGGATCCTGTGTACTATTATAGTTTTTCACACCAAAGAAACTATTCGGTATTTCAGTTAAAGAAATCTCTGTATGAACATTAAAAATAGGGAATCCTAAAATAAAACTAAAAAGGAAAGTAAAAGAGAAAAGGCAATGATGTAACATCAAAATAATCCTTAAT
>NW_022900928.1:82151489-82190813 GCF_012274545.1 Fukomys damarensis
AAATTAACATTTCTAGACCAATATGGTTGTCCATTTCTGTACAATGCCAAGTCAACACAGTAAATTGGGATGACTTTTTCCAAAGTTGGCAGCACCGTTAAAGTTTCCCAAAATTCAATTTATATATATATATATATGTGTGTGTGTGTGTGTGTGTGTGCATATCTATATCTATATCTATAGACATAGATATAGATATAGACTAATAATAGTATGTTATGCATCGATAGCAGCAACAGCTTTTCCAGGTTCTGCAGTCATTTGAACAAAATTATAGACATTCAGCACATTCCATTAAAAAAAACAAAAAAAAGAATAATATCCAGACAACAGCAAAGTTCTGTTGCTGTTGTGGTACCTGGCACCATTTTTTCTATTAGCCTCTTAATCATCATCTGGAAAGAGAACATTCTAGAGTAATATCATTAAATGTAGCTCTGATAAAGCACGGTCCCTACTATGTATCATAAAGCAGGTACTAGATATTTTACATTCATAGAGGTATGATACAGTACTGTCCTACATCAATAATACTAGATTCAGTTTTGGTTTGAAATTTACTTTGTCTGCAAATAAGATTGCTACCCCTGTTTTTTTCTGGGCTCCTGTCACATGGAGAATTGTTTTCTATCTTTTCACTTTCAGTCTATGGGCTTCTTTTTGCACTAGGTGTGTTTCTTGTATACAACATATTATTGGATTTTGCTTCTTATTCCATTTTGCCAGTCTATTTCTCTTGATTGGTGAGTTGAGGCCATTGACATTGCTGGTTATAACTGATATGTACTGACTTATTATTGACATGTTATTGGCCTTTTGTTGACTCTTTTTACTTTTTCACCTTCTCCTTTTAATTTCTTGCCTTGCCTATTTGATTTGCTCTGTTGGGCCTCATGGTGTTGTTGCCTTCATTGTCTTTTTCTAGGATCTTGTTTAGAATTGCTTGTAGTGCTGGTTTGGTATTCATGTAGTTTCTCAGGTGTTCTTTGTCGTGGAAGTGTCTTATTTCCCCATCCATTTTGAAAGAGAGTTTTGCTGGATACATCAGTCTAGGTTGGAGGTTGTTCTCTTTTAGTACTTGAAATATCTCATTCCAGGCTCTCCTTGCCCCAAGGGTTTGTGTTGAAAAGTCTGCTGTGATTCTGATGGGCTTTCCTTTGTATGTGATTTGTTTCTTTTCTCTTACTGCTTGTAGTATTTTGTTCTTCTGTTGGGTTTCTGGGATCTTGATTATTATATGTCTAGGTGTAGATTTTTTTTGATTGTAGCTAGTTGGGGTCCTATATGCCTCAGTTATCTGAATGTCAAATTCTTCCCCTCTGTTTGGGAAGTTTTCTGTCATTAATTCTGCAAACAGCTTTTTTAAGTCATTTGTATTTTCTCCTGCTACTTCATGTATTCCTATCAGTCTTATGTTATTCTTCTTTGCATCATCTAGGAGTTGTTGGATCGATTTCTCATGATCTCTTACTGTTTTTAAGAGACCTCTCTTTTCATGGTCACTGACTGCAATCTTATCTTCTATATCTGAGAGCCTATCTTCGCATTCTTTTATTCTGTTGCGTACACTTTCAATAGAGTGTTTAATCTCCTGGATATCTGTTTGAATCTGTTTTATGGATTCCATTTCTTTCCTATGTTGGGCGTTTATTTTTTCCATTTCTTTCTTATGCTGGGCCTTCATGGCTTCTATCATGGTCCTGAGCTCATCTATTTTTTTGTCAGTTTCTGCTCTAGAGTCTCGAATCACGACTTCCATTTTGCTCACTATCTCTATGGTTATCTGGGAAATTATTTCTGTTTTGAATTTTTCTAGAGCCTGATTGATCTGTTTTGTTACTTCCTGTGCTTTGAGTTCAGGGTGTCCTGGTGGTTCACTATCGGCCTTTTCATCCTCATTTGCCCTACTGTTTGCCATTGGTGAACTGGAAGTCTGTCCTTGTGTCTTGCTTAAGTGTTTTCTCATTTTAATTTTTGTTGTCGGACTGTCCTTGGTTTAATCTCTGGATTATCACCCAAATCTTCCTGATATAGTTGCACCCTAGCTTCTGTGTCTCTAACGACCCACAGACATTCTCATCTTCATAACATCAGAGAAAACAGCTCATCAAATCAACGGCAATGCTTTACCCCAACTGATACAATCAGCAACACATTAAGATCAAGCACAACTTGGACACTGACCACCTGTGGTAGTCACTAGTCTATCACCCTTAAATCATTTGAATTAAATTGAAATCAAGAAGCAGTCCAGAACATGTCTGCAGTGAACAAACTTTTCAATATAGTATATTTACCATTTAATGGCTCAGACAGAGTGAGGATGCAAGACCCCTGATCTCAGTTAGCTGATTGCTGAACCCCATGACGCTGACTGACCTCGGGCTGCAAGGCCCAGATTGAGTTTCCCATCCTTCTGAATGGTTGAACTCCCCAACGTTCTATTACAGGTTTCCCACACCCTTTCTTTAAAGATGTTCAAAGTTGGGAACTCAGAAAAATACCCTTGATGACCACCTCTGTCTTGGCAGAGTGGGTCCAAAGACTTGCACAGTCAGGAGGTCTGAGGGTGCGGGGGGGCGTCTTATGGGGGTTCAGGGGCGCCCACGCGGCTACCTTCCCGGTGCTTGAGCGATGGCTGTTGGGTCGGGAGCAGGCGTGGTTCTCTAATTTTTAATTCTTAATACTTAATTCTATAAGTACTTATTTGCAGTTCATCTGGTCCAAGTCAACAAGGGTGAAGTGTGAGGAGAAAAGGAAGGGGAAATAATTAGAATAAAGGTATGCCTTGTACAGGAATCTAATAACGTCAGTTAATGTAAACTCTACCATTTTTTTACTCATTTTTCTTGTATCCTTGTTTGGTAGTTTCTGTGATATTTCTGTGAACTTGTGGCTCATTTTCTCTTTGAACTTATCTAGTTTCTTTATCTTTTCTATAACCTCTTGTATGGTTCTGCTACCTGCTGTTTGTTTTCTTCTCCATTTGTGGACCCTTGATCTGCTTTAGGAGAGTTGAGAGACATTGGGGTATCTTCTGATTCCTTGCTTTTCTTATGTTCTCCTGTATATGTGTATTTGTTTTTTATTGTTTGCAATTCCCAGAAAGTCCAGATATTGACACTGGAGAAAACTAGCTATCATCCACCTTTATATTGCCTTGGCTGTAGTAGTAAGTTCAGGGCCGGGATTTAGCTCAGTGGTGCTGCGGCCTGACTCACAAGCACAAGGTTTCGAGTTCAAACCCCTATACCAAAAAAAAAAAAAAAAAAAGTTAAGAATCTGTGTAGTAGTAAATTCAGCAGCAACAATGGCATCAGATGTCAACCAGACATTGACAAACCCTAGGAATGACTATGAACATCCCTTAACCAGAACTATGAGGACTATGATTTTAGTCAGCACAATTAGACCACCCATATACTGGCCAAAAGTTCTTCTGACTACTAGTTTCTGCTAAATGTGGGCAGCAATGCTAGAGCTCAAAGATACCATTAGACTAACTGCCTTCTCCTTCAGGACCAACCCCTCTGATGATTTCACCTTCTAAGCTTGGCCTCTCTTAATGCAATACAGGCCCTGGAAACTCCCTGGCCTGAGTCAAGGCCCCCCCAGGGATCCCAGGAGATCCCAGTTTAGCTCTCTCCCTCTCAAAGCCTGTCTCCCAAGCCTGTCTCTCTGTGGTAAGGCAACACTTTAGTTCTGAAGTGAAATTCTCTTCCTGGGTGTGGGTCTCATTTTTTTTTTTTTAAACCAGAGATTGAACTTGGGATCTTGTACTTGTGAGGCAGGCGGAACCACTGAGCCAAATCCCCGACCCTGGTCTCATTTTTTTAATCAGGTCAGTCAATTGGTTGGCTGTCACTGCTGTTGCCCTATGGTGAGGAGACCCCAGGAGCAGGGATGGAGTCTGCTGGGACTGGGACACACAGGTAGTACCAGAGTCCTCCCTGACTTAATGTATGGGCCCAGGCATTGGCTAGGGCAGGCTCTTCTTCACTTTTGAAGGATAATTTCTCAGAATATAGACGTTTAGTATGGTGAGAGTTTTTTCTTCCAAAACTTTAAATACTTTATTCTGTTATTTTCTTATTTGCTTGGTTTCCTGAGGGAAAGTCTATTATAATTGTGATTTTATTCTTTGTAGGTTAAAAAAAATTGCACTCTGGCTTTTTTCTGGATTTCTGCAGTTTGTATGTTATTTATAGGTATATATTTATTTTGGGGGTGCTAGGAATTGAACCCTGGGACTCACTCATGCTAAAAAGGTCCTGCACCACTGAGATACACCTCCTAGCCCTAATACTGGTATTTGGTATTCTTTGTATTTTCTGGTTCTGTTTTTTTGTTTGTTTCAATGCTTAAAAAAAAAAAAAACAACAAAACAAAACACTGAAACACAGTCCTATAAACTTTTCTTTTTTTTGTTTCTGTTTTTCCTTTATTCTTCTTCTTTTTAAAATTTTTTGAGATAGGGTTTCACTATGTAGTTCATCCTGGCCTTGGACTCACTATGCAGCCCAGCTGGCCTCAATCCTCCTGCCTCAGCCTCCTGAGTGCTTGGATTAGCATGTGCCACCACACCTGGCTATTTTTTGTTTTACGATTAATATATTTTTTTCTTTTTGGCCATTATAGGTGTTGATATAAATTTTGTGTGTGGTTTCATGAGCATTAACAAAGGAAATTTGTAGGTGCATATCATAGAACATTATATATACATCTTTCTTACCTGCAGTCCAGAATCATAGAAAAATATTGGCTGCTTAGATCTTTGCTGGGAATTAGAGGGAGGAAATTATGAAGATAATGCATATTGTACCCACAGAGTTTGGCTGTTGAAACCTTCAGCCTCCTTCATGATAGAAATAGCCTAGGTGCTCTGTTAAAACTAAAAAAACCAGTGTGGAATCAGGCCAAATAAGAGAATGTATCTTATATTTCTCTTTTCTTACCATTGCAGGCATGTTCCCTGGAACCTCCATGAGCCAATAATAGGCCAATTTCATTTCACTGGAAACCTGGATTTCATGTATGTGTTCATGCTTTAATTTCCTGATTCTGTGGCTCAGAGATGGGATTCCAGTAATAGGCATTGGGTGAAGGAGTAGTGGACACCTTGCTTTCTCCTTTGAGACCAGTCTGGAAGCTCTGGACATTTCTTTTCCCCTAAGCCGAAGCCCTACTAAGCAGGGAACCTGTGATTTATAGTGGGGCATAGGCCATAGTGTTAAATTGTGGATTAGAATTGTTCATCTGGCCTGTTACACATGGTAGTGTTAATCTACCATGAGGAATATGTTCTCTCAGTTAATAGGAACTTTTTGGTTTAGTTTAGATTATTTCTATGAGAAGACAGGAGTGTGCAGAATAAGTATTTACCATTTACTGTAGTTTATACAAAAGTATATACTTACTGTCTACTGTAGTTTAGATGTTCTTGTTGGTGCTGAAGATAGACAAGTCATGCTATTCTTTTAAGAATAAAGAGAGAGAGGTAAATGCAACAAACTAAGGTATACAGCTCAAAATGAGGAAACAGATCAGGAAGATAGTGGTGAAGTTACAGCTGAGGTAAGTTTCAAGGTTGAGCAGAAGTTAACTAGAAGTGGTTGAGTGGTATTTCAGGTGGTGTGTCCTGCAGGAGCAAAGTCAGAGATATGGGAGTATACTATGTCAATGAAGATGAATTTAGGTGGCCAGGTGTGGTGTTATACGCCTGTAATCCCAGCTCTTGGGAGGCTGAGGCAGAAGGATTGCTGTGAGTTCGAGACCAGCCTGGGTTACATAGTGAGTTCCAGGTCAGTCTCAACTATACAATGAGACCCTGTCTCAAAAAACAAAAACAAAAACAAAAAAGATGAAATTAGGCACTGTAACATGTAACCCTCAACTCTGTTAACAGAGGCTTATTTTAATTTAAACAGAATTAAAAACATGTATTCCTAATGATCAGATATCTGTATTCCAGTAAATAATTAGAGCAATGCAGGATCTTTCTGTCTTGCGCCTTCACCATCTTTATATAAAACTTCTAAACCACAATACCTGTTTACTTTAAGCCCAGATATGGAAGAAAGGGTATGGAGACTCTTCTTTGGAACTTCCAACCTATTTCTTCTGTTCACATTTTATTGGCCTTAGGTCAGACATATGACTCCACCTAACACATGGGAGCTGGAAAATGTGGTTGAATTATATACCCAGGAAAGAAAGGAATAGATTCGCTGGTTAACTTTCTGCCACACATTGAATTTTCTGGGATCTTCAACTAATGATGTTTGGCTCTCCTACTACTTTCAAGTAGAGTAACTGCCAAGGTATAAGTCTGGAGAGATGATCAGTATCCGGATCTTGGCCTTTTACACCATGCTACAGAATTTGGTACCTATTTTAAGGGCATTGGATAATTATTTGAATAATTTTATTTGGAAAGTTTACATTTGCATTGTGAAAGATCATTTTGGCAGAGGTTTTGTTTTGTTTGGTGCTGGGGCTCGAACCCTGAAGTTTTCCCACACTTGGCATTTGTTCTACCCCTCAGTTATGTCCCTACACCCCACAGGGCTCATAAGAGGCAGAATAATAGAGTAGTTAAGATTTCATCTCAGCAGGCTTTCTGCTTGATTTCTAATTTTAGATCTTCTACCTACTAAAATGTAACCTTGAGGAAGCTCTGCTAAGAGTTTTAATATTCTTGTTCGTAAAGTGGAGATGTTTTTTTAAAAATAGTTATTTATGTTCTTATCATTGTGTTATAAGACTTCTTCACAGAAAGTGTCTATACAGACACATGTGCTGTGGGTAATTTATCCCTGTCTGTGATATTTTCCTTTTTATTATTATTAATTTTATTGGTACATTTTAGGTACACAATATAATGACATTTATATTTGGAGATTTGAATCTTTACATAATATATTTTGATTCTTATTTTTTCTCCATTCCCCTGCCCTTCAACCCCTCCACCCCTCCCTATTTACAAAGATTTTGTTTCCATTTTTTCATTTTCTCATATTAATTCCATTCCTCTCTTTCCTTTTTCCTACCTCTCTCAGTTCTCCTTCCCCTTTGCACCTTTTCTTCCTATTTCACATTATCTGTTATACATTTTGATCATTTTTTACACGTCAAGTTTCTCACACCCTAGAAACTGTTTTGTATTTACATGTGTGTCCTATTTATTTCACTGAAGAGTATGGCCTCAATGTGCATCCATTTAGCTATCAATGTTTCTAATTTCTCATTCTTTATGGCTGAGGAAATGGAGATGATTTAATACCTATCTCATATAATTACCCAGAAAGTAATAAACTGAAGTTTAGCCATAGTGCCGGATGTTGACACAATGTAAATATTAGTTCCTGTGTTCATTGTTAATAATGATATCCTTATTGACAATAATTGGGGAAGGACTAGAAGAAAGTAACAAAGGAAGGAAACTAGTCATTCATTCATTCTAACAGGTGTGAAATGATGAGTTTTTGAACCAATGTGGATGCAGTGGGAATGCAAAGGAATTTAACATCTGGGAGCATTAAACAGGAAAATAACCATGATTTAGTGATGGACAGACAGTAGGCGAGGAAGAATAAGGAACAGGGGTGGTTTGTGTGTTTCTGCCACAGAGAACTTACTGTGTGCTCCTTCCATGCATGGTAGTAGGACGTTCAGGGCAGGAGTGGGTTTGGGTAGGAGGCTGGAGTTTAGGATTCAGAACTTCCACCTGAATGCTCTGCTCTCTAGTGCCTGAACAGAGCCCTTTTCTCACGGAGTGTTGGATTCATCTCCTGTACCAGTCCCTTATATGGTGTTGAAGGCCAAGCTGTGAGTGCCATTCATTTTAACCTCAGAGGAATGCAAGGAGAGGAATATGGCCTTGATGCCGTGTCTCGGCTTTCAAAGTGAACTTACTGTCACTGCTTTCTTTCCTAGGGCTTTTGTAACTATGGCTTCAGAGGTGGGGCTTTGGGTCATTCTGTGTCCTGGCCCCTACATCTGGAGTGACCTAGATCTTGGAGGTCTGCCCAGGTAAATTGTGTGGTGGGCGGGCGTCCCTGGCTGTGACTGCACCAGGCCCACAAGCACTTTCCAATACAAGTTAGAGCAGTGTTTTGTTGTTTTCTGTATACATTTTTATCTGTATAATTTTGTCCATTTAATGACATTGAAAGCAAGCCTTAAAATACTAGGGATTAATTTGTGTGTGTGTGTGTGTGTGTGTGTGTGTGTGTTTTGGTACAGAGACTCGAACTCAGTACCTTGCCCTTGCAAGGCATGCTCACTGTCACTGAGCTAAATCCCCACCCGTTATTGTTATGTTTTTAAATAAATTTACATCTGTGTAGTGTGAATGGGGTAGAGTTCTTATTTATTCTTTTTTTAAATCTTACTGTGTTTATTGGTGCTTTTCAAGTATACAGTGCAGTTACATTCATCATTAGGATCTTGTACCTTTACATGACAGGTCTTGGTTCTCATTTTTCTGCCATACCCCTGTCCTCCCTTCACCCTTATTTATTTTTAAAATATAAATTAATAGCTATTACTTAAACAGTATTTCTGTTTAAGATTTTTTTTGGTGATCATGTAATTATCTCCTTCTGTTTTATTTAATTTTCCCTCTGGCTACATTTGCCTCTTCTGGATATTTTGGGTAAATGAATCAGATACTTTGTGGCCTTTGTGTCTGGCTTCTGTCACATAAAATTTCCAAGATTCATCTATGTTGTAACACATAAATACTGCATTCCTTTTTATGGCTGAATAATATTCTAGGAAAAAGATTTTTTTTTCAAACAGCTTTATAAAAATCTCACTCTAGAGTTTGGAAAATTTTTCCTGTAAAAGGCCAAATAGTGAATATTTTAGGCTTTGTGGGCCACATAGTTTCTGTTGTAGCTGCTCAGTCCTGCTGGTTTGGCATAGAATCTGTTGTGATGATATGTGAACACTTGCGTGCAGTTATGTCCAAAAAGACTGTATTGACAGGAACAGACTGCAGTCTGACTTGGACCATGGGCTTTTGCTCTGTGAGCTGTGCTCTGGATCTTCATTAACCAAACCCCACTTCATCCTGAGGAAGGGGATGCCAATGTGCCCAGCTGTTTGGGGCAGGCACACCGCTCTTTCTTGATGCTACATTAAGCCTTCATGTCACGCTGTCCATGTTCCCAGCTCCTGTGGCTAAGCGTTTCTCATTGTTGGCGCCCAGTCCAGGTCTAAGTTTCCCTTTTTTAATCCTAGCTGGTTACTCCGGGACCCAAACATGAGGCTGCGGACAACTTACAAAGGCTTCCAGAAAGCGGTGAATTGCTATTTTGATCAGCTGATTCCCAGGATCGAGTTTCTCCAGGTAGAATCCATCTGTGTGACAAAGGGAAGTCAGTGCCTGAACTGGTTTGTGCAGAGGGCTCACTGCTGCTCTGCTCTCAAAAGCAGGAAGCACATGTGATAGCACATCAGCAGCAGGTGCCGGTTTGAGCACCAACATTTAACCTCTCGACTTTTGTGCTTTTCTTCCATTGACTGTCCTGAAAGAACACTTAAGGTATACTCTGTGTATCGTCATTTTGTTCTGCTTGTTATTTATTTCCTCTCTGCATCAGCATAAATGGGAAATTTATGATTATCCTCAAAAATGTTCTTATTTACTTCTTAAAGACAGCTACATTTCAGACTCCTACAAATAATTGCTTATATAGGTGGCCTTAGGTCAATGATTTTGTAGAAGATGCATTTTACTTGAATTTTAATATACCCTGGCTATAAAACCATGGAGTCATTCATAGTCATTGTTTACGATAGAAGTAGTGTGGCATTATAGTTCAAAAGTGGTTGAGAAATATGAAAAAGACTATCCAGATGATGTTCAACTTATGATAATTCAACTTCAGATATTTTGACCTTATAATGTTGTGCTAGCTATATGCTTTCAGTGAAAACTGTACTTTAATTTTAACCTCTGATCTTTTCCCAAGCTAATGACATGTGGTACAATGCTGTCTTGATGCTGGGCAGCTGCAGCCGGCCTGCGGCTGCCTTCAGTGGTGGAACCGCAAGGGGAAACAATGGTGCTCTGTGTTCCAGGCTGTGATGTTCCCTAGGTTAGGTGTATGGAATACAGTTTGGACCTAGCAGTGTTTTCAGCTGATGATGGGCTTGTTTGTGATACAACCCCATGGTAAACTGAAGAGCATCAATACTTGGTAGAAATAAACAGAGAGGAGTAAAAAACATATACTGTCTGTTAGGTATCAAGCTTTGTGCTAGGCAATTAACACTTACCTAGTTTATTTTACCCTCACAGTATCCATTTGAAAGAGAAGTTATTATAGGTCGAGTGGAGACAATCATGAGGCTGGTATATCACCAGGAGAATGCTTTATGTGGGATGAATATACTAGAAACAGATTTGACTCCTAATATCATGAGTATCAGGGTTAGATTAAGGGAAACCTTTAAATCTTCTGAGTGATTAAACAACATAAATCAGTGTTGTGTTTAGGGGATAGGAGGCATGGTCTTTTATAGAGACCAGGGCTATGTTGAATGATAAGAGCCATAGCCATGTGTAGATATTTAAATGTATGAGTTATGTTAGAAAATTATGGTGAATGTTCAAATGAAAACAATTTATTTCACTGAAAGACCCATTAATATTAATTCCCCTCAAAATAGTTCCTTTTGCTTTGGATACACTTATATCACTGTTCTTTCCACTGTATGAAGCAGTTCTAGTGGTCCTCTTTTGTGAATGCTTTCAGTTGCACTATCTTGGCTGCCTCAATGTTGTGAATCAATTCAAAGCATTTACCTTCCACAGTCATTTTGACATTGGGGAAGAGCCAGAAGTTAGTTGCATAGTGACAGGTCCTGTCAATCAGATTCTGTTGAGTGGCACTTGGCGGAGCAGTCACCAAATTTTGATCACACCTCTGATAAAGATACTCATAGGACTTCCAGAACTACATGAGCAAGAATGGTGGGATAGGTGTGTTTGAAGCAAGGGGAGTATTCTGAGAGTGATTCATTGCAATGTGTTCTTTTACTATAATACTTTTTAAAAATCCAACTTTCACTGCATATTTTGATCACCCCGTGAAAATTCATTAATATTAATTATAAAACTAATAATTCAGTTTCTTAGTCCCTAACCATTTTTTAAGTGTTCAGTTGCCATGAGTGACTAGTTTCTGCCATATTAGACTATGCAAATACAAAACATTTTGTCATTACATGAAATTCTACTGGCATTGCTGCATGACAGTGCTTGCCCCATTTCTAATTCAGAACTTCTCAGTTTTGGAACTCCTGCCTGGAAAACTAAATGAATAATCAGAAAGCTGCTTAGTTAGCACAAGACCAGGGCCTGAGCCCTCTTTACTACTTGAGTATCCTTCTTTTAGATCTGTCCATTGTATTTATCAGATTCAGGGTCTCTTGATTCAGATAACCTCTGATTTTTTCAACTCTGGCTATCTTTCCTTTACTTTTCTGTTGTTTAATCTTCTGAATACCTCAGTGGAAAATAGGAAGGGAGAGGGGCAGAAGCAGGCTTTGAAAATGTCTTACAATGTTTGTCAGCAATGGTATATGTCATTTAGAGGTTTAAAGTTTCTTTCTCTCCCCTATCATGTTCACTTTGGCAGAAAGGAACTACTAGGAAAGGAAAACGTGAAGGTATTTTAAAAAGGATGTAATTTAGTTGGCAGAAGTAGATATGATTTAGCACACAGTGGGTATTAATAGAGAATCATGTAAAACATCAACATTGGAAAGTGGGTTGGGTGAAAGAAGCTCATAAAGGAGAATGAGGCAGAATAACCAGAGAGGCTGGCCCCACTAGGAGGGAAGCTGTCACAGAAGATGCAACAAGCAAAAGGGAGAGTTTCAGGAATGAGGAAATGGTCGAGTGTCGAGTGTGCAGAGAGAGCAGGTAGATGAAGACTAAAACTTTCCATTTGAACTTAGCAAAAAATAGTCAATGTTAATAGTTTATGTGGATTAGAAAGAGTGGAAGTGAGACCACAGCAAGTAAAGGAGTAAATGAGAAGTCAAGATAGAAGGAGGAAATACATCAAAACATTTGGCCATGAAGATGAAGACGACAAGGTGGTTGTAACTGGAGGGAGGTATGGTCTAGGAAAGCTATTTTTAACATAGAGACTGGAATCAATTTAGAGGTTGCTGTGAAGCAATCAGTAAGGAAAAAGGATGTAGAAGACAGGGGAGCCCTCCAAAGAGCAGTTTTAGAGAAGCAAAAAGGAGATAAGATCAAGCTTGTGGGAGGTTAGACAACCCTTAGAAAGGACAAAGGACTTTTTAGTCACTGAACTGGTACTAAGCAGAGATTGCTTGGGGAACTTGAGTCCTCATGCTTGAGGCACTGAGTTTGGGAAATAATAATGGGAGTTGAATTAGAAAAGGTAAGATTCTAAGAGTCTTTGACCTCCCGGAAGTAACCCCTGACTGCTGAGTGAAATTGCTAGAACTGTAGTGTGCATGGGGTTTAGTTCAGGAATGTGTCATTTTCATGTGTATACTCAGTAAATTCAGAGAACCCAGTATTTCCCACCAGCAATCTCGCAGACTCTTCTCTCCTGGCCTCCAGTATAACAAGGGAGGCCCCATCATCGCCTTACAGATCGAGAACGAATATGGTTCCTATCAGACGAATAGAAAATACATGTCATTCTTAAAAAAGGTAAATGTTCCATTGATGTTTCTTAGTACTTACACACTACTTTACTCAGTTAATTTGTGGAGCAGACACTCTGAGTATATGCAGTTTGCATGGAGCTAAGAGACATAAAGATGTGCGAGGACCAGTTTCATTTTCCACTCATTTACATTCTAGAGGGAGGACTGTACACTACCCGCATGACTCTTAATGTAAGAGTGATGTTAACATGTTTTTTCTTTCTCCAACTGTTTTTTTGGTTGAGGCTTGCATAGTACATGTTTTTCTATTCTGATTTCAACTTTGCTGTATCCATCTATTCAAGGTGTACGTCTTAACTAGATTATAATTAAAATTTTATTTCATTACTTATGAAAACTTTCTTATAAATGAGGTATTTATCTTGTACATATTTAATATATTTACTGACATAGTCACATTTAAATCTACCATCCTATTGTTTAATTTCTGTTTGTCCTACCTGTTCTGGGTATATTTTATTATTTCATTTTCTCCTTTACTAGTTTGCCACATGTTTTCCTACTCTTTTAGTGCTTGGTATGCAGATGAAAATTTCCATCCTTGAATTATTAACATGTACATTAATATGTTAATTTAAGGGGAAAGCAAGCACCTTTAAACAGGTTAATTATATTTTCTTTCTTCTCACCTTAGATACTATTGTTATCTTTTAGCCCTATCTATCTATCTATCTATCTGTCCATCTATCTATCCCATAAGACATTATCATTATTTTTGGCATAAAGTTAATTGTTATTTAGATTACTCAGATAATTTACTTTTCATTGCTCCCCACCCCTGTATCTATGAGTTTTCATCTTTTATCACCTTTTTCTGTCTTTAATATTTTCTTTGTTGCTGGCATTCTAGTAATAAGCTCTGTTGTTTGTCTAAAAATATGCCTAAGGATGCTTTTACTCCTCGAAGAGTCTTTGGTTGGCTGTTATTTACTTTTGTATTTTTTTGCCATCCATTGTTTTTTCTAAGAGGTTAGGAATCAATAAAATTATAATTTCTTTGAAGGCAAAATTTCTTTTTTCTTCTGGATGCTTTTAATATTTGTGTTTCTTGGTTTTGTTTACAGAATTTTTACTAAGATTGCATGGGTATGATGTTCTTTCTGCTTATCCACTGACTTTTTTGTATTCTTCAGTCTGTGTCTTTGAAGCGTTGAATCAGTTTTACAAACTTCTTAGCCAGGTGTAGTGGCACACACCTGTAATCTCAGCACTCTGTGAAGCTGAAGGCAGGATTACAAGTTCAAGATCATCCTGGGCAAGTTAGTGACTTAACGAGATCCTGTCTCAGAGGTGTGGTGTTTATAGCTCAGAGGAAATGTCCTAAGTGCAACCCCTACTAAAAAGAAAGGTAGATGGATTGATTGATTCTCTACATCTATATGCTTTGTTTTCTTTCTCTTCTCAGGTTATTTCAATGACAGAAGTGTTAGGTGTTTTCATCATATTCTATGTATCTATTATGCTCTTTTGATCATTTCTTCTAATCTGCCCTCTAATTCATTGATTTTCTCTTTAGTCATGTCTAATATGATATTGAACTCCAATTAAGTTCTTAGTTTCAGATATTTTGTTTTTGTTCTATTTTTTAAAATTCTTTTTTATTATTTCTATTTCTTTGCCAACTTTTCCTAATTTTTCTTTAATTTCTTGGACATATTAATTAGATATCTATTTCAGAATCTATGTCTAATAAACTTAATATATGACTCTGCAGGGATCTGTTTCTGTGTGATTCCTCTCATGGTTTCTGTAAAGAGTTACCTTATGGTCAGTCTAATCATATCTTTTCAATGTTAGACATTTATTTATGAGAACACTGAGATCATTTGAAGCCTTTGGTTACTTCCTTGATGGTTCGTTTTGCTTCAGGCATAACTTTTCCATGATCTGAAACTTGGCTTCTGTCCTTGTGAGAGCTGATATGATTCTTATTCACCTTTGTATCTAGGGGGCCATCTTTTAGGGTCTGTAGTTTCTTTCCCCATGACTTGTAAAGCTGCTGGCAATCCTGCTCAGCTTTTTAGACTCTTGGCTGATGCTTTAAGAATCAGACTGCATTGCCTCACAGGAAAGACAGTACCAAACACTACCTTTCCTGCCTCTCTGTGATTACAGCTCCTCAAAGTCTACCCTTATATATACCGTATTTCCCAGTAAGTATTCAGGAAATTTTTAGTCCATTGTGAGTGTCTGTAATTGTAAGAAAGGTCCATTGGCTATAAAAGCAGTCCCTCATTTGTAGAAACAGGCTCTATTTCTCTCCATATGAGTTGTAAACCATGCATCTTGTTTTGTCCAGCTCAGTTCCAGGAAGAAACACTACTACCCTCTTTCATTCTCAAGTCTTCAGTTTGGATATGTTATATGGCCTTTTGCCCATAAGCCATGTTGCTTGCTGGGGTTAGAGATTAAGCACTTCCTTCTCACAGGACCTCTGTGAGTTGGAGTTGAGTGATATTAATGAATAGATGACATTTGGCTTCTCTCATTTGAATTACTTCTTAGCTTCTTGTATTTTTCAAACATGTCCAGTAGAAACAAGTCACTTCCTTATACTCGACAAAGGGCTTGAGGGTTAATGAAAGTTTACTTTCACTTCTAAAATATTTTGTTTCAAAAATCCCATCTGGGTACATTGTTGGCTTTTCTTAGTATGCATGGCTACAGTCTCAGTATTTTATTCCTGGATTAGATGCGTTCCTTAGCCTCTTCTCTCTCTGATTTAAAATTTCCTAGGATTGTTTCTAGTTCATGTAGGAACATTAAGGGCTCATGCAGTAAAAAATGTGACGGTGGGTGAAGTAAGACACAACTTACCTGCCTTCAGCATTGGCTGAAGGAGAAGTAGCAATGTTGTGTGGGTTTATAAATGCATACTGTGAATTTAGCCCATGGGATATAGTTATGTGAGATGACAGTGCAGGCAAGAGTATTTGTCTTAAGCTGTCTGGAGAAAATCCAAAGTTCAGGTCCTTGGGGGAAAGCACTGTATTAGGTGACTCTTGACAATCCCACTGCCTCTTCTGTGAGGCTGGAAATACCACTTGCTACTTTGGCCTTGCTGAGTAACTGAGGCAGCGATATATTTTTGTCTTAACTTCCTAGTTATAAGCAGTTGGGCAGAGAATTAGACCTTCACCATGCCTTATCTTCCTTCTATTTTAAATACCATAATCTTTTTCAGAAAGAGGAAATCCTATGGGACCAGAAACAGTCCATTTAACTATCTGAATTTCTCTCTAGGCACTGGAGAAGAGAAAGATCAAAGTACTGCTCATGACTGCAGATAAAGGACTAGAAGTGAGAAAAGGCCATTTGGAAAACAGTATAGTTTTGGTTTTGCCTCTTTCTTCCAAGCATCCAATCAAAAAGCATGGACAGGTGCTGCTTGACTTCTGGTAAAAGTGGAGACTTGTGGCCACAGCTGAGTCAGGAAGCTGGGCCCCACCACCTGTGACACACAGAGCACCAATAGTGTAAAACATTTACTTTATCCTCTTCAACCCCTTGGTGGCCCAGAGCAGGGTTTGGCTGAGCCCATAGCAAAGTTTTCTACAGCACTGCCAGATGAGTAACAAGGAGTGATCAGAAAAACAGTATACCATCAAACCAGACCAAGGCTCCTGGGGTAACCAACCCAGAGAATAAAAGCAGTGAGGTCTCGGTGTATCTCAGGAGTCAAACAATTGCCTAGAATGATCAAAGCCCTGGGCCACCTTAAAATATAAATAACCTGGGAAAAAATGTAAAAGAGCAGTGTGGGGGCTGTGGGATAGGATTAAAAGGAGGAAACATGAATTGATTTGCAGGAAAATGGATAATGACAACATGGAGACAGAGAAGGATTAGAAGTAGCTTGTTGACAGAGCACTTACCTGGCATGTGAGACCCTGGTTTCCATCCCTAGCACTAAACAGCAACAAAAGCCAGAGAAATGTGCCATCTGGAATTCTTTAATCCAAACAGTCATGCCAGGTGCTTTCTTCTCCACTGCCATCTTCTCCAGGCTTTTTGGTGGCTGTTCCCTGCCCTGTAATGGGAGATACAGGTCAGAGTTCTGCATTAGTCATCGGGGGCTGAGGATGTAGCCCAGTGACAGTGTGTGTGCTTAGCGTGAGTGAGGCCATGGGGTCTATCCGAAAAGCAGGGCCAGAAGGCTTAGAGACTTAGAGTCAAGCTAGCGGTCTCTGGCTGAATTTCTTCATCTGACCTTCATCTGTCCCTTAACATCATGTGGCTGTTTTAACTGCTCTTTTCACATCATTGCATCATTCATTATAAATGCCAAATGAAGGGATATATTTGCTAGCCCTTTGTATTCTGCACGCGTGGATACAAGTGTGTTAAGGGCGATGTCTGGGGTGTGCATGTTCAACAGGTGCTGGGCCCAGCTCTGCAGCCCTTTCTGCTCCTGTGTTGTTGAAATCAGAGCAGGACTTAGGCAGGGCTTCTACTTTCCCTCCACAGTGCTGGCCACTATCCACCTGAAAGATATAAAGAAGAAAACTTATGAAGACCTCTCTGCAATTCAGGTAAGGCACTTCAGAGATGGGAGCTGTCTGGATTCTCACATATGCCTGGACCATACTAAGAACTGATTTGTTGGGGGGAATTCTCAGCAGTGATTAGTTCAGTGAAAATTTGAATATGTTGTGTCCATAGAATTTAGGTCCAGCTGATTTATGCCCACAATACTGGTTCATAGCCCAAAGTGTTAGAGAGCCCTTTTCATTTTTTTTCTAGTGCATTCTTACATTTGACCAAGAAAGAGAACAACATGACAGAAATAATTTTTAGGTTGTAGTATTAACTGAATATAGGGAGAAAGCAGTGTTTCAAGCCCCAAGTTTGCATTGTGTTTTTCACTAGTGAGAATGCTCTCCACACTGGACAAGCAGGGACCACATAGTTAAGGGGGAGCTATAATTTGAACTAGATGAGAAGTTAGAGGTTGCGAATTTAGACATTTGAAGTGGGTACTTTTTATTTATTTTTTTCTTTTATTGAGTTTATTGGTACATTTTAGGTATACAGTACAGTTACATTCACCATTGGGATCTTGTACCTTTACATGACAGGTCCTGTCCTCATTTTTCCCCTTGTCCCTGCCCTCCCTTCACCCCCTCCTCCCTTTCCCATTTACAAACACTTTATTTCCATTTTTCATTTTCTCATATTTTTTCCCTTATTACATTTCCCCTTCCCTTCCCACTTTCCCTACACCTTTAGCCCCTTTCTTCCCATTTCACAATGTCAGTTATCTTAGAAGTGGGTACTTTTTAAAAACTTATTTGGAGTCAGGTTTTTTGCAAAGCTTTGGATATCAAACAGATATCTGATGATCAAACAGATATGCTTCTTTCACTGCATACATCCAGGCTTGTTCACCTGGTGGCCCCATGGCCACCTCTGTTCTCATCATTATTCTCCAGAGAGAAGATAAACAAGCTGTGCTTATCAAGGGTCCAGATGAGAATGTGCCTGGAAGCAGGAGCCCCCCTGGAATGAACAGGGAGTAATTAACTGTAGAGTCCCTGCATTGAAACCCAAAACAAGGGCTAAGGATCTAGTTTAGTGATAGAGCACTTGCCTAGCATGCCTGAGGCCTTAGGTTTGATACTTGCCACTACAATAAAATATTAATAGAAACAAAAGCAGTAGAGCACCAGGCTCAAAATGCAGAAGGGAACAGAGCCAACTTACCAGGATGCTACATGGAAGAGACTGGAAGTAGCAGACCTCAGCCTCCCCATCTGGGACATCTACTGCCAGTAGCATTGAAAACTTGTTTCATTGATAGAAGTTATATTATCATATTTCTCCATACTGGTAATAACACATTTCAAGTGTTTTTTCTTGTTTCTTTCTGCTCTGGCCATCATATCTTAGGAAGTATTTTAACAAAATGGGATGCTTTCAACAAACAGGTTTATGGGTTATGTAAAGATAAAGTAAAACAACTAGGAATGAGTCTCACATTAGAAGTAAGACTCATTTGGAGCGTATCTTCAAAATTTTAGAGTATTTTCATATGAAAGGGAAATTCTTTTCAGAACAAAATTATTCAAAGAACAAAATTATTTTCAATGAGTAAACATTAATAAGAAAACGTATATTGGATAATTTCCGGGACTGTGACTTCTAACACTTGGATTCTCCAAAAGTAGAATGCACTGTCATACCTAGCAGTGAATTCTTCATCACAAAAATAGTTTCTGTGAACTTCCTCTATGTGGTCCAGTCCTTAGTGATGGCAACGTGCACAGGAGATGAGAAGCAGTATATACTAAAACACCTTAAAATCTTCCTTTTTTTGTACTGGGGATCAAACTCAGGTCCTTGTGCTTGCGAGGCAGGCGGCAGAACCACTGAGCTAAATCCCCAGCCCAAAATCTTTCTTAACATTAAAATTTGTAAGTCTTTGTTTAGGCAACTAAATATCATAAACAGTGGTTTATAAACACAGAAATTTATTTCTCACCGTTCTGGAGGCTGGGAAATCCAAGATCAAGCTGCTGGCAGATTTGATGTCTGGTGAATGCCTGCTTCCTACTTCACAGATAGATAGCATCTTATTGCTGTGTCCTCCATGGTAGAAGGGGGCCAGGCAGCTTTCTGGGACCTCTCTTTATAGGACCTCTTTTTGTAGGAGTTCTATCCTATTCAGGAAGGCTCCACTTTCCTGACCTCATCACCTTGGGTGAGGATTTCAACATATGATTTTGAGATTCTGTGAAAGCCAAAGGGAGGAAGTTGCAGACTTTTGAACCATGTGGCTATAAGTAAATTAAGCTTAAAAGGTTGAGAACTTTTTTTTTTTTTTTTTTTTTTGTACCAGGGATTGAACTCAGGAACTTGCACTTGTGAGACAGGGAACATTATTTTTGAATTCAATAAAAGTTTAAAAAAAAACATGAAGATTTCCAGGCAGAAATACAAAGACAAGGTCAAGCCACAAGAATTTGTAGCAGACCAAGTCGTTAGTGTTGTAGGAGCTGACAGGAAGCGTTTGGCAGTATAGGCATGAACACAGATCCAGCAGGAGGTCTGGCAGGAGGCTCGGAGCTGGGCATTGTGGTAATAATGAGAACAGGAATTAAAAGGATGGATTAACTTCAGGTCTGCTTGAAGCAGCAGAATTGAAAGAACCAACTACAGAGTCCAGCCTGCACAGAGAGGCCAGTAAATCCCCAGGGACTGGGAAGAGGAGGAGCTAGAGGTGACGGGTGGCAAAGGAAAGGGTGAGCACTGGAAGATGTGTGGGAACCCTGGGCTTGGGGATTTCTCCTCTAATGGGGCTCAACACTTCTGTATTCACTTGTTGAGCATTTTTTAGTGCCATTTGGTGTCAGATATTTTATTACTAGACCTCTACTCTGATCACACAAGAAAATGAAAATATTTTGTTTCTAGAAGTTTCTGAACCATGGATCCAAAACTGTGCAAGGCCAGGCCAAAGGCCCACTGTCTGTCAAGCACATCTTGAACTCCTGTCCACAGCCAGGGGCATCTGTGAGGCTATTGTGCTGTGATCCTGGGGGCTCTGGGCTCCCAAAAGGGCATGGTGTCACTGTTGTGCACCATCGGGCCCTTTGAGCTGAAGCACCACCCTTTGGGACCTGCTCAGACAAACCATGAAGTTGGTGTGTTAGCCAAGACTTTCATTGTCCGAAGCTTATCTGGATGATGTCATGATTGGGTTCACAGGCAGAAAATAGAGCACATAAGACAGATGCAGCTCTTGACCTGGATGGGCCTGTAGACGTTGTTATGAACTCCTCACTGATTGCGGCTTCATCCAGCCTATGGCAGAGTCTACAACATCAGCTTCAACCCTCCCAAAACTGAGGGCTCTGGTAATCTGACAAGAGAGATTCTGATTCAGACTGAGGGTGGTGAACTGCAGATAGTGATCAGGAGACCAAGGGCTTATGAAGTCTAAACAGAGGCCTCCTGGCATATTACCAGAAAAAAAGGGTACTGGAAATATTCTTTGGAACTGAAACTAGCAAGATCTGGCCTGTGCATATGTTCTCCTACTGCAAAAGTTCCACAAACGAACCAGAAAGCCTGAGTTATTGCCTAAAGATAAAAACATGTAAACAGTAAAATGAGCAGAAACTCATTTATACATTTAGCAACTCTTTTTTCTAAGACTCTAACACGTATGAGTTTCTTCAAAAATTTTGTTGTTTTGGTTTTGACACAGGTTTTCTCTATGTAGTCCAGGCTGGCCTTGATCTCACTGTGTAGCCCAGGCTGGCCTTGAACTCTCAGCAATCCTTTTGCCTCAGCCTCCCAAGTACTGGGATTACAGATGTGTAGCATCGCACTTGGCTGAAAGTTGTTTTATGTCCATGGATTTTTAAAAAAAATTCCGGATATTATTAAGGATGTGCCAAATGAATCAGACATTAAGACTGATCCTTTGAAATCATCTAGTATGTTTTATCACCTAAATACTAGGCCCTAGTGTGTTTAGTTATCTTCTATAGATGAGGAACTCAAAAACACCAGATATGTTAAAACTTTAAAAATATTAGAGCAAATTTTTAAAAGCACTTGGTAATAATCTAACTTTTTGTTCAGCAACATTTAGTGTCAAATTTTCATATTTTCCCTAGAAAGTTAAAGAATTCCACAATATTTGGTGAAATATCTCATCAGAGGCTTTTGCAAAAACAACAACAACAACAACAACAACAACAACAAAACATTTTCTATCTCCACAGAACATGATTTTGTGAGATACTATATCTGTAAAGCAGTTTGCTGACATAATATTACAGAAAAAATCTGGATTTACAGATCTGCTGCAAGATGCAAATTTCCTGATGCCTTTAATAACCATATGTATTAGCCACATATAGTGTATTTATTGTTGTTAGACATTCCTTTCATTTACTCACAGTTTTCAATTTGCTATAAAAATGTAACAGCAAATAAGAAACTACTATATTATGTCTTTTTTTTTGAAAATACATGTGTATTGAGGGATGTGATTTATGTCAGAAATGACAATATAAAATTCTTGGATCACCACCAGCACTACATGAATTTTTAATGGACAATATAATAAAGTCTTAGGTGTTCAGATGTTAGGTGTTCAGAAATATGTTTTAGGATCCACTTGATAATTTATCTTTTTTATCCAAAGCTACAGTTTGCCTTGATAAATAATAAACCATGTAACAAAAATAAAAAAATACATAAGAGAAAAACCAATGGCATTATGTAAAGTAAGTGTACTTTGTCTTTAAGGAAATAGAAATAGATGGGAGGCAGGGATTTTGCTCAGTGGTTTTGCCGCCTGCCTCGCAAGGGCCTGAGTTCAACCCTGGTACCAAAAAACAAACAAGCAAACAAAAAGAAATAGATCAGTTCTGCTTAGGTGTGGGGGTTTGGATCAAGAATGTGTTTCATTGGCCTCGAGTACTTTTAGGTAAGGGATGGTCACTGAGTCATGGAAGTGATGCAGCTGACTTTCTGTGTGAAGAGGTGGACCGCTGGGGTGCGACTTGAAGACTGTGTCTCCCTTTCTGGTTGGTTCTTCCCTCTCTTTGCGCTTCCGGCTACCCTGCTATAAGTGGCTTTTCTCTGTCCAGGCCTTTCCACCATCCCATTTCTGTGTTTAAGCCTGCTGAACATGGTAGAACTTCTGAAAACTGAGCCAAAATAAACCTCTCCTCCTTTAAGTATCAAGTGTCAGGTACCTTGTCTCAACAAGGAGGAAACTGGCTGAGACAATGGTGCATACTTCCTGGACGTGAATACAATCATAATTAGTAGACATGCTTAGCAATAAAAAGAATGAGCATGATAGGTTAAAAAGGACTGGGAAAATAATGAGTTCCTTAAAAGAGATTTTTACTCCTGGTCAAAGAAATTGGTACCTGCTGATGTTCTCTGCCACCCCACGTTAAGGGAAAGAACTCTTCTTCTGTCATCTGAGCAGCCATTTTAAAACCTAGGTTATTTTAGTTTCCTCAGTAGGACAGCAAGGGTGTACACATATTTATTGTTGCCTGGTAGTAGTGGGGCAGTCTGAGAAGAGGAAAAATTCAACTGTATCTTCCTTGGGAGGGTTACTCTTATTTTATATGGTGCCAAAACAGTTGTACAAGCACTTGTACAAACTATTATTATTGCCTTTGAGAATCTGGCCCATTTGGTTCCACACATTTTAAGTGCAAAAGCTAGCAAGTGATTCTTATGTATTGGGGGAAGCATTTACTTTATTTTTCTTTCGATTTAAAAAAAAATCCATTGTTGATCTTTCAAAATTGATCAAGCCTTATTAATAAAAGATTATATGGCCGGGGGTTTGCCTCAGTGGTGCCGCCGCCTGCCTCGCAAGCGCAAGGGCCGAGTCAATCTCCAGTACCAAAATAACAACAACAACAACAAAATAGAAGATTATAGTTACTGCTTCATTTTATTTAAATGTCAATATTATGTGCTTTCTAAAAATGCGAGGTACCAAATTTAAATTATCATCAGGTTATCAGTGGTATATCAGTCTCTATTTGGATATAATAACATTTAAGCAATGTGGCTAAAAAAAAGAAGAGATTTAGAAAGGACAACATTGAAATGGCAATTGATTTCCCCAAGGCCTGGGCAAGATGATTTTGAAAGCAGAAGAGGAAGAAGAATAAGACCAGAACAATGATGTGAGAATGAGACAGGAGAGCTCAGTTCATGAGCCAGGCCACGATGCTCTGAGGTACAGAGGAGGTGTTGAGAGCTGGACTTCACAACTCCCTCCTAAGCCAGTCAGGGCTTCTGGGTTGCGTTAGAGTTTTCTGAATTGAAACCTGGTTTTTCTAGGGTTCTAGCCCTGTACTGGTGATGGTGTACACAGCGAGAGGTTTGGACACATGGGGTAAGATCCGCCGCAGTCTCTATGTACACAGTGAGTTCTGTTTGTCCCTGTCTTGGGAAAACATGCAATGCTGACAGCACTAGGCTGTTTCTTCCTGCTGATTTAGCACTTGAGATTTAGAGGACAAGGTTCCCAGATGTTATAGTTCCATAAACATCACTGATCACGTGGCCACCTCACACATACCTGTGAGGGTAAGATGACAGAGAATGAACACCAAGAGATCATTGTAACTGAAATTTAAGTTTCAGTTATTGCCATTGTAATTATATTTTACTGAGGCTATAAAACTAGTTAGAGTGGGCCGTTCTATCAAATTGGGGGAGTCATTGAAGGTGTGTTGGGTGAAAGTAGAAAGAGTACAAGATCCCAACAATGAATGTAACTGTACTGTATCCCTAAAATGTACCAATAAACTCAATTAAAGCTGGAAAAAAAAAAAGAAAAGTTATCTGGCCCCAGATTAGCTGACTTTAATTCTGTAGTCCTCCCTGGACAATTGATAATCATTAAAATGGAGTTTGAAGGTGAGTATGGTGGCCCATTCCTACAATCCCAGCACTCTGGGAGGTTGAGGGAGGAGGATTCTAAATTTGAGCCCAGCCTGGGCAAGTTACTGAGGCTCTGTATCAAAATAAAAATAATGAAGTTCTGGGAAAGTAGCTTTGTAGTACAAAAACCCTGTGTTTAATACCCAGTACCAGAAAAAAAAAAAAAGAGTTTGAAGGTAAATATCTGCTGCTATAATTTCAAATCAGCAACTGTCAGAAGTTTTTAAGTGCCTTAGAAACACTAAAATGACAATATATATATATATATTTTTATATGCAGATATTTGACAATGCCATTTGTATGCTGGGGGGGGGGACCTCCCAAATCTGAAACCCAGAAGGCTTTGGGTTATGGATGTGAACCTGGAATAACTCTGTCAGTCATCCAGGGCTGAAGGATCTTCGGTCATTTCCCACAGCTTCTGGCATGAGATCTTGGTAGATCTTGAGTATTTTTGCTGTAGGTGATCTGAAAATCCAACAAGGAGCTATGAATTCTCTTAAATGCAAGTTTCCTCCCCTGCTTCTTCTTTTTCTGTGCAGTGCTAATGAAGGATGTACATGAGATGCTCAAGCTTAGATTCTCCCTCAACTTCTACATGTTCCATGGAGGCACCAACTTTGGCTTCATGGGTGGAGCTGAGTCTTTGGATGTTAACCTTCCTGCAGTAACCAGCTATGGCAAGTACTTGCCCCAGAATTATCTCCACCCAGGGCCACCCTTCCCAGCACCCTGGAGTTTCTTAGAGTAGGCCCCTGAGGACAAACTTGGGCACTGCTTCTATTTTTTTTGCTGTGAATATGTGCTGGGGGTTGAGGATTTCTTGCTGTTGTTCTTGGCAGTGCTAGAATTTATCCTCCACTAGGATCTAGGCTTCCTAGGGCTTTGCAAGCAGAGCAATTAACATCTTGTTGTGCAGACCTCTGTATTAGAAATTCCCTGCAGATGCAGTTGCATTAGTTCTCCTGGTAGCACCAGGGTATCTGTTAATGTGTCTTCCCCAGTCCACAGTTCTAAAAGACCACACAGGAAATAAATAAAGGGTGAATCGATAAGGGGAGTTCACTGGTGTTGCTGCCTGCCTCGCAAGTACAAGGTCCCAAGTTCGATCCCCAGTAGCAAAAATAAATAAATAAATAAATAAATAAATAAATAAATAAATAAATAAATAAATGAATGGAGTTCACTTAGAAATGGGAAAGAAAGAAGAAACCACTGAACTAGAGACTTCAATCTCTTGGACAGGGCTTGTTAGTGACCTGTGGAATGGTGTAATTTGCCTGCTATTGAAATCCTTCCTTAACTTGACAGAGGTTGCTTAGTTTGGATTAATAGGGAAGTAATTTTCTTATCTAATGCAGTTTTTCCTCCCTGAGCTGCTTATTAAGGCTCTTTTTGCTCTGTATTAAGCTTTCCTCCCTTCTTGGGAAAGGAACCTGAAACAAGGCTTTCTTGGGAAAATGACAAATTTCTCTGTGCTTTCCAGACTATGGGGCACTGCTGACAGAGAATGGAAACTACACGCCTGAGTATCTCGTATTTCAAGAGCTTTTGCATTCTGTTGCAGGTATGAGTGGGGACCTCATTCTGAGTGGCGACTCAGCCTTCCAAAATAATATCTGTCCGAGGAAGAGGGGAGAGAGGAAGGAGGGAGAGATATCTTAGGGTGAAGTCTAGTTTGCTCCTGTGTATTTTATCAGGCATTGGATATGCTCAGGGTGTAGGGCCTGCTCTGGAGGTGCTCAGCACTGGACCATATGGCCTAGTCTTTGCTGGGCATGGCATCATCTGTAGGACTTTTAATATCCAGGAGTTCTAGGAAGGGAGAGGTGGATTCTGAGAGTGAGGGTTGAGTGCTACTGGTCCAGCAGGTGGGACTGATGTGCTCTTCTTTTCTAGGGTAGCGAGGCCTTGCCTTGGAGCTAATGGCTGTGAGTCTTCCTTGATTCTGCCCATAGTTCAGAAGTCATGCCCTGCAACTGGGCCCTCACTCTGGAGGCTGTGGGATAGCAAGGTATTTTATGTCCTTTGACAGGCCTGTTTTCCATTGCAGAGGTTCCCACAGCCTTACCACCAGAACGTATATCAAAGGTTGTCTATAAGTCAGTAACGAGATTCCACTTCATGTCCCTGTGGGAAATCCTGCCTTATGTGGACCAGGTGAGCATTTCCTGAGTGTATACATGTGGGAAAGCTTTTGGAAAAGAGGAATGAAAGGCTTAGTTCCAAGGACATGCAGTAAATGATAGGGAATGAAAAGCAATCCTTAGAACTGTTAGTTTCTTATCCCAGTTTTATAGTTTTAGAATAGGAAACTGAGAATATGAATTCAGAGTAGACATTTGAATTAGAAGGTATAGTATAAACATTGCAGAATATTGGGAACTTCCTTTTCATAATCTCATTGGCAGGTTGTCCCCTGCTTTCTGAAGGTTGGTAGAATAAAGGTACACTGACTGGATCCAAGGCAATGATTTTTAAACTTTTGTTTTAACAGAGGAACTTTCTCCAAACTTGCTGTTAAGTTCATTATGCAAGACATAAATCAGGAATAGTCATTCTGTAACTAGGCTTTCCTCCTCCTCTCTAAGGCTCAGCCATGCCTTCTCTAAAATGGTACCACTTCTAACTTAGCCCCGTGGTTCTAAGAAACACAGCTTAAAAACTCCTGCTCCAGAAGCAAGACTACATACTTACTTCTGTGACATTCACTGAATTAATAATATTTTGGGAATATTATTAGTAGTAATAGTAACAGTAGTATTACCAGTAAAAGTGTCCCACTGTGTGGGACAGGGTCAGGAAGGGAGCCAGGTACTACACAATGCAGGGCCTTTGTAAGTTGGTTCCTAACATTTTCCTATGAAGTTTTAGAGTGGAGAGAATAGTAGGGAGCCCCATGTGCCCACCATCCAGCTGGAACTTCAATACCTGCCTATCTTTTTACACCTATACCCTATTATTCTCTCCTTACTCAGTATAAGATTATTTAAAAGCAGATCTGAGGTACTATAAAATTTCAACTATATGTATATATATGTTGAAAGATAAAGACTTAAAAAAACTCAGCATAATCACTGTCACCTGTTATGATTTGGATATATGTCCCCCAAGGATCATCATTGGGGGTTTGATCCCCAGTGCAGCAGTGCTCAGAAGGGAGGTCTTGGGAAGTGATCGGATCATGAGAGCTCTAATATCATTAATGGTCAGTTCACCATTGTTCAGTTTGCTTCTTAGGGTATGGGCCTAACTGGATGAAGCAGGTCACCGGGGTATGTCTTCAAAAGATATATTTTGGGGCCGGGAGTTTAGCTCAGTGGTTCCGCCACCTGCCTTGCAAGCGCAAAGACCCAAGTTTGATCCCCAGTACCAAAAAAAAAAGGGGGGGGGTATATTTTGTCCTTATCCCCTTCCTCTTGAGCTCTTTCCCTTGCTCTCTGTCTGTTTTCTGGCTGTCATGAGATGAGTAGTTTTCCTCTGCCATGCCCTTCTACCATGATATTTCTGCCCTACTACATATAGGCCTAGAAATAAGTGACCATGAGCTCTGAAACCACGATCCAAAGTAAATATTCCTTCCTTTAAGTTATTCTCAAGTATTTTGTCACAACAATGGACATCATTGTTAAGATCATTGTTAACATCATCTTAACATCATTGTTAAGATGATTGATAAGCATAATAATTTCTTCAAATTAGTGATGTGCTAGGAAATGTTTAGCAACTGGTTCTCTGGAAGAAAAATATCTTATTCATAGTGTTGCCAATTTCTGTGGTGTAAATATTCCCACAATGGCTAATGTCAACCTACTAACATGACACTGAGCATAGTTGAGAAGATATATGTGTAGGTGACTCTCACCTGCTAGTACAAGCTGCCTCTGAGCCTCATACCACACCACTGTTTAAAGCCATGGAATATCTAGTGTACATATTTCTTCAGTCATCGCATAACCTTTTTTAGGATTGATTTGTTAATTTCAGGAACTGAGGACCATCACACATTGTATCTCACTGATATGTCACTTAAGTCTCATAATCTGAATAATTTTTCTTTATTTTATTTGTTGAAAATCTGGGCTATTTGTACTAGAATTCCCTATGTTCTGGGTTTTGTTTTGTAGACTAGATCCCCATGTGTCAGGTAACATGCCTCTATTTGCTCTGAATTTTATGTAAACTGATAGTTTGATCTCAAGGCTTTAAAGTCAGTTTACTTAAATATGTTTGTAAGAATACTTTGTAGGGGGCTGGGGATTTAGCTCAGTGGAGGCAGGTGGAGGAACCACTGAGCTAAATCCCTGGCCCTGACTATAGTACTTTCTATGCATTATATTGAGGCACATAATTCTGGTTGTCACTGGTTTCATAATTTATCAGAGAGCTCAGGTACTATCAGTTTGCCTATTCATTTTCAAATTTTTTATCACATTTCTCCCCAATGCTTTTAACAGCCATTGATAATTATTGCAGTAAAATGAACCGTGGTAGAAGTATTTATACCACAGAAATTGAAAACACTACATCTTAAAGGATTATGTCTTCTAGAAAAACAATTGCTAAACATCTCCCAGTAGGACACTGATTTAAGGGAATTACTATAACTTTTACTGTTATTATGATGAGGATGATAATGATGATGATGATGATTTGGTAGTTGTTTTTACAGTCTTAATCTTTTGTGATACATTTTGAACTATTTGTAGTTGAAATTCTATGATGTATAGAATCTGCTTTAAAATAATCCTGTAAAAGTTAGGGAAGGAAGACTAAGGTTTAGTTGAAAAAAGATTAGCCATGTGCTGGTAAATTAAACTGTGTTTCATCAAAGGCCTTGAAAGTGATGTTCTAATTCTGTAATCCCTCTGCATTTATTCATTTGAATTCTCCTACACAGAAGAACTTTTCTTCATGCATTATCTATCCTGAAGTACAGTTCATATAGAAAAGTCAGAACAGAAGTTCTTTTCTTTTATCAGAAAAATGAATTTATTCCTATGTAGCCTCGGAAGACAGCCAATAAGTTGTTTTGCTCTGTTGCTCCTTTAATGACTCAAAAATGTAATACTTTTAACATGTTTCTACCCTCTTATAGTCCCCCACAACAAGTGTTTTACCAGCATTCTAAAACCCCAGCCCACATGGTCTCTTTGTGAGGCTCCATTTGTCCCATCTTAGAACTGCAGGAGCCCCTTCAAGTTGATGTCTATGTTCTCTTGACACAACTCTCTTAGCTTTTGATATCCTCTTTCTTTGCTCCCCTGGATGTTTTAGAATCCATGCTCTATATCCCTGAATCATCTACTTTGAGTCTACTTTGAGGAGTTCTGAAAGCTACTTTTTTTTTTTTTTTTTTTTTCAATTTTTGTAAGAGTTTTTTTTTTTTTTTTTTTTTTTTTTTTACAATTATGGCAAGGTATTTATTCTTCATTTTAACTGACAAGACATCTAAAAATCAGAGTTTGGGATATAACTTAGTGCTACAGCGCTTGCATAGCTTGCACATCCCCAGAAATATAGTGACCAAACAGTTTAGAAACCTTTCTGCAGATAAGGAGTGGTTATTTGAATTCTCATGCGTTGGCTTCTTTTTTTCTTTTCTGAGACATGTGAAATAGATCTAAAATTTTAAACACAAGTCTTTTTTAGAGGAGCTCAGTTTTTCTGGTTTCTATGTCATTGTTCCCCTGAAGCCTCATGCCATTATAGGTGGGACCTTTAAAAGGTGATTGGATTACAGACTTGCAGCTGACTTGCTCTTAGAAAGTGGGGCCTGGTTGGAAGAAACAGGTCACTGTGGGTGCTACCAGGAAGGTTATATTTCCCTTCCCAGCTCTTGCCTTGAACTCTATGCTTCTGGGTTGAGCAACTCTCCTTGGCCATGCCCCTGTGCCATGCTGCCCTGCCTTGGAGTCAGCCAACTATGGACTGAAATCTCCTGTCCTTCTCTTAAATTTTGGGTATAGGATATTTTGCCCTGGCAATAGGGCAATAACTAAATCATCAAGCTTGATGAGTTATTTTAGAATGTTATGATAAAATAAAAAAATTACACTGATCTATCATTAAGAAATCAAAATCATCTTTGAAAGACAGTTTTAAATAAACTGTTATGCAAGTGTCTTTGTAAAAAGCTAAAATATACAATGAGAAGCAGATTACCTTCATCACACAAATTCTTTTCAGCAGAAACAGTAACCCCAAGGTCTCCTTCACTGAAGAGTGATGCTGTCCTCATGCTGTGACCTTGTTCTGTTTTCTCAGCAGACACTTCATCAGTCCACTGGCCACTATGCTCACTCTTTGTAGTCAAGTCTTCCACACATGTGGGAGCTGATACAGCTACATGGCAGGCAGCTGGAAGGACTGCTGTGTGGGAAGGAGCAACTTTGACTCTAGGCCCATAGTATATTTGGTGTCAGTGGCTTTCAAGTTGTCCTCAGGACTCAGCTGGTCAGAAGGGATAGAGGAATACTCTGCAGCAGTGTCTTTGATAGGTGACATGTCATCAGCTTTTTTTAATCACTGGTATTTACTGCTGCCAAAGAGTGAGTGCTGATAGAAAGGTCCTCAGCTGGCCACCCAGATGTCTGTTCTGGTCCTCTCAGCTGGGCAGGTGAGGTAGCACTCCTTTCCAGGCCTTGAAGGACTACTTTTTATAATGAGAAGTTGGAACATTTCTCTACCAGTTATGAGAAGCCATCTGACTTTCATTTTCACTTCAGAAGCATTTGGTAGCCTTATAAGGCATAGATTAGAGGGAGGCCATGCTGGATAAACCAAATAGAAAACTATTGAAATTGAGTTCAAGGAGCAGATATATGAAGGAAGATTAGTGAAACAGATATTTAGGGTCATTCTCTAAAAGAGGTGATGAACGATTGACATACCATAGGAGGTGGAGGGAGAAGAATAAGAGGAGAGGGCACTATATTTTCTTTTTGACTGGATGGATGGTGTTGCCCTTTATAAGGAAAAAGAACAGGCTGGGGGTGTGTCTTGCATACATTTGGGTGACACTGCCCAAGAAGCACCTTTGTACCCCCACATAGAGAAGTCCAATGGACATGGGGGTGAAGAACCATGGAGTACTCTAGGTGAGTGCCAGAAATACAGTTTATAAAAGAGTGTGAAAGTTAGACTGTGGGCTGGGTTGGTTTCTCCTAGGGGATGCTGAAAAGGAAAAGAAGAGAAAGCAATATAGCATCTATCACAGCTGAGTTAGAATTTCTGGGATCGGGAATCTTGTTCAGACTCTATCATGAGTTGATGAGCTATGCTTAAAAATCATTCCATTTTTTTTAACTTCAGCTTTTCCTTCTAGAATATAAGAATACCTCACTAGCTAGTTTGGAAAACAAAAGGGAGCAATTTATATGACACACTTAAGCACGATTATCATTTCATGTTCCCTGTGATACTCCTGTTTTCACAACTGGAGGAGTGGGCTTTGGGTGGCACTTTTTGAGGTTCTATCCAGCCTGCACCTTTAGTTGTTGCTCTTGTTTCTGCCACAGACAGTCTCATCTGCCAAGCCAGTCTCTATGGAGCAGCTGTCTGTGAATGAAGGGAGTGGTCAGTCCTTCGGCTACACACATTATGAGACTTCCATCATCAAAGGAGGGCTTCTTACCTCAAGGGGCCATGTTCAAGATTGAGAGCACGTAGGAAACAGTGAACAAATCCTAGTGGTACCTGTCTGTTGTCTCAGTACCCAAGTACTGCTGAGGTGAATGTCTGAACAATAGTCAAATGCTATTGCTGGTGTGTGTCTAATGTATGTGGGCATCCACAGGAGACTCCTGGACCTTAAGGGAGCCAATAGTGCTAAGACCTGGGAAAAGCTTAAGTAGTCCCCATAATGATTGTGTATCGACCCCTAATGCTTACATAGCATATTAATAGTTAGTTCTTCTTATTTAACTCCTAAAGCACCTACCTGAGATATTTATTATAAACAAGGAAACCTCAGAAAAGTTAAGTGACTTTCAAAGGATATTCAACTAGAAGAATGTAGAGCTGAGGCTGTAGGTTTCATCTTACTCCAAGTTGACAGCTGTCTTTTCTAGATTTTGGTAAAATGTCTTGCTCTTCAAACTTTTCATAACATCTTTTTCCAAGCCTTTGAGTACAGGTTGGGCATCCCTAATATGAAAATCCAAAATCTGATATGCTCAAAAATCTAAAACTTTTTGAGTTGCCACCACCATGCTTAAAAAATTTGAGATTTCAGATTTTGAGATTAGGGGCGTTTGTCTGCTAAAGTGTATGCAAGTACTGTGATACCTTGGTTTTCAAACGTGTTGTAAATAAGCCTCCAGACTCAAGTTGTGGTGTAAATAAATCACTTAGACGTAAAGAAATATTGACAGGGCATTTTACTTTTCCAGAAGGGCACAAGCATGGGGTAGCAGGTATACAGGACAAAGGAGTGTGACCCTTTTTATCCCAGTACAAGAGAAGCAGCTGACCTTTAAATTCATTGGCTAAATTCTAAGGCTTACAATTTTTGTGGTTGACTAACTTGAATGACATGGGAGGTGAGTTGATACATTGCCAAATAAGTTAAGAGAGGGAAGTGGAGTTTGGAAGGAAAAGTTCTTGGTTCTTATCTTGGGAACCAGCTGTGTGCCTAGTGACCACTTCTTGGAGTTCAGGATATTAACGGGGAGAGAGTAGTAGTGAGTATATAGCCAGGTCATTTAAATCTGAAATGGAGTTATTTTGACCTTGTGCTTTGACAGAAAAGACAAAGCTTATTTCTCACAAATGGCTCTGAGCTCAAACTTTCCACTACTCAAACAGCAGACTTTGAAAAAAGACCTGCTTGGTGTCCGTAACTTTGCCTGATAGTCAAACTGAAAATCTAAAGTAAAAAACTTGTACAGGCTGAGAGTGAGTTACACATCACGTCTCATCTCGGACACAAAGAGACGATGCTCTAGTATAAGCACCACTCTCGCCCAGACAATGCATGGTGCCTATGTTAGCAACTTGTAACATTTGTCACTGTACTTTTTTTTAATGTGTTGTATTAGCGTAAAATATTGTAACCCTGGCTCCAAAGAAAGTTAGCAAAATGGGCAGTAAAGCTAAGAGGAAACTGAGAAACATAATAAAGTTAAAGAAAGAAATCCTCTTGCAGGCACAAGGACCTGAATTCAATCCCTGGTACAAAAAAACCAAAAAAAAACAACAAAAAAAAAGAAATCCTTGTGAAATTTGTTAAAGTCCTGGAAAAATGAATTTATAAGTGTAATTAGTGGTTTCTATTATTTGGTTTTCTATTTCTCAAACTTTTCAATGTTTGAACACAAATTTCGAGTGAATTGAGTTTGACAGTTGAGGTTATCACTATAATTTCAAAATTCTAAAATTTCCAAAATCTGAAACACTTCTGGCTCCAAGCATTTTGGATAAGAGAAACTCAACCTGCCCTTCTGTTTCTGTGACTCCATTCTTCTTTTTCACTGGAGACCCATATTTCTTGCCACTCACTGGAGATACATCCACCATTAGTTTGTGTCCCGTGGACTTCTCCACTCATTGTGTTCAAAACCCAACTCATTCTTCCCCCAGTAAGCTGCATATTGGTTCATGGATTCACAGCCTCCCTAGCAAGTATATTCACTTGTCCTCCTTTCCTTTTCCTCCTCAGTCCTTGTTTCAGCTGGCCCCTGTGGGGGACAACATGAATTAATCATTCTTACAATATCCAGGCTGTTACTGATACAATCTTATCATGCTGTCTGTTGTCTCTTATTCTTGGAACCTCACAGCTAATCTTATCTCTGACCACTCATCCTCATCCTCTGTCTTCCTGTCATTCCTGCCAGCCTGGCTTGGGTGCTTTCAGTATTTCTGGCCCCAAGTAAAAGCTCAGCATGCTACTTCTCTACCACTGGCCACTTTCCCGGGTCTGCAAAATAGACTGGTGCTGTGGTTGCTGTTGTGGTGTGCTCTGATCATTTCTTTGTGTCACTCCCCACCAGAGTTCCTCAGTAGTTGCTGTCTTTTCCCTGTCCCAGGGAAATATTTAGTTAGATAGTAGATATTCAGTAAACAGTCATGGAATATATAAACCTTGCCATTAAACTCTAGTGAGCTTAAAATAGGAATTTTCTATTCAGTTTATTAATATTATGTTTTTAATACTTGTGGATTTTTAATTTTAGTTAATTAGCCAAATTTCATTTAAAAATTGTAATCTAATGTAAATAATAAACAACTTATTTATACTTAGCTGGTCTTGCATGATTAGAGTAGAGCCTTCTGCATGGCTGAATTTGGGACTGACGCAATGTGGTAGATAACAGAAAAGATGTGAGTTTACTTCAGAGCGTGCCCACAAGCAGGTAGAGTGGTGGAAGTAATACAAGAATCTGGGGACATCTGGCATATTTCCTGGCTATTTGGTCTGTTACAGAGTGGAACAAATGAGAAAAGAGTAGACAGACAGAACAGTTGCTGTCCTTGTAGTTCCCATGCCTTCCCTTTTCCATCCTTTCCTTCCCAAAGTTGACTGGTCTCTACCCTCCTTGTTTCTCTCAATTCCCACTGGTCTTTACAGTGTTCCCTGCCTCATTGTGCTACATGGACTGGGCTCCAGCTTTCATGTCAGGACATCCTCCTATAGCCTCACCTTGTGCATCTCCTCACTGTAGTGCTTTAAATAAAATAAGTTTGGTGAACTCATAGGGAGCTTGTAGGGTTCTGGGGACAAAAAGGTAATTATAATTGTAGACAAGCTGTATTATTTGTTTTTTGTCTCCTCTCCTCCCTTTCTATCAAGTAACTAACAGCGTTTTCTTCTTTCTCTGGCAGGTGTTTTTAAATGAGAAGTATTTAGGAGTCCTGGATCATTCCACTGAAGAGCTGTATATTAAGAAAAATGTATATAACTCCATGTTAATGGAAAATAGTTCTAGTGCCCTGCTTTCAGCTATAAGCATAGGTTGGCCCTGGGATAGCCCATTTTCTCCTCTACTGCCTTGTGGAATGTCCCTTATAGAGGAACACAGCAGAGACTAGGGGAGGGCTGTATATATCTCTGAGGTGCTGGTAGATATCCTTTTGGTGAGCAGTTTTCCATCTTGAATGTTTTCTACTCAAAAACTATGGGTTGGTCACCAGTTCTGATAGTGTTTCTGATAAAATGTTCAAGTGACTTTTCCTTCCCTGAAAGGCCAGGCTTGGAGAGTATGGGATGAGAAGGCAGAGCAGGAGTCTAAGGCATTGCTTGGCTCAGAGCTGGAGGCCCACAGGGTTCCGAAGCCCATGGGCCATCAGTTATTCTGCTCAGGTCCTGGGCTCTGCTACAGGAGCAGCCTAGAAAGTCTGTGGACTCTGCTGGGTCTGCGTTACAGGGCATCCACATCCTAAGAATCTTGGTGGAGAATCAAGGCCGTCTTGCCTATGGGACTGACATCAGCAAGGAGAGAAAAGGTGGGCTCCAAGTACAGATGTCTGTGTTTTTGCGCACCAAGTTCCTGTGCCTCTTACCCCAAGCTGAGGGCATTTATGGACAGGCATGTGTTGGAAGGGAGCATATTCTTTTGGCTGTGGAAGTCCTACATTTGGAAACTTTGAAGATGTCTTTGTGTTCTCTAATTACCAAACCAGAGCTAGTACGTGGCTTTCCTGTTTCTCAGGGTTTTGAAAATGGCTCCCTCAGGAAAAAACTGTAGAGATGTCTCTGGAGAAAAAATAGTAGTTAGGGTCCCTCCCTAGGCACTCTGCCTTTTCTGTCTGTGAAGCATGGTACCTTCCCCTGGCCCCAGAATTGCTGGGCACATTTCTTATACCTCTGAGCTGAAGAGCTTGGGTACACCCGAATGGTCAAGCCAGCCTGAAGCCCTGTGTGGGAGTTTCAGTGGCTTCTGTGATATTAACGTGGATGGTGCAGGTGCTATGCAGGAGGTATACACTTGGAAGGGAAAACCTGTGTAGGATTCAGGTTGCAGGCATAGCTCAGGGGTAGGGCCTTGCCTAGCATGCATGTACCACAGTGCCACAAAACAAACAGGCAAAATCTAGTGTTGGAATTTGCAGAAACTTTACAGCCAGATGAGGCTAGGAAAGCAGCCTCCCTCAGGGGAAGCCATGGCTGTAGCCACATACATCTCCCTTCTTTCCTGCCTTCTTCATGCTCCCCTTTTTTTTGCTCTTACACAGGTTTAATTGGGGATATCTATCTGGACAATTCTCCATTAAAAAAATTTATGATCTACAGCCTGGACCTGAAAACTGCATTCATACAAAAGTGAGTGGACAGACCCCAGATTGATCAAATATGGTGGACATGGTGACCTTCAAAGAGCCTTAGAGGTCCTGTGGATGAACCTGTGGTCTTCAAATAGGAGAGATGGAGCCCCAGAGTGTGGAAGGAAATTACCCCAGGTTTTTTAGTTCCCTGGGAGCAGTGCGGTGACTATCTTCCCAGCCCTGATTTCATGTCTTACTGCAATATGCACTCTGAAAAGGCATAGCAAGTGCCACAGTGCCACAGACACTAGGCTCCAGGGATAAGGCTGACTTTAAGGTCATGGGCAGAGGATTAAAAAGGTATGACCCTGGGCCGGGGATTTAGCTCAGTGGTGCTGCCACCTGCTTCACAGATGCAAAGTCCAGAGTTCCATCCTTGGTACAAAAAAAAAAAAAAAAAAAAAAAAAAAAAAGGTATGACCATGTTGGCCCTTGACTTCCTCTCAGGAAACTGCCCAGCCTCTGGAAACCAGTCACAAAAGAAGTTCGGGGCCCGGCCTTTTTCCTCGCTCTCTTGAGAGTTGGTGATGTTCCCCAAGACACCTTCATAAAATTAGAGGTTAGTGTCGTCTGACTGCCCATATGCCCTCCAATCTCCACCTGCAAAGGACTTTAAAAAAAAGCTCCTTAATGTATAAGCCCTGCCCCAGGTAGGGAATCTAAGCTTCAAGGACTTCAGCCACCCCACAGCCATCTGGAAACTGCACCATCCCTGGGTGGACCCAGACAGAGGTGAAACGTAAACAAGTAAGTGCAACTGATAAATGAGTGCTGTTTCCAGTTGGGCAAGCTGGAGAATGCACTGCAGGGGGACTGTAGAGAGTCCCCAAAGGTATCCCAGGATGTGGATCTTCACGAACTTTCCACTGGAGCTGTGGCAGGATGTTGTAGTGACACGTAGAACATATTGACTGCCACAGCTCAAATTGTACAACTCCAACTTTGTTTTGAGCTTGGTAGATTTTGACAAATACCCCATGGTATGTAAAAATTCCCTTCGCTGGCTTGGAACAGATGCAGGGAGATGGGATAGAAGTCTGCCCTTCTTCCTGAGCCCTGAGTACTTGCCATTCTCCTTCCATGTAGGGCTGTTCTTAATAATTCAGCCTGTCTGCGTAGTGCTGTGCTATGATTGGGTGTGTCTGTGTATAAGTGGCAGGGGTATATGTGTGCATCCCTCATGCTTTATATCTGAAACTCAGATCCTGAATCTTCTGTTCAATTATTTGTCAGGGCTGGAAGAAAGGAGTCATATTTATCAATGGAAGAAACCTAGGACGCTACTGGGATGTTGGTCCCCAGAAAACCCTCTACCTTCCGGGACCCTGGCTTCATCCTGGATCAAATGAGGTGAGTTCCCCTGCCTCCCAGCCCACTTTCTTTGAATGCTGCTTTGCCCAGAGGCAGAACTTGAATCACATGCTTCCTCACCTTCTTCTATTTGACAGATTATACTCTTTGAGGAATGGGCAACTGGCCAAGAGATCCAGTTCACAAAAGAGCCTCTTCTAGGTATGGCATTCTGCAGGTTCAGTTGTAGTTCCTGGATCTTTTTAGTGTAGAAAGAGAAAGTAGAATGGGCATTATGTCCCAGGACATGGGAGCCTGCCTCACCACCAGGCACTGTAGATAGATCATAACCATATTTCTCCCTCCCAGATGGAGATGAACTCACTAACCTTCTCCTCCAACCCTTTCCAACTCAATTCTTGACATTCCCACTGTGTTTCCAGGATCCTTATCTCCCTCTAAGTCAATCCCTGCATCTTTCACTTCCTTTTCCCTCTGAACCATATCCTCCTTCCTTCCTGTGGCTGTCATATTAGATAACTCTAGTGCATCTGTCAGGTTGTCACAGGCAAGGAATGAATGGGGCCCAAGTGTTGAAGACTTTGTGTTTGTTGCTAGTTGGGTCCCTGCTGTCAAGTACTCAGCCTCCCTCGCTTCTGTTGTTGGTAGTGCAGTTGAGATGTCCATTTGTTGCTGCACTCTTGGAGGGGCTGGGACCCAGGATCTTGTGCATGGTAGATAAGCTGTAAAACACTGAGTACACACAGCCCCAGTTATCCTTTGGAAAATCACTCATCCTCCCTTCAAGAGAGTTTCTGTGATTTAATAATCAAGATGTCTTTATCCCCACTGACCATAGCCCTGTCTTCCCCATGCATGTCATGCACAATAGGCTCATCAAATTTTCTTTTCCAGGACCTTGAGTCTCCAGTGCAGTGACATAAAGTAGGAAATGGATTGAACTGAGTTGTGCTGACAGTGGTGCTGCGAGTAGCCCATCAGTCCTGACACCTAGGTCACTCAACTGCTCTGGCTTCTCTGTCTAGCCTAAGCCTCGTGTGGCATACACCATTTACCTTCTCTCCTTTAGCACATCTCTCTTCTGTGTTGTTAGTGCATGATGTTGGTAACAAAATATGCCTGCATCCTTTGTCATGTTGCCATGATAAGAGCTATTTGGCCACTAAATAAAAATGTTGAAAAAAAATGAGAAGATGCTCATTCACTTTCAAGAGTGAATCTGAAACAAGTGATCCTTCTAAGAAAAAAAAAAAAAAAAAAAGAAAAAAGAAAAAGAAAAAGAAAAAGATATGGTAGGAAAATTTCAGGATTAAATACTAAGTAAATAAATTCCTATTACTGACACCAAATGTATGACTCAGATAAAAGGATATAAATTGGACTTCATCAAGATTAAAACCTCTTTCTCTGGAAAAGCCTATGAGAAGATCATATTTGCAAAATACGATCTGACAATAGCCGAATGACTAGAAATTAGGATATGTAAAAACGCTCAAAATTCAACAGTAAAGAAACAATCAAACTCAAAACTGGACAAAAGACATGCAGGGACATTTCACTGACAAAGATAAGTGAGGGGCAAATAA
>NW_022900928.1:82190915-82229595 GCF_012274545.1 Fukomys damarensis
ATATATATATATGTGTGTGTGTGAATGCAAGAAGTGACAGGCAGTTCATATGTGCTTTGTGTTTTCAGGGTTACAAAATCAGTTTTCCTTTTATTTTACAACATTCTTTCCATACCACTGGCTTTCTATTCTCAGGTGAAAACTATTTCATGGCAACTCTGCAGCCAACTGTGCTCCTTCCCACCTTTCATACCTGATTTACAGTCCCTGTTGATTCCCTGATCTATTCCTGGTCCTCCTGTGCATGGCTGTCCTTCTGAGTCATAGCAAAGGGCAGCAAGGGCTGTCTAAACCCCTGGGAAAATCCATTTGTTGGCCCAGCATGGGTAGGCAGAGGGGTAATGGAAGAGGTTCTATTTTTTCAAGCCACTGCAAATTCCAGTGTGGTGTAGACAGGCCCGTGTGGGTAGACAGGCTGTCATGAGGACCTGGAAGAGTGGGCTGCCACAGATGTGCATTGGCAGCAACTGAGAGCTCCAGAGGGACTACCAAGCCAAGACCAAAGGGAATCATATCTCAGAGGCTCTGAGAACTCCAGTGAGAACCAGGGCCAGGCCAGCTGCACAGGGACCTCTGACCCTAGTCAGCCCAGAGTCAAGACCTTGTGTGTACCCATTCCATCTTTGTGTTTTAATTAAAATTAAAAAAAAATTTTTTTGTACAAGTTGCAGTATATAATGATAACATTTGTAGGTACATAATATACCTTAATTCTTTTTATTTCCCTTCCCCCTGATCCTCATATCCGTACATGTTGACAGCCTGTGTGGCTATGAAGTCACTCAAAAAAGTTGGGAGCTACCTATTCAGGTGTTTCTGCCCTACTTCACCTTGCTTTCTCTTATCTGCAGCTCACCAAGGAGTAAGCAGTACAAATCCCATGGATTGGGTTGGAATGAGGTAGAGGTCTGGTACCATTCTGCATTTTCCTGAGGGCTTTACTACAGGGAGGATGGGAATATTGCAAGGGGACTGACAAGGCCGCAGAAGGCCATATTTGAGAAACTTATCTCTGAGAGGCTGGAGGACTTGGTTACTGCTTTTAGTTAGGAAATCAGCTGGGGTCTTTTAGTTCTAAGACTACTGGCATAGCTGAATTTGCTCTACCAAGTATTCCATTATACATTATACCATGCAGCAGGAGTCACCTGTTGGCTAATTTGGTCAGCGAGATCCCTGGTGTAGTCTCAACAGATAAAGTCCATTTTGGCCTTAGCTAGAATTTGAGAACTGCCCCAAGTTTTTCTGGTAAATCTCTGCCTAGCAAGGGAAAAGGACACTGTGGGACAATTGAAAACTCATGGTTAAACATTTGGCCATCGCAGTGACATGCCAGAAGAAGAGTAAAGAATTTCTTATTAGGGGTCCAATAAAGCCCAGTTATGGCTATAGACCTACAGGCAGGTTTCCCAAGAAGGAAGTCAAAATTGAGTGAGCTACCCCTGTTTCAGTAAGCAGTTCAAATGGTTCACCCATGACAATTCAGATTACCCAGGGCTCCTCAGAAGTGTTGGCAATGTCTGTGTAAGGAGTGTTGCAGGTAGTTGGAGCAGGAAATGAGAGTTCTGGCTGGCCCACCCCTCTCTGGGAGCAGGGACAGACTTCCAGTGCCATGAGACAGACACATCAGCTGCTTCACATTCAGAGCAAGGGCCAGGCAGAGGCTTGGTGTAGACTCATGCCCAATGCTTGGTCTTCTGGCACTTGAGACTTTTCCTCAGTTGTCCCTGGGTTTTTCCTTTAGATAACCTGGCTAAGTTTAAAGCATTGCCAATTGTGATAGCTATAATCTTAGCCTTTTTTATGGTCCTTCCTCTGGGTCTCGATAGGTGAACACAGAAAAGGCCACGTCCAGCATTTGGGCCTTAGGTGTTTGTCAGCTCACTTGAAGATTTTGTAATTTGTGCCAAATATCTGGAGACTGACAAATGAAATGATGTCCCACCAGTGCATTTTCCTTCCTAGAGATCGATCTACATTACTATATTTATGAGAGATTTCTTCTAATTGTTACAGAAGACAGCTGGATTTTCCTCTGTGCCCTGTGTGGCCCCATACACTTTATCATAGGTAACAAATTTCTTAATGGACCTCTTCATCCTCATGGTAAGAGCAGCTATCATGTTAGACATCAGTTTTAGTTCTACACTAGTATTACAGTCCCAGTTTGGTTCTGTTGATAGTAGAATAACCTCTCCAGGGTGGTTTCCTTCACTTTTAAAAGCATATTGCTAATTTCCGTGGTTCCTAGCCTCTTGTAGGATTCTTCATCTTTCATCTGGAGTTCAACGAGTAGCCAAGCATTGAACATTTTGCCATGCTAGGTCAAAAGTGAGGATCTAAGTTTGAAACCCGTCTGCAAACTTACTAGGGTCCTCTGACAGCTGGCCTAGTAATTCTTTGCACTGCTGGACATCTGCAACTGAGAAAGGAGGCAGAATTCAAATATTCCCTTCCATGCTATCATGAGGAGGTAGTAAGCTTTCAGTGGAATCCTGTCTTTCTATTCATTCCACATATCATGGTTTCTTGTGAGAAGTCCACTTCTTTTGTGTAGTATTTTTTCTTGAGGGCCAGTATTTTATAGGAAGATCTCACTACTTGGGAAGGACCCTTCTAAAAGTAATTAATTTGTCTTACTGACCAGCACTTGCAGCATTGTTCAGGTCAGCTTCCTTTCTTCTGTCGGGTTGCCTGTCCAGAGAAATGTTACCTATGTATATGATCCATTAGGATACAAGAAAGTGAGCCTTTGGAGACAGGGTGTCCTGAGAGAGAAGGCAGGGGGCATGGAGAGAAATGGTCTTGCTGGAACCTGTTGGACCAGATTCTACCAGGGTTATGGGTTATATCTTGCTTCTGTGTTTTTTCTCTCTCGGTTTTTTTTTTTGTCGTTGTTGTTGTTGTTTGTTTGTTTGTTTGTTTGTTTTTTGTTTTTGGTACTGGGATCACATTCGAGTCCTTGTGCTTGCAAAGCAGGCGACAGCACCACTGAGCTAAATCCCCGGCCCACATTTTCCATTTTTTAATTTTTTGTTTTCTGGTAGCTTTATTGCTAGTATTGAGGAAATGACTACTTTAGAGATGTCTTCTAAGCATAGCTGGCTTTTGGCTTTTGAGTCTGTACCAAGTTTCCGGCTGTTCAAGTTTCTAGGGAAGAAAGGTTGCTGTCTGTTTTGCCTAGCACCCAGTTCTTTAGTACAGGATTACAGTATTTATAATTGCCAGATGCTCTAAGTATCAGCATGAAAGCAAGATCAACTAATCACAACCACTCTATCACCTTGGCTAAAGTAGTATAATCAGTAATAACATTAGTGTCAAGGACAGACTAGAAAATGACAAACTGTGATAACTATTAGCTTGCCACCTTTAACCATAGGTACAAGATTTATAGTTATATAACAAGATCTAAGACAAATCAGATAATTATATACTGTAAATATTCACTCTTTAGAGCAATTTTATCTATGGGAAGAAAATTTAAAAGGGATAAGAGGAAAAGCTAGAGAAATAAGAGAAAGAGATTAGAAGCAAGGCTAAAAGAGAAAGATTATTCTAGCCTTGGGAAATTGGTGAAGAAGACAGGAGGGGAAGAAAGAAGGAAAAAACAAAAATAACAAAACAAAACTAAAAACAATGTTCACACACACAAATAAAAAAATGCCTCCAAATGAACAACAACAAAACAAAATCAATCAAACCGAACAAAAACAAAGAAAAACATTTTTCTGTTATTTGAAGCCTCTGGTTATCTTCTGGGGTCTACAGTTTTATGGTAGTGTCTAACTCAGCGCAACTTTGCTTCCACTGGTAGACAAGGCATTCAGAGTCCAAATCCACGCTGGCTAATCTCAGCAAACCCGTAGCAGACTTAATGTAGGGTGTTGATTTTGCTACTTTCAAATCCACAGAAGTTTGGGCTTGGTCTGTGGTTGTGGCGTTGAGGCCTCACTCATTCAGCCTACAACATTCTGGGTGTCTCTTTCTGGCATGACCACAACTTCCTGGTCCTGGGTGTCTCCCTCAGCTGTCCCTCACCCAATCATGGTGGATTTACCACTGGGAGCCCTGAGATGAAGGCAACCCACAGCTTCTCTCGAGTCCCAGGTTCGTTTGGCCCCTCCCTAAAGTGGCATCTGACCAAGCACAGCAGGCTCTTGGACTGGAGTCCTCACCAGCTGCTGTAGCACACAGCATCCACTCTTCGATCCACTACCGTGCTTCTCCCTGGAACCCTCTGGTATCTCCCACCCTCACTGTCTCTGTAGATTCAATCCTCTTCTCTTGTGCCATAAGCTGAGAGCCAGGGAGAAAGTGCAGACTGCACCCTCCTTTTTCTGCATTTATATCTGTCTCTTCACTTTCTCTGTGGGCTCCTTTTTCCCTTCAATTCCTTCCTGGGTACTGGAGATTCACCTCCCTCCTTTTCTTCCCCAAGTTGTTATTTTCCAGTGTCTGGCTTCCAAATCTTAGAGAGGTTAACAGACCTTTAAAACTGTTTTCTTTTTGTTACTGTTGAGGCTCTTTGGAAAAATGTACATGGTCTAGATTCTTTGCTCAAAGACATGTCTGCCATCTTTTTATTGATCGTGTGATTATGACCTCAAACTGCGTGTGCTTAGGAATGTGACTTCCTCTACACACATGAGGCTTCCAAGTGTGACTGAGTGAGTGAGTGTGTGTGTGTGTGTGTGTGTGTGTGTGTGTGTGTGTGTGGTTTCCCTGATAAAAGCCTCTGGTTTACTTTGTTCTGGGAAAGCCCTTCAAATTAACTCCAGGGCTTTCTTCACTTGTGGCAAGTAGCAAACTCTTCTCTGCTGATTGTGCTTGTCTCCTTTGCATTGCACAAAAGACAAGCTCATTGTAGTTTCTCCCAAATAGAGCGAGGGGAGAAGAAATTATATAAACTACTTCACTTTATATGTTTTCTGGAAGTCAGGACTGAGTCCTGTAAGAAGGCCTCTGTCTAAAGGTTGGTAGATAGTTAAGCCTAAGCTTAATGAAAATACCTTAAATTACCTTTATTAAACATAGGCTGCCCAGGCTGGCCTTAAACTGGACTTGAGAAACCCTCCTACCTCAGACTCCTAAGTAGCTGGGACTATAGGCAGCCACCGTGCCTGACTCTAGGGAAATTTTAGTCTGGATAAAATTGTTTTCTGAGCTGGGTATGGCAATGTACATCTGTAATCCCCACCTACTCATGAGGCTGGGGCAGAAGGATTGGAAGTTCAAGGCTAACCTGAGGAATTTAGTGAGACTCTGTTTCAAAACAAGGGGAACCTGCGGATGCAGCCTAGTAGTCGAGTGTTGGCTAGCATGGGCAATGCCCTGAATTTGGTCCCTAGTACCACAAAACAGAACCCCAAAACATTATTTTCTGAAACATGTATTAAGAAGGGAAAGATGTATTTTCTGGAAAGAATTAAAGACATCATAGTACAGAAATACATGCATACCCATGTTTACAGCACCACAATTCATAACAGCTAACTAAATCCTGGAAGTAGTCTATCAGTCCACTGACAGATGAATGGATAATGAAAATGTGGTATTTACACACAAAGGAATACTACTCTGCCATAAAGATAAACTTGAGTCATTTGTAGGAAAATGAATGCACTTTGAGACCATAATGTTAAGTGGCATAAATCAGATACACAAACTTAAATATCACATGGTTTCTCATGATTAGAAATAGAACAAATTATAAGTAAAGAGCAACATAAATAAAAGATAGTACAAAGTGGAGCAATCTTGCTCATATGGGAAGGGGATCAAGAGATGGAAGGAGGGAAAGAGAAGGAGGTGATGGAAAAAAGGAAGTGGAATGTGTTCTGTACATGTTAAAATTCCACACAAGGCATGTGAACATTATGTACTACACAAATTGTGCAATTGTTGATTATTGTTATCTGTAGTAGCTAAAATGAAATTAAAAGATATTGTAGTGGCAACTTTGATTCTAGACCAACTCAGCTTTAGCTCAGAGAGCTTCAGAATTATAAATTCTAATTAATCTATTATAATTAAAGTTGTAGATGATAAGTAAAACAAGAAAATTAAGATGTATGTTTTGGTGAGGAAAGTTATAAGGAAAGCTCACAAATGTGCATTCTGTTTGCTAATAAAAAGTAATTTTCACCTGGGTGTGGTTGGGCACATCTGTAAATCCCAGCACTCTTAGGAGGCTGAGGCAGGAGGATCAAAAGTTCTAGCACAGCCTGGGCCACTCTGATTTAGCAAGACCCTGTCTCAAATTAAACATTAGAAAAAGAAAAAGGACCAGGGATAAAGTTCTGTGTAAAGGACTTACATTCAATCTCTAGGACAAAAAAAAAAAAGTAATTTTATTTAGTTTGTAGGTTGTTTCAGAAAGAGTGAATGAAACTGGAATTTGAGCTCTATATAACTGATCATATCAAGTTATGTATAACTTACCTAATAAAACAATGCTATGCCATTGAATTGGAGAAACAAAGTTGGCATTTACACGGTCATAAATTTAACATTAGGCATGGACTCATGGGGAACCTGGACAGCTGCCTGGTCCTTCTGGAGTCCTTGACAATCCCATTATTAAATCTACCATCCACAACTCATGGAAGAGATAAAAATATCCAAGTTATGAAAAAAATATTGTAGTGACTGTTCTAAAGTTGCTCAAATGGTTTATGACCTGTGTTTGGCTTGTGAAACCATTCTCCTAGGAAAACAATTAAAATTTCAGATACGTTTGTGCTACTTGTCAGGCTATTTGAATATTTATGGAGGGATTTCATTTCATTGCCATTTTTAGTGGTTGTTCTCTGATGGTATGGATGCTTTGGCCTGCAGGAAGGCTGATGCTATAAGAGAGTAAAATGTTATTTAGCATGTCTTCTCTAATGGGGCATTCCTAGAGAAACCTCCCCGGGGTAGAAGTACTTGTTTCACTGGACAAGTTGTAAAACATTAAATAAAGTATATAATAGCATTAAGCAAAGCTAAGTAAATCCTTGACTGTGGTCAGAGTCGCTCTCACTGGAAGTACAGATCGACTCCTTAGTAAATAATGATGGGAGGCCTGTGTGGCTAATAACATAACCTCAGCATCTTCCACTTTCCCTCACTCCGACCTGACCAGATGCTGCAGGACTTTAATGCAGCATGTCAAAATGTATCTTCATCAGATCAAAGTTTTCCATGAGCCACAAAATGAGGACAATCAAATCCTTCATGATCTAGAGATGGGGTCTTCTGGAAACAATGTCAGAGAAAGATTTCCCTTGAGCCCTGTTAGAACAGACAAATCATAATCTAACCACCACATTGCAACATATCTTCAGGGCCTCAAACCCTGGATCCATCTCTCTCCACTCAAAATGCCCCCTGGCCAAACTCTTGCAACTTTATACACATTTTTAGCTGAAGATAAAGCTGACCAGAGAAAGTGCTTCATAGGAGCAGAATGCACCCTAGATATGGACAGATTTCCCAACATCATGAATTAAAACTTCTGTGCTATCAGGAAACTCTAACATCTCTTAATTTTTCCTTGCTTTTGCCTACCACTTTGCTTCACAGGATAATGCGGTCATTGTAATTTCAGTCAGTTCCTTCTTCAGTTAACTTGGTGGGGCCCTGGATTTATCATGCCATATACAGTTCTTTACACTACTGCAGGGTTGCTTCAACCCACCCACTGGGCAACTTTAGCAACATCCCTACATAATGGTTACTCAAATTGTACAGTGGTGAAATTTCTAAATCCATTTGGCCTTATCATAAGATATAAGAATGAGGACCAATGAATCTATTACAAGACAGGTTGCAGCTAAAGCCCCAAACAGTTATAAACTGACTTATGTGACAGTACTATGGCATTTCCAAACCCCGTAATCACTTATTTGCTGACCTCTCATGGTCGGCTGTATGTGTGGATAACTTCAGTCTTTTTTTCTTTTCTTTTTTTTATAACCGGTTCTTAATGCATCAAAGATGAAAGACCAATGTGGGCTAGGAATTTACTTTTTAATTAATCAATTTTTTTTGTGCTGTTGCGGATTGAAATACAGGTCTTTCACATGCTACCACTGAACCATACGCACTGTACTACTGGGCTAGGATTTTTAGTGATATCTTTGTTGTTTCACAGTCAAGCACAGAACATTTGTTTACTTCTCTTAACCCACCTCATAGATTAAAGAGAACATGGCTGGGAGTATTAGCTCTTTGGGATGATCATTGTTGGGCCTTTTTTTTGCCCCTGTTGTTTGGAGTAAATATAAGTGAGACAGTGATTAGATGCTTATCCCAAATAATCACAAGCTGTATAGCAGACTGTCCTGCAAAAGCTTTGGTTAAGAAATGCACTCAAACAAATCCTCTTGCTAAAGTTGTTCTAGATAACAGAGTCACTAAAAATCACCCGCTGGTTGAACAGGAATGATTTGGTTTGGGTGCCCACAGTGCTTGTTGCACATGGAAGAAAATGTGTCAGGTGTTAGACAGACACTGTTACAAGGAATCTAGGAACAGGCTGCTTGGTTGAAACCAGCAGAGTCTCTTTAACTTGTTCTTCCTTTAGACTGACTCTAGCTGGTTTGGTTCATGGTGACCCCAGCTAAAGAGTATATGCCAAACTCTTGGTATTATTTTTTTTTACTAGTCATAACAGTAATCTCCCCGGTGTGCATTATTCTCTCAAAAATTTTAAATGTCTGTATGCAGTCATCCATAGAGTGTCAAATGGTCTCTCTTCAACTGAAATGACAAAAACACGAAAAAAAATTCACACAAAAAATTAAATATGGTGTGATGATAGCATAAGCTTTGAGTTGATGTGTTGAGACCAGGAATTCAGAATGATGGTCACTGAGAGTAGCTCAAATACCCTACCCTGTGGCTGTACTCCCATGGAGAGAACCCCACCAAAAAGGGGGAAGATAACTTTAAAAGTTAAGGGAGATGTTGTCATTGTTTCAGATTGAATTCCTGCAAGACCAGTCCAAACAAAATGGAGTTATGTATATTGTCACATCATCAAAGTGAAATTTAAGAAAGCAGCTCCCCAACAGACCATCTCTTTTCCTGAAAAGCAGATGTTCCCATCTACCCAAGTTAGCATAAAGAAATTGTCTGTTTTCACCCTTTTTCTCCCCCCCCCAAGTAGCCTGAAGTAACCTGACAAGAACTAGTTAGGGATGTTCATACTCCATTTCCTCTTTCCAATTTACAAAAGTTACTGCTCTACTGTTTCTGTCAGGTTTTGAGGCCAAATAAGTTCATTTATGAGAGTGACAAGAGTGTGATATTACTGACCAAATCTTTGGTCAAATTAGTGGGAAGTTGTTTAATTAAATTAAGTTTGCTTAGAGAAACCTCTGTACATATTTTAAGTTTGGCCTAAAGGTATCTTTGTACACACTGAGTTGATATATAAAAATAGAGTTATCTACTCCTTTTGTTCTAGGGGGGAAGGGGTAACTGAATCTTGTAACAGGTAACTGAATCTTAGCCTTTCACAAAGAGCCAATTGTTTGAGTCATGTTTAGAAAGATACATGAAGCTGTTATCAATCGTCTCTGTACCTCATTTCCATTCTCTTTTTTGTGCTACTAATATATTGTACAGAGGCCAGAAGGACATGGCATGGTATTTTTCAAGGGATGAAATAAAATAACCATCAGATGAAAGTAGTACATTAACCCCAATGCCTACAAAACAAATGTAAAAATAAACAAATGAGACTACATCAAATTAAAAAGCTTCTGCATAGCAAAATAAACAACAGAGTAAGAGACAATGTAAAGAATGGGAGAAAATATTAGTAAATTATACATCTGATAGGAGATTAATGTTCAAAATATGTAAGGAACTCAAAACTCAATAGCAAAAAAGAAAAACCTTCTGATCAGATTTATTTTTTATCCTTGGTGAGCAAATTTAAGTTCCATCTGACCCAGGAATGGGTTATGCTGACTTGTGGAAGCACTTATGAGGCTGCTTTCCATCCTAGAGGATACCCCTAACCCTCTTCCCATTTATGAGTAGAGGAAGCCACAAACTCCGGCCCTTTTGCTTGCTAGGCAGGTGGCGGAATTACTGAGCCAAATCCCCAGCTCCCAGTGCCTCTTGTCTTTGGTGCTTTTATGTGTAACTACTCATTTTCTAAGGACTTTGGAAGCTTCTCACTTATGAGGCTGCTTTCCATCCTAGAGGATACCCCTAACCCTCTTCCCATTTATGAGTAGAGGAAGCCACAAACTCCGGCCCTTTTGCTTGCTAGGCAGGTGGCGGAATTACTGAGCCAAATCCCCAGCTCCCAGTGCCTCTTGTCTTTGGTGCTTTTATGTGTAACTACTCATTTTCTAAGGACTTTGGAAGCTTCTAACTCCTGAAAACAAACAACCTAAGGTTGTAGATGTTTGTATACAGGGAGAGAGAGAGAGAGAGAAAAGAGAAAGAGATAACCTATTTGGTGAGCAAATTTAAGTTCCATCTGACCCAGGAATGGGTTATGCTGACTTGTGGAAGCACTTATGAGGCTGCTTTCCATCCTAGAGGATACCCCTAACCCTCTTCCCATTTATGAGTAGAGGAAGCCACAAACTCCGGCCCTTTTGCTTGCTAGGCAGGTGGCGGAATTACTGAGCCAAATCCCCAGCTCCCAGTGCCTCTTGTCTTTGGTGCTTTTATGTGTAACTACTCATTTTCTAAGGACTTTGGAAGCTTCTAACTCCTGAAAACAAACAACCTAAGGTTGTAGATGTTTGTATACAGGGAGAGAGAGAGAGAGAGAAAAGAGGAAAAGAGATAACCTATGTTTCAGAGGGCAAGGGGCTGAGGGAAGTGGGAAAGAAAAGTCTTTGGCTGGACTTAGCAAAATCACTCTCCTGATGCCTCTTTTTATCACCCGGCTGACTTGCCAAGAGAAAACATCACCTGGCTGGGTCTGAGAGGTTCCCGAAGCTGAGATTAGGGGGACTAAGACCCACCCAAAACACAGAATGTTTGGAGCTTTGCTGACTACCATAGAGGAAAAAGAATTTTCAGGACTTGTCAGTGAGAGGCACAGGATGGGTTTATTAGGCAGAGATTTTAGGACATGCTTGAGAATGGAGTGTGGGCACTCAGAGAAAATTTTAAAGTAGCATCCTAAACTGATATGTCTCAAAAGTAGACATGCAAAGTGTAAATCAAAACCACAATGTGGTACAATTTCAGCACAGTTACATGGCTATTATGAGGAAGACAAAAGAGAACAGCAAAGGTGTGGATACAAGGGAAAACTACCACCCTATTAGTGGGAATGTAAATTAGTATGTGGCTGTATGAAACAGTATGAAGGTTCTTCAAAACTTAAGTTTAGGGCTAAGATCATCTACTTCATCACACTCAGTGAAATCTTTATTTTGGCCTTTCCTCATCCTTTTGAAACTATGCAATTGTGCCCATGACTCATCTATTGTTAGTTTTTAGCCTCTGGAAACTTTGGAATCCAGACTTCTTGCTCTCGAGAACACCGTGGTTCGCTTCTCCTCTTCTCTCCTTCCCACCCACTGATCTCACTGTTCTTGCCAGTTGGCTGTGACACTTAGATGAGCAAACCCAAGGCCAGGATATAACCCAGGATCACCCCTTTTCACTTCCCAGAACTGAAAGGCTCTGCATCCAGACTCTTGGTGGGGACTTTGATCTCTGGCTCTGCTGCGCTTGGGTAAGAGGCAATAGCCTCCCCAGGCACTGCCAGGCAGGCCCTGAACCAGAAGAGTTCTATAGAGGAAAGGAAAAAGGTGGCACTGTGGGTCAGACCCAGGATCCTGTGTCTCAGGAAGAACATTGCCACAATATCCAGGAGGGGTGAACTGGAGCCAAGTGGCTGGGCCAGAGTCGCCTACTGCACAGCATCCTTGGCTGCCAGAGCAAGACAGCTGCGTGGGACCTCTGCTCACTGGCCGTAGGCCATGGGCACAATGAACCACCCCAGGTGACTCCTGATTCTGACCAGTCCGTCCCCAGCCCGAGGGCTCTGCCCTTCCCTAGCCCTCCTTCCTCCATCACCCGGGCGTGCTCAGTGCTTCTAGACCTTCTCAGGGCCTGCAGGTCAGTGGGTGGTACCCATGCACGTGGTCTCTGCCCTGGGAACACACATGGACAAGGTGCCTGTGGTCCTCAGACTGCAAGAGCCTCTCCTCTTCATCTCCTTCAGCCTCCTCTCCCCAGATCTGCTGCTACAGACACCACCTTCATTTTCCCCCCAAGGGTCTGCACAGTGAGCCCCACAATAAACTCAAGTGTGAATGCCTCCTGGACTCTGGATGGACTGCCCTACCTGTCATGGACCCACCCCAAGGTCAGCCCTGTCCTGCTCACTGCAACAGCTTGTATGGGGACCTGGGAGGACCCAGTTGGGGCTGCTGCGCCTCCCAAGTTTCTCTAGGAGAAGATATAAATGCAGTCCCGAGGATTCTGGCTTCTAGGGGATTATGGGACAGCTTCCTGTCCTGGCAGTTTGTGTAGCTGTGTCTCGCCTTGTCACCACTGTCCTTTTCTCCTTGCAGCCTGTGTGTCTCCTGGAAGGGCATCCTGGGTGTCTGTTTCCTGCCACTCATCTTACCCCATCTTGCCACGCAGTTTGGGGCTAAAGGGAATCTTAAGTCTGGAAATGCGAAGGTGCCTCTGTCCAGGTTTGCCTTTGGGAGGTGGCTGTCTCCTGCCCTGGACAAAGCACTATGCCCTGGTTGTGTGGTTGGGCACGTCTTGCCAACAAGGACATGGCCTTCCATTGGGGCATGGCAGTTTTCCCACTCAACTTATCTGCCATTATCTCCTTCTCCAATCCAGGTTTAACTGGTCCTCCCTGACCCCTCCCAGGCTGCAGCACAGATCTTTGGGGCTCCGCACTGCCAGCACTACTACGGGCAGAGCACACTTCACCCTGGAGGGGCACAAGTTCCTGATCTTTGGGGGTTCCATCCACTACTTCCGGGTGCCCAGGCAGTACTGGAGGGACCGCCTGCTGAAGCTGAAGGCTTGTGGCTTCAACACTGTCACCACGTGAGTGCTGGCCTAGCCTCCATGGCCTACTTTCCCACTGGCTCCTGGTTGGGCTCCTGCCCCAGAGCCAGTTCTCTCTGGCCTGAGGGCAGCATGAGGGCCTGTGCAGATCTCATCCAGTACAGGCACTTTGTGCTTCAGTGTCCAGCTGATTTTCAACAGTGCTTGGTTGCTCTGTACTCAGAGCTTGATGAGATGTGAATGGGATGAATGTAAAGGGAAAGGGTGATTTCTCAGTGATATGTGGTGAGGGAGTTGGTTCCTCAGGAGCACTGCACTGAATGACTTGCTCAGAGCATACTCTCAGATAAGCACTCTGACACACACACACACACACACACACACACACACACACACACACACACACACACACACACACACACACACACACACACACACACACACACACACACACACACACACACACACACACACACACACACACACACACACACACCTGAAAACCAACTTTCATATGTGTGCATGGAGAAATGACTCCTGTATAAAAATGAACACTGACAGTTGGGCATGGTGGTGCATGCCTGTAATCCCAACACTTGGAAGGCTGAGGCACGGGGGTTGCCTTGAGTTTAAGGCCAGCATGGGTGGAATAGTGAGTTCAAGGCCAGCCTAGTCTACAGAGTAAGTCCCTGTCTCAAAAAAAAAAAAAGAGAAAGAAAAAAGAACACTAATATAAATAAAATACCAATGTCACTCAGTGGAAAAGACTAACATGACTGAACTTGTGGGTAATGAACACAGCTCAGAAATGCCTGAGACCTATTTAGATTTAGAGTCACATAAAGTCACATAAAGACTTGGCCTTATGCCACCTTCTGCCTCCAACTGCACATTCCATTCCAGATCTAGATATCCTGCTCAGAAAGTTGCCTTAATGACTAAATGACCTAAAATCTTTGCGTTATTTATTACAAAACCTGGCAGGAACATGTCCTCAATAGCAGTGACCAAAACAATACAAACCTGCCTTAGTCAATGAGAATTTAGATACGAATGAGCATGAATCACCATGATTAGGAAAGCAATGACAAAAGGTAGCATCACCTAGCACACACAGAGCACCAGGCATTTTCTCAGCATGTTCCCAGTGCCTGTGCCCATGACTATCCTGAGAGGGAGAGCAGCACCCCTGCCTCGCCCAGCACACAGGCTTTCAGCTGATCAGGGTGGCATGGTTTTTGTGACCTGCAGCATTGTGCAAGCAGTGTGGGTTCAGAGCCCACTCTCACACAGGGGTGGAGTCCTTCCTGTGTGTGCTGTAGGTGTGTCTCCTAAACTCTGAGCGTGCAAATCTCTGAAACTACAAGCACAATGAAGGTTCCTGCCTGTACACATAGAACTAGCAAGTAGAAACTACTCAAAACAAAACTCTTCTTGAATTAGATGCAGGAGAGTTCCCTTCAAAACATCCAATTTCCACAAAATCTGGAATCTAAATAATAGGGGTCAGACAGGGGGAACCCAAGAGAAACTTATACAGAAGGCTGCATTGAGAAGGTGGAATGGGTGGGGGGAGCATGTGTGCAGTTCACTTTGACGAATCTCCTGGGGTTTGGGTCAAGACAGGGCAGAGACAGCAAATGATGGCTCTTCCATTGCCAGAGACAGAGATACCAAGTTCAGAATAGCACTGCCATGACCTACACAATCAGTTTGAGTTATTTGATATGTTAGGGAAGGAATTGGAAAGTGATACACGAGAGGCACAGAATGGAAGTAAAATAAGAAAGTTTATTTTGTTGACAAAGGTCAATCACACCTAAAAGCAGTGTCTGGGATCAACCATGCACTGGGTTACAACTCCTTCTTTTATAGGGTTTTACACCTTGATCTCACTCAGCTGGTTACATTTCATTTTCTCAGTTCACATTACCGATATACAAATCATGACAGTTAACTTTCAACCCAGATGTAGCAATTCTTTGTAGTTAGGGGAGTTTACCTTTAAGACTAGCTATCTTTCCTAGCCCATAGGAAGAGGGTGTTTAGGGTCATGAAAGTAAATGTTAACAATGGTTCTTTTCATCTTGAGACTTTTACAATCATGTGGTTTACAGAACTGCAGAGCTCAGGGTCTTGATGTGCCATTATCTCAGGATAAGACCAAATAAATGCCTCTTCAGTGGTTAATGTCTCTGGTATCTGTTAATTCTGAACTCAACAAAGCAAACTGCTGTTAGAGACAGCAGAAGCCATTCTACATTGTGACATTTTGTAGGTTTTGCTATTTACAAAAGTTTTTTGTATCAGATAAGCACAGTGTAGTGCTTATGTGCAGCCAGGTATGCTGTGTCTGAAGGCCTGACAGCATGTGCACCCCAACCCCAGCGCACCCCATGACAAGCCTTTATACCGAGTTGTGCTGTTACCTTCTGCAGATGAGGAACTCAGGGGAAGGGCTGTGGATGACTTTACCAAGTTACAGTGACAGAGGCACAGATAGTCATCACGGAGCTGTGCTAAACTCACCAGGCTGCAGGGCAGCAGTTACACCACTCGCTGTTTCCCTAGCTACAGACTTCCCTGGAGACACAGGGCTGCACTCACAGCACCTTGTGTCTATTGCAGGGTCTTGTTGTAAGGTCTAGACATTCTTTGCATGAGAATGTTAGGATGCAGGATATTTGTTTGGTGGTGGTGTGTATACAAGGCAAGTACTGGATCATTGAGCTACCTCCCCAGCTTGCTTGGTGATATTTTTCACCAATAAAGGTCTGTTGTTCATGGTCAAGCCTAGCTCACATCTCACTAGATCACATTGTTCACATCAGCAAAAACTGAGGGCATTCCTGTGAAATTTAAACTCTCAGTGAGGAAAGAGAAAGGGCAGGGAAAATATTAGCAAAATGTGATGGGGCACATAATTTAACATTTTATGACTGTATATTAAGTATATTAAAGTGCCGAAATGTTTAACTCTAGATTGTCTCCTGGGTTAATTCTTTACTGGCTGTTTGAGGTCATACTTATGCTATTTTGATTTTTTTTTTTTTAAAAAGGAAGCACAAAGTTTGTCCTCACACAACTGTAACACTAGCAGCCATCCTACTGGAACTCAAAAATGAGAGAGTACTGCAGAAGTTCAGGCTCTTCTCCTGCATGTCCTCCAATGTCCTCTGGTGGTGGAGCCTAAGGCTGTGGTCACTGTAAAGTCTTTGAAGGCCTGTGTGTTATTGCAGGTGGGATTTGAAGCTGAGAGGTAGTAATGGAGAAGTGGCTCATCTAATGTGCAAATAATTGAATCGGAAACGTGACTGAGTAGTCTTAGAGGAGGCTGGGAATAGAACCCATGGCCTCATGCACACAAGGCACTTTTTCACCACCACTGAACTCCCCACTCCTCCCGTAAGTATTGAGCTCTATTGAGACTTGTAGATTTGTCCATTATAAGGATTACATACTTTTTCTTCACTCTCCTTCTGAAGTGGTGAATAATATGGACAATTTTCCTGATATTCAATCATCTTTACATTTCTGCAGTGCCTTTTTTTTAATGATCATCTATGATCATAATTGAAATTGATTTAAAATTTAATTTTTATTTATGTTCTTTCTCAATTTTTATGTCAATCATAAAAAGCTTATAGAGTAAATACGTAAATCTTTTTCTACTTACTGAAAATATTTTTGTATAATAATAACTTTATATTGAAAGCTTTTAAAAACTCACTTATAAAATTCTGTGATTGCTATTTTGTGGTTTTGAAGTGAAAATTTTTGCATTCTCATTGATTATGAAGTCATGTTTTTCACTTCTCCTGAATATTTGCTACTTTCCGCTTATATAGAGTTTTCTTTCCTTTCTTTCCTTGAATTGACTGGGTTTTAGAACTGTTTTAGAACTGTGTACTGTTTCCTGTACACAGTAGATGTTTTCTAGAAGTTTATTGTGTTGTGTACATGGGGGGTCATTCGTTTTTCTTCTGTAGTCTTATCCAATTTTTCTCTCCATTTTTTCAAATAACTACTCAGTAGCTTTTTAATCATCTCTGACATTTGGCTTGATGTTTTACAATTTTTCCTCATATAAATTCCTGTCTCCTTTATTTGACTTAATCTGTTTTCTTACTTTTTTTGCTCCTCCTCCTCCTGCTTTTCTTCTTTCTCTCCTCTCCTCTCCTCTCCTCTTCCTTCCTCTTCTTTCTTTTCCTCTTGTCTTCCAAGCTGTGTATTTAGCTCACTTTCTTTCTAGGTCTTTCTGGTTTCTAATGTTCATTCAGAGATATAAATGCCCATTTCAGCCTTTCTTTTATGGATGACTCCCATAGATTTTGTATTATACTGCTTTTGAGGCATTTAGTACCAAATATGTCATAAATTTTATTGTATTTTCTTCATTGACCTATTTTAACTTAATCATAAATAATGATTACATTTTTAGGGGAGGCTGGGAATCAAACAGGATATACTTTCTGCTTTACTCATCTTGTTTTTTCTTATTTTAACACACAGTTTATGATTTAGTTGCATTTACCACAGACAATGTGATAAGCATTATTGGAATTTGTTGAGATTTCCTTGGTGCATATGGATACTTTGTGATTGTTCCATGCAGTTTTTACAAAGAATATAAAGGATCCATCTGTTATTACTAAATTCTTAGTATATGCATTATATCCCACCTTTTAATTGTACTGCTGAAATCTATATCCTTGTAATTTTTGTGGCTGATTTTCTTAGTTTCTTAGCAGGGTATCTTCATTTATCCTACTCTGATGGTGAAATTTAATTACTTATTTCATCTTTAATCTGTCAGCTTTTCTTTTTTTTTTTTGAAGCCATGTTATTAAAAATATAAAAAATCATGATAATATATTTTTCTGCATGGGTAATTTCTTTTATTTTCATTTAAGGTCATTCACTATTTGTGACTTCACTTTAGAAACCACTTTCTGCTATTAGTTTTGCTGGAGCAATTTTGCCTTATCTGTATTTTTTGGATATCTTTGTTTTCAGCAAATTTCCATAAGTCATTTTATTCATTCTCTTCTCATAGCATATAGCTGTAAATGGTGCAGTGTTTCTTGTTTTCAGCAAACCAACATTTTATTCAACTTCATAACAAAAGATCTTACAATCTGTCAGTTCTGCAGTCATGCAACAGACATATCCTCAAAACCTCTCACTTCACAGAACTGCGTAATAAAAAACACAGAGCTAATGGGAAGCAGGATGTTAAGTGCACAAGTGTATTTCTGACACCCACAGAGAAGGTTACCTAATTAAACACAGAATCAAATCCACTTCCACACTTGGACTCAACCCCACAGACTCCTAGTCCTGTGAGGAGGCCAAAGGCCATGCCTCTTGTGTCATCTCTCCCAGTCCTCAGCAGAGCACCTCCTCTATTTTTATCTTGATTGATTGTTAGAAACAATGACAGGGATGCAGCACATATTTTGGTTGTGTTTTCCTTTTCTTTGTAAATTTACTGTATGACTTCTCAGTATTTAGCTGAGAATATGTAACCAAGAATGAAGCAGTGAATAGGAGAAGACACATATAAACCCACGGAATCTAGAACTCTAGGAAAATTGTCATTTGGAGCAGAAGAAGGAACTACTGAAGATAGTCACTGTTCATGTAGTAGGGCTTTAATAATCAGGGCAAACTTCAGCTCTTTGCAACACAGAGCTACCACAGCATGGAGCTTGGCTTTATTCCTGGTACAGAGATTAAAGGAAAGAAGGAAGATTCAATTGTAATTCCCTGCTCCCTCTTTCAGCTACATTCCGTGGAACCTCCATGAAACTGAAAGAGGCAGACTGGACTTCTCTGGGAACCTGGACCTGGAGTACGTGGTGTTGTTATTCTGTGACCTGGGTTGGGTCAAGTGTGGTAGAGAGACAGCACCCAGAGGTTGATGAGGAACCCTAGGGATATCAGCTGTGCCATGAGGCCCAAAGAGGGGCTGGGATCAGCAGCCTTGTCCTTGAGATGAGTACATCCAGGGCCATGATGCCTCCCAGTAATGACTTGTCTCCCAGGGCTGGACCTGTGGCCCAAGACCCCACAAGTCTGCTGATTTGCAGTAAGGCCCCACAGTGAGGTGGGGAGGAGACTGCTCTCTGTGGTTGTTATGGGGTCAGTTTCACTATTATTACTGCTCTTCTCTGTCTGACGATGTTTCTCCCCATGCCCTTATGGCGCTGCATGTGTGATCCTGACACCAGAAGCCCAGGCAAGCCCATGTTCCATGGCCTGTGAGCTCCGAGCCAGTTTAGAGAATCTGTGCTCGCCTGGGCTGGGCTGAATCTTATCACATAGTCTTCTCTGAAAAGAAAGGAAGGGGAGGGGAGGAGCCTCAAGGCTCTGATACATGGGAAGCCTGTGGTATCCCACCTTCCCACACAGCTTCTTTTCTGGGCCATCACAAGACAGCTGACTCTGTTTCCCTTCCAGGGCCTTTGTCCTGCTGGCTGCTGAGATTGGGCTGTGGGTGATTCTGCGCCCAGGGCCCTACATCTGTGCTGAGATCGACCTCGGGGGCCTGCCCAGGTGAGACAGGCCATGAGTCCCGAGTCCTGATTAAGTGCAGAATCTTGAGTGACATCTCAATTAGGTTATGTTGAAAGCTACCTTCAATGGACTGAGCAGGTGTTCTGGGGTGATTGGGATGTGTACCACAGGACCTTGCTGTGGTGCCTGCAGTGGTGTGGGTGGGTATTGCTGTCATCCCCTGGCTCAGATGAGAACTTGAGGTGTGGACTTGGTGACTTGGCCTGTGGCCTGGAGGACAGGAGCTTCCTCAGTCTCTTGCCCCATGGAGATAGGGCTGTGTCCACTTCTGATTTTCCATGGGGCAGAATGAAAGATCAGAAGCTGGACAGCATACAGGAAGCCTCTGACAAGAGGGATAGAAGAGGATCTTCCTGTATTGCTGAGGGTGGGCCTCCTGCCCCAGCCCCTCCCTTCCTTCTGTGTTCCTCCTTCCTCTTCATCATGATGCTGACACTTGACCCAGAGGAGTGAGGTCTGAGCACTGAGGCCTGGTCCCACCTCACAGAGGCCTTGTGGTGGGAGCCACTGTCCTGTGCTTGAAGTCTCAGGTCTTACAGGTGACCTGTGCCAGAGGTACAGATGCTCTGCTTAGACCATGTGCTTAGTGACTGAGAGAGAGGAGGACAGAACTGGAGAATGGTGACTCAGCCCCTCTAGGATGTGGCTGTAGGACTCCTCCAGGCTCAACCCTTTTGACCAAATGAACTGAAAGCTCTTCTAGACCTATAGTACCTTGGGACAGGGAAGTGTGTTTCCTCCTAAACACCGTGGGTCTGTGTGGATGGTGTGCAAAGCTTATGGGTGCAGTCCCTTCAGGACCTCAAGGGCTGGAGCACCATGGGTGCAGCAGTGCTGTACAGGGGCTGTCTGTGGTGCTCAGCCATTGGCTGTGTCTTTCCTCCTGCTTTCTGTCTCTCACTCTGATGTGCCCCCTCTTACCCTCAGTTGGCTCCTGCAGGACCCCAAGACACAACTGAGAACCACCGAAAAGAGCTTTGTGGATGCAGTAGATAAGTACTTTGATCAACTGATTCCCAGAATGCTTCCTCTCCAGGTATGGCCCAGTGACCTTTCTTCCTATTGTCTTTTGAGTTTGCTGTGGCTCCACCTCCACACTGGCCATGTCAAGTATCTAGAGGAAATGAAATTGACTTCTCATGGCTTGAGCTGGGCTCTGAGTGGCTGAGATCCAAGTGCACTGCTTAGCTGTGCTTTCGATAGCCACAAACTACACAGCTCCAGGCTCTTGCCCAGTGGCGTCTTTCTGACTTTCATCTGCTTGTTTCTCAGTACCAACAGGGTGGCCCTGTCATTGCAGTGCAAGTGGAGAATGAATACGGGTCATTTAATAAGGATAAGCACTATATGGCCTATCTTAAGGAGGTAAGGACTCTGGCTTTGCCTCACTGTTCTCTACCTCCTGTGTCCTCTCCCTGGTGCATGTCTGATCCCTGCTGCATGGCACGGTTGCCAGGCTCTGCCCATTAAGAGCTGGATGAGTGCAGGCTCAATTTCTCTGTGAATTCACACTGCAATCAGAATAGTTGAGATGTACTCAGTGACCTGATAATGAGGAGGAGGATTCCTTTCTGTTTCCCATATCTGTGACCACTAGCAGGCTGGAGGCTGGGGAATCTGCACCATAGTAAACAATGCTTCTGAAACCTGGTGAGGATGCTGTGTGCTTGCAGCTTTCAGTCAGGAAACCCTTCCTCTGGTCCCTTTGCCCCTCACGTGTAGATGTCTCAGGCCAGGAATTCGGTGTGGTCCTGTTGATGTCCTTGCTAGAGGCTCAGGCCCCTCCAAGGGCCTCACCTCCCATATCAGGGAGCTGATGAGCTCAAACTGGATCCTGTTTGAGGGTTCCTGGCAGCACACAGGGCCCATGTTCTGATGTGACCCATGCAGCCATAGCCCTGCCTGTGTCACTCTTTGGACAGAGACCTTGAGAGAAGGGCCTGGTAGAAAGGGAGGGGCTGCTGGCTGGGCAAGGAGAAGGGAGGCCACAGTGCTGGGCTCTGTGGCTGAGCTGGCCCTGCACTAGGGCTTTGCCTTCTGGATGTGGCCAGTCCCTGAGTAATTGTCCTACTGTCTTGATGCAGGGGCTGGTGTGCCCTCCTCACTCAGTCTCATTCAGATAGGAGTGCTTTTCCTTGATTTGAAAAATTTACTCCTGGACTCCATTCCCAGGCCTAAACATGTCTCAGTGAACGTAAGAGACACCCAAGAGGATGCCCTGGCTCTTTGGCCACCCATTGGCCCCTATGTCCCAATTAGGATTCTCAGGTTATTTCCCTCTCACAGCCCTGGAAAGTATCCTTGCTCTCTGTGACAGTATCCGGGCAGGACCCTGCTCTCTGAAGTTGTCCTTCTCGTTCTCTGGATCCCATTGGCTCAGTCTCTCCTTCATGGACAAAGTGATCCCCAAGTCTTCTTGCTCCCTCTGAGTGACTTCAGTCTTCCCTAAGATGTGTCCTGGCAGCTGCTCCCTTTTTGTTCGGGTGCTATGACTTTGGGTGTCAGGACACCCTGGGCTGCTGTTAGAGAGTCAGGACCCATGCCAGGCTGAGCCAGAGTGATGATTCCCTGTTCTTCATTCCCATAGGTCAGGCTCTGAATTCCTACCTTCTCCTTTCCATCTGCTTCCAATTAGTCTAACAATTGCCTGAGGTCATCTGCTTGTAAGTAGTGAAGGCTCATCCTCGCTTACAGTTCTTGGAGGCTCAGTCCATGATCACCAGCCTCAGGGCTTTTGTGCCTATGATGAGGAAGTATATCAGGTTGAAAAACCTGGTGGAGGTTTTTCTCAAAATTTGGTTGTAGTGAAAAGGAAGAGGATGGAATCGGAGGACCACAGCCTCCTTAGAGAGCATAGCCTCAATAGCAGAACGTACCCCCAAAACCCTCCCCTCAGAGTTCCACTACCTCCAAGAGCACCATGCTGCGAACAAGTCTCACCACATGACCTTTGGGGGCTGCTTAGGATCCAAGGCATAGATCCTCTGTAAGTCATACCCTGCCTTTCTGAATGCAACACTTTTTATGTCCTAATTTCCTTTCATTTCCTTCCCAAATGAGCATGAAAAGTGGGTGAACTTGTGTAACTTTCTCAACAGGCTCTCCTGAAAAGAGGGATTGTAGAGCTGCTCTTGACCTGTGATCATTATGCAGAAGTTATGAATGGCTCAATCAAAGGAGGTACACATTTAAAGTTGTTTCAGGGCAGAACTGAAGCTCTTAGCCAGTATAAGTCACAGAAAGCCTTAGAGAAAGCCAAGGCCATGCCTTTTGGCTGTCTTCCCAGGTCCTTCTGATAATCCTAGACATTTGGTATCCCAAAAGGTGAGAGAGAATATCAAAGCCTGCGTTCAGTTATCATCTCCACCCTTTTCCATGCTGCTGTCATCTTTACGCAGAGCAGTACTGTGGTCTCCTCATCCACAACATGTCTTTCCATATGTCACAACTTCTGTGTTCAGGAATCAATTTTGGGTATGGCCATGGCTTAGGGTCCTGCCCTAGTCACCAACATTAACAGTTACATGGAGGAAGTGGAGGATGGGTGTATAAGGAAAGTTCACTGTAGATGCCTAGATCCTAGAAAGTGCAGAAGCTGGAAACTTGGGCACACAATCACAGAGTGACAATAGTGAGGTATGAATAGGTGGGTAGACCCAGGGAACATCTCTATGGTGATCTTTAGCACAGACTAGCAGCTACTTTGGACTGATAGCCTTTCATTTTTAGTGGCTCTTCCCACATCACTGTGTAATCTGGAGCCTGGGGCTGGGATATCTGCATTCAATTCTTAGTTCTAATTACTTAGGGTGGCTTGGCCTGGTCCCGGACTCTGCACAAAGGTATTTAAATTTCTTTGCCCATCTCAGCACAGATAAGTGTCCTTGCAGGTGCTCGGTGATGTGGTGAAGCCATGAGGGTGCTCTATGCATTGTAAGCGGGTTGCAGGCAGCACCTGGTAATTATTAGTCGTTAGCACACCTCCTCCATGTTTGGGCTGGGCCTCCCTCCCTTCCCTAATGGCCCTGGTCACCATGCCTCAGTGCTCTCTCCTTCTCTCTACAGTGTTGGCTACTGTCAATCTGGATTCACTTAGGAAGGATTCTTTTCATCAGCTTCTTCAAGTACAGGTAGGATATACTAGCCATGTAGTTTTTCCTGTTCTCCCATGACTTCCTTAGTCTACACAATGAGCGTTCAGTGAACACCGGATTGACAGAAGATTGTCTGTACCCTAATTCTTGGCAGGGTTCCAAGCCATTTAGGGATGAATTTGCCAGTGTCACACTGTCCATCTCATACTTTTCTACTTATTTGAAATATTCATAGATAATTATACCCAGTAGTTATGTGCTAAACAAAACTAGAGCTGATCCTTCCACTGTGTTTGGTGTCCCTTACCTAACTTCCTCCTTAATCCTGTCCTTTTCAGTCTGTAGTAACTATTGTCCCCTTCTATTCTTCTGTGGGGTCAGCACTGGAGTTTCTATGAATAAGTGAGAACACATGATATTTGCTTTTCATGTCTGGCATGCTTCATTTGACATCATGAGCTACACTCCTGTCCACACATTGGAGAATTTTGATTAAGTTACATATGGTGTTTCTTTAGACAAAATGTTGTTGTGCTCACTTTGGCAGCACATATACTAGACATAGTGTTGTTGCACATTTAGTAGCATATAGCATAGTGTTAACATGACATTTGTATGTACTGGGTAAGAGAAAATTGTGTGACTAAGTTTATTGTGATACTTACTTCATTATAGCAGTCTATAACTGATCCCACACAATCTCCAAGGTTTCCCTATAAATGGAATTATACAATAACTATTATTTTGCATGTGGCTCTTTTCAAAGAGCACAGTGTTTTTAAGGTTCATGCATGCTGTAGCATGAATCATTACTGTGTTCCTTTTGCACAATTACTTTAGTTTTACTGTCATAAAAACCCAAACATCATGCAGCTTTCCTAATGTATTCCTGTTTTTGTATGTTAATATGGCTTTTGAGTGTTAATTCTGTCTTCAAATTTGAATTTGAATGTTGGTTCCATCTTGAAATTCTCAGATGAATCTCACATGACAGTGATAATTGTTGTTTTATATATTGTTGGATTCCGTTTGTTCATATGTTCCTGAGAATTTTTGCTTCTATGTTTCTGAGGGATATTGGTCTATGTTTTTCTTTTCTTGAAATGTCATTGATTTTCAAATTAGAATAATCCTGGCCTAATCTAATGAATCTGTAAATATTCTCTCTTTTTCTGTTTTCTGTAAGAGTTTGTATGTTAGCATTTTTTACTTAATGTTTGGTAAATTTTATCAGTGAAATCATCTAGATCTGACTTCTTCTCTTTGGAAGATTTTAATCTATAAACAATTTCTCTAACAGAGGAAAATTCATGTTATTTGTTCATGGGTTTTTGATATTTTATTTTATGTTATTTTTAATTTTAATGTTTGGTACCAGGGACCAAATTCAGGTCTTTCTACCTGCAAAGCAGGCAGCAGCACCATTGAGCTAAATCCCTGGCCCTTTATGTAGCTCAATTTTATCTGCATTTTTAAATTGACAGGGTTGGAGTTATTTGTGATAATTCATTTAAAGTCTTAGATGTCAGTAGTGATGGTCTCATTTTCATTCCCGATATTGAAAATTTTGTGATTCTTTTAATTTGGGTCAGTATAGCAAGAACTCTATCAGATTTATTGATTTTTTCCAGAGAGATTGGGTTTGGCCTAACTTAAAATTATAATTTAGATAAAGCAATTGTACATATTTTGGGTCATAACATGATACTGTAAATGTGTAAACATATTGGTAAAATAAGAGAACTTATGGTTTTCACTTCTTTAAACTTTCCAATTTGTGTTTGTAACAAGGTTTTCTTTTCTAGCTCTTTATAAAATATACAATAAGTTCTTCTTTACTATCTTGTCACCTTTCTATGCTGTGAACATGAGAACTTATTTCTTCTGTCTAACTGAACTTTGGTATCTGTCTTTTGTTCACTATATTCCTAGCCTCTAGTGACCACTGTTTTCTTCTCTTCTTGTATAACATTATATTTTTATCTTCCTTATGTAAGAGCATACAGTTATTGTCAGTGCCTGATATGTACTTAATCTAAGGCCTTCCAATTTTTGTAACTGCAAATAGCAGGATTTTATTTTTTTCTATGACTGAAGAATATTACTTTGAGCATACATACACCAGTTTCTTTTTCCACTCACCTGTGATGGGGATCTCAGCCCATTCTACATTCCATCCACTATGAATTCTGCTGCAATAAACATGGAAATCCTCATATCTCTTTGAAATATTGATTTCTTTTCCTTTGGACATATACCCAGTCGTGGAAATTCACAAGCATATGTGGTTTTATTTATGGTATTTTGAATTACTTTTCTTTCTTCTTTTTTTGGTACCTGGGATCGAACTCGGGTCCTTGCGTTTGTGAGGCAGGCAGTGGAGTCACTGAGCTAAATACCTGGCCCTATTTATGGTGTTTTGAAGATCTTCCATTCTGCTGGTTTCCACAGTGCTTGTACTAGTTTATATTTCTACCGCCAATGTATTAGAATTCATTTTGTCTTAATCTCCATCAGCATTTGTTATTTTTTGTCAGAGTGCCAGCTTTAGCACCTCCCAGTTGAGTGAGCCTGGGCTGGTTACCTGACTTCATTTGTAACACAGTGTCTTTCTTCTGGGCTTAACAGAATAAATTGGTAAATGTACTTCATTTGGTGCCCAGCACTCAGTAAAAGTTCATTACTTATTAATTATTTTATTTTATTTTTTCCTCATTGAGTTTATTGGTACATTTTAGGTGTACAGTACAGTTACAATCATTATTGGGATCTTGTACCTTATTAATAATTTTCATGTGATAATTATTTCATAGAAATGAAAAGTAAAATCCCTAAAGAAGTGCAAACATTTAGAATTCTTAATACTAAATTATTTCTTAACAAAAAAGATAGAATAACAACTATTAGAATTAGAGAAGAAATGAACAGAAGCATAATTACAAGGGACACTCTACAGGTGGGATAACTAAAGTGAAATAAGGGTGTAGAGGAAATGACAGTGTGTGGAGCAGACAACATAACTTAGTGACTAATGGTTAGTTCCAGTCCTGCATCTGAGTTATGGCTCTGTCCCTACAAGCTCTGTGGTATCTGAACCCATTTCTATGTAAGAAACAGACTGGTCCTTGTGTATCCAGGACCAATTTTCTCAATGCCAGCCTTGGTTAAAGAAGGTTCAGATTCTGCTACTGAAGAAAACCAGGGAAGCACATGATGCTTGAAGGAGTCCAGAGACCCTGGATGTGGAGCAGGAGTGCAGGATCCACACTTATGATGATGGTGAAGCTGTAATGCTTGGATAGAAAGTTCTGAATTTGGGAATTGGTGGAAAATACCACATTTTCAAGTTATTTACTATAGTCATATTTTCCTAACTTTATTATTATTTTTCTCATTGAGTTTATTGGTACATTTTAGGTACACAGCACAGTTACATTCATCATTGGGATCATGTACCTTTACATGACAGGTCTTGATTCTCATTTTTTCCCCTTGTCCCTGCCCTCCCTTCACCCCCCCCTTCCCCATTACAAATACTTTATTTCCATTTTCTCATTTTTTTCTTTTCATCCTAACTTTATTTTTGTTAGATCTAGTATTTTTATTTTTTTTTCTTTCTAGATCAATAAGCCCATTCTAGTCATGGAATACTGGGTTGGCTGGTTTGACAACTGGGGACGTCCCCACTCTCGCAAAAGTGTGCTTGGTAAGGGTTTTGCTGTTTTGATTTCAGGTTTAGAATTCCCCAAGTCATGGATCATCAATATCATTCTACGCCAATTAGCTTGATTGCGTATCCATAAATACTTATTCAACTTCTGCCACATGAGAGCAGTTGGCCTGGCTAAGAAGGGGCATTAATGAATAAAAATTACATGGTTCCTACTCTGCAGTGAGCTTACAATTCAGTGGAATCAGCAGATCATCAGAAAGTAAAACAACCCATGTATATAGTGTATATTTAGTAGAAATTGGGAGCAAACACACAGGTTCAGTGATGGAATTAAGATGGGAGACAGAGCTGCTCAGACAAGGGAAGATGTCCATAGAAGGTTTGGGAGAGGCAACTCTGAGAGGCTGAAGAAGTGGAGCATTTGCAGTCTTCATCACCTGCAGGAAATGCCTTTCTCTGGCATTGCTGATGAAGCATGGTCACTGTCAGGAGTTCAGTCCTGTGATGGTTGAGAGCTGGATTATGGAGGCAGAGACTGGGACTTCATCCTGGCATTGCAGTGGGCATCATGTGACCTGGGGCAGGTTTCTTGCATTTCTCAGTGTCTTCAGTCCTCAGTGAGGATCATCATGAAGCTACCTCCAAGGGTTGTTGTAAACCAAACGCTGCCAGTCAGAACGTGCCTGTGTTTTTGCTTAATAAAAGTACTACTAAGATATTTTCATGTAGTGATTACAAGCTCTCTTTTCATAAAATAAAGCAATTGATAATATTTGATTACTAAGGAAAACCCAAAAGAATCCAATAATGCTACCCCAACAAACAACATTGCTTTGATCACCTGTCTGTGGATCATTAAGCCATGATTCTTACATATTTTAAGCCATCAATTTATTTTCTCATCAATTCCATGCTGTAGCAGGATTTGATACCTTTGTTTAACAGAAAAGGAGCTAGAGACTTTGGGAGAGAAAACATTTGTAAGACATGGAAGTTTTCTGTGTCTTGCAAATAGTAAACAGCACAGCCAGGGACTGAATCTCACATCAAATTGAGTCTGATCTTCCTGTTTCCTGTGGCAGACAGTGGAAAGATTGTTGTGCCTGTGAAAATCGGTGGCAAACGAATGTTTCTGTGGTTAAGATTGAGAATTGCCCCTTGTGGGCTACTGCCAATATATATCCAATTATAATCCAGAGTCCACAGAGACATTATATTGGAAAGTAGGAATGTAGCCATACTAATAATTTGTGGTTTCCAAAATTGGAATGAGAATTAGGTAATTATGTAATAATTATTTGATTATTTTAATAGATATAAATTTGGCTTCAAATTATGCCACTATTCTGGAGAATTTTTCTTTTTAAAAAATGACTCTTTTTTTGGTGGAGGGGTTACTAGGGATCGAACTCGGGTAGTTGCGCTTGCAAGGCAGGCGCCAGAACCACTGAGCTAAATCCCTGGCCCAAAGTGGCTCTTATTTTTGACAGGACAGGCTCTCCTAGAATGCATCTGGTCAATTCCACTCACTTTCTGATTGGACTTTTGGTGGATATTGAGAGGCAAAGCATTTGATTGTGGGAATGGGTTGGGAATGAAAAGATTTTGATAAGACTTTGGTCTCCTTATAAGCTTTACTTCTCTCTGTTTTCTTCTCTTCCCCCTCTGCAGAGGTTGAAAGTACTGTGTCCTCATTTATCAAACATGAGATTTCCTTCAACCTCTACATGTTTCACGGTGGAACAAACTTTGGATTTATGAATGCAGCAGGCTCTTTTGATGAGAAACACATAGGTGTTGTGACAAGCTATGGCAAGTGTTGGCTACTGTGGTCCCCTTTAGACTCACTTTCCACTATCAGGGGGTCCGGATCGATCATGTGTGCTGAGCCTTGAAGATTTTATGTCCACTTTCTTCTACCTGTGATATTCATGATGCCCCAGAGTTCATCATCTCAGGAGTTGGGGCTGTCTGGGACTGAGGGCTGTTCCTCACTCATATTGTTCACTGTCCTCTGACTTGAACCTCTAGCAGGTGTAGGACCTAGGGGTGACTGATGTCAGGCACAGCTGGGCACAGTTGGGTGTCCCAGGTGAGGACTGACAAGAGTGTCCATCTGAACATGAGTTAACAGGGTGAGCCCAGTGTCCCCAGAAGGAGTGTGGGGATGTTCTTAGACTGCATCCATGCCCACAGCCCGGCAGCGATGGGCCATTCCTGAGGCAGGGGATGTGTCTCCATGGTGTCTCACTCTGGGTGGCTCTGGGTCATGCCTGCCACAGTGCTGAAGCAGGACCTTCCATGGAGGGCTGTGTGACCTGTGACAGGACCTGGGTGTCTTGCAGACTATGACGCTTTGCTGACAGAGGCTGGAGATTACACAGAAAAGTATTTCAAGCTTCGAAAACTCCTGGGAACTGCTTCAGGTACTCAGCGCACATTGGAGTGGAGATGTTTGCCTTCATGAGGTATCTGTGTTCTGGGGATGAATGAGGAAAGGGAAAGTTCTCTTTGAGCAGCAGCTTAACAAAACTTTTGAGAGTGAGGACAAGCTCAGGTTCAAATCCTAGATTTCTCACTTCAAACTGGGCAGTTTTGCATGTTGCTAAGCCTTTAACTTCTTCACTGCAATAAGAAGATATCAATACAAGCCTCCCATGTGATAGTGAATATTAAGTAATTTCTCTTTTGTAAAGCTCTTAGTTCTTTGTGCGACTTTGAAACTCCATATACAAGCAGCAAACTCACCCTGTTGAATTTTGCCTCATTAATAAAGTCAGTGAGCCTGTGCTCATGGCTAAAAGCTAGCTAACACCAGCATCTTAAGAGCCTTTTCTCTATGGATCTGTGTCCATTAGGCATGTGTGGATGCTAAATGACTCCTACTACATCATGTCTGTCATCATCATTCCGGGAGAATTACCCCATGGCTTTGGCACTCAAGTGGTCTTGAAAACAGGTGGGACATGTTAAAAATGGACTGACTTCACGGAGCACTTCTTGCCTGATACCCATTTTCATTGCAGCAATTCCACTGCCTCCCTTACCTGACCTCACTCTCAAGACAGTGTATCCTTCTGTGAGACCATCACTATACTTGCCACTGTGGGATGTCCTACAGTACTTAGGTGAGGTAGGTACTGCTTGGGCACTGGTGCAGGGTTGGTCACTGGAGAGATGTGGGAGAAGATCATAGGCCTTCAGCCACTTACTACTGGGAGTTGTGAAAAATAATACTCTGCATGCTGTCCAAGCTTAGAGCTCCTTTGGGGGTAGCTTTTGAAGAGGTTTGAAGTTGAAGAATAAATGTTTGGGGGAAGGCAAGTGTAGGATAGTAGAAGATCTTATTTCCAGTGCAGATGGACTCCTTTGGTGAATGCAGTTGTGAGGGACTCTTTGAAGCATATAGTTTCATAAAGGAAAAGCTCTGACCTAGCAGCCCATGAAACTGGGCTTCTCTCAGCTAGGCCAAATCACTGAATTTCATGTGCTTCTTCTCCCATTTAAAAATGAGACAACATGTCCTTTATTGAAGGTGTGCTGAAACTTATGTAAAATCAAACTCTTGAATTCATATTGTTTCACTTCCATATCACTAATTTAGATAGAATATGGTAGCAAACACATGACATATGCACAATAATTGATAAATTAGTGCACAGTCATCTCATGGTAATCACTCAGATATTTTGCAATACAGTTTGTTAACCCTTCAAGTTGATTCTTGTGGATTATGGCAATTCTGACCTCTTCCCCATGTCCTATCACCCCAAGTTTCCCAGACACTGGAGCCTCAAAGCATGACAGCTTTGCCATGTAACATGTGCCCTGTGATTTTCCATAAAGGATCTTTTGGGAACATTAGGTGGTTCAGCAAATAGCAAAAAGGGTCTTAGAAAGAAAAATCTTGACTTCTCCTCACTTTGATATGTCTCCCTCATAGCCCATGAGGTTACATATTCCAGTCAACATGGAGAATCTTCCAGTGAACAATGGCAGTGGTCAGTCCTTTGGATTCGTCCTCTATGAGACTTCCATTTGCTCTGCAGGTCAACTCCACGCTCCTGTTTATGATACAGCACAGGTAAGGGACAGCAGGTGTCCCTGGTGGTGAGCCACATGTTGATCCTCACTGTGTTACTAGCTAGTAACTGGTTTACTTTAGTATGTGATGGCATTTAAAATATTTATGGAGAAGTCACTGGGGATATAAAAGCAAATGTAGTTGCATTACTTTCTGCCTTAGCACATCCTAAAATTTATAGGGACCACCCAGTCAGCTTCTGACCATCTGTGAGCTCCAAAACTAGTCCCCACCTTCAGAAAGAGGACTTACTACCTCAGTCAGAGTCTTCCTTCCCCCATTTTCAGGTGCATCTACCAGTGTCATGCAGACTTTTGTTTCACAGGTGTTTTTGAATGAGACACTGTTAGGATTTCTGCATGAGGATATGTGGAACCTGGATATTCCCACATTCAGGGTATGTCATTACAGATTAATGGTGATGCCTCTTACCTCCCCTTCAAAAAAACAAACATAGCTTGGTCTGAAACAGACCATCTCTTTCCCTCCCATTTCCTGTGGTATTGAACCTCAAATAAGGCTGCAACAGGAAGTATGTAGGGCTTTAATCACAAGGCATCTCTCAATTCCTGGTGCCTAGGATTAGCAGCATATCTTATATTGGGACTTATACTATTAGTATGCCTTGTCTATTGAGTCAAGCTCCTGTTTGGGTCTCTTGTCTCAGACCCTAGAGAATTGCAGCCTTACCTACTGGGACCAGCAGAAAAGAAAGGGCAGGTTGAGTATGGAATAGGACTGCATATTCTTCACAACTAAACAAGCACTGGGGACTATGGAGCCAATTTCACTCCATTTGCTTGTTTTTCCTTCTGGGACCTGGAGGAAAAATGTGTTCCAAAGTAGAGACTCTACCTGGCCACTAAGAGCCCCATGAGTTGGTCTGTCTCCAACAGGGCTGTGGACTTCTGAGGATCCTTGTGGAGAACCAAGGACGAATTGATTTTTCATGGAAAATTCAAGATGAGCGGAAAGGTGAGCTTTGGGCTACTTTTAGTCACTTTCTCATTCCTAGGACAAATAAATACCTGATACCCATAACTTAAGGGAGGAGAAGTTTCTTTTGGCTCACAGTTTGTAGGGTTTCAGTTTGTAGTCAGTTGGCTCCAAACCAGAATCCTGGGGAAGGACCAGTGGAGGAAAGCTGCTCATGTCTTGGTGACTAGGAAGCAACTGAGAGAGAAGGGTGGCACCAGAGCAGAAGATACACCCCCCTGTTCTGGGTCAGGACCACAGTGAGCTGCTTCTCTTATCTAGGCCCTGACTGCAAGTCATCTGTAGTGCTTCCGTGGTCCACTCCTCTTCACAAAGCCCTGCTATGGGTGTGTGATGCCTTTTGGGCACATTCTTCCTATGAACCCTAACAGAGTGGAGAACCTGTCAATATTTTTCTTCAGTTACTTCATATCCATAGTTGTAGCTGTTGTGGGGTTGTGAGAGCTACATTGAGCCCCTCAGCAGTGGGATACCCAGATTCAGCAACCAAAGATGCTATCCCCTTCCCTATCCCTTGAGCTAATGTGTCTTGTCTTCAGGGAAGGGAAGAAGAGTGAGTCTGCTTGGTGCTCATTTGTTTGGAGAAGGGCTCAATCTCTTTATTGGAATTTGGGAAAGTTCCAGTGTGAAGTGGAGAACATTTTTGGTAGCATGGAAACATAGAAGAAAGCAGATCTGGGGCCTTGTCACGGGCCACATACATCTGCATCCCTCCCAGCTGACACCTGAGTATGCTTCTGTTCTTTGCTCCTATTCTCCTTCCTTCTTCCCATCTTCAGGATTAGTGCACTCTGTCTGCATCGATGGTGTTTATCTGAAGGGGTTCACCATCTACTCTTTGGAGATGAAGATGAGCTTCTTTGAGAGGTGTGTGCCTCCCACTCCCAGTGAAGACTTTGTGAGACCACATATCTTGGTTCATTTTTATGATGGCATAACAAAATACCTGGTTCTAGGAGCTTTGAGAATAAAACAGTTTCATTTAGCTCTGAGTCCTTGAATTGAAGGACCTGGTGCGGCATCTGTTTTGCTTTGATGAGGGCCTCATGGAGAATGGCATCAATGGCAGGTGTGTATAGAAGGGCTGAGCATACTGGGGAGGCCTTCCTGTAATAATCCGCTCCCATGATTACTTACCGTCTTCCAAGAACAGAGTGAATCCCTATGGGAGTGATAACACGGTGATCTCGTCATGTCCACTTTCCATCTCTTAACAGTTTTACCACCTCAATACCACCGTGCTAGGGCCCAAGCTTGCCTGACACAAAACTTTGAGGCACAAACTGAAACCACACCCCAAGCATAGCATTTGGGAACTGAGAGATTTCAGACTCCACTTTGCATATGAAGAGCCCAAGAGTCAGAGAAGTGTAGAAATTTGTCTTGGGCTGTCAGGTCCTTTGTATTGGGACTAGAAGTTAGAACAAGTCTCCTGATTCCCACTTTGATACTCCCAGTGTAAAATATCTCACTGCTACAGAATCCTGGTCCCTGGGTGGGTGGGGGGCTAAAGCTGGGGTCCATGATGGGACTAGAGATGGTGGGAAGGACTGTCCACTCTCTCATGTTCTGGCCCTCTCCCCAGACTCCGCTCTGCTACCTGGAGGCCTGTTTCAGAGAAATATGTGGGCCCTGCCTTCTACCAGGGCACCTTGAGGGCTGGCTATTCCCCTAGGGACACCTTCCTCAGCCTTCTGGTAAGTGCTCTGGTGCTCCAAGCACATATTGAAAAAAAAAAAAAGTATGCAAGCAAGGCCATAATATTTCTGGAACTCTTGCCTTTCTTCTTTCTTTCCTCTTCTTCTTCATTTTCTACCTTTTCCAGTCATCCTAATTTATTATTGTTTAGATAATTCACCAGGTACAAAGATTCAAACAATGTAGATGTAAGAAATTGACAGAAAATAGTGGAAATCTTTCTTCAAACCCACCCTTATTCCAATTCATCTGCATATTTCAGAGCTTAAGAGTTAGAAGTTTGTTTTTAATGTTTATTTCCCAAACATGCACATACAATTTTTATACTAGTGGGATAATAGCATAAATTATATTCTGCAATTTGCTTTTATTTGGGGCATGCAGTTTAATTTTCACCTCATATATTGTTTTATCTATGAGCACACAGGTAGCATAAATGAACAAGTATGAATGTATACATCAGTAAATTATTACAAGATGAACACTTTTTCACTATCACTATGAAAAAGTATATTGCTGTTACCAGTTGAAATTATTGATTGCTTTTCTTTTAGAAGTATATGTTTATTTGTCACTATTAATTTTACTGAATTCTGATTTTCAATGTGGTATTTTCATACATGCATGTAATGCATTCAGTGCATATCGATCTCTTCAGTACTATCATGTACAGCCTCCCCTTATACCCATATTCCCTTATTCTTATCGGATGATAGTCTCTACTTTCATGTTATCTTTTCTCTTTTCTAATCTATATATTAGGAAAAACATGCAAACTTGTCTTTCTGAGTTTGGCTTATTTCACTCAATAACATACTCTCCAGTTCCATCATTTTCCTGCCAAATGACATAATTTTGTTCTTTTCTATGGCTAAATAGTACTCATTTATTTATTCCACGCTTTTTTTTTGTACTTTGGATCAAAATACTTTTTTGTACTTTGAGCTTGTGAGGCAGAGGCAGAACCACTGAGCTATATCCCTGGCCCTCAATCATTTATTTCTGCTATGTTGCATTCATTCATTTATTCATTCATTCATTCATTCATTCATTCCTGGGAACTCAGACTCATTTTATGTCTTGAATATTATGAATTGTACCACAGTAAGCACAGGTAACCCTCTAGTATGCTGACCTTAATTTCTTCAGGAATATATTGCAGAGTTATATATCTGGGTCATATGGTAGTTCTATTTTTAGTTTATTTGAGGAAACTCCCTTTTCATTTCTATAGTGGCTATACTAATTTACATTCCCACTGGGAGTGTATATGGGTTCCTGATGGCTTTTCCTCAAAGGTTAGCTGCTATATTATACTTTCTGTAATGTTTCCTTGAATTCAGGAACATGAAGTCACCTGCCACACATTCTGTTTTGTTTTGTTTTTGTTTTAATGTGGAGGTGGGAATTGAACCCAGAGCCTCTCTCCTTCTCAGCAGTAGCTCTCCCACTGAGCTGTGTTCCCTGTTATTTGTTCAGCGCTGTTTGTGAGATTCAAGTATTTATTGATGTTTCATTCATTTTTTTCATTTTCACTGTCACATAAACTTCCTTTGGTAAATGTAAGATAATGTATTGAACTCTTCTACTGTGGATAGATATGTTTAAAAATGTTCTCTGTCTTTGAATGTTTAGTATAGTTTGAGAAGTGTTGATAGTAGTCATTCTTTAAAGCTTGGGTAAAATTCAGTGTGTGGTCTTGCATTTTTCTGTGTTGGGAGACTTATTATGGATTAAGTATCATTAATCATTATTGGCTTGTTCAGGTTTTTAGGTGCTCCTGATTCAAATTTGGTAGATTATGTGTCCAGAAATTGATCTGTTTCTTTTAGGGTTTTCAATTTGTTGCATATGATTGTTCATTAAAGTCCTGAAAGATCTATTGTATTTTTATAGTAAAAGTTGTCATGTCTCCTTTTTAATCTTTGATTGTTAAATTTGTATTTTTTTGTCTTTTTTTCTTCGATACTCTAGTAACGGTTTTTAAATCGTATTTGTCTTTTAAAAAACCAAACTGTTTTTCCACTGACTATTTGTGTTGTGCTTTTTAGTATCCATTTTTTTCTGTTCTGATCTTTGTTATTTATTTCCTACCACTACATTTGTGTTTTGGATGTTTTTATTTTTCTAGATCAGTACATTGCGTTGTTAGGCTGTTTATTGAAATCTGTCACTTTTTTATAGGCACTTATTGATATAAAGCTCCCTCTTTGTATTTCTTTACTGTGTCCTGCGGATTTTGATATGATTTTTTTTCCTCTTCACTGGTTTCAAGAAAATTGAAAAAAATTTCCCTTTGCACATCTTCATTGAATCAATGGCTTACAAATGTATGTTGCTTTATTATCATATGTTTGTACAGTTTCTAAGTTCTTCATTTCATTGTAGTCAGATAAAATATATGGTGTGATTTTAATGTTTCTAAATTTCCTAAGATTGTTTTTTGGCTTAATGTGGTCCATTGTGAGGAATATCCCATGTGCTGATGAAAAATGTATGTGTTATGTACATGTTGAGTGCAATGTTCTGTAAATGCCTGTTGTGTATATTTGTTCTAGAGTAGAGTTGATCTCTGTTTATTGATTTGTGTGTATGAACAATATGGTCATTGATGATAATGGGGTTGAAAGCCTCAGTGTTGCTGTTTTGGAGTGCACTCAGTTCTAATAATGTTTGTTTACTGGGTCTTCTGGCATTAGATATTTATAATTGTATTACAAATACATAAATATTTATAATTGTATTACCACTTACTGAATTGATCCCTTTATCATTATGTAGTTGCCTTTTTTTTCCTTTTTACAGCATTTCAGTTAATGTGTATTTTATCCAGTTATATATATCTACTGCTGCTTACTTTTAGTTTCTTTTTACATGGAATATCTATTTTCATTTTTTTCTCTTTCAATCTGTGTGTGTTGGTTTTTGTTATTCAGTCTATTCAGTTATTCCGCATTTTTATTGGTGGGATTAATCCATTTCTACTTAATGTTGTAAAATATACTTCTGTCATTTGTCATTTTTTTCTGATTGTTTTATACATCCTTTGTTCCTTCACAGCTCATTTTTTATTCTTTGTGGTTTGTTGATGTTTTACATTGTGAAACATTGTTTTACACTGATTATTTTGTCCTTTCTCTTTTGTATATCTGCTCTACTATGGAGTTTTCTTCTTTTGTGTGTTTTTATGAATTTAGTTATAACCTGTTTGCTTCTAGATGTAGATCTCCCTTAATTATTTCCTGTAAGAGCAGTCTATTTGTGTTTATTTCCTCAGGTTTTGCTTGTCTTGGCAAAGCTTTATTTCTCCCCCTTGCTTAGGATAGCTTTAGTAGGGCTAATATTATTGGCTGACATATATTTTCTATCTGAATATGAATATATCATCCTCTTCCCTGCTTCTGTAAGGTTTATGCTGATATATGCTGTTATTCTAATGGAATTTCCCTATAGGATACATGACCCTTTTTCTTACTCTTTTTAAATTCTCTCTCTGTTGGTGTTTTTTAAATTTTATTGTAATGTGCCTCAGGGAGGATATTTTATTAGTATAATATAATTGGAAGATTTTTACTTTTCTGTATTGCATATCCATATATTTCCAACTACTTGAATGTTTTCATTATCCTTTAATCAACTAGATGTTCTATGGCTTTTCCCTTCTCTAATCCTACTTTATATTCATAATGCAAAATTTTGCTTGCTTAATGATGCCTTGAAAGTCTTGTAAACATTGCTCCTTTCTTTTGTGTGTGCTGCTTTGACTGGCCTATTTCAAAAGACCCATCCTCAAGCTCAGAAATTCTTCTTGATCTAGAATTATTGAGTCTTTTATCTGGGTTTCTCATTTCATTCATTCTTTGGCTTCAAGCATTTTTTAAAAAAAATAATATCTTCCTCTGTGCTGAATTTCTCACACAGATCATAAATTAGTTTCCTAATTTTGTTGCATTATTTTGAATTTTAATCAACTCAAAATATTATTTTGAATTTCAATCTCTTTGAGTTTTATCAACATCATTATTATGAATTCTTTCTCAGGCAGTTAGTCAATTTTACTTTTTCTGGGGTCTGTTAGTATAGCTATTTTTTTCTGATGAAAGTATCAATTTACTTTGCTTTTGCATCACTACATTGATATTTTTGTCTCTACTGATCAGTTGCTTATATCAATTTTAATAGGTAGAAAAGATTTCTCCTAGAAATATGCCTTAAGATGTCATATTGCTTTTGACATTTTTTAATAAAGCAGTTCTAGTTGTAAGAAACTATTAGTTTTTGAGGAAAATCTTTATCTTTTTTGAAGAGTAGTCTTTCTGGGCACAGTTTTCTTGGCTGACAGGCTACTTCTTTCAGAGTTTTATTTATTTATTTATTTTTAATTGAATTTATTGGTGCATTGGAGGTATACAGTACAGTTACATTCATTATTGGGATCTTGTACCTTTACAACAGGCCTTGGTTCTCATTTTTTCCCCATAACCCTGCCCTCCCTTCACCTCCTTCTCCCCTCCCCAATTACAATCACTTTATTTCCATTTTCTTATATTT
>NW_022900928.1:82229640-82240574 GCF_012274545.1 Fukomys damarensis
ATATGCCTTAAGATGTCATATTGCTTTTGACATTTTTTAATAAAGCAGTTCTAGTTGTAAGAAACTATTAGTTTTTGAGGAAAATCTTTATCTTTTTTGAAGAGTAGTCTTTCTGGGCACAGTTTTCTTGGCTGACAGGCTACTTCTTTCAGAGTTTTATTTATTTATTTATTTTTAATTGAATTTATTGGTGCATTGGAGGTATACAGTACAGTTACATTCATTATTGGGATCTTGTACCTTTACATGACAGGCCTTGGTTCTCATTTTTTCCCCTTGTCCCTGCCCTACCTTCACCCCCTCCTTTTCTCCCCATTTACAAATACTTTATTTCCATTTTTTCATTTTCTCATATTTTTTTCTTTTCCCTTATTCCCTTTCCCCTTCACTTCCCACTTCCCCTACACCTTTAGCCCTTTTCTTCCTATTTCACATTGTTAATTATCTCATTAGGATCTTGTGTATCATTATAGTTTTTCACACCAGAGAAACTATTCAGTATTTACACATGTGTGATTTATTTATTTCACTCAGGAGTATATTCTCAAAATGTATCCATTTTCCTATGAATGGCTCTAATTTCTCATTCTTTATGGCTGAGTAGTATTCTATTTTATAGAAAAACTGCATCTTCTTTATCTAGTTTCCAACTGATGGGCAAATAGGCTGTTTCCAAGGTTTAGCTATTACAAACTGCTGCTATATATCAACCTACTCCTTTGTGGCCTCAAGGTTTTTGTTGAAAATTTGGTAATAATCTTGTACTCTTTTTAAGTTTTCATGTTTTATTTTCATCAATGACTTGAAGCACTTTGTAACTTCTCATGTGATTTTTTTGTGTGGCCTCTGACTTATGTAGAAGTTTATTTCTTTTTTATGTTGTATTTTTTTGTTGTTTGTTTTGAGATGGTATCTTGCTATGTAGTTCTGGTTTGAGTTTGTGATGATCTTCCTTCCTCAGCCTCCCTACTACTGGGATTACAAGTGTGAGCAATGAAACCTATCTTAGAAATATATTTCTTAATTTCCAAATACTTGGCCTTTTGTAATTATGTTTTTGTTAAAGTATGCAAGACTGTTTAGCTCAACATGAAATGAAATTTGTAAATATTCTGATGTATACTTGAAAAGACATATGTAATCTTTTGATGTTATATCAATGTTCCACATATATTAATAAGCTTAATTTGTTAACCTGTTGTTTCAAATGTTTTATATATTTATTGATGTTTTTGTTTTTTTTGTCAGTTACTAAAATTTTATATGAACTATTTCAGCTTTAATTTCTCACTACTATCCTGTCTATCCTGTTTACATGTATATTTTTAAGTCTCCTATCTATAACTTATGTATTCATGGTAAATTAATAGTTTTATAACTATGAGATGCCCCTGTGTATCTCTGTTTTGGTTTGTATCTAGATGCTCCCCCAAAGCCTTATGCAGTCAGAAGTGCCTCTTTTTGGAGGTGGCCGGATCTAGAGTGTATGGTACTGGGATCAAAGATATTATGCTAGGATTGATTGATGGTGTGATGCTAGGATTAAGGCTACCTCACCCTGGGTATGAATACTGTCCACCCTAAGGGTGCATATAAGTATATAAGGGACAGAAAGAGAGTCATTACTTGTTGCTCTTCACTTGCTGCTTTGCTGTCTTCTGCCTACCAATGGACTATATTTCTTTGCTATGCCCCTCTGCCTGCATTGGAGCCAGCCAACTGTAGATTTAAATCTCTACAATTGTGCATTGAAATAAATGTTTCTTTCTTGAACTTTAGGTGTCAGGTATTTGGTTTTAGCGATGAGAAAAATAACAAAGACAACCTCTGATGCTACCTCTTGTCTTAAAGACTCACTTTTCTGATATTTTCACAGCCACAGCAATTTCTTTTTAATGTTTTTATCTTTCACTATTGATTTTCCTTTACTTTTACCAATGCCTTTATGATTTTGATGATTATCTTATACATAGGATATAAATGCTTTATATAAAATCCAGTCCAGCAGTTTTTGTGCTTTTATGTAGAGTACTGGAAACACTCCAATTTTATATATTAAGCTAGTTGGTACATCTATTTTTCTCTTCCTGCCTTCTCTGTTTCTCATTATGTATTTTTCTCATCTTAAATTTGAAAAATTGCTTCTTATTATTCACTTAGGAAATTGGTTAGTAGCTATGTAATCTTCTCCTCTAAAAATATTATATATTAATTTTAATATATTTTATAGTATATTTCTAGTTCTGCATCAAAATTCTCAGTTTTGGCTTTGATCTTTTTAAATATATCACCTTCTTGTGGAAGGTTATTTTAAAGCCTATACTTTACAAATATAGTATCTGTGCAACCTGTACAACTATGAATTATTTGTTTACATCCTGTTTTTTGTGATACTTTTGTATGATATGATATCTTGCCTACATTTTCAATGAATATCAAACACATATGTAGAAAATATGATAAAAACATTTCCAAGACTGTGATAGTAATTTACATCTATCTGTGAATATGATAAGGGTCACTAACAAGCACATTCTTCCAATTACAAGTATAGAAGTGATTTAAAGGAAGGCTTCCAAGGATGGGAAGATTTGCGGTTTAGTCTTCTAATGGGGTATCATGCATTGGGTTCACAGTTCAGAGAATACATTGTTCAGCAAGGTTTCCTGGTGTCCAATTTTTGTTCCTTCATCCTTGAAGGTATATGAAAGATTTGCACAGCTTCTTAGCAGCTCTCCCTAAGTAAGCAAATGACTATCATGGGAAACCTGCTAGGATGTTGCTGTATCTCTTACTTCCTTCTAGATTTTTGTCCTGTAATTCTTTGTTTCATTACAAGCTGATTGAAAAGTTTGTGTAGCTTTAATAGGTGTTGTCAGGAGAAGTCTTTATTTCTTTTACTTAATACTGATTTTTGGAAACAAAAACATGCTTTGAAATATAACATACACACCACAGGACAGTGACAGCCATAGAATTATGCTAAGGAAAGTGTTGGTTCCAGTCCTGTTTCCCCCTCTTGTTCCTAGACAGCAGTGTAGAAGTTCTAGGAAACATTCCTCCCTAATGCACATCCACAATCAGGGCCTTGGGTCTGTCTTCTTGCTCTCACTCCCAGAGTGACTTAGGTTCACTTGCTGGGGTGAATCCTCTCCTAAGACTGAGACCTTTCTTTTGCAGAGCTGGCATCGTGGATTTGTGTTCATCAATGGATATAACCTTGGGCGATACTGGAAGATTGGGCCTCAGAAGACCCTTTACCTTCCTGGTGTCTGGCTCCATCCAGGACCCAATGAGGTCAGTGACCCAGCCTGTGCCTTGAGATATCATAAACCTTCAGATTATCTTTGTCCTCAGGATACAAATCTCAGTGTCCTTATACTGTACTAAGGAGGCTTAACCTTTCTTATTGTCCATCTTCCCTTTCCTCCCAGATCATCTTGTTTGAGATGATGACGAGTGGTTCATACATCCAATCAAAAGATGAACCTCAGCTGGAATAGTAGATTTTGAAATATTTGTAAGATTTTTGAGTTCAAGTAAAGGTAGTTTTTCAGGAAGAAAATTGATGTGAAGAATATCCACAATTGTATTGCCTGCAATAGCAAATAATAGAGATATCCTTAAATACGAACATGACATTGTCATATATTTTAGAGTGTAGTAATTTTGTGCTTACTTTTGAATTGAATAAATTTTTTACATCTTCAAAAGCTGCTCTAACTACTTTGTCTACACAAATATTTAAAGCCTTTGTGGGTTCTCATTTTCTAATCAAAAGCCTGTATAAAGATATGACCAACAGAAAAACAAATTTTGCTTTTGTCTTCCTATGCTTCTATCTTCCTATAGTCCAGTGTATTCTGGTTTGTAATAATCCAAAAATTGTTCCCTCAGGAGTGGGCCTAGTATAGCCTTTGGTGGATGTCTTGCACTTGGTGGCCCCTGTGATGTATTACAGTTAGCACCATTTGTTTACAGTTGTACTGGTGACTGACCTTGCCTAGTTTCCAGAGGGCATGTCTGACTGTCAGAGGCTGGATGAATTACCTATCTGAAAACCAAGAAGTTCAGGAGAAATACAGATATCTGTTAAATCTCAAGTCCTCCTTTCGACAGCTCCCATCATCTGTGAAAATGATGGGAGTTCCCTCTTCTGTCCTGTAATTGTGAAGGGGAGTGTCCCTTCCTCCTGGCCTACCAATGGCTATTACATTGTGTTCTGGTGAGCACCTGTGAGGATCCACTTGTGGGTCTCCATACCAGTAGAGACTTGGAGGCCATTTATGTCTGGTGCAACTTTGAGCCAGCTTTTTGTACTGTGTCTGCATATTGAGGCTGTATATAGCCAAGCAGCCTGTTTTGCTCCTATTGCTTATGTCAGACACAGAGAAAGCCTTCTGCTGCTTTCACCCCAGTGATGACAGTTGTGAAGTATCTCCCCTCAGCAGTCAGATGGAGGCAACACCCTGTTATTATTGCCTCTGATATTTTGCCTGAATGAGGGCCAGGTAACTTAGGGTCTGTTGTAAATATCTCACTGAGAGATATTCTTACCTTGGACATGTGGATTTTGTCTTCTATATATAATTTCTGCCATTAGGTTCACCAGTGCCATAGAGTGGGGTTTGTCTAGACTCCCCAAGGGTGTTTAGTCCAGGGCATGTAACAAATGCTAGGACAGAATTGTTAGATCTTTTATCACCTTTTTTTTTTATCTTGATAGGTAAAAACCTTAACATATAAAACCCTCTCATACCAAGAATATCTTTATACCTACAACTTATATATTTTTTTCTATCCTACTTAGCTGGTTTCTCTCGGTAACAAGCCCATTAACTGCTTGGATTGCAAAATACCCAAGTACAGATTTTTCACTTGGTATCAGTGTGAATTTATAGATGTTTACATTCAATTTGGGCTGGCTGCCAATAGACTTCCAAGTGGCCTTATATAGCATCCTTACCTTAGCGGAAGCAGAAAGCCCCATAAGAGCAAATTAACCTAGTAACTGCAGTTTAAGAACTACCTCACTGTATAAGAAATGTCTTAATCATACCAATTAAACAAACAAAAAAGCCAGCTCAAATAGGAATCCAAAAGTGAATTTATCAATCAGCCAAAATTTGCCCTACTGGGCTCTTGTTAATTCTTTAAAAGTTGCCAGGTTGTTCCCTTCCTTGGATCTCTAGGAAGGAGCCAACCTCAACTTTGTTATTAGGACCCAGTGCAGGTTGCACATTATTTAAGAACTGTTTTTCCCATTGAAAATGAAAGTTATAATCTTGGTCTGAAAGCACCAGTTTATCTGACAGGAGGCTATGAGAACAATGTGATAGGTGGGCATGGTGGAAAAAGAAAGGTCTAAGGCACAGGAAGAATGTGCCTCAGAAGTGAAGCAAAGAATTAATATAAGACTCTTAGAACTGAGAAGCAGTCAGGGAAAAACACCTGAGGAATTTTTTAATACATTTATTTGCTGCTTTTACTTCTTTGTATGAGTAGTAATAGCAAATAAACATATGAAAAAATGTATATCACTGGTCATTTGAGAGATGCAGATAAAAACAACACTGATTCTTTTAGTTCTCTTGGAAAGATACCATATCACAGAGAAGTATGTGCACCCATGTTTATAGCGGCACAGTTTGTAATAGCTAAATCTTGGAAACAACCTATTTGCCCATCCGTTGGAAACTGGATAAAGAAGTTGTGGTTTTTCTATAAAATGGAATATTACTCAGCCATAAAGAGCGAGAGAATAGATTCATTCATAGGAAAATGGATACATATTGAAGATATACTCCTAAGTGAAATAAATAAGTCCCACATGTGTAAATACCAAATAGTTTCCCTGGTGTGAATATTCTGCAACAATGCATAAGATTCTAATAAGATTACTGACATTTAGAAATGGGAGGAAAGGAGCTAAAGGTGTAGGGAAGGTGTGATACGTAGGGGAAGAACAAAAAGGGAAAAGAAAAAAATGTGAGAGAATGAAAAGATGAAAATAAAGTGTTTGTAGATGGGGAGGGGAGGAGGGAGTGAAGGGAGGGCAGAGGTAAGGGGAAAAAATGAGAATCAAGACTTGCCACGTAAAGGTACATGATCCCAACAATGAATGTAACTGTACTGTATCCCTAAATGTACCAATAAACTCAATAAAAAAAAAAAAAACAACACTGAGATTCAGTCTCACCCCAGAAATAATGGCTGCTATCAAGAAATCAAGCTGGGCATGGTGGCACATGCCTGTAATCCCAGCACTCAGGAGGCTGAGGCAGGAGGATCACTGTGAGTTCAAGACCAGCCTGGGATACACAGTGAGTTCCAGAGCAGTCTGAACTACATAGTGAGACCCTCTCACAAAAATACAGAAAAAAAACCCAAAAAGAAAGAAAAGAGAAATCAACCAATAACAAATGCTGGTGGGGTCATGGAGAGAAAGGAACCCTTCTTCATTGCTGTTGGAAGTGCAGACTGGTGCAACCACTGTGTAAATCAATATGGAAATACCTACAACAAGCAGGATTAGAAGTTCCACTTGACCCAGGTATTCCTCTGCTGGGTATCTTCCCCCCAAAATTAAAAGAATCATATGACAGTGATATATACTCGCCCATGTTTATAGTGGCATAGTTTGTAATAGCTAAAATTTGGAAACAGCCCAATTGCTCATCAATTGGAGAATGGCTAAAGAAGATTTTTAAAAATTTTATTCTTTTATAAAATGCAGTGCTACCCAGCAATTGAAACTACAGACATTTATAGTTAAATGGGTGCACACTGAGGCCATACTCTTAAGTGAAATTAATAAGTTACACATGTGTAAATACCAAATAGTTTCTCTGGCATGAAAAACTAAAAGTGTCAATAAGGATCAAAATGAGTAAGGATCTAAAAGAGTAAAGAAGGTAGGAGGGGTAGGGGAAAGGTAAGAAGGGTAAAGAAAAAATATGTGAAAAGGAAAACCATGGAAACAATGTCTTTGCAAACAGGGAAGAGTGGAGGGGGAGAAGGAAGGGCTGGGGAATGTGGAGAGATAAGAACCAAGATAAGTCAAGTAAAGGAACAAGTTCCCAATGATGAATGTAACTGCACTGTATCCTTAAAATGTACCAATAAACTTAATAAAGATAAAAACCGGGGTCACAGAAAAAGATTATGTTATAAAAACCTTTTGTCTTCCTGTTGCACAAACATAAAACATAAAACTAACAGATGCATACGAATTGTCCTGAGCCTGATGGTGCCTACATTGCTGTGTCCCATATTTTATGGGAGTCAGATACTCCAACTCCAATAGTTTTCAACTCTGATTTGTACTCTCAAGAGTGTGACAGAGAAGATGAGACAGGAAGATATGATTCTCTTTTGTAGTTAGCTTGTGGTTATCTCTGCTCTTAGGGTCTTCTTTCAGTTGGCTGAAGGCCTTTCACATCGTGGCCCACACCCCAACTCCTGTTATCAGAAAGAACAGCTTATGCCAACTCAGCCAGTCTAGACCATCCCTCACTGCTCATGTCTCACTACCTGTCCATGGTGAGACCTACTGAGCCTAAATTTAAATCATTGCACTATACCAAACTCTCATTATATTCAGTGTAGTGCATAGAGGCTTTAGCAGATAATCTGGTATCTCAAGAAAGGAATGATCCTTGCAGTTTAGAATGAAGAGAAAGAAGTCAGATTATTTTCCCTTAGTAATCCAAATGCATCTTACTGAATGAAAATTCCGTCATACACTTACATAATCTCTAAATGAAACTTTATTCCCCAGAGCTATAGGGAACAGATAGACTTGCAGATGTGTTTAACCTGTGTTCTACCTTTTTGTCCTCATTTTTGTTTGAAGAGGAATTCTTAGGTCACATACACAATGCATAACATAATGTTGACAAATGTAAGGATCAAAATTTTCATTTTCAGGGGTAGCATTTTAAAAGGGCAAAAATAAAGTGGGCTACAGGTTGGACACAGCTGTGAGTAGGGGAGGACACAGAAATAATTATCCTGATGATCATTAGGATGTGCTGTGGTCCAGGTAGAACTTCTGGGTCACTGATGAACAGCTGCAGCTGCACCATGCTCCATTCCCAACAAGATAAGAGAGTTCCAGTTTTTCTAATTTCTCACCAACACTCCTTCAAGTTTCTCTTTTTGATTATATGTTTCCTAAAGAGTGCAAAATACTATTTGTGGTTGTGAATTATCTTTCCTTACATTTTTATTCCCTTAAATATACAGTCCAAAACTGTAGCAGTGAATTGTCATTGGTTTTTAAGGTGACAAAATTATCTCTGATTATTCATATGCATGTCCATTTTCATGAAAGAATGGTCAGCAGGGGACATGAACTGCTATCTTTCCCTTACAAGATATGTCAGTGTGGATCAGGAATGTAGCTCAGTGATGCTGTGCTTGCCTGGCAGGCTCAAAGTTCGAGTTCAATCCCTGGTGTGTGTGTGTGTGTGTGTGTGTGTGAGAGAGAGAGAGAGAGAGAGAGAGAGAGAGAGGTGTTTATTTTTTCAGCAAGCTCAGGAAAAGAATCATTACGTGCTAGTAAGATTTCTATGTTACTATCACTGCAAAGCATGTTATTAAATTTTTCTTTTGCTCATTTTGAAAAAAATTTAATTTATTGGCACATTCTAGGTAGACAGTACAGTTACATTCATTACTGGGATCTTGTACCTTTACATGCCAGTTGTTGGTTCTCATTTTTTTCCCCTTGTCCCCATCCTCCCTTCACCCTCCCCTCCCGCTTCAAACACTTTAATTCCATTTTTACATTTTCTCATATTTTTTTCCTTTTCCCTTGTTCCCCCTTCCATATCCTTCTCACTGTCCCTACACCTTTGGTCCTTTTCTTGCTATTTGCTAAGTGTCCCATTAGGATCTTGAGTACTATTTTAGTTTTTCACACCAGAGATACTATTCGGTATTTGCATATGTGTGTCTTTTTTATTTCACTAAGAAGTATATCCTCAAAATGTACCCATTTAACTATGAATGACTCTACTTTCTCATTCTTTATGACTGAGTAGTATTCCATTTTGTAGAAAAACCACATCTTCTTTATCCAGTTTCCAATTGATGGGCAGATGGGCTGTTTCCAAGTTTTAGCTATTACAAACTGTACCACTATAAACATGGGTGTGCATATATCACTGTGGTATGATTCTTTCACTTCTTTTGGGAAGATATCCAACAGAGGGATGGCTGGGTCAAATGGAACCTCTAATCCTAGTTCTTTGAGGTATCTCCATATTGACTTCCATAGTGGTTGCACCAGTCTGCACTCCCACCAACAATGGAGAAGGCTTCCTTTCTCCCCGCAACCACATCAACATTTGTTATTGTGTGATTTCTTGACAGCAGCCATTCTTTGTTGGGTGAGGTGAAATCTCAGTGTTGCTTTCATCTGCATCTCTTGAATGACCAGTGATGTGGAACATTTTTTCATACATTTACTTGCTCCTTTTATTCCTTTGTCTGAGAAATGTCTGTTCATTTCAGATGCCCACTTTAGAATTGGGTCTTTATATTTGGGGGGGGGCTGGTTGTTTTGAGTTCTTTCTATATTTTGGATAATAGTGCTTTGTCTGAGGAACAGCTGGTAAAAAGTTTTTCCCACATTGTAGGTTGTCTCTTAGTTCTGTTGATGGTTTCTTTTTCAGTGCAGAAGCTTTTTAATAAGAGGAGATCCCACTTGTTGATTCTTTCTGCTAGTTCCCGTGCTACTGAGGATTTGTTCATGAAGTCTTTTCCTATGCCAATGTCTTCCAGAGTTCTGCCTAACTTATCTTCCAGCAAGTTTAGTGCTTTTGTTTTTATGTTTAGATCTTTAATCCACTTGGATTTTAATTTAGTGCATGGTTACAGATAAGGGTCTAATTTTAATCTTTTGCAGGTTGAGATCCAGTTTTTCCAACACCATTTATTAAAGAGGTGATCTTTCCTCCAATGGGGACTTGCAGCTCCTTTGTCAAAGATGAGGTAGTTGAGTGCATCTGGAGTTGTTTTTGTGTCTTCCAGTCTGTTCCATTAATCCTCAGGTCTGCTTCTTTGCCAGTACCATGCTGTTTTTATCACAGTGGCTTTGTAGGATAGTTTTAAATTGGGAATTGTTATACCTGCTGCCATGTGTCTGCTGCCTAGTATGGCTTTTGCTATTCTAGATCTCTTATGGTTCCAAATGAATTTTTGGATTCTTCTTTCTAGTTCTGTGAAGTATAGTGTTGGGATTTCAATTGGTATTGCATTGAATCTGTACAGCAGTTTTGGAAGTGTGTCCATTTTCACTATGTTGATTCTTCCTACCCAGGAGCAGGGGACATCTTTCCATTTTCTTAAATCCTCCTCGATCTCTTTTTTCAGAGTGCTGTAGTTTTCAGTGTAGAGATCTTTTGCTTCTTTTGTTAGGTTGATTGCTAGATACTTCATTTTTTTGGGTGCTATTGTGAAAGGAATTGTTTCCCTAATTTCTTTCTCAGTGAGTCTGTTATTTGTGTACAAGAAGTCTATTGATTTTTGGGTGTTGACCTTGTGTCCAGCTACTCTGCCAAAAGTGTCAATTAAGTCGAGAAGTCTTTTGGTGGGGTTTTTTGGGTCTTCAATGTAGAGTATCATATCATCAGCAAATAATGACAGTTTAATTTCTTCCTTTCCTATCTTTATTGCTTTAATCTCTTTCTCTTGTCTAATTGCTCTGGCTAATGTTTCCAGAACTATATTGAAGAGGAGTGGTGATAGTGGGCATCCTTGTCTTGTTCCTGATTTTAACGTGAAGGTTTTCAGTTTTTGGCCATTTAATATGATGTTGGCTGTTGGTTATTCATAGATAGCCTTTATTAAGTTGTGATATAGACCATCTATTCCAATTTTTTGCAGAGTTTTTTTTAATCATGAATGGGTGTTGAATTTTGTCAAAT
>NW_022900928.1:82241466-82258984 GCF_012274545.1 Fukomys damarensis
GAGGATTTGTTCATAAAGTCTTTTCCTATGCCAATGTCTTCCAGAGTTCTGCCTAACTTACCTTCCAGCAAGTTTAATGTTTCTGTTTTAATATTTAGATCTTTAATCCATTTGGATTTTAATTTAGTGCATGGCAAAAGATAAGGGTCTAATTTTAATCTGTGGCAGGTTGACATCCAGTTTTTCCAACACCATTTATTAAAGAGGCCATAGATAGCCTTTATTAAGTTGAGATATAGACCATCTATTCCAATTTTTTGCAGGGTTTTTATCATGAATGGGTGTTGAATTTTGTCAAGTGCTTTTTCTGCATTTATTGAGAGGATCATGTGGTTCTTGTCCTTGACTTTGTTAATATAGTGTATTACATTAATTGATTTATGTATGTTAAACCATACTTGCATCCCTGGAATAAATCCCAGGTTAGGATGAATGATCTTCTTGATGATCCTCTGTATTCTGTTTGCTAGTATCTTATTAAGGATTTTTGCATCTATATTCATTAAGAAGATTGGCCTGTAGTTCTCTTTTTTTGTTACATCTTTCCCAGGTTTGGGAATCAAAGTGATATTTACTTCCAGGAATGAATTTGGAAGTATTACTTCTCTTTCAATTTCATTGAAAAGTCTGAAGAGTAATGGCAATAGGTCTTCTCTAAATGTCTTGTAAAATTCAGCAGTGAATCCATCAGAACCTGGGCTTTTCTTTGTTGGTAAGTTTTTAATTACATTTTCAATTTCACTGATTGTGATTGGAGTGTTTAAAATGTTTTTATCTTCTTCATTTAACTTTGGTAATTCATAGGTATCTCTAAATCTGTCCATTTCTTCTGTGTTTTCCATTTTATTAGAGTACAGGTTCTCATAGTATGTATTGATGATCCTCTGGATTTATGTGGGATCTTTTGTGACTTCACCTTTTTTCATTCCTGATTGCATGGATCTGAGGCTTTTCTTTCCTTTTTTTGATAAGGTTTACTAAGGGTTTATCAATTTTATTTATTCTTTCAAAAAACCAACTGTTCGATTCATTTATTTTTTGTATCATTTTCTTAGTTTCCACTGCATTGATTTCTGTTCTAATCTTTATAATTTCCTCTCTTGTTTGAGCTTTGTGTTTTTCTTGCTCTTGTTTTTCTAGGAGTCTAAGAGTCATCATTAAGTTATTTGAACTTGCTCTATTTTCCTAATGTGGGCATTCAGTGCTATGAATTTTCCATGTAGAACTGCTTTCATTGTGTCCCATAGATTCCTGTATGTTGCAATGGCTTGTGAAAACTGTCTGATTTCTTCTTTGATTTCCTCTGTGATCTATTGATTGTTCAGGAGAGTGTTGTTCAATTTCCATGTGTTTGTGAAGTTCCTACGGTTTCTTATGTTATTGATGTCCAGCTTTATTGCACTGTGATCTGATAATATACAGGGAATAACTTCAATTCTTTTGCATTTATTCAAACCTGTTTTGTGAGCTAGTATGTGATCTATCTTGGAAAATGACCCATGTGCAGCTGAAAAGAATGTATATTCTGATTTTGTGGGGTGAAATACTCTATAGACATCTAATAAGTCCATGCGTTCAAGAGCTTGGTTCAGTTCTAGTATTTCATTGTTGATTTTTTTACCTAGATGATCTCTCTATTTTTGATAGTGGGGTATTCAGATCCCCCACTACAATTGTATTAGTGGTTATTTGGTTTTTCATGTTACTTAACATTTGTTTTATATAGTTGGGGGCATTTATATTTGGTGCATATATGTTTATGATTGTCATTTCTTCCTCTTGAATTGTTCCCTTTACAAGGATGTAGTGGCCTTCTTTGTCTCTCTTAATGAGTTTTGGCTTGAAATTTGCTTTGTCTGCAAATAAGATTGCTACCCCTGCTTTTTTCTGTGCTCCTCTTGCATGGAGAATTGTTTTCCATCCTTTCACTTTCAGTCTATGGGCTTCTTTTTGCACTAGGTATGTTTCTTGTGTACAACATATTGTTGGATTTTGCTTCTTAATTGATTCTGCCAATCTATTTCTCTTGATTGGTGAATTGAGGCCATTGACATTGATAGTTATAACTGATATGTACTGACTTACTATTGTCATGTTATTGTCCTTTTGTTGACTCTTTATTTTTTGTGTTCTCTTTTTAGTTTCTAGCCTTGGCTATTTGATTTGCTCTGTTGGACCTCCTGGTGTTGTGATCTTCATTGTCTTTTTCTAGAATATTGTTTAAAATTCTTAGTAGTGCTGGTTTAGTATTCATGAAGTTTCTCAAGTGTTCTTTGTCGTGGAAGTATCTTATTTCTCCATCCATTTTGAAAGAGAGTTTTGCAGGATACATCAGTCTTGGTTGTAGGTTATTTTCTTTTAGGACTTGAAATACCTCACTCCAGGCTCTCCTTGACCTGAGGGTTTGTGTTGAAAAGTCTGCTGTGATTCTGATGGGCTTTCCTTTGCAGGTGATTTGTTTCTTTTCTGTTACTACTTGTAGCATTTTGTTCTTCTGTTGGGTTTCTCGGATCTTGATTATTATACGTCTAGGTGTAGATTTTTTTTTTTATCATGGCTAGTTGGTGTCCTATATGCCTCGCTTATCTGTATGTCTAATTCTTCCTCTCTGTTTGGGAAGTTTTCAGTCATTAATTCTTTGAACAGCTTTTTAAAATCATTTGCATTTTCTCCTGGTACTTCATGGATTCCTATCAGTTTTATGTTATTCTTCTTTGCATCATCTAGGAGTTGTTGGATCGATTTCTCATGCTCCCTGACTGTTTTTATGTGACCTCTCTTTTCATGATCACTGTCTGCAATCCTATCTTCTATATCTGAGATCCTATCCTCGCAATCTTTTATTCTGTTACGTATGCTTTCAATAGAGTTTTTAATCTCCTGGATATCTGTTTGAATCTGTTTAATGGATTCCATTTCTTTCCTATGTTGGGTGTTCATTGTTTCCATTTCTTTCTTATGCTGGGCCTTCATGGCTTCTATTATGTTCCTAAGCTCACCTATTTTTTTGTCAGTTTCTGTTCTGGATTCTCGAATCATGTCTTTCATTTTGCTCACCATCTCTATGGTTAACTGGTAAATAATTTCTGTTTTGAATTTTTCTAGAGCTTGATTGATCAGTTTTTTACTTCACGTGCTGTGAGTTCTGAGTGTCCTGAAGGTTCACTATCTGATTTTTTATCCTCCTTTGCCCTACTGTTTGCTATTGGTGGACTGGAAGTCTGTCTTTGTGGCTTGCTTAAGTGTTTTCTCATTTTTTTTTATTGAGTTTATTGGTACATTTAGGGATACAGTACAGTTACATTCATTGTTGGGATCATGTACCTTTACATGGCAAGTCTTGATTCTCATTTTTTTCCCCTTACCTCTGCCCTCCCTTCACCCCCTCCTCCCCTCCCCATCTACAAACACTTTATTTTCATCTTTTCATTCTCTCACATTTTTTTCTTTTCCCTTTTTGTTCTTCCCCTACGTATCACACCTTCCCTACACCTTTAGCTCCTTTCCTCCCATTTCTAAATGTCAGTAATCTTATTAGAATCTTATGCATTGTTGCAGAATATTCACACCAGGGAAACTATTTGGTATTTACACATGTGGGACTTATTTATTTCACTTAGGAGTATATCTTCAATATGTATCCATTTTCCTATGAATGAATCTATTCTCTCGCTCTTTATGGCTGAGTAATATTCCATTTTATAGAAAAACCACAACTTCTTTATCCAGTTTCCAACGGATGGGCAAATAGGTTGTTTCCAAGATTTAGCTATTACAAACTGTGCCGCTATAAACATGGGTGCACATACTTCTCTGTGATATGATTCTTTTAGTTCTCTTGGAAAGATACCCAACAGAGGGATGGCTGGGTCAAATGGAACCTCCAGTCCAAGCTCTTTGAGGTATCTCCATATTGATTTCCATAGTGGTTGCACTAGTCTGCACTCCCACCAACAATGGAGGAGGGTTCCTTTCTCCCCACAACCCCGCCAACATTTGTTATTGTGTGATTTCTTGATAGCAGCCATTCTTTGTGGGGTGAGGTGGAATCTCAGTGTTGTTTTCATCTGCATCTCTCGAATGACCAGTGATGTGGAACATTTTTTCATATATTTTCTTGCTGCTTTCACTTCTTTGTATGAGAAATGTCTGTTCATTTCGGATGCCCATTTTTGGATCGGGTCTTTATATTTGGGGGGACTGATTGTTTTGAGTTCTTTATATATCCTTGATAATAGTCCTTTGTCTGAGGTACAGCTGGTAAAAATTTTTTCCCACATTGTAGATTGTCTCTTAGTTCTGCTAATGGTTTCTTTTGAAGTACAGAAGCTTTTTAGTAAGATGAGATCCCAGTTGTTGATTCTTTCTGCTAGTTCCCGTGCTACTGAGGATTTGTTCATAAAGTCTTTTCCTATACCAATGTCTTCCAGAGTTCTGCCTAACTTACTTTCCAGCAAGTTTAATGTTTCTGTTTTAATATTTAGATCTTTAATCCATTTGGATTTTAATTTAGTGCATGGCGAAAGATAAGGGTCTAATTTTAATCTGTGACAGGTTGATATCCAGTTTTTCCAACACCATTTATTAAAGAGGCTATCTTTCCTCCACTGAGGATGGTGAGCTCCTTTGTCGAAGATGAGGTAGCTGAGTACATCTGCATTTGTTTTTGTGTCTTCCAGTCTGTTCCATTGATCCTCAGGCCTATTTCTTTGCCAGTACCATGCTGATTTTATCACAGTGGCTTTGTAGTATAGTTTCAAATTGGGAATTGTTACACCTGGTGCCATGTGACTGTTGCCTATAATGGCTTTTGCTATTCTAGGTCTCTTGTGGTTCCAAATGAATTTTTGGATTCTTTTTTCTAGTTCTGTGAAATATAGTGTTGGAATTTCAATTGGCATTGCATTGAATGTATATAGCAGTTTCGGTAGTATGGCCATTTTCACTATGTTGATTCTTCCTACCCAGGAGCAGGGGATATCTTTCCATTTTTTTATATCCTCTTCGATTTCTTTTTTCAGAGTGCTGTAGTTTTCAGTGTAGAGATCTTTTGTTTCTTTTGTTAGATTGATTCCTAGATACTTCATTTTTTTGGATGCTATTGTAAAAGGAATTTTTTCCCTTATTTCTCTTTCTGTCTGTCTGTTATTTGTGTATAGAAAGGCTATTGATTTTTGGGTATTCACCTTGTATCCAGATACTTTACTGAATCTGTCAATTAAGTCTAGAAGTTTTTTGGTGGAGTTTTTTGGATCTTCAATGTAGAGTATCATATCATCAGCAAATAATGATAGTTTAACTTCTTCCTTTCCTATCTTTATTGCTTTAATTTCTTTCTCTTGTCTAATTGCTGTGGCTAATGTTTCCAGAACTATATTGAAGAGAAGTGGCGATAGTGGGCATCCTTGTCTTGTTCCTGATTTTAACATGAAGGTTTTCAGTTTTTGGCCATTCAATATGATGTTGGCTGATGGTTTTTCATAAATAGCCTTTATTAAATTGAGGTATAGACCATCTATTCCAATTTTTTGCAGGGTTTTTATCATGAATGGGTGTTGAATTTTATCAAATGCTTTTTCTGCATCTATTGAGAGGATCATATGGTTTTTGTCCTTGACTTTGTTAATATAATGTATTACATTCACTGACTTTCGTATGTTGAACCACCCTTGCATCTCTGGAATAAATCCGACTTGGTCATGATGGATGATCTTCTTAATAATCCTCTGTATTCTGTTTGCTAGTATCTTATTAAGGATTTTTGCATCTATATTCATTAAGGAGATTGGTCTGTAGTTCTCCTTTTTGGTTGTATCTTTCTCTGGTTTGGGAATCAGAGTGATACTTGCTTCCAGGAATGAATTTGGAAGTATAGCTTCTCTTTCAATTTCATTGAAAAGTTTGAAGAGTAATGGTAGTAGTTCTTCTCTAAATGTCTTGTAAAATTCAGCAGTGAATCCATCAGGGCCTGGGCTTTTCTTTGTTGGTAAGTTTTTAATTACATTTTCAATTTCACTGATTGTGATTGGGGTGTTTAAAATGTTTTTATCTTCTTCGTTCAACTTTGGTAATTCATAAGTATCTAGAAATCTGTCCATTTCTTCTGTGTTTTCCATTTTATTAGAGTACAGGTTCTCAAAGTAGGTGTTCATGATCCTCTGGATTTCTTTCGGATCTGTTGTGACTTCGCCTTTTTCATTCCTAATTGCATGGATCTGAGCCTTTTCTTTCCTTTTTTTGATAAGATTAGCTAAGGGTTTGTCAATTTTATTTATTCTTTCAAAAAACCAGCTCTTTGTTTCATTTATTTTTTGTATCGTTTTCTTAATTTCAATTGCATTGATTTCTGCTCGGATCTTTATAATTTCCTCTCTTGTTCGAGCTTTGGGTTTTTCTTGCTCTTGTTTTTCTAGGAGTCTAAGTTTCATCGTTAAGTTGTTTATTTGAGCCCGCTCTGTTTTCCTAGTGTGGGCATTCAATGTTATGAATTTTCCACGTAGAACTGCTTTCATTGTGTCCCAAAGATTCCTGTATGTTGTATTGGCATTCTCATTTATTTGTAAAAACTGTCTAATTTCTTCTTTAATTTCCTCTGTAATCCATTGATTGTTTAGGAGAGTGTTGTTCAGTTTCCATGTGCTTGTGAAGTTTCTATAGTTTCTTGTGCTATTGATGTCTAGTTTGATTGCACTATGATCTGATAATAAACAGGGGATGACTTCAATTTTTTTGCATTTATTTAGACCTGTTTTGTGAGCCAGTATGTGGTCTATTTTGGAGAATGATCCATGTGCAGCCGAAAAGAATGTATATTCTGGTTTTTGGGGGTGGAATACTCTATAAACATCTATTAAGTCCATGTGTTCCAAAGCTTGGTTCAGTTCTATTATTTCATTGTTGATTTTCTGCCTAGTAGATCTGTCAATTTGTGATAGTGGGGTATTTAAATCCCCCACTACAATTGTATTAGTGCTTATTTGGTTTTTCATGTTACTTAATATTTGTTTTATATAGTTGGGGGCATTTATATTTGGTGCATATATGTTTATGATTGTCAGCTCTTCCTCTTGAATTGTTCCCTTTACAAGGATGTAGTGTCCTTCTTTGTCTCTCTTAATGAGTTTTGGTTTGAAATTTACTTTATCTGAGAATAAGATTGCTACCCCTGCTTTTTTCTGGACTCCTGACGCATGGAGAATTGTTTTCCATCCTTTCACTTTCAGTCTATGGACTTCCTTTTGCACTAGGTGTGTTTCTTGTATACAACATATTGTTGGATTTTGCTTCTTAATCCATTCTGCCAATCTGTTTCTCTTGATTGGTGAATTGAGGCCATTAACATTGATGGTTACAACTGATATATTTTGACTTATTCTTGTCATGTTTTTGTCCATTTGTTGACTCTTTTTACTTTTTCTCCCATCTCCTTTTAGTTTCTTGCCTTGCCTATTTGATTTGGTCTGTTGGGCCTCATGTTATTGTGAATTTCGTTGTCCTTTTCTAGGATATTGTTTAGAATTCCTTGCAGTGCTGGTTTGGTGTTCATGAAATTTCTCAGGTGCTCTTTGTCGTGGAAGTATTTTATTTCCCCATCTATTTTGAAAGAGAGTTTTGCAGGATACAAAAGTCTAGGTTGGAGATTCTTTTCTTTTAGGACTTGGAATACCTCACTCCAGGCTCTCCTTGACCTAAGGGTTTGTGTTGAAAAGTCTGCTGTGATTCTAATGGGCTTCCCTTTGCATGTGATTTGTTTCTTTTCTCTTACTGCTTGTAGTATTTTGTTTTTCTGTTGGATTTCTGGAATCTTGATTATTATATGTCTAGGTGTAGATTTTTTTTGATCGTGGCTAGTTGGGGTTCTATATGCCTCACTTATCTGTATGTCTAATTCTTCCCTTCTGTTTGGGAAGTTTTCTGTCATTAATTCTGTGAAGAGCTTTTTTATATCATTTGTGTTTTCTCCTGTTTTTTCATGAATTCCTATCAGTCTTATGTTATTTTTCTTTGTATCGTCTAGGAGTTGTTGGATTGATTTCTCATGATCCCTTACTGTTTTTAATAGACCTCTTTTTTCACGGTCACTGACTGCTATCCTATCTTCTATATCTGAAATTCTATCTTCGCAATCTTTTATTCTGTTTCGTACACTTTCAATAGAGTTTTTAATCTCCTGGATATCTGTTTGAATCTGTTTTATGGATTCCATTTCTTTCCTCTGTTGGGCATTCATTGTTTCCATGTCTTTCTTATGCTGAGTCTTCATGGCTTCTATCACAGTCTTGAGCTCATCTATTTTTTTCTCAGTTTCTGCTCTAGAGTCTCGAATCATGACTTCTATTTTGCTCATCATCTCTCTGGCTAGCTGGGAAATTATTTCTGATTTGAATTTTTCTAGAGCCTGATTGATCAATTTTGTTACCTCCTGTGCTATGGGTCCAGGGAGTCCTGTTGGTTCACTATCAGACTTTTCATCCTCATTTGTCCTACTATTTGCTATTGGTGAACTGGATATTTGTTTTTGTGTCTTGCTTAAGTGTTTTCTCATTTTTATTTTTATTGTTGGGTTGTCCTTCTTTAATTTCTGGGTATTACTTAAATCTTCCTAATATAGTTGCGTTTTAGCTTTTGAGTTTCTAATGACTCATAGACATTCTCGTTTTCATAATATCAGAGAAAACAACTCTTTAAATCAATCACCACTCTTTGTCCCAATTGATACATTCAGCAGCCCAATAGGATCAGGCACAGCTTGCCAACTGACCACTTATGGTAGTCATTAATGTATCACCTTTAACTCATGTGAATTAGATTAATTTCAAGAAGCAGCTCATAGTATGTTTGCAGTGAATATTCTTTTCAATATGGCATCTTTACCATTTAGGATGGGGGGTTCGACTTAGAACAAGAGGATTAGATAAGTGAAAGAATTAGAGCAGGTTTGAAGTGAATCCAGAGGTTGTAGAATTACCTTACTATCTTTACAAAGCTATTAAGTTCAGGGGGGATAGAGAGAGTGCAGGAATAAGGACAGGAATATATCCCCTTAACAGTAACAGGCGCTTGCCTTCCCTTGAAGGTACAGAGCCATGAGTGAGGTAAAATGACTGGAGAAAAGAACATAAAGAGAAACCCGTCCTAAAAACAAAAAATAAAAAAAGAAGTCTGAGTTCTTCAGGAACTGGAATAAAAAGGGAGATGAGGGACACTATGGTGGAGCAAGAGACTGAGTTGGAGAGACAGGACAGAAAAAAGAAAGAAATTTTAGGGTGGAAAGAGGAAAAAAGAGACAAGAGAGAGGGAAAGAAAAAGAATTTGAAGGTCCTCTTTCAGGCTATCTCTGATCTCATATTATACCACATGCACAGTCATATGCGGAACCCAATCCCCTGGTTATAGCTAGCCAATGGCTGTTCCTCACGACTGAGACTGAACACAATCTACAAAGCCTAACTTTAGTTTCCTTACCCTCAGGGTTGAACTCCACTCCGTTCTATTACAGGTTTCCCCTGCCCTTTCTTTAAAGATGATCAAAGTTCGGAGCTCAGAAAACTACCCTTCATGGGAACCTATGCCTCTGCAGAGTTGGTCTAAGGACTGGCCCGATCAGGAGTTTTGAGAACGGGGGGGGGGGTCGTGTGGGTGTTTCAAGGGCGCCCGCGCGGCTACCTTCCTTCCTGGGTCTGTTGTCGCGCAGGCCGGGAGCTCACGCGCACGCCGCCGGGTGATCGCAGACAGGCAGGTAGGCAGGCAGCTGAAAAAAACCCCCTCTGGGGTCCTTGGGCCCTTCCTGGGTCTGTTGTCGCGCAGGCCGGGAGCTCCCGCGCAGGCCGGGAGCTCGCGCGCACGCCGCCGGGTGATCGCAGAAGTGTTTTCTCATTTTTATTTTTGCTGCTGGGTTGACCTTGATTCAATCTCTGGGTCATTAAATCTTCCTGATATCGTTGTGTCCCAGCCTTTGATTCTCTAATGACTTATAGACATTCTTATTTTCATAATTGAGCAAACAACTCATCAAATCAATCCCTATCCTTTATCCCTATTGATACAATCAGAAACATAATAGGATCAATCACCACCCTTTATAGCCTGCCACACCTCTGCAGAGTTCGTCCTAGGACTGGCTCAGTCAGGGGATCTAATGGTGGGGGGGCTCAGCAGCGCCCACGCGGCTACCCTCCTACCACTGTGTCTGAGCCAATCAGTGGTGCCTGCTGGAAACAGCGAGGCTCCAGAGGAGGCCACGCAGGAGAGAGAGGCTCTGAGTCCAAGCCAGAGATGATGTCAAACTCACCCGAATGGTGTGCGTTGTAGCCAATCACTCAGCGCCCCCTGGAAATTTGTTTTCTTTTAGTTTTTTAATATATCCTTTAAGATTCCCTATATATTCAGGTGAATTCAAAATTTTATCATCATAGGATGTTTCTCTTTATCTCAGATTGTGCTTCTTGCCTTAACATCTCATTTTTCTGGTATTAATAGAGCTATAACAACTTCATGATTAGCATTTACATGTTATATCTTTTTCTATTTTTAAAATTATTTTTGTCAATGCCTTTGCTTTTTATGATTGTCTTATAAATAGACCATAACTATCATATTCAAAATCTTGTCCATCAACTTCTGCTTTTTAATTTAGGGTATCTTGAAGACTGTAGTTTTATGGCCCTTTTGTTTATATTCCATTTGTCTCTTCCTATGTTCTGTGGTTCTTTCTTTTTTCCTCTGATCTTAATTTTGGAAACTTTCTTCTTGCTTTTTACTCTACGATATAATTCTTTAGCTGTGTCCAATCTGTTACTCAAAACTTTCATGAAATTATTAATTATAATGATATTTTTGAGTACTAGAACTTTAATTCTAGAGTGAAAGTTATAGTTTTTTAATAATTTTAATAATTTTTGCTTCTCTGCCAAAATTATCCACCTTATCTCTTTTCTCTTTGAATATGTTTATTAAGTATACTTTTTTTATTCATTATCAGTACATTTTAGGTATACAGTATGGTGATATTCACCATTGGGAATTTGTACCTTTATATGATGTATCTTGGTTCTTATTTTTTTCCCCATTCCTCTGTTCTCCCTTCAACCCCTCCATTCCTCCCTATTTACAAACACTATTTTTGTTTTTCCTTTTCTCATATTTTTTCCTTTCCCTTCTTTCTTTTCCCCTTAACCATAGTTATTTTGTCAGAAGTTTTGAAAATATATTACCTGCCAATAAACTCAATTTAAAAAAAGAAAAGAAAATATATTACCTGAATCCTGTATAACTACTTCTATTATCTATCATTCTTGAGTTTTAATTAAGTTATCCTTTTTTCCTCCATCTGCATCAGTCAGTGCTTACTAGAAACAGATTTAATGAAAGATACACAAATATATAAGAATTTACAAGATTGGCTTATGATGGCCACTCAGAGTCAAGTGTGGAGGATGCAAAAAGTCTGTCTGTGAGCTAGAGAGCTGAAAGATCCAGTTGGAGGCTTGGGCCTCACAGTAGTGTCCCATACTCACATCTGTGTCAGGAAGCTGAAGGGCCTGTGCTGGAAGCCAGGAGACAATGTCCAAGGTGAAGGCAAAGGGTGGAGCTTCTCTGAAGAAACAGAGGAGAGCTTTCCTTCTTCATTTCCCTTTTATTCTGCTCAGGTGGCAAACCAACCTAATGTGGGTCTTCCAGCTTCAGTAAATCCTATTAGCCACACTCTAAACTATGATGACCTAATTTAGTGGGGCATTTCTCACTCAAACCGACACAGTCAGTTATCCATCACACCATTTACTTTTGTCAAACATTATATATGGAAAGTACTGCATAAATTTGCCAAGCCTAAAATGATGTTGTCTTCTTCAGAAGAGGGTTGACATCTATCTGTGTAAATGCTAAGGACATTAGCAAGCACCTTGCTCCAATTATGAGGACTAAAATGATTTGAAACAGTCTTCCATTCAGTGACTGGACTATACCTAGCTTACTTTTTTCTGAGGTGTAGCTTCTGAGAATTCCAACAAAAGAACATTATTAAATTAGGCTCCATGGTATCAAATGAAAAGCTCTCCTGGGCATCTCGAAGCTCTCCCTAGATATGTAGATGCTTTTCATGGAAAAACTGCCAGGATGTCTCTGTGTCTCTTTATTCCTTTCTAGGTTTTTGTCCTATAATTCTTTGTTATATCACAAGCATTTGAAAAAAGTTGTGTAGCTTTAGTAGGTTTGTCATTACAAGTATTTGTACTACTAATTTTTAGAAGCAGAAAACGTGGTTTAAAATATAACATACGCACCACAGGACAAGAGCAGCTCTAGAATCATGCTGAGGAAACTGTTGGTTCCGGTCCCATTTTCCCCTCTTGGTCCTAGACATCAGTGTGGAAGTTCTAGGACATGTCCCTCCCTAAAACACATCAACATTCAGTACCCTTGGGTCTCTCTTCTTGCTCTCACTCCCAGAGTAACTTAGGTTCACTTGCCAGGGTGAATCCTCTCCTAGGATTGAGCCCTTTCCTTTGCAGAGCTGGCACTGTGGGTTTGTGATCATCTTTGGATGTAACCTTGGGCAACACTGGAAGATTGGGACTCAGAGGACCTTCCTGTGTCTGGCTCCATACTGGACACAATGAGGTTAGTGACCCAGCCTCTGCCTTGAAGTGTCACAAACCTTCAGATTATCTTTGTCTTCAGAACATAAATCACAGTGTCCTCATCCTGTACTAAGGAGGTTTAAACTTTCTTATTGTCCATCTTCCCTTTCCTCCCAGATCATCCTGTTTCAGACAATGATGAATGAGTTATATATCCAATCAACAAACAAACCCCAGCTAGATAACTAGGGTTTAACACATTTCTTGGATTACTGTATTTCATCTGTAAGTCATTTTTTGCGGGGAAGAAAATTTTGTGCAATGGTAAAAAATGTGACAATAACCAAAAGAACTCAACGAGAGATGTTGTAGTGTATCTACATGATGCCTATGTTTAGGCTATTGTCTTCAAAATCTTTAATGATAATTTGTCTAGTTAAAGCTTAATCTTTAGTGGGTTTTTATTCCCTGATCAAAAATGCCTTTCACAAATATGAGCAAAATAAAAGCAAATTTAATTCTGTACCTGAATTTGGGAGAAGGAAAAGAGAGGAGAGCCCATGGAAGAGTGAGGATACTCTTCTTCCCTTGCTGGTAATAGTCCTGCATAAATAACTGGCAAAGGCATGGTGTGAGTGTGTGTGTGTGTGTGTGTGTGTGTGTGTCTGTGTGTGCATGTGTATAGAAGCGGGGCACAACAAAGGGCCATGATCAATGTTTGTAGGCATTTCTTAGCACCCATTGGGTATCATCCAATAAGAGAGAACAATTTGGTTGTTTGGTTTAAACACACACACAACAGCAAAGCCTAGTATAGACTTTGGCTCTGTCTTATTCCTTCTTGACCATCTGGATATATTTGAGGCTCTTATTGATAGTTGACAGGTGTTAGTGAGATTAACATGCTTCCATGAATAACATAACCAGCATTCTCAACTCTCACTCTCTGCCACACTTAGCTCATTGGTGATTGCACTAAGGGTATTATCTTTATATTACCATCCCTCTATCGTCTTATTGATATCTCTATCCGAGTTTCCTGAACATCAATTTTGCAAATTCAGCAGCCTGCATGATGTGTCTCCACTTTGACATCTCATCCCTATCTCCACTGCACCAAGCCCGAGTTCACTTTCAGATATGTTCTCCTACATATGCATTCCCCTTACAAGCCTTCTGCATCTTAGAATATGGCAACTCTAGCTTTTGCAGAGTTGGAGTCATTCTTGAGTCCTCTTTTTTCTCTCACTCCACAAACAGTGCATGAGGTACAACAGTCCTCTTATCTTTGCTTTCCAAATATTTCCAGAAATCCAACACTGCTCCCACCTACATTGCTATTCTTACCTGAGACAACATCATTTCTCACATGGGGCTTTAATTTGGATCTTCAGTTTCGCCCAAAAGCCTGCCAACAGCATTAGCACAACCACTGCTTCTTTCTGGGTTATTTTCTTTCTTGGGGTTCACGACACCCCACTCTGAAGGCTTGGCTTTCTGGGAGGTGTTACTGGGAGTGGAACATGAAGTGGTGGGGCCCTAGTAGTAGGTATTTAAACTACCGGGAGAAGACCCTGCAAGGGTGAAACCTTTGCCTCTTGTTTTTCTTTCCTTCCCTGCCCTTAGGTACAGGAGTCATTCAAAATCAAAGCCTTGCTCTTAAAGACCCTTGAGTTTCTTTCCCTATCCGTTGCCTTCTTGCCTTCACCTTTCTCCCGTACTGTCCTTTTCTGCTGAGTGCCTTTGTACTATCTGTTCTTTCTGCTTGGGCAGCCTTTCCTCCAGATAATAGCATGCTTGGCTAAGCCTGTCACTTCCCAATCTTTGTTCAGTTAACCTCTCCTCTGGGAGGCCTGCTCTCTGCATGCCCCTTCCACCACTCTCCCAGGCCTCCTTCCCTTTCTTATTTTTTCTATGGAGTTTATTACCTTTGCATATACTCTTTAGTTTACTTATTCATTGTATTAATTTGTTTTCTTCTCAGCTAGAATGAATTTCAAAGGGAGAAGGTGGTCATTAAAAATTTGTTGTTGATTTCTGAATAAGACAGTGTTGAATTAAAATTGAGGCTACATATTTCACATTATCTATTAAAAGGTCCAAAAGGGAAGGGAGAAGGGGAGGGGGAGGAAGAGGGGAAAGGAAAGGAGAAAAATGGAAACAGTCTTTGTAAATAGGGAGGGGTAGAAGGGTTGAAGGGAGAGCAGAGGAATTGAGGGGAAAAAAAAGAAGCAAGATACATCATGTAAAGGTACAAATTCCCAATGATGAATGTCATTGCATTGTATATCTAAAATGTACCAATAAACTTAATGAATAAAAAATAATATAGTTGTTTGTGACTGGAAAAAATTGAGGCTAAAAAATGATATTTTCAAACTATCAGGACCATAAATGAAGTTTAGAGTATCCCTACCAGATGTAGACAGGCCCCTTCTGGCCCCACTGCTACATCTTTTGAGCTCCAAAGCTTTTCTCTCTTAATTTAGATATGTCTTCCCTTTTTTTCTCCCAAGGCCAAAATCTGCTTCCTAGGGTTGTCTCTTTGCAGTTTGTCTAGGGATGAAGTGGCTCTTGTTTATTCCTAGAAATTCCCCCACGTTCTTAATTTCTTTGCTGGAGACCACTGGCAACTTGACACCGTAATGGACTTTGCTCCCCTGTGCACAGGAGCTGGTGAGGGTGGGTGTCAGAACTGGCTTGAGGTCTGTCTACAGGGGGACATCACATCATGACCTGCATTCCTGTGATATTATAGAAGTCATATTTTGTACCTTAGTCTTTGTCTTAGTTTTTGCTTTGCACAGACAAAATACATGACACCTGAGTTGAGAGAAGAAAGGTTTTTTTCAGCTCACGGTTTGTAGAGGCTTTAGTCCATAATCAGCTGGCTCCAAGGCTGGGTGGCATAGCCGAGGGGCATTGCAGAGTAGGCAGGAGGAGAAGCAGCAGCAGCAGCAGCAGTAAGCAATGGCAGCGACCCTCTTTCTATATCTTTCCAGACAACAGGCCTTCAATGTGGGTAGCACTTGTACTCAAGGTGGGGTACCCCTTAATCCCAGCATCAAACACCCTAGATCCAGCCACCTCTGAAAACTCCCAGTATGATCCCATGAGGCTTTGGAGGGGACATCTAGGTACAAGCCATAACAGTTTTTAAGACAGTCTTTGTCAGATGTCCTCCAAAATTTCAGATATATTATGTTTAAAGGACTGGCACAGTGTCCTCAATAATAAGTTATGTGAATAACTGACTGGTCTAAAAACCTACTGAATATACAAAGTGAAGCAAAAAATGCGGTTAGCTTGATTCAATTACATCTCTCTGGGACTCCTCTGTACTGTTCCAAATGATAGTCACTTTTATTCTCCAGGTTACAGCTTTGTATACATTTCTGTTTCCCACTGATGATGTGGACCATTGGGATTCTCAAGGGGGGGGGTACTGCACTCTCCAAGTTGCTGGAGCAACAACTTAGAGGAGTGAGCTGAGGAGGATTTTGTGGGGGTTTCTTCCCCCAGTGCTGGGGATCAAACCCAAGGCCTTGTGCAAGCTCTCTACCACTGAGCTACACCCCTACCCCAATTTAGGTTTTTTTTTAATAGCTCATGTTAACAATATTTTAGAAATATTTGAAAAAACTGAAAATGCTTGTATTGTTTAAACAATTTGAGAGCATCTGGATATTTAACAGGTTCTGCTACTGCTCAGCAATGTGACCAGAGTGAGGGAGTAGATGTGAGGTGGGTGTCTTTGGGATGGTCTTCTATAGGTTAAAAGGGGCAAATTTGACACTTTCTACATGTGTCTTATAGGCCAGGCTTCACTCCAATGAAACCACCATGTTTTCATAATAGTCTTAACAAGCATCAGGTAACCATGGCATTAGCAATGGGGAGAGATACTGACTTTGGAGTTTGTTTCTGAGGCTCTGTTCTCTCTGTCTTCTTCTGAGATTACTCCTAGCCCTGTCCTCAGAACTGTACTGTTCAAAGGCCTAGTCCATCCTCTCTAATTCTGGCAGGGTTTCCCTCTCTTTTTGTTTTTGCATCTCTTCTGTTTAACTTTTCTACTTGAGGATTTGCTTAATGTGGAGAAAGGGCCTTCACACCAAACTGTATGTCTTTGAGCTGACATGTCTTTGGTCAGGCTGGTTGTACAAGTTATGTACACACATAACTTGGCTTTGAAGTGCAACAGAGATGTTCTCCAAATCTTGATCCTCTGAAAAATTATTTGCCTCTCTAGAATTTCTTTTGTTTAAATCTGAATTTGTTCCTAGGAAAAGTTGGCTTGTGACTGCTGGAAAAAGTATATTCACCTTTGGGACACGATTCTATTGCAGAATAATTACATTCATCATTTCCTAAAATGTGAGTTTTATCCAGACTTTTCCAAAATAAAAAATTGGAAGTGAAGTGCTGGGAGTCAGGGCTAGAAGAAGACCCGTGGAAACCGAAGATGCTATGTGGTCTCCTCCTGCCGTCTTATGCTAGCTCTTCACACCTGAACTCTGAAACGTAAACTCTGAGTAAAATAAATTCTACAGTGTCCTGTCTTTTCACACGACAGATTATGACTTCAACATCTCCCTTCAAAATCTGAATTGTTTTAAAATATTTCGTTGTTTGCTTCTTGTTGGGAATGCCTTTAATACATGCTTCTTGAAGTGGCGTCCAGGGAAGCCACTTTATTCCTTATGCAAGGGGCACGCAAGGACTCGACAACACTTGCCCGATAGTTCTGCACGGGCTGCTTTTCAGGTGTGGGAAAGACCTTCCCCTAGTCTCAACGTCTCTGCAACTCAGGATTGGGGTTGTGGCGAAAAGCTTCAAGCACCCGGCAGCCGCCTGGAAGCTGCCCACAACCTGCAACCCTCCGGACCCAGCCCGGCCCCTTCTCTGGCCCTGACCTTGCTCCCTGCCCCACCCCTGCT
>NW_022900928.1:82259236-82316781 GCF_012274545.1 Fukomys damarensis
GGGGACTGAGCGGGCCGCGTCTGGTTGCCTAGGAGACCTGAGCGGCTCCGCCCCCCGCGCCGGGGCTCCAGCGCGCTCCAGTGCCAGCTGCAGGCGATCCCAGCACCTGAGTGCAGCCGAGGCGGGATGAGCACATGGAGCTTCCGGCGGAGGCCTGGCCGCACACTCGGACTCTTGCTGCTGGTCCTCCTGAGCTTCCTGGTGCTCCGCAGGTGAGAGAGCGCCTCCTGCGGGGCTGCACACACCCCAGCCTTCCATACCTCCGGCTGTCGCCTGGCGCAAGTTTTGAACCCTTAGTTCGAGACAGCCCAGCCGCTTCTTTCTGCGGGCTCTCCCACACTCGAGTCCCTCTGCGCCGCCTGCAGATCCTCTGACCCTGCTTGGAGATCCAGGCGTGGATGCCACCGGCCGTTGCCCCGAGTTCCCAGGCGTCAGTGCGTGGACCTTCCTGCTCTTGGGCCCCTGTGGTGTGGGGCTCCGTGCAAGGGGACGCCCCTGCGCTCTGGAAAGGTCACTCAGGTGTTCCCCCACTCCCAGCCCCATCACTGCCCGCCTGATTCCCTTTTGCCCTGCTCCTAAGCCCCGGCTTTCCCTCCCAAGCCTGCTGGGGGTCTCTGCTCTTCAGAGGGCAGTGCCTCCATGCCAGTTGCAGTCGATTCAGCTGTATGATCATAACCCGGGGGCCTCCCGGGTCCTCAGCCCTTGGTTGGTTTGCATCACGCTAGCCCTGATAATAAGGTGGACTCTGCTTCCCACCGTGCTCACTAGCACACTCCCTTCTCCCATCCACAAATGCTGTTTTTGGCAAATAGTGGGGTTCAGGAATAGAAGGATTTACCCACTGCCTGGACAAGTAAACATTTTTTGGGGGGCTGTACTCCAGAGTTTTTCTAAACCCTGTCTATTTATAGAAGCTTGCTGCCCTGACCATCTTTTAGGTCGATGCCTGGCACTTTCCATATTCAAAACCTCCCGGGTTGCTGGGAAGCAGACCAACAGCAAGGAGTGTTTGGCAGTAGGCATTATGGAGGAGGAGAAGGCCAAGCCACTGGAACTGGTGACAGGAACACACCCCTCTTTCTGATGCTTTGCTATCTTCCTTCTTCCTTTCTCCAAACTTCTGGGGAGACAGAGACATTTTTGATGGAAATAAAGATTTTTGCTGCCATAAGAGCACATTTAAAGACTCTTTACATTTACACCTTTTCAAGATTTACATCCTTGTTTGTTTCTGAGTTGGTGAGGATATTGTATAAATATTGTCTGGGAGAAGAAAATGGTTCTTTCCTCACTTTGGGCCCAGAAAACTTACAAGGCATTTCATCTTTTTCCAGTTGTTCTGAAGACTTTTCCTGTCTAGGTTACCATCTTTAACCTATTCCTCCTTGAGGATGTGGTCTGTGCTCCTTGTAGGATGCTCAGTCTCCTGGGGAAGCAAGGCTGATGCAACTCCCCAAAGAGGCACAGGGCAGAGGCAACAGGAACATCTTGCACACAGCAGGGTGTCAAGGAGCCAGGGCTCCAGAGAGGTACATGTACCCTGTGTGTGCCTGTTGTTGATTGGGAGTAGCTGCTGTTGCAGGTCTCCCAGACAGGTCACTGAGAGGCTGTGCCAAAGGGTTTGAGACAGGCCAGGAAACACACATGAATAATCCCCAGGAAGAGGTGTGGGAAGGAGGCTGGGTGGTGTTTGATAGGGCTGTGATGAGCTGTCTGAGGCTTGTTGCAGGTTACTTAAATATATCCCCACCTAGGTGAGGTGGCCACCGTAGGAGTCAGGCGGGGGCCTGATGTGTGGCCTTGGGAATGGCAACAGAGAAGAAAGAGCTGTGACTCAGGTCTGGCAAATGGGTTTGATGCGAATAGCAAAGTTGTCACTGCCACCCCTTCTTTGTCAGCAGATGAGACAGACCAGAGGAGTTATGAATGAAGCACAGGGCTTTGTGAAGGAGCCTTTAGAATGTGTATCTTTTTTATTGTATCACTGCCTGGGTGCTTTCTGCCCACTTCCTTCTGTCTGACTTGGGCTGCACACCAATAATTTGTGAGTTAGTCTAATAGTCCTGGAGCCCAGAGGAAATCGGATTGTGTTCCTCTTCCTGCCTGGTCTCAGCTGTGACTGGGTCATTAACTGAGTGGTAGGTGGTGGCCTCTCCCAGCTGTTGTTGAGGAATGTCTGCGCAGCCAGTAGAATACAGGTCACATGGAAGCTGGCTCTTCAGCTCACAGTTCATTACAGCTCCACTGTCAGGATTTGCCTTTCTCCTGGACCCCAGAACGAGGTATTTGGAGGGTGCTGGGGAGGCAGGAGCTTGGTTGTAGTATCTCTTTTTTCCACCAACTTTTCCTTGGGTTAGTTTGTGGTCAAATCATAATAGTTTGATAATATATATAAGAAATAATAGAGCAAGGTAGACTTTTAGGGAGGATTTCAACCTTAGGCTTTTAAACTTGAAGAATGGTCTTCCTTAAATGCCACCTTTATTGAAATATAGTTGTCATGTCATTTTACATAGTTAGCATATAAAGTTTGGTAAGTTTTGATACTTAACATATAAAGTTTGATAAGCTGAGGACCTCATCACAGTTAAGATCGTGAAAATATCCATTAGCCCCCATTTTTTCCTCCATTGTTATCCCTTCCTCCCACTTATCCCTGCTCCCCACTCTCAAACGAACTGCTGCTCAATTGTTTTCTGCCACCATACATGGGTTTGCATTTTCTAGAGTTTTACAGAAGTATGACCTAAAGTGTGTACTCTTATTGTTACTGTTGTTATTGTTATTGTTGTTTGGCTTCCTTCACTTAACATGTAATTTTGAGATGCATGTATGCAGCATTCCTGTAAGCAAGGTGCCTTTCCTTCTCTTTCTTCCTTCTACTTCATGAACACAAGAATGCCTGCTTGATATGATCAACCATGTTTTTCAGTATGATTGTTTTCCTTAATATAAATGCATCACTGAGCATTAATTCAGTCAACTCTGGATCTCCCATACCTGAGATTTTACCTGGCAGAAGTGGAGAGAGAGGAAAGCCTCCAGTAGGCAGCTAGCACTCTGCTCCTAAAAGATGGGTGCATTTCTTCTCTGAGCTCTGTGTCACTCACTGTTTCTGTGCTGCCATTGTCTGGAATCCTGACTCTAAGCTTTCCTGGTAGAAAAGAAAAGGGGGGAACCTGTTGAACTCCTTCTCCTTCATAAAGGTGGAGAAGTTAGCTATGCAGGTCGTTTTCTTTGATCCAGATCATAGCTTGTCTTCTGAAGCTATGTGGACAAATTGTGTCTTCTTCCTAAGCTTCTGTGAGGTTGTTGATTTTATGAGCTTTGTTTACTCAAATCTCTACTGTGCTTGAGGCCTGAGTCAGTCCCTGGAATGTTCAAACTGTTTAAATTCTGTCCCTTTCATCTTTTAGTGGTGATGTTTTCCGTGTCTAGAAAAGTCTCTTGCAGCAGGTCTCACCTGTCAGATTGTGATGAGACAGAGCTATCTGGGTAGAAGCTCCTAGTGTTCGAGAGGAGAGATGACTGAGCCACTGTATGCAGGGAAGATGGAGTTAGCACTGGATTCTTACATGACCATGCTGGCTATCCATCCAAGGAAAACAGAGTTGTCTGGGAATGTTAACTTTGGTGTTATATTTGTTATTTAAGGGTCTTGACTACCAAGAAGATTGGGAGTAAAGGGCTGCAGAGCCTTGGCAGCAGAAATAGCAGCAAGTTGGCCAAAACAATGTCCCCACCTTAGGTCAAGGAAGTAGCAAAAGAAATAAAAGCACCCAGTCTTTGATGAAATGAGCCAGAGTTCCATTGTATCACCTCACAAACTGCTCTGTACAAGAATTCAGGAGATGCTAGAGCTGGTGAGCAAGTTTTCAAAACATTTAGTACCTGAAAGTCTCTCTGGAGCCCCGGCATTACCTCCCACCCACCTTCCCCACAGCTGCAGGCATCACCAGGCTCTCTCTGTGTGGAACCTGTTGCTGCTTCTTTTCCATGCAGTTCTAACTTTTGTGTAAAACAACTGCCGTGAATATTAAAGACCATAATGAAAAGGAGTTCTCCCACCACAGGACTTATTGGGGGATAGAAGGGCGGGTTGCTTTTCGAGGTTCTGGGTAAGGAAGCAGATATCTTTGGGCTGGTGTCAGCCATTGAAGGCTTTTAATTGGTTCTGCTTCTGGACTCAGATACTCAGCAGAACACGAGGTTGCTTCTTTCAGGAACAAATGACTTGTCCTTAAAAATGTGACTTGTGAGTAGGTAATAAATGAACATGGTGGCTATCCAAGTATAAAGAGGACCTAGTGTAAAGAAACTCCCACTTCTGGAGCCTGGGTACCTCTTCCCCTCCCTTCCCCAGAGATGACTACTGATAGCTGTACCTCCTCTCGCATTTGCCTATAAGATACATAATTGAAACAGTCCTCTACTGCTGAGAATTGCTGGCTTGGAATCTTTCGGCTAAAGTAAACAAAATTGGGAGGGTATTTGTTGGATCTATTTCTGTAAGTAGAACTGCTGACCATAACATATATTCACTTTAAATCTTGATAGAACTTTTCAAAATTGCACATTCCATTTCTGTTTGGCTGGTGTAAGGAAGATTCTGAGCTCAACTCTGTAGTCTAAGGCAGGAAATTCTGTTAATTTATATGTGAAAGGCAATATAGATTCCTTGGGTCTTCTATGAACTAGCTGTCTCTTATTTATTGTTTATAGATAAGTTCCATGAGAAGAAGTCCCCCTGTCAGATGGTACCCCCAGTCCCTGGTACCAGGGACTGAGTCCAAGCCTTTTCATGGAGCTACATCACTGGCCCTTTAAAAAGTTTATATTTTGAGATGGTCTTGTCAAGTTGCTAAGTTACCCAAGCTAGGCCCAAACCTGTGATATCCCTGCCTCAACCTCCCAGAATTCTGGGATTACAGGCATATGCCACCATGCCCAGCTCAATAAATTTTTTTAAAAATATGCTGTCTTCTCTTTTTTACTATTTCATGAAGTCCTTCCACTTGGCCTTTCAGAACATCTCCAAAATAAAGGCTTGTGATTGACAGCAGAGCCCTTTTGAGTCATTTAACGGTTGTCTACTTCTGTTTAGGCTGTGTTATAATCACTTTTCTATTTATGAGGCTAACAATGGAAAAATTTTCCATGGTGAAAGTTCAGCATCATAGAACACCAGGGGACTGAGCAGTTACCTCTGTGATGAGGTAGGTTACTGATGAGGCAAATTGCTCCAAGAGCATCCCACATAGAAATTTCTTCATGTGAGTGAATCTAGAATGCAGATTTCTACTTTCCATCTCGAGATCTTGATCCAATTATTGACTCACATGAAGTCCAATTGCCTGGCCAGTCTTGCTCCCCTAAATTGTCAGGTTGGGGATATTTCAGCCCACCAGCCTCCAGCCCTGTTCTCTGCATGCTGTGTGGTGTAGTTTGAGGGCTAAGAAAGGAACAAGTCACTCTTTGACCCAAGCTGTGCCCTTAACTCTCTACTTCAAAATATTCCTCTTGGCCTAGACCTTGGGCCTATGCTGCCCCAGGGAGGGAGAACTCAGTCCTTATGTGTGGCCTGGCTCCTGAGGCAAGCCCAGTCCTCAGTGAGGGGCAAGCATGGCCCAGCAGGGCAACTGGACCAATGTCCAATGTTTTCTGGGGGTGAGAAGTCATTTCCCTAATGAAGCCAAAATGAAAAACGCAGAAATTCCAGAACACGTGTTATATAAGCTCCTACTCCCAGGAAAGCTTAGAGCTGGCTTCATGGAAGAAAGTATGATTGTGACTAGACTGCTTACTGAACAAAGCTGCCAAAGCACTGGACTTCCTTGGAGCTTGCTTAGCTCGTGGGTCACAGCCTGACTTAGGAGCAGGGTCCCTCTGCCTTTAAACCAGCTGAATGTAACCATCCCATTGATATTTCCTTATTATTACTGAGTTAATTAGCAGGGAATTATGGGGTATTCTTAATGATGATCATTAGTGTTAATGATCATGATTAGTGTTTAATAACCATCTGCATGGTACTTTGTCATTTGATACGTGAAGCTCTACTTTATGTCTTCTCCTTCCTTATAGTGAATTCCCTCAAGAAACCCAACACTTACCATGCTTATTTTCTTACTGATTTCATTCCTTTTGCTAAGTTATTGACAGCTTTGCCTAGTAACCTATCAGAAAATTTCCAGGAAGGGAAAAGGTGAATTCTCCAGGATTTAAAATTTGCTAATAGCTAGCACTTTTTGTTTGTTTGTTTGTTTGTGATGTTTATTTCCTGCTTCTTGATAAGCAGTGAGAAGGAATTTTTTTTTTAATTTAGAAAATGGTAGGATGTAGACACTACCAAAGAGACCCTCCAGCCAAAGAGACAACATATACATAGATCAAAGGAGAAATGCTGTATGTAGCCTTGGGATCTGAATAAAGTGCAGTTTTTTTTTTTTTTTTTTTTTTTTTTTTTTTTTTTAATACCGGGGATCGAGTCCTTGTGCTTGTGAGGCAGCTGGCAGAACCATTGAGCTAAGTCCCTGGCCCCTAAGTGCAGATTTTGATTCAGCAGGTTTCAGATAAGTCTGAGTTTCTAAAAAGCAGTGGATCCCTCTTACCACACCTGGTCAGGTCTGCCTACACTGGCAATCAGTAGGGATGCAGATAAATGGGTTTGTTCCCAGCAGGGACTGTGCTGGTACAGGGATTACCGGGCTCTCACCCATATCTTTGCACCTGCCTTGTGGGGAGAGGGAGGTTCTCACACTTTTCCACAGAAGTTGTTACGGGAGATGAATGCTTTGGTCAAGAACTGGATATTGTGCTTCCGGAGTTCTGAAAGAGAATACAGATTGTTACCAGGTGGAATGATCACCAAATTGTATTATCATTGTCTTTTAAAATAATGAGGTTGCATATGTGTGCATTTTTTCCATCAGACTGTCAACATTTCATTTTTAAGAAAATAGTCTGTCCATCCAGATCCTATTTGTACTAGCCTGGGACAGGCCCAGCAGGCATGGGGCAGCTGAGGAGTACTTCAGGCGGGGAAGGCTGGATAGGAAGGCAGATGTGTTCTTGGGAACAGGTGTGGTGAAAATCGCGGGAAGTGCAAACTCTCCTTTGTCTGAGGTGTGGGAAATCTCAGACAAAGCCAAAATGGTCAGAAGCTTGCCAGGCAAGAGAAAAACAAGGGGTGGTTACAGGAAGGCCCAGGTGGGGGCCAGTGGGGACACTGGGACCCTGTTTGAGTAATCTGGGACTTCATCTGCCAGGACAAAGGTTAGCAAGATTTCCTGAAACTGGCCAGATATTAAACGTTCTCATCCTTGTGGGCCATTTAGTCTGTATTGTAGTTACAGTGGACCCTTGGGTTATGACCAGCCAGATATACAAACAATTTGGGTTACAACTGGAATTTTAATTTTAACTTAAAACCAAAGTCTTGAGTTTGGCCTGAATGCTGGCCACTTGTGGTTCCAGATGGTCTCAGATGCAGATTTATCCCTTAACAAATTCTGGAAGGAACATTACAACATCCTTTCCTGTGTGGGGTCTACAAATCCTGGACCAGTATCCCTCTGAGGACACAGATCTGCCTGCAAGAAAGTGTAGTTTAAAATTATACATGATAGAGACTCTGAAGGCAATTGACCAACGTGAGGCAATTGAGCCACCCCATGGGAATGAATTGAATCATAAGTCAAGCATCTACTGTACTTCCTTGTGGCCCAAACAGCCACGTGTGGATTATTTTCAGCCACTTAAAAAAGTGAAAACCATTCTCACCTGTCAGGCCTCAACAGGTGGAATGTGGGGTTTGGCTCATGGAGTTGGTTGACCCCTGGCCCAGGGGCTGGCTTTGTCTCATAGGGTCTCTATATACAGAATCTTTCACTGGGGCTGGGGATTTAGCTCAGTGGTTCCGGCAGCTGCTTTGCAAGCGCAAGGACACAAGTTCGATCCCCAGTACCAAAAACAAACAATCAAACAGAATCTTTCATTGAAAAAGTTCAGAAATTACACAAAGATAGTCTGGTACAGAGTCTATTGCATAAAGTATTGTGTGCTGATATAGGGGATATGGAGAGGTTGGCATTACTCTGTATTGGGGACATAAAAATTACTGAGGCTGTTCTTGTAATTTGCAAAAGCATGCTCATCTAAATTTATTTCAAATAGTGATAGACTCCTTCACTACACATCATGGAGTATTTCATGTCTACTTGACTCTTATGCCAGACTTTCTGTCCATTTTACAGAGTCAGGAAGGCATCTCCACAGGTGACTACACTACCTAGAGATTTATGCCCCGATCTTCCGCTTCCAGATATTGTGTCTGTCTTCCTTCCCCGAATAGGTGGTCATTGAGAAGAACTGAGTCCTAAAATGTCACTTGCAAGTCACTTGGAACATGGAAATTCTGTCTTTAGGGAAAGGAAAAAATGATTAATTTCCAGGTTATCCACAGATGACCTAGACAAAGCATAGTTCTGTAGCTGTAATGTGTTTCAAGGCTGGGGGCTGTGAGTAGTAGGAAGGAGCGGGTAAAAGATAATTCTCTTTGGCCATGAGTGGCCACAGGAAATTTCCAAGTAGTTAGTGATGTCCAGGCAGTGTCACCCTCTTGGTGCACTGCTTCCTTGTCTGTGGCTAACAGGGCTCTCTCAAAGGTGTTCCAGGGGAACTTTTTATGCTGGGGATTCCTGCCTGGCAGCATGCCTGGTGTCTAGAGCTGTAAGGAAAAGGGACAAGAAGAAAGGCACCACCGAAACTTGCTCTTACCCCAGACTCTCATGCTCTTGTTTCCCATCTCCAAGTTCCCTAAACCACATTGCTGGAAATTTCTAGCCCTGCAGCTGCCATTGTCAGCTTTCCATTAAGGCCTTCAGACTCCTAGGTGGAGATGAGAGGGAGAATTCTAGGATCAGGAAGTTACTTGGTGTGTTGCCCGTGGGCCAGCCTCAGAGGTGCTAAGATGTGGTTGTTCTTGGTATGTGTCATGCTGGGTCATCTTTTGCTGATACTTGAACTTCAGAAGTAATTAAGACCTGGAAATCTTGTTAATGATTCCACACTGTTTAACTTAGATGATCTTTCAGGTATCTGAGTCTCAAACTCTATAGCTGTGATCAGGAGAGGGCTCGGAGGTACTGTTTCTAGCAGTGTTGTTTTAATGTTTAGAATAGCTCGCCACCATGGGAGCTGCTACAGCTGCCCTGGAATCCCATCTCTAGAGAGCAGACCCTTCCTGTGTAGCATAACCCCGCTTCATCCTCTCTTCTTTTAGCACAGGTGTCTTCATGTTGAGCATTGTGTTTGTCTTGTTCCTGACTGCATCAGCTTGCTCTCCCCCTGCAGCTGGGTCCAGTTCTGTGAGTGATTCTGAAGAAAGACTCCTTCCAAGGTTTGGCTAAGTCAGAGGGCGGGAGCTTTTCCTGGCCACCCCAGAAGCAGGCCCTCTTCAGAGAGGAAGCCTGAGGGCCTGTGAAGGAGGCGAGGAAGCTGATCTCCCTGCACCCTGCTCACTGCTCCAGGGAGCTCCCAGGCTCCAGGAGGGCCTTTTATCTTTCCAGGTTGGACTGGAGCACCCTGATCCCACCCTGGCTTCGACATCAGCGATTAGGGCTGCAGGCCAAAAACCAAAACTTTATGCTGGAGGACACCACCTTCTGGATCTTCGGGGGCTCCATACACTATTTCCGTGTGCCCAGGGAATACTGGAGGGACCGCTTGCTCAAGATGAAAGCCTGTGGCTTGAATACCCTCACCACGTAAGTGCTATGCTCTGTCCCCTGCTGCCAAGCCTGCTTATCAATTAAGGGCTCCAGGAGTCTGCAGGAGGAAAAAGATACGAGGAGGGTCCAGCCCAAGTCCTCTGCTTAGGTCTGCAGGGTAAGACTGTCCCTTCCTCCTCATCCTTATAGAACTCCCCATTGATGGGCGTGGAAAGACCTAAGATCAATAGGATAGAAGGTCTAGAGCAGTGGTAGCAAACCTGTGGCACAAGTCCTGCAGCAGGCTGTTTGCTATCTTTGAAAGCTCTATCTTTGAAAGTTGCTAGAGCAACCAAAATAGCAATATTTGCAAAAGAATATAGTGAGGGAGGTGAGTGTAGATATAGGAGGCGATTCCAGTTGTAAATATTTATGTATTTATTAATTTATTATTTGCAGTTTGAACAACAGAAATATATTTTGTCATCCTTTTGGAGGATAGGAGTCCAAGCCGAAGGTGTCAACATGTTTTGTTCTTTCTGGGGCTTCTCTTTGTTTCCTGTCCTTATGAGGCCTTTCCTCTGTGGGTGCACATGCTTCTGTTTCTTCCTCTTCCTGGCAGGTGTATTCCTCACCCCAGTCTCTGCAGCAGATGAGCGTAGTCCTCTTTGAAGTGCCTGCCTAATCAGCTGTCTGCCAGCAGCCTGCAGTGTCCTTCTCATGGGACAGCCCTTTATGTTGTGGCTTTCTTTTTGGCACATGGTATGCCAATTGGCACATGGTGGTAGCACACAGTGAAATGGTAAATATGCAGATTATTTAAAAACTAGGCCTAGTTGTTTATAATCATGGTCTTTTCTTGGATTGTTTTTCAAAATTACCAAGAGATATTTAGCTGCATTTCTCTATATAAAATGGGTTATCAGACTAGATTAATCCATTTTAGACAAAAATATGTAATTACAAAGCAAGGAGAAGGATTTTCTGGGGTGGTTTATGGGCTGGCTTTGAAGGTGATTCCTGGGTTGTAAGTAAGTTCTGAACATTGTTAGCATTGTTGAGAAAAGGTGGGTGACTTCTCAGGACTCCTGAAGTTATAGCAGCACTGTAGAGTTTTGCAGTTTGCCTTAACAAAATGAGACAATGTGTATTTGTGTCAACGTGGAACCTTAGATTTGAATTGGGAGCCTGAAAGCCTCCCTTCCCTTAACTTGTGAATATACTTTTCAGTGAGGAGGGCTTAACTAGAGATCAGCTGTGGGCTGTGGGACGGAGACCAGAGCCTATCACTGTCAAGCCTTTTTCCCTTGTCTCTTGGATTGGCCTTGTTTAGCAGCTTACTTGGGTCCTTATCTTCCCTTCAGACCTCCATTTTGCTGCAGGTTTTGGAAATCTGGGTACTTTGGTACTAAGGTTCTTCCTGCCCCACTTCTGCTTTTTTGCTATTTCTTTCTTTCTGAGGGGGATGAAGGTGGGAAGCTGGTCTTTGGTCATCAAAGACTGATTTCTATGCCATGGCTAGTGCTTTGTCCAAATCTAGTTGACCCTCCCTCCTTCTGAGGGGATGAGATGTTTTTCCCTTGGGGTTTGGGCTAGATTCGCTATGGTCCCCAGATGTGTTTTGTTAATTCTTGGCTCCAGTTGTGAAGCCATTAAAAAGCACATCTGCAGCCATCGTTATGTGTTTTAGAGATTTAAAAAAAAAAAAAGGCAATCTGAGAAGTGAAGTGGATGAATGACAAGCTCTGGCCTCTGATTATCTTTTTTTATTACAGCTATGTCCCGTGGAACCTCCATGAGCCAGAAAGAGGCAGATTCGACTTCTCTGGGAACCTGGACCTGGAGTATGTGGTATTGCTGCTCTGTGACTGGCCAGGGAGGGTGGCAGAGAGGTGGCTACTCAGGGTGGATTCAGAACCCTTGGGAGGTCTCATCTCAGCTTTGATGACTAGGGGCACTGGGGACTGGAGCTTTGTTCTCAGGAACTGGTGAGAGGCTCTGTACCCAGGGTTTAGATGCTCTCCAGCCGGGACCTGTCAGCCTTGGATCCTCCCTTTTTTCTGCAGCCAGAGGACCCAAGACCAAGTGCCATTCACATCTACAGTGGCATCCAGTCACCTGAGCCAGGGCATAGGCTTCCCTCTGGGTTAGCAAGGCTGTTTTTCAGGTCATATTCACTGCTAGGATTCCTGTACCCTGTCTGAAGCCCTTTCTCCTCCAGAGGAGTCGTGTAGATGGGTGGTATGAAACCAAGGTATAGACATTCCATTCTCTGCTGAGGTGGGGTTGACCCTCCCTCTCCCCAGTCTCTGTGGTTGTGAGAGAAAGGGAGCAAGAAATGGGCAGCTGACCCTGTCAGGTATGTAGCCTCCCTTCTGGGCCATGACAAGACGCCTGACTTTGTTTCCCACCTAGGGCCTTTATCCTGCTGGCTGCTGAGATTGGGCTGTGGGTGATTCTGCGCCCAGGCCCCTACATTTGTGCTGAAATTGACCTTGGGGGCCTGCCCAGGTGAGTCAGGCCATGTGGGTGTAGGGTTCCAGGGAGGCTCAACGTATCCAGATGCCAGCATAAAATACTCAGGGTTATTGATTTAGTTTGCTTGTTAAGTACAGTTTCCTCTCTGTGCTCAATTTCCTTTTCAGAGTAAGTGGCACCCACAAGGAGTTGTTTTGAACAACGTTATAGTTACTGCTCTTGTAAAACCTTGGTGGATTGGTACATATGGCAAGCAGCAGCAAAGAGGTTGGCCATTCTGGTGCATTTCATTCTTCTGGGCCAGTTGTGGAGTTGGGACCCTAGGCAGGTCATTTATCTGCTCTGGCCTTCCTTTCTCTGACTACAAAAATGGGAAAAAAAAAATCAGATCTGCCCTGTCTGTTTCTTAGAGATACTACCAATTATTCTTTTAAAGCCCCGGCATTTTGATAAAGTACATCAGAAGCTACTATTGTTTCACACTCAGACCTCACGAGGTCTAATCTTCCAAAGTGTACTTACTCTGCTGAGTTCACTAGAATATTCTGTGGGTAGAGGAGAGGTCTCGATGGTAATCAGCCAGGACTGTGTTGACTCCTTGTGCTCTTCTGTGTTGTCATTATTATTTTCCATTGAAAAGATATTCTTTACCTTTAGCCCTTTTCTTCCTATTTCACATTGTTAATTATCTCATAAAGGTGTAGGGAAAGTGGGAAGGGTAGGGGAAAGGGAATAAGGAAAAAGAAAAAATATGAGAAAATGAAGAAATGGAAATAAAGTGTTTGTAAATGGGGAGGGGAAGAGGGGGTGAAAGGAGGGCAGAGACAAGGGGAAAAAATGAGAACCAAAACCTGTCATGTAAAGGCACAAGATTCCAGTAATGAATGTAACTGTACTGTATGCCTAGAATGTACCTAAAAACTCAACAAAAAGAAAAAAAATTGACAAAAAAAAAAAAAAGAGAGAGAGAGAGAGAGAGAAAAGATATTCTGGTTAGCAGGTACAACTTTCCCCAGCCTCGCCCTGTACTCACACCTGGAGGGGAAGAGTCTGGGCCCTGGGGAACTGTCTTCCCACAGTGTGAGCCCTGAGCCTGGCCCTGTTTTCCCTCTTGTTTCCAGTGCAACCTGCCCTTCGCTCAGGGGCTCCTGCCTCTATCTCTGCATTATCCTGGATTGCTTCTCTGAGCTGGCACAGTGCCCTGGACAAGGCTCTGAATGCTGCTAAAGCTCTGCCCTCACTCTCTGTGGATTAGAGAGCTGTGTGCCATGGTCAGCGATTTCCTTGGACTCAGCCAGAGCTGGGTCCAGAGGACAACAGGGTTTAACAGTATTAACCAAGAAGCAGGAGGAGCTCTGGCCTCAGATCCCTACTATGTGTGGCACCTGCCTATTCATGAGTCGGTCTCTGAACCCCTATACCTGTGAAAAGCCCTAACTGTTTGAGGTGACACTGAATATAGGGGTCAGGCTTGGAGACCCCACGTCCTCTTCATTATTTGCCAACATTGATTAGTACTTTTCCAACTCTGCTTAGGGCAAGAGAATCCTCAGGGCTATGTGTTAGGAAATGTGCTTTCTCCGGATTTCACAGGAGAAGAAATTGCTCTGATTCCAGCTTTGGAGAAAAGCTCTCCCACTTTGTTTCTCCCTCCAGGAGTTTGAGCAGGGGTTGGGGAGCGGGCAAGGGCAGCTGGTGCTTTCCTGCTGAGGGCTGAGTGCAGCAGGGCCATGCATGCAGCTCCTGTGAATGAGCCTGTCCCTCGCTGGGGTCAGCTGCTCATAGTTTCATTTTCCTGAGTGACCTGGAAAGTGGTGTCTGTGTCCTCCAGGCCCAGAGATTCCTAACCCTCCTGGTTTTATCCTTCTGCAAAACCACTGTAGCATAAATGCTTGAAAACTGTGCCTTGAGTCCCATGAAAGACCGTGTCAGCCTACCTAGCATCAATGGGCCTGGAGCAATGAAGCTGGAAATGAACTTGTGCCAGACTGTGTCTGTGGGCAGGGAAGCAGTAGGCTCCTGTGGTATGTGGCCCATGAATTCATACATGTCTCCTGACTTCTGGCTAAGTGGAGGTGGTGGGGTGGGTGAGTCTCCTCACCGGCTCTTCAGACTTACTCCTGAGCTCTCTGAAGCTGCTTCCTTTTCCCTGCACCTTCAGCATGCTGAGGCAAGGACCCACACCCTGATGCCAGTGCCCCTTCCTCTCCCTTTTTGTTTCCAAGCTGGCTGCTCCAAGACCCTAGCATGAAGCTGAGAACAACTTACAAGGGCTTCACCGAGGCAGTGGATCTTTACTTTGATCACCTAATGTCCAGAGTGGTGCCACTCCAGGTAAGAGCATAATGGACTCTGGTCTTTGCCTGTCTTTCCTCAGGTGGTAGGCATCCTAGGTGAGTCTCAGACTCCAGGACCTGCAGTTCTTTCCAACATAGCGACACACTTCCCCAGTGTCTCAGTGGTGCTAAAGGACAGACAGGTGTGAGGACTCCCACTGCTTCAGGTGGTGCATAGCCGAGACTGGAGATGAGTAGGTGGAAGGATTGATAATTGAAGACACCCATCTGTCAGTGGCCCCATGGCACCATGGCTGAGGCCTGCACATGTGGGCAGGCCCTAGCCATTGGTCAGAATTTGGAATTACAAAATTCTAATTGATGACTTTTCAAGGTCCTTTCCTGTGCTACCAGAAAGGTAGTACATGGTACCCATTTACTATTCAAAACAAATATGTTAAAATGACTCTTTTCTGGGGAAAGTATCTTAATATTTTCTGTGATAATTGGAAGCAATAAAAAACAGGAGTGGGAATAATTAACCCAGTTGCTTATGTAAAACCATAAAGAGTGACATTGAGAAATTAATACATCAATAAAAAATTAGTACATCAATAAAAATCAATAAAAATGCTCTTGAGTTAATAGTTTGGAATGTTCACAGCACACATAAGTCAGAGAACTGCTAGATAAAACAAAGGTTGTCCAGTTAAATTTTAATTTCAGATAAGCCAGGAATAATTTTTTAAGTATAAACATACCCCAGATATTGTGTGAGCCATACTTACATTTAAAAAAATCATTGTTTATGTAAAAGTCATTGTAAATTTAGATGTAACTGGATGTTCTGTAGTTTTATTTACTAAATCTGGCAGCCCTATTAATAAAAGAAGCCAGAAGCTTGGAAGTTATTAGCCTGGATTTGCAAGGAAAGTGAAGTTGCTGAAATGCTTTAACAGGTAGAGCTGTAGATCCAGGTGGAGGTGGGGGTGGGGGCCCAAGGGAAGATCATTCTGAGAACATAGTGCAGAGGCACTCTTGGGCCTGGAAATGGTGTACTGAGAGCTTTTTCTCTGGGTATAACTATTTTATTTTTACTGTGGGAAATACACACAACACAAAATTCACCATTTTTAGTGTAATATTTGGTGGCACTTTCCCTTGTTGATGGGGATATCTTGCTCTCAAGACCCCCAGAAGATGCCAGAAACCACAAACAGGACCAAATTCTATATATACCAGATATTTTCCTATAGCACATACTTATAGTAAAGTTTAAATTACAATTCAGGCATTGTAAAAGTTTAATAACAGTAACTGATTGTAAGCTAGAACAGTTTTAAAAATACACTGTGCTAGAATAGCCAGAATCACTAATGTTGTACTTTGGGGCCATTCTGAAATACCACAATACCGAAACAGTGGGTCTAATCACTGAAAGGGCAAGGGTGAGCAAAAACATCATGAAAGTTCCACTCTCGTGTGGGCTGTTTCTTGATTGTGTGGCCACTTATTTGCTTAGATCTCTGACAGGTTCTCAGAGATTGTTTGAAGTTAGGCATAGTTTATAGTTTTTTATTTGATGTTTTCATAGGAGGACCAGAGCCTAGTGCTTCCTGTTTCCTTGTCTTAATGACAACACTCTTAATTATATACCAAGCCTTTGAAGACTTCTCTTTTCAAGTGGGATATGTTGCTAGTAATTGGTAATAGGCATGATGGATTTAGATAACATGGTTCCCATGAATTCAGTTTCTGAATGTTCATCTCTCCTCCCTAGTACAAGCACGGGGGACCCATTATTGCTGTGCAACTGGAAAATGAATATGGTTCCTACAACAGAGACCCTGTTTACATGCCTTACATCAAGAAGGTGAGAGTCAACCCAGTTGGTGTCTTCATGTACATTACATGAAAATAATGAATGTAGGTCTAATATTTTCCTCATATTAAGTGCTGCTGTCTCCCAGCAGCATTTATTAATGGCAAAATTTCCTCCACTGATTTAGTTCAGTGGGGTTTCTATAGGCCATCACTTAGTCTTTATTCAATGGGGACTGTAGTACATATGTAGTGTTCCAGGGGCTGAGTGGTGATTAGAGAAGTCTTCCTGAGCTGCTGCCCTGATTCTAGCCCTGGGCTAAAGCCATGATTCTCTTATCTGGAGAGTTAAAAAATTCTTATGCTCCAGACACATACCATGCTATGTGATTACAAGAATCTGAGGTGGCCTCCCATATGTGAGGGAGGTTGAGAATGACCGCTCTCATACACAGCAGATTGGGGAAAGGCAGGGCTGAGGGCTGTAGTGATATTTAACAGAACAAGCTAATATTCAGGCCTGGTTTCTGTCACTTGGTAGCCAAGACTTTGAACAGATGCCTTATTTTTCTAAGTCTTCTTTTTTCTCTTCTACAAAGTAGGATTAGAAAGAATATCTGCCTCTCCAAATTGTACTGTGTAAGGTCAGACAGCTCAGCACAGTTCTAGGTTTATAGTAAGTTATCAAAAAGTAACTTTGCTAGATCATTGTCATTCAACTGAGAGTCTTCTGGAGGGTTAACTACCTTGGGCTCTGAGTGCGGAAACATTAACTGTCCTCTGGGGTGAATCCATTTCTTGGAAGGCTGAATAACTTTAGCTTTGGCTCTTGATGGCACAGGCAGCATCTCTTTTTCCATCTTCCACAGATTCATTTTCTATCTGGAAATTACTTCTGTCCCTGTAGACTGTATGTAGATCAAGGCTCAAGCTCACCAGCCTGTAGATTCTCCTAGACCCCCGGTGTCCCCCAACTTCTCACCTGCAGAAAGCTTCTTGGAAGGGCACATACTGTGTCCATGATTAGGGGGGCATCCCCCAAGAAGGAGAGGGGAAAGTTCAGTCCTGAAGTCTAGCCCTAGTGACAGCCTGGAAGAGAGCATATATCCAACTTCCTTTTCCTGTTTGAATTACCTAAAATGATCCCAGACCAGATTCCAGCCTCCAGACCAGCCACACCTCTTTCCCTCAGACTCCCTGTGGGGGCTGGGACCTCTCTAGCCACTGCTGGATGACTCACTTGCAGAGGAGGAGAGCTGCTGCGTAGTGAGCAGGAGAGGACAATGTAGCTCCTTGGGGACTTTGCCTTCTGGGTTGGGGTGCAGTGCCCAGGCTCTGCCATCCTGAAGCTCCAGGGAGAATGTGCCCAATGCCATGTGGCTCCTGCTGGGGGTGTTGCCTGGGTGTGGACGCCAACTGGCACTGCAGGGCCTTGGGCAGGTTCCCTGACCTCCGATCCAGAGCCTTAGTTTATTATGTTCTAAATGGAGACAATTACCCGCTGTAGGATGAGTCAATAAATGAATGCCTGTGAGCTATGGGTGTGTGCAGATGTTGTAGGAAGCTAAGCAGATGTTATGTGTCAGGAGTGACTGATTGGATAGCTGAAGGGAGTCAATCCAGAGCTTTTGATAAAGAACTTGCCCCGCCTCATAGTAAATACTCCCCTGCTCTGTCATTCCTGAGAATTATACCCACTTTGCCCTTTTCTTAAAGGGATGCGGAGAGTAACATAAGTGTTACTCTCCCACTAGATGATATCTCTGCCTTCTCTAGTTCCAAAATAATTCAGTTGAAATAAAGTCTTGTCATAAGATACTCAGGGAAAATTAGGGGAAAATCACCTTTGAGGGGATTTCTGATCCCAGTGTGCCCAAAGCCTGAGCGCTGAGCCTTTGCTATGGACAGATTCTGGTGTTGACCCAAGCTCTCTCCTTGTCTGTGTGACCAATAATACTCTCCTCAGCTATACTGCTGATGGATTAACTGTGAAGATTGAGTGGAGAGTGTACGAAGTGCTTAGCAAGAGGTCTGCGCCTTCGTAAATACTATTCTATAAATGCTAGCACCTGTCTGTGTGGTAGAAATCCTTATAATAGCCTCTCATGCACAGTGTGCTTGCTCACTTTGTCCTCAGACTGACACTCCACTGGGCATGGGCAGTGCATGTGACATGCCACTGAGGCACAGCTAGCCCAGCTTGCCTTTGTTGTTGGCCAAGGCCACACCGGCTCAGTGTGGGGAAAGACAAGCTATCTGCTCATGGTGTGGGTGACTGGGAAGACGTGGATGCTATCCTGGAAGCTTAATCTCCTCACTGGAGCCCAGCAGGCAGGTTCCAGGTGACAGCATGGCATCTGATTTCTGGAGCTAGCCTCTGTATAGGTTGTCTGGGAACAGCAAACCAACCAGACCTGCAGAAGCAGGCAAGAGCTGCCGTCTCCAGCTGCCTGGTCCCTTGTTGCAGCTGGATAGCAGGTCCATTTGCTGAATATGGCAGGCAGAGACAAGGTGGACATGCTGCAGAAAATGCTTTCATTAGATTTCTCCCCCTTGCTCTCCCAGCTGCCTTATCCCTAGCTTTGTGACACCTCAGCAGCTGTGAAGAATAAGCACTCACTGTGACTTGTTCTTTGTCCCCTGTAGGCCTTGGAAGACCGTGGTATCATAGAACTGCTTTTGACTTCAGACAACAAGGATGGTCTGCAGAAGGGAGTGGTCCATGGAGGTACTTGCAAGGAGGCTGTATGGGTGTTGCATTATCTTCAGAACCCATCTGGAGTAGTGTTTTGCCCTTTGACTGTTACCATCATTTCTCTCATGTTACTGGGGAGCATTTTGATTGACCTCTCTTCTCATCAATGATGCTTCCAATTCTTTCTTGACATAGCAGAGGTGCATGCATTTGAAAGTGTAGCCAGGATCATCAATCCAGGTACCCCACAGGGAAGTGAAGGTCTTGAGAATGACCTCAGAAGACCTCCCAACACAGCCTGTGTGACTGGCTGGGCTCCCTCCCAGCATTTCCCCTTGCACACTCCCTTCCACCCTCCTGGCCTTCTTGCTGTTCCTCAAATGCACTCGGCACCCTCTCCCTTGGAGGCTTTACACATCCTACAGAGTGTTGCTGTGGCTATTCCAAGGTCACCTCTAGCTCTACTTGCCTCTAATGTAGCATATGCTTTGCATTTGTAGACAGGGACTTTTCTGTCTGTATCACGTCCAGCAGTGCCTGGCATGTAGAAGGTTGTTGTCCCCCAGGGAGAAATTTAAAGGCCCAGAAGACCTTATTCTCTGGGTGTGGTGATGACTGGCAGTGATTCCTGCTGTTTCCACATGGTGGCACTGTCTCCTCATGACTTCCAGAGGTGTCTGGGGCTGTGGCTGTGTGAGGAAGACCTTTCAGATGCTGGTGAATAGTTTCAGATCTTTGCAGTCTACTGACTGAAGACCTGTGAGGATGCCTGGATTTGCTCTCTCCATGCCCAGTCCTTCCTTGCAGTCTCTAGCTCTCGAGTCCCTGGTGCCATCAAATGCTGCCTAGAATACTTTTTTAGGGATTGAACTCAGGACCTTGCACTTTGGAGGCAGATGTGGTGCCACTGAGCTAAATCCCTGGCCCCAATACTTTTTAATTTAAGAAATTAATTAAAGAAATGCATTTACATGGTTTAAAAGTAAAGTCATGCAAATGCTCATGGAGAACATAGCATTGCCTGCCTTCTCATCCCATTCCCTTGAAATAACCATCTTGAATTCCACCTTTTTCTTCCACTACTCTCCTTTCTGTTTCTGAACCACATGCACTTAGAACTCTATGTTTACTGAACTAACTTTCTGCCTGTGACTTTCTGTTCTAGAGATGATGGTGTTTTTTCAGCCTGCCTCTCAGAGAGCTGGGCGTCTTGACATGCATGCAGGTCATGTAGTAGCCTTCCTGAGGCCCTTGACCCTCCACTTGTTTCCCTACAGTACTGGATCCTCCAGTTGCAAATCAGCTTACTCTCTAGTATACTTACTGCTCACTTTCAATGTAGTCATGGTCCTGTTTGGTTTTATTTTCGTTGCAATTTTTCTTTTTCTTCCTTTATTACCATCCCACCTCTACTCACCCTCCCCCAGCTCTCTCTCTTTTTAACAAATGCTTTTCCTGAAACTTTGGCTGGTGCTTTTCAGTGCTGTGCATACCAGATTCCACAGTGGGGCCTGGTACTTGCCAGGAGCCCTCCCGCTCTTGTGTGTGATCTGTGGAAGACCTGCTGCACAGCTTTATCCTGTCTCTTCTGTGTTGGACCTTGCTTCCTGGGGTTTGAAGACATTATTCCATTGTTTTCTAGCATGCACTGGTGCTACTAAAACCCAGTGACATTCTGGCTACAGATCCCTTTGTGTGTCCTAATTTCTTCCTCTTTTCATTTCTTAAAAATGTAGAATTTTCTTTTTGTACCCATGATATTCTGGTATTTCTGATATTTTCTGTTGTGAGACATTTTTATGTTCATGCCACTTCTGTGAATCATTGAAACTGGCACAGTAATGTCTGCCAATGGTGAATGTTTGTTCAGTCATTGTGTTCCTTTGGCAATGCTTCACCATCTGACTGTGTGGTCTTTTCATAAATCTTGGTATTTGTACATGGCCTCTCTGCTTGCTCTGTAATCTTGCTGTCTCTTCTGCCCACCCAGTCTTCCAGATGAGGGATGTTCTCAGTTGCTTGACTCTTACCGAGCCGCTTTAAAAAGAGGCCCTGAATGCCCCCTTGGTGGCCAGGGAGTGGGGGAGGCAGAGGACAGGACTTCTGCCTTTCAGGGTGAAGGGGCCATGGGCTGTTTCAAGGAGGGGTACCTGTATGTCAGTGTCTGGAGACACTACCTGAGTACCACTGGGCATCTATGCAGAAAAGGCCTTTTGTTTTTGTTGTAGATATGTTCCCCTTGTTTGGGGAATCCCCTGCCATATTCCCTACTTATATCCTTCTCCTGTCCCACAGTTCCACACCCTTGGGGTTTTCTAAGAGCAAATGAACCATGCAAAGAGATGGGCACAGGTGGAGAAAGAGGCTTGAGGATAGGGATGTAAAGCTAGGGACAGGTGTCCTCCCCTGCATGGCCTTGGTGCTGGGAGTGGGTGAAGCCTTGGGCTGGAGGTGGGAGTAAATGGAAGCTCCTTCCCTTCTCTAATGGCATCACTATCCCAAGATTCCCTAGAACTTCCCTCTGCTAACATCTCTTCCACATTCTTATTCCTTGGGGCCGTCTTGTCTGTCCCCCCATCATCTTATGTGGTGAGGTGTTAAGAAGGAAAGGTCACAGCTATGTGTGTCTAGTCAGCTCTGTGTATCCCACTGACTTTGAGACCTTTGCCATTTCAGTTTCAGACAGGCTGCTGAGCAGTTTGCAGCTTTGGGCAAGGAGGGTTCTGGACAGTGACACTGTGGTCAGAGGGCTTAGGTTTGCAGCCCTACTCTGCTTCCTGCCAATTTTATGACCACGGGGCAAGTTGTTGCACCTCCCTGAGTCTCACCTATTGCTTATTTTTCTTCTCTGGTCATCTGGGGCTTATATTCTGCAAGGTGGCTGGGCTAGCCTGGCTGCCTCAGTGTCTGACATCATTCCAGGGCCCACATGAGCTCAGGCCAAGGCCTGTGCATGTGAGGTCACTGTGAAGGTTGACAGCAGGCATATACAGATCCTCACAGCCAAGCGATGTACCTGGTTTAGCTAAGAGAACCATGGCCAGCCACAAGACATAGTGCAACTTTCTGGGGCATATTTAAACTTGAAAGTGAACTCATTATGGTGCAGTGTAGAAAATGACACTTCATCAAGAAAACAGGAGGCTTCATTGAGATCAGTATCCTCTGCTCCATGCTTTGTGTATGAAGTTCAGATGTTTGCTACAAAAGAATAGTTATCGTAGTGCACACTGTGGCTGTAAAACTACAGTTACTCAAAAAGAGATGCTTAGTGAGTGACTGCTGTGCCTGCTCTGTGCTAGGTGGTGAAGTTTCCAAGATTAATAAGGTAAGTCTGCTGACATCAAACCAGATAATGGACTGAGAAGGGCTTGGTGTTATTTATAAAGACTTCCTGACTTTAACACTGTTTTGTCTCCCCTTTCTCCTTTCCCTTCAGTGCTGGCCACCATCAACCTGCAGTCACAACAGGAACTACAGTTACTGACCACTTTCCTCTTAAGTGTCCAGGTAAGTCTGGCCCAGGGAAAGTGGTGGGCCTTCCCAGCACAAATGTCAGGGTTCTGAGTGCCCTGCTAGGGAAGACGGATGGGCTTGCCCTACTTTTCAGCTTGGAGCCGTGTTGCCACATTCCTGTGAGGGAAGCAGTGTAGAGGCTGCTCTGTGGTTTTGCTGTGTAGGCTGATGCGGTGGCATGAGTGAGATTTTGAGGATTTCATAAGCCCCAAACTTGCTGCAAGGGATTAAGGAAGAAGAGAAGCTTTTCTCTGTTCTAGCCTATCTATAGAAGGTTCTGATCTTAACTTGGAAGTCTCCTCTGGTCCTAGAAAGATGACTCTCAAGATAGAAGCCCAGTCCATCACAAATCAGGAAGAGAAAGAGAAGAGTTGCTAGATGTGTCTGAGCATCATTAGCTCAGTGGTTGTGTACAGCTCAGTCTTATTCTGATTGCTCTCTCCTGAGTTCACAGGAGACAGATGTCAGGCCAAGATGCAGCCTGACAGCAGAGGTCCCATCTCTCACCCTAGCTTACTGAAGGGAGCGATGAATGCCCCTACCTGTTACATGTCCTCTTTGGTCCCAGACCTAGAGTAATGCAGTTATTGACTGTGGAGATGGCTGGGACAAATCCACTCTAGCTGGTGTGTTTTAGAACAGGGGTCATGTCCTCAGGCCCACCCTCATGAAGTCACCATGGCCATTGAGGCCTTGCAGGATAAGGGCCACATGTCCCAGGCAGACTTCTCCTGGGAAAGATAATGGATACAGGTGGGTCTAGGTGGAATCCATTTCCTGAGTGCCTGACCTGTGCTTTTATGCAGTACGGTAGGTCACAGGGTCTCTGTACTCATAGAATTTGTAACCTACTTGCTAAGAGAGTGACGTATGAAACACACAACTAATAATAGCTAAGTAAGACTGCACATGAGTGTTGCCAAAAGGAAATATAGAATTCTGTAAGCTACCCCATACCCACCTGACCATTCTAGTGTGTAACTTAGGGCAAGTCACTGAACCTGTGTGTGTGTCTTTCCCCTTTAATTAACAGGAGATCATGAGAGTCCTACCTCATAAGGTTGCTGGGGTTAGGGTTAGCATCAGTGGCCCATAAGTATACCACAGACCCTGGATCAGATTTCATTGTTCTGTAGGCAGCTGCCCTCAAGATGCTATGCCATCACTGGCAGAGGACATTTGATCATTGATGAATGTGTGAGGAAGAAGACTCTGGTGCAGATCTGGAAATGCTAGCAGATCAGTCCTTACACTTCCCCCAGGTACTCCAGGCCTGCTACAAACACCAGAGCCGAGCATGGCCCTGACAATGATCTTTGCCTCTTTCTAGCAATCACACATCAAAGTCAGCATTCTGAAATAAAATTTCAGACTTTGACTGATTTCCAGACTGTGGCTGTAACACCTGTACTGTGAATAGCTGAGCTATAAGGCCCTGATTTTCTGGTCCAGTTTTGCAACCTGCTGTGCAAGCTAAGCTAGACCTTGGAGACACTTTACTCTGTAGGTCCCTGACTCTTCCAGGTAAAGGAAAGTGGCAACTCTAAGAGGTCTGCATCCATGGTGGGCCTTTCAGGCACAGAGTCATGCTGGATAGAACATTTCCTTCTCTGGAAGAGTACAGGCAAAGCTTGCCTTGATCCAGAAAGCAACTCAATATAGAGAAGGGCTTCCCAAGCAAATGGTGAATTCTATTGAAGATCTGCTAGGGAAGATGTGAAGATCTGAGCTACTACCAATGTCTTCTTGCTGGCATCCCCTGTATGTGCCATTGAAACCACACATCAGAATCTACTACCTCAACTTTGTAGCCTCTTCCATTCTATATCTTCAGCTATGGAGGCCACGTATTCTGGATGCATCGTTTTCCTCTGTGCTCTGCTTCCACGAGCCCTTTAGGCAAGGGTTGTGTGGTCAGGGAAGAGGCAGGAGGCAGAGGTGCTAGGGTCCTCTCCAGGAAGGGCATCCTTTCCTTTTTGGGTGGCTGCCTGTCTAACTCGTTTTGTGGTACTCAGGGGAATCAGCCCAAGATGGTGATGGAGTACTGGACAGGGTGGTTTGACTCGTGGGGAAGCCCGCACAATATCTTGGATTCCTCTGGTGAGTGCCATGCTTTGCCAACATTAAATATGTATGTTGATTTTGGAAGTAAGAAGGTGCTTCCTGTTCTCTGCTAGTCGATGTGTGAGGCTGTAGGATGCAAGGCTTTTGGGATTGTGACTGATAGGTTTTGATATTTCAAGATTATTTGTCTTTACATTTGAAGCAAAAGGGAGGACTTTTAACATTGCTTTTATATATTTTTGTGATTAGAAAGTAATGAATGTGTACTGTAAACATCTGGAAAATATAGAAAGGGGCAAAAAAGAAAAGCACTAGAATTCGGAGAATAATATTTGCAATGTAGACAGTTCTTATTACATCTCCATCTGCAGGCCTGTATGCACATCAAATAGAGACCAAAGCGGTGACGCCCTGTTGACCCTGTCACCTGCTCAACCTGGTTAGGGACACAGAGAAACATCTTTCTGTACTACTGAGCATAGACTTACATTACCATCTTAAAAAATGCAAAATAAAAACCCCATTGATGACTAAACCATCACTTACTAACCCAATATTTCACTGGTGAATTCTCAGAGTTTTCCCCAGCTTTGATGGATTCAGCAGCCTTTCAGGTACCCTTGGACTCCAGTCATATGCCTGGTACATCAGTTCTCACTGATAACAGAATTTCTGTAGCAGTGCACTTTCAATGTGTGTACCAAACTGCCCTCCAGAAAGATTGTGGCAATTTTCACTCACCGTTACTAAATGATTTCTTACAGGTTCGTCAACACTGAGTACTAAAATAATGCTTTGGGATTTGCCAGGCTGACAGGCTATTGTCCAATTTGCATTTCTTTAATTGATATTAAGAAAATAAGTATCTATTAACCATTTGTTCTTCTCCTCGATATTGTCTTTTCGTCCCATGAGTTCCAGCATTGAGGGAGGGGCTCAGAGCTGTGTCTTTAGTGAAGAGTTCCATCTTCGTGCATTCTTCTGAGGGTGGCTGCTGGGAGCACAATGCAGCTGGAGTGGCTTGGCCCATGCTTTAGGTGTCTACATGGTAGTTAATAGACTCAACAAGGACTGAAAACAATGGGACCAGCCTCTGGGCTGGGACTATGTCCAGTTCCCTTCCTCCTTCTCTAATGTGTGCTTAGGGTGGCAGGAAAGCCAAAGAACAGAGTGATGCAGCAACCTTACAGAAGGGTTGGGATGAGAGTCCCAGAGACACTCAGGGCTCGTCTCAGATGCTGACTGACTCTGCTTGCCTGTCCCTCTTCCCTCTCCTGTAGAGGTTTTGGAAACAGTGTCCGCCATCGTCAATGCTGGCTCCTCCATCAACCTCTACATGTTCCACGGAGGCACCAATTTTGGTTTCATAAATGGAGCCATGCATTTCAGTGAATATAAGTCTGATGTCACCAGCTACGGCAAGTATGATTCTCCAGTCCTGGTCCTCCTGGTCCTCCCCTGGATTTGCAGGCTGGGCTTTTTTAGAAGAGTCTCTAGGGACAACTGGCACCTTTAATGTATTTGGCTATAAAGTACCTGGGAAGGCAGAGGCTGTGTCTGAGTTGTTGCTTCTGAACTTTGAGCGCAGCAGGAGACCAGGCCACTTGGTGCCTGGGACATGGCTGTTCTGCTGCAGATGCCCTTTGGAGGTCATGATCCAGAGGGAGGGAGAGAAGGCCTAGGGTGATGAGGATGGAAGCAGCAGCCTCTGCCTCCTACTCAGACCTCTGAGAGGGTATATTCAGGCCCCTTTGGATTGGGAGTCCTTGAAGAGTAGAATACGCCTCATTTGCCTGCCTGCAGCTAGAAATCTAGGGTCATACTGTGCTTGTAATATTTCATACATTTAGTATTTGCAGCAACTGAATGGCTCTTACTAAACGTGGCTTACCTACCCCAGCTCTTCCCGTCTCCTGCTACACAGATAGTTCTGGGGATAGGGATGACCATGACAGTTGCACGGGTGTCTTTCAGACTATGATGCGGTGCTGACGGAGGCTGGTGATTACACGGCCAAGTACGGGAAGCTCCGAGATTTCTTTGGCTCTCGCTCAGGTACCAGCCCAGCAGGCAGCTGACATGAGCTCCACGCAGGCATCTACTCTGAGTGTGTGAAATTACTTTCCCACCCTCCCTACTCACCCTAGCCATGGATTGAAGAGACATTTTTGTCTCAGTGTGTGTACGCCCCACCCTCCCCCAGGCTTTGCCTCCCAGAGAGGTTTAGGCTGTGCTGAGAATTTCTCAGGATACAGGAGAACACAGGCTGGTGGAGGCAGTGACAGTCTGGGTCCTCCAAGGATGGATGTGTGCTATGTCTGTCTGTTGCAGGTGCCCCTCTCCCTCCCCCACCTGACCTTCTCCCCAAGATGGCCTATGAGCCAATGGCACCATCTTTCTATCTGTCACTGTGGGATGCCCTCAAGTACATGGGTAAGGTGAGTGCATGGGCCAGGGAAGCAGGGGCAGCCCCTGGATTGGCAGGCAGGGCCCAGAAGCTCTCCAGGAGGGGTGCTGGGAAGACCAAAGCCAGCTACTTTGTTTGATACTCTGAGGTCCATTCTCCAACTTCAGAGCTGAGAGTGAAAACAGCAGACTGCAATGGGGCACCAAGTGAGAAAGAACAAAAGAATCTGAAAGCAGGAGATCTCATTCCTCCAGCCATCTCTGTCTGGGAAAGAGGGCAGAGGTTGGCAGAGGAAGGTGGTGACCCTTGTCCTGTGAAGAGGGCACCTCCTGGAGCCTATTCTCAGAAGCAGGGACTCACAGTTGATAGTGGTTAGGAATGAAGGCCCAGTAGACTGCAGGGCTCCATTCTTTCATGACATCTCCCTCTTCCTGTCCCTATGAGGCCCCAGGTCTCAGTGTGATGAGAAGTCAGAACAGAAGACAGAGGTTAGCACTCCCTCTTCCTCACCCTCAGTGTGCTCCTCCCAAGCCAGCCAGCCTGCCACATTTATACCAAAGGGCTAGGCTGAGACTCAGCCTGGCCCTGTGTTTACCCTGTGTCTTATGCACACAGCCCATCAAGTCTGAGAAGCCCATCAACATGGAGAACCTGCCAGTCAATGATGGGAATGGACAGGCTTTTGGGTATATTCTGTATGAGACCACCATTGCCTCGTCGGGTGTCCTCCATGGTCATGTGCGTGATCGGGGCCAGGTAGGAGTGTCTCTTCTGAATCCCAGGGACCTTCTACTAACCAGACTTACAGTATATACCTTACTCTCTCTGCCCTCAGAGTCACCTGTCCCCAGTGTGTAAAACGGCTCCTCCCCTGACTCTGTGGCCCTTTGCAGCTATGACCGTGTTGTTCATTTCTTCTCCATGCCTGGCTAGAGCCCCTCCTAGGCAGGCAGGCAGGCACACAGCACTGCCTCTGTCACTGCCTGGTGGAGTCCCCTCTCAGCCACCCTCCTGCTGACCATGGATGCTTTTTGTTTGCTCACTCTGGCAGGTATTTGTGAATACAGTGTCCATAGGATTCTTGGACTATAAAACAACGAAGATTGTTATCCCTTTGATCCAGGTTTGTTATCCTCGGGAGCTGGGTGTGGCTAGCCCCAGCTGCCTCTGTGGAGGCTTGGTGGGATATCATGAGGAAGACCTAGAAGACAGTGGGCTCTTGAATCACAAGGTGTGGATGAAGAGGGCTGGGCGTGGCTTCTTAGCCAGCCAGAGGCTCTCACTCCTATTCTCAGAGCATAGGGATGAACTGGGGTCCAGAAACACACCCTGAGGTACATCAGTGACACTGTGGCTGAGTCATCAGGCAGTTATCATTGGCCACTGTGTTCCTGGCAGGGTTACACCATGCTGAGGATCTTGGTGGAGAACCGTGGGCGAGTCAACTACGGGAATAATATTGACGATCAGCGCAAAGGTGGGTCTCAGCACGAGCTGGGAAGAGCTGCCACTGCTCCACACAGACCTGGGCAGCTACTTCTTCATGCAGCTCATCAGTAGGTTGTGGAGTCCACTGGAGGGAGGGTAAGGCTGAGTGGGCCAGAAGAGCCTAGCTGTGTTCTGACCTCTTCCCCTTCAGCACTGCGCACTTGTGCGTGTGTTCATGGGGAGTCCACAGAGCACTGAACTGGTGGCCTCCAGTCTCTTGGCTCAAGTCTGCTTTTCAGGGAGTCATCGTCTTATTTAGGGATGAGGAGCAAAGAATGGGGTTGTTCGGTGTCCTGAGATGGGCACAGGACCTCTGCCTTCTTGGAGCTCCACCATGCATTTCTCTTCTTCCTCTCTCAGGAAACCTATAGATTGCTTTTCTATGATGAGGAAAAGGAATCAGGGTATATAATAAACAGAATGATTGCCCTTTCTAGGAATTTTGTATCAATTCACTTTATTTTTCTTGGCCTTCTGATCTTTCATGCTTTAATTTAGCTTTTTCTTTCTTTTATGTGGCTACCTAAATGTGGGTGTTTTCAAATAATGTATGAATAAAGAACTCAGGTAAGATAAATCCTGCTGTGGTGAGGAAGACTGCTGACCTTCCCATTTTCTCCAAGCTCTACATTAGTAGAGGAAACTTGCACACCCCTTTTCTGGTTGTATTTTCAGTAGAAATCCTTCTTGGTAGCCTTCACAGAAGTCATGTAGCCCTGACACTGGGACTTCCTTTCCAAAAGGACCTGCAAGTAGCTTGTAGCATATTCCAGGCCAGCCTTTCTTTTCCTGAAAAAGTTCCCAGTATTGGTCTGGGTCTCAGCATTTTCCCAGGTTCCCTCTGGGAGCCCACCTCCTTCCTCTGTTCTGCTAGGGGTTGGAATGATCTCCTGGCCTGACCTTTTTTGTCCATGTTTGCATTTCTGGGGCCCTCATCAAGTGTATCCTGACCCTCTCTGTCAGTCCTGTCCTCTGCACCACAGTTCCATGTTTGCAAGTTGCAGACCTCCCCTCCAGAAATGTGCACACGCACACACACACACACACACACACACACACACACACACACACTCCTACATACCTGTCCCTGTCCCTGTCACTTAAGAGCATCTGTGGGCCCTGTGATGCTTGTCTGCATTCCTCTGCCTGCTGGAATTTCACTCCGGGAACTCAGAGGCTCTACATCCACAGTCTCCTGGGGACCTCCAAGGCCACATAGCTGGCCCTATCCCTGAGGCAGGATTCATTACTGTTTGGAGATGTATAGTTCCACAGTGTCAGATCCCAAGTGGTACTGCCACATGCTGATGTAAATACTTTTAAAATGCCTCTTCAGTCCTGGGTTGGATGGAAGGTTTCTGGCTGAGCTATCTGGTCTGTTAGCCTGGGACCCTACAGATACTGACCTTGAAGTTAGGCCTACCCCCTGTCACTTCTTGGGCATGCAGAGCTTCCCTCAGAGAGGCTAGAGGCCCTACTATCCTGTGACATCTCAGCTCTGTCCCGGTGCTTGGGTGGATCATTCTTCCTACAGACTTGGAAGTCACGTGTTTGCTGGTTACCATCTCATTGGCATGAATAGGAAGCTTTGTCCTGAGTGCAGAGCTCCTTAGGCAGTACCTGCTACAGGAGAAGCCCATACTTGAACTTTCTCAGAACACCTATGGTGGCCTTGGATGTAGCTGGCCAGCTACCTCTGCCTTGGGCTTGCTCATGTTTCCTGGCCTCCTCCCCACAGGTCTGATTGGAAATCTCTATCTAAATAACTCTCCCCTGAAAAACTTCAGAATCTACAGCCTGGATATGAAAAAGAGCTTCTTTCAGAGGTGGGTCCCTTCTTGAGTTCATGTGAACTTGCAGATGATATGCATGGTAGCTGGGACCCAGAAATCCTGTGGGTGCCTGCAGGTATACAGATGGACTGAGGCCCAGTACTTGGACAGGCAAGGGTAGTACCACCCTAGAACCCTGTGCTGTTAGGAAAGGAAGGTCCCTTGTGCCACCTTGCTGCCATTCCTGTGTCCTGGTTGAGAGGCAGGGGATAGGGATGTGGCGCCCTGAGAGTGGAAGGGGTGCCCCCTAGGAACCCTATGAAAATCTGGAACTAGATCTGAGAAAGTCCCTCCCACCCATTCCTGCTATGTTCTGTCCCATAGGTTCACCACTGATAAATGGAGCACTCTCCCCGAAGCACCTACATTTCCTGCTTTTTTCTTGGGTGTCCTCTCTGTTGTCCCTTCCCCTTCTGACACGTTTCTGAAGCTGGAGGTTTGTAGGCCCCTTTCCCTACCCTGGATCTCATGTTTTCCAGGGCTGTAAGCCACAAGCCCTTATGCTTGGCCTGGCTGGAGGCCTCTGGCACCTGGGTTGCCCATCTGAAAGTGCCTTGCTGCCCTCTGGGGGAAAGGACAGGGGAGCAAAGCAGAAGTACCTGGTGGTGCTTCTTGGTGCTGGGTTCCTCTGTCCAGCCAGTGCTTGGGTACCCTGCCTGGGAGGATCAGAGTTAGCAGAGTGGGGCAGAACACACCAGCTTTGTGGTCTCTGAAGCTGAGTGAAGAACATAGGTTGTTTGTCTGACTGCATCTGACTTCTGGTGTGTTGTTCCTTCCCTGGCTCTTGTGGTAGACTAATGCCCCACCACTCTGTTTTAAGGGCTGGGAGAAGGGGGTTCTGTTCGTCAATGGCCAGAACCTTGGACGATATTGGAATGTTGGACCCCAGGAGACCCTCTACCTCCCAGGGGTCTGGCTGAACCCAGGAGACAACCAGGTGGGAGCACTTCTGATTTCCTCTACTTTTCCTTGCGACTTCTTTCCCACCCCTCTCTTCCTGGCGTCAAACTGCTTCCCTGGGAGCCTTTGGTAAGGACTGGGGCAAGGGAAAAATTCTACCCAGGCTTATCCTTTCCCTCCCAACCCTGCTGCCTTACAGCCTCCTGATCTGGCTCTAGGACAAACCCCACAGCCCAGCCTCTCTCTCCCACAGGTCATTATTTTTGAGGAGACAATGGCAGGTCCAGTGGTGCAATCCACTGACATCCCCCACCTGGGCAGGAACCAGTACATTCACTGAGCAGCAGCCCCGTGCCTCCTTCTTGGACTTGCTATCTTCACCTCCCTGTAGGAGTCTCCTTAAGTAGCATTCTCAGGGACCTGAGGGCCACAGTCTACCCTTGGTCTGAACCCTCCACCTGGGGGTCCTGGAGAGCAAGGTGGAAGGCATGGGGGACCCCTTGCCTCTAGATGGCTCCTTGGCCTGGCTTTGTGGCTGGTACTTTCCCACCTCCTTGCCCTCATGGGATAGGCCTCAGGGATGTCTCTGAGATGTGGGAATGTTTAGTCAGATACCAGTGATGAATGCTGGGTCCCCAGACAAGGTGCTGAAGCTGGGGGCCTCTCCCACTCTGGAGTAAAAGCCCTGCTGGTCAGTCTGCTGAACACAGGTGTGCTCTCAAATGTCCAGGGCTGTACCCCACATGGCCCCTTTCTGTCCCTGAAGTTGTGGGTTTGTCACTGGTTGTAGAGGATAGGGAAGGGGGCAGTCTCATCTGAGTCAACTTTATTTTTTTCTTCACTACCCTCTCTGAGCTGCCTCTGGGATTCTGGAAGACACTCCATTTGAGAAACAATGTTCTCTCTTTTTCACTCCTGCAGTCTGTCTGATAGGATGACACACTAAACTTAAGAGAAACAGAAATAGCCACTCACTCTCCTGAATTAGAAAGCATTTCCAGTTGTACTCAATGAGAAGTATACTTTGAAGGGAAATGTGGATTGTAGCAGAAAGTCCACCCCACATCTCACTTCAAGGGATAGAAAGTCAGAGGTCCAGCTAAGTGACATTGGGCAGGTGGCCCCCAGGGAATGTTGGGGGTAGCCAGATGGTCCACAGGTCTAGCCCAGGCATTGTCCCCAGTTTGGTATGTCCCCTGCCTTCTGTAACTAGGCAGCAGGAAGAAAGGTAGCCTTCCTGTGCAGCTGTCTCCTTGTCCAGACTAGAGGCTCTTTCTCTGAGATAGCTCAGGTTCACTGTCCTGAATTGAATAAAGCAATAGAGATTAACCAAACCCTCTTTGCCAATGTGTCTGACTTATCTGTGCCACTCTAAGCCATTGGGGAGGGCATCGTAGGGTCAGGTACACATTTCACTGCTGGTACTTGAAGATCTAGATACTGACCCTACCCAACTGGTGCCAGTCTGTACCCCGGGCTTCTTAGCACTCCTTGAAATACTGCTGGATTGGAAGGGTCACTGGAAAGGAGAGGCCAAATGCAAATCCATTCTCATGAAGATGGACAGGATTAAAAATGCACCAAACAATCAAGAACACTAAGTTAGGTATGGTGGTGGGTAGTGGTATTTTCTTCATAAACTACATTTGGCATGCATTACCTAAAACTAATTATCTTCAGTAATAGTCAAAGGCAAAACAGCGCACCTGTTTTGAGCACAGTGCTTTCATGGGGTTGGGAAGAGTGGAGCAAGGAGCCATAGCCTACAGGCAGAGGGCAGGATGCCCAAACACAGGATCCATAAGTGAGGGTACCCCTGCTGCCCAAGGGTCCCGTGCTGGGTAGAGAAATGAAGCTTATTAAAGTTTAGGTTGTGGACAGTGGAAGGAGAGAAAGACAGAGGTACAACCCCTAATTTTGTCCACACTCATGCACCAGCTCTTTCTGAGCTCACTGGAATGGTAGGCATTGAGTTAAGAGGTGGTTGATCCCAGACTCCCTTGGGTGTAGCCTGAGCCATGGAACGATGTCACAGTGTCACTTTATTGTGCATTACATAGCAGCAAGGTTTCTGCAAAGCTCAGCTCTGCTGGAAAGTGTGGCAGGGAATTGAAACTTAACACAGGGCTTCGTTCCTATCCATACTCACTGCAGTGGCCATACCGGTGAGGCCTGTGGCTTTGTAAACAGCCTGATGCCAGTACCTTTCGATGTTGGTCCCCATTCACGTGCCAGGTGCACGGGAAGCTGTCCCCTCACCATCTCCATATGTGTAGCAGGCATCTGAAACCGAATTCCGATTCCCCCCACATGGCCCCTCCTGTACTCTGTCTCATGTCAAGAAATGGAAGTTCTCTTCTGTGTGCCTGTGATTATTTCTGGCTCTTTTCTTTATATCCTTCTTCCATTCCCTTCCTGGCTTTCCCCCTAAAACATACCTGCAATTCAGCCACTTCTTTCTGTCCTGAAGCTTGCACCCTCAGAAGGCCTGCCATGGTCTCTACCTGGGTTTTTGCAGGACCTGCCTTCCTGCTGGTCCTTGCTTTCTCCATCTGTCAGCATGAAGAGCAAAATCATTCTTCTAGAAAGCCAGTTGGATCATGTTGGTCCCCTGTGCTAAACCCGCCCATGCCTTCTTGTTTTACACAAGGTAGAAACTGACAGCTTTACCCACAGCACCATCTTATGTGCCTCCTCGTCTCCCACCACACCTCACCCTCTTCCCTTGCCCAATCAGTTGGAGAAGCAGGAGCTTTCTGGATGAGCTGTGAACATGCTAAGTGCCCTCCTGCCTGACAAGAGCTCTATTTGGAGGATGCTCTGATCCTATGAACTGCATGTCAGGCTGTTGCTGCTCTGCTCAAAATCACTGCTTTGGGGTGACCTTTCTGACCGCCCCACTTGGAACCTTAGCCACTCTCAGTGCTGCTACACTCCACTCCCCAACAAGGTCTCTCCTTACAGCAGATCACACTTGAAATGCTGTGCCTTTGTCAGCTGAGTCCTCTTGATAGAGGGTGAGCTACATGAGGACCAGGATTTTGTTTTCCTATGGCTGTGTGCTGGCTTTTAGAACAACACCTGGTCATAGTAGGCACACTGTGAATACTTGTTAGATGACTAAATCAATAAATGAGAATAAAATAAGGCAGGGCCAAAGAGGATTTTGACTGTTAAAAACCATATTTGACTTTTAATTTTGAAAACAAATTACATTTAAATGAAAACAGAGCAGATGGTGCAGCTGCCTGGGCCTCACGCTTACCCCAGCCTCTGCCCTGGGAATGCCTAACCCTGGCCCCACTGCTTTGGGCCGGCTTGCCAGCAATGGGAACAGGGAGTAGCCTGGGTGTGGAGAACAGGTTGCTGTCATGGACTAGTTCTGATTCATAACAAACTCATTCCCAACAAAGAGAAGGCTGCAGTCCACCAGGGTTATAATTATAAATAAATATACATGCACTAAGGGAGGATATTAGGCAAAAAACAACTGAACTAGCATCTGCCAAAAAAATTCCCTATTTTGTTGTTCACTGTCAATTTCCTGAAAATGAGCCCTGGTTTCTGGCTAAGAAGATTGCCTCAGACCAGCCCATCTGACCTTGGCATTCAGGGCTGCTTTCATGAGTGAGGCAGTAGAGTGCCCAGATGGAAGTTCACTCGCTGGTGTATGTCCTGTGCCCACCTGCTCCCTCTCCCATGCCACCTCACTTGATGCCAGGGATCTGTTTCCAAGTGTCGAGGTTGGGAAGATGTCCTATGAGGTGGCTCTGGACCTGATCCCATCAGGTGGTCTCGTGAACACCATGGGATGTGAAGTCCATTTCCAGACAGGCAGCCAATGCTATGCTCTGAAAGTTAGGTCGCTGCACTGAGTCCCACCCAACCTGGGATTGGGTTTTCAGTGGTCCACAGATGTGTCCTGTGAGTTTTAATGGAGTAAGGGGCTATTAGCAGTTAAAAAATAAACACCTCTTCAGTGGGCTTGGGCCCTTTCCTTTTCCTCCTCTTGGGAGAAAAATTGTGCTTCCAACCTGCAGGAGAATGCTCTGGATCACCACCAGAGGGCCTGTGTGGGTTGCAGGCCGGGGCCTGTCCAGCGCCCGCCAGTGGAGGGCAGCCGCTCACTGCACACTGTTCTCTCGGGGTGGAGAAGGCAGCAGGACAAGAGGAGAGCTGGCTCTGCGAGTTCCCAACTTAGAGAGAAGTGAGATTTCTTTCCTATTTTTAAAAATGAATGATTTCCAAAGCAGTGTATGCTCAGGTCTCTTCTCAGTGCTCAGCGGTTGTCTGCTCTCTTTCCCTAGATCCCTCTTCCATCCCCTCCTACACACACACACACACCAAGACTGGGCAGGAGGACCTCGGGGTTGCCCTAGCCTTCCTCCGCTCTTTGGCCAAAGGAGCTTTTGCCTGCCCACCACTGCTCCTCCAGCCCTGAGGTCTGAGGGTGTTGAGGAAGTGGGCCTCTCCCTTTCTGGGTCCAGGCCAGGCAAGCAGCTTCGCAGCCCAGGGCTGTGGGAGGCAGTGTGTGGACAGTGGGGTCGTGTGGTTCTGGGTGCAGGTCAGTCGGTGACCTGTGCTGGCTCTGGGCTGCCTCCTTGCCAGTGCTGGAGGAGAAGGCTTGAGGGAAGTGGGCAAAAGGGAGGGGCTCCGCTCCTGTCACAGCCTGAGGTACAGGGGTTGCCAGCAGGCCCAGGCTCCCCCATGCAGGGCTAAGTGCCAGTTGGGTTCAAAGACAGCCTGATGCTCTGTAAACATGGACCGGAGGAGAGCCAGAGGTATGTCTGATTTGGGAGCAGTGCTCAGGAAGAGCAGGTGCCGGGGAGGGGCATGGGGCATGTGTGATGCCCCTGGGCTTCTCTCTTGTCTTCTGTACTCCCTGGCAGCCTGTGTGGTCGTGCAGAAGCAGGGAGCCAGCATGGGCTGTGTCCCCTTGACTGTGGGTCTTCTCACCTTCCTCCCAGCCCCATGTGGGTGCCCAGGCCCTGTCCATGCAGGGACCTAATCCAGAGTGTTCTGGGCACCAGCGCTGCTGGCAGCTGCATCCCTCAGCCCTCAGTCTCTCAGGCCCTGGGTCATGTTGGATGGAGAGAATAGGTCTGGGATTTCTGTGCTTAAATTCTCTGTTCTTTGTCCTGGCAACAAGCTGGGCCCCAGAGAGGCCTCCAGAATAGCAAGCAGGTGATGATGCTTCCTCGGGACTCTGCTGTGGAGGCCCAGCAGCCATGGGGAGAGGATGGAGGCTGAGAACAGGGTCTGAGGAGCAGGCTCCTGTGAGGCAGAGGAGAAACCAGAGGGGTCAGCCTGGGTAGGATCATAGAGGGAACAGCCAGCATGGCTAGCCACTTAGTCTGGAGCCCCAGATGGGGCCACTGGAGTCCACAGAGCCCAAGCCCTCCTTGCACTCTTTTAGGGGGCAGGTGGGGAAGGTTCCCAATGACTAGGTAAGGGCAGGGGGCTTGAGACAAGGGTCTATACTGATTCCTTCTAAGTGGCATTTCCCAAGGTGACTTTGCAGGTTCAGGGGACAAAACAGGCAGAGTGAATGTCCCAATCCCTGTGGGCAGGGGGCTTCAGGTGTCCTGGGGCCTGAGGACAGATGTGTGGGTGCTCAGTGAGCTCTAGCCTTCACATATACAGCCTAGAGAAGGGAGTCGTGAGTAAGGCATGCTTTCATGAGGCAGGTGAGGTCACAGAGGAGCCCTCTGGATGCTCTGGCCTGTTTGGTCACTGAGCACCACTCACACACGCCAGGGCATTGCCCTGGGCAGGTTATTTCACTCCTCAGAAGCTATTTCTTTACCTCTGAACTATGTAGAGATCCTGTGGCCTACCACTACAGAGAGATATAAAGAATAAAATAAAAATAGAAAAACTTAAATAGGACTTGTTAGGTTCCCCAGACTGTCAGGGCCTCTGGCACGGATGAAGAAACTGAGGCAGAGGAGTAAATCAGTTCAGACAGAGAAAGGTGATAGGTCTGGGTATGGAAGCAGGATCTGGGCCCATGAGCCACTGGCTTTTGAGAGCCACAGGGTTACTGGGTGGAGCAGGTGCATGGCAGAACCCCTTCCAGGGGGACGAGGCAACCTCAGGAACGAACCTGCTGTGCATGTCTGAGTAGCGGTCTCTTGCTGTGGGCTAGGGTACAGTAAAATGGTGAGCGAGGTGATGCCATCCCAAGTGTCTGGTGGCAGGACTTCACTATGTGGGTGCAATCTGGCACCTGCCACCTGTCAGATGAACAGGAAGGGGACTTTAGCTACACCTCTTCCTCTCTTGCTCACATTTAGCCCTGTCCTCCCACAAAGACCAAGAGGAGGGAGGCTGAGGCAGGAGGACCATGAGTTCAAGCCCAGCCTGGGCAACAGTGATTTAGGAAGAACCTAAATGAGGGAATGGAAGGGACTGGGGATGTGGCTCAGTGTGAAGGGATCCCCAGTAACACACACACACACACACACACACACACACCACCAACAACAGGAGAAGCCCCAGTACTGCACTGCCCAGCTCCTCACCTGGCCTGGGCTGCCTGATCTCCTACCTGCATCCTGAGGCTCAGATCTCCACCGAGGGGTCAGTGAAGCCCTTCTTGCCCTCATTCACCAGCACTGGCTTCTCTGTGCGTGTGTGCCAGACCAGGATCTGTGTCCAGAAACAGGAAATGAAGTGGGGCCGTTTCCTGACGTCACCCAGCCCCTCCCTGTTCCCTCCTATGACCTCGGTATTTCTCACAGCCCTCCCCCTCTGCCCTTGTTCCCTCAAGATTTCTCAGTTGTTATTTATTTCTGCCTACCCCCTCATTCTTGCCATGTATACATGTGATGCATTGATGCATTCAAAATATCTATTGGAAAGGAGAATCTAAAACGACGGAGTACAGATAAGACCCAAGATCTCCCAAGTGTGTGTGCATATGTGCATGCGTGTGTGTTTGTATACTCAACAGCAAGATCATGGGACACCATTGTTCTGATGGGGAGCAGTAATCCTTAGTCATGTCTACCTTATGGCCATCCTTCCCCATTTCCCTGCCTGCCATAGTGTGGCCTCCTCACCAGCAATAGAGAAATTGCCTTTCCTGGTGGGAGTTTCAGAAAGGCAAGGTTATTTCGAGGCTAGTTTCCTTCCCACTTCTGTAGAGAGGGTCTGGATGGGCTCAGGGACAACTACCTTGCACCTACTGGCTCTACAAGTGCTCCTACCTTGGTGCAGTTGGCTGCCTTGGGCTCCAGGTCATTGAGGGTGACGAGCTCTCGGAGCAGGCTGCTTTCCTGGTAACCTCCCTTCACGCCGCGCAGCTTGAAGTAGGCCTGGCTCCGCTGTAGGATGAGCCGCAGGTTGACGGCGAATCCAGCCATGTCTATTGCAAATGGTCGGTGGGGGTCGAACACTGTCTTCCAGCCAACCACCTTCCCTGCCCCGTTCACCCGCGGGGCCTCGTACCGAAGGCCACCAACAAAAGCAACTGGCCACACGGACACCCTCCTGGTGCTGCGCATCTACAAGGGAGGAGACGGAGTCAGGAGGGCCAATCTGTGGGCAGGAACAGCCCTCACAGTCTGGGGCGTGCGGTGCGTGGCAACTGAAGACGCGGGGGCCTCTGCCTTCTGCTGCCTCCGAGCCCTGACCATTAGACGCGGTGCTCACCTCCGAGGTGCAGGCCTGCTGCTGTGTTCTTGCACAACACTTCGCAGTCCTGCCACGAATTGGAGTGACCCCCCCGCTCAATTCGCACCACCTCTGAACCCCGAGGGAGCTCAGACTGTCCCACAGGAGCAACAGTTTCTGGTCACCACACTGAACACCCCCAAATCAAACCTCCTTCTGGATAAGACTTCTATGGCTGGGCTTGTAGTTTGGGGGCTCCGAACACCACCTGTCTTTCCTTTAAGTGGTGGGAGATGGTTTGGCCCACGGGGAGGCTTTCCACTCTTCTCTGGTTCTCTGCCATCTGCACAGACCCAGTTGCCCACTCTAATCCCTCTCCCAGGCCCGCCCGCCAGTCCCCTTCCTGACACCCTCGCACCTCCTCGAAGAGCTCCAGGCTGTAGGTGTTGTCGTCATCTGCGAAGTACACCACGCCAGGCTGGGTGGAGTTTCGCGGGAAGGTCTCCCTCAGCCAGCGCAGGGCCAGGTTGCGCTGCATGGTGCCCCTTGGGATGCGTGGGTCACGGGCGTCGCCTCGCAGCTTGTAGTTGCGGGGTGTCTCCACGTGCAGGTGTGTGTAGTTGAGGCCAGTGTCTCGAAGAAGGCGCGCGGTCAGTGGGGTGCGGCGCGGTGCGTCCTCCACCACCAGCCAGTGCAGGTTGGGCACATGCAGCAAGGTGTTAGCCATGCGCGTGAGCTCGGCCTTCTGCACCGGGCGGCTGTAGGTGGGCGTCACCACGTGGATGGTGGGCAGCGTGTCGGACCAGGGTGGCGGCCGCGTGTACACATACTCCGTGCGCACCACCTCCACGATGTCGCGGTCAGACATACAGTACTCCCTGGGGTCGGGCGCTTCTCGCCTGGGGTCACCGCCCTCATCTGCGGAATTGGAAACAAGGCGCATGGGATCAGGAGCGCTGGGATGCCCCCCCCATCCAGGGTGGAGAGCAGCACCCTGACAAGGAAGCCCTATCCTCTGCCCCAGAGGGGCGGCAGCGTCTGCTGGATGTGCGAGAGCTAGAGCCAAAATCTGCATCCCTGGGATTCTCAGGGGATTTTCTTCCTGCTGACTCCCAGGATGACACAAATAACCTCTTCCTCCTCTAACACTTGACAGCCCTGCCGCTGCTGTTTGAGTGCAGCTGGCAGCATCCCAAGCTTGCATGCTCTGTTCTTGAGTGCACTGGGTTTTCTACGACAAACTTCCCTGACCCTCACCTCCCTAGTGAGGCCACATCCACATCCGATGGGGCCAGCCGCACTGCACCGTGGCACTGCCACACTCATGCTTGGTGGATGCCACAGGGCCAGAGCAGTGTGTTGCAGCATGCAGTGGCCCTCACAGAACCTGAGGTGAGCTGCCTCAGATTTTTCACTAACTCTAATTGGGTGGGGCCTCTTCCCTCCTGGTTTTATGTAATCCAGTCTTTGAATTTTAGCTTAGAATTTAGTGTCTAACTGCAGCATTTGATTCCATTGGGTTCTGCCCGCAGTTGTCAAGAGGGTTTTGCATCCTGAAAGTCATTCCTGATTTTATACACTTTTACATTTTGGAAGGTATGAAGTTACATGGTGGAGCCTTTCCTCTTTTGTGGTGCCTGTCCTCTGATCTGCACTTTCTGTACACTCTTATTTGGCCCCGGGGACACTGTCAGCTCCACTGTCCTAGCATCCAGCTTCTCTTTCCTGTCTCCTTTCTGGGGGTGACCTCCTACTGAGGAAGCTCCAGCAACCAAGGTTTTCCTTACATCCTAGACATTTTCCTCATGGGAAATCCAACAGTCGTGTTAAAATGAGCCATGGGGGCCACTGGTATTCTGGTTTTTGTGTTTGAAGGGATTCTACATAGAAGCATGGCCTTTGATGCTCATGATGAGCCATGGTAGCAGGGAGGTGATAGGCATAGGATAGACCTAGCAGCCTGGGTGCCCAGGCTTAGACCCTACCCTTCTCTCATTACTAACTATGAGCTCTTGAGGAAGTACTTGGCTTCTGGTGCCTAGATTTCAGGGACGGTAAAATGGAACTATTAATAGCATCCACTTTATTGAGTTACTCTGTGGATTAATGAGTAAATGCACATTCTGATCTCAGAGCACTGCCAGACACAGTGTGGATTATTTCCTCTTGTGTAGGATGCTAGCTGCCCTACTTCCTCCTGGCTCCCTGTGAGCACAGTGAGGATGGAAAGAACACGGTCACATAGAGGATGCTGGTTGGACCTTTCTATTCTGCCCCTGGCCCACCACTCTTCCTGGCTGCCTGGACGGTGTGCAGGGTATTTGTGTGGAGTCTGATACATTTGAATCTGGAAGATGAGCTGGCCTTGGTGCTTAGCAGCTGGGAACCAACTACCTGGGCCACAGATAGGATGCCAGGAAAGAGGAGGGAGCAGGGAGGAGAGCAGTACAGTTGCAGCTCATCAAAGGAGGCTTTTTGGAGGAATTCTGGGTCACAGTGAAAAAAGAACAAGCTTGAAGACGGATGCATGTCCAAGATTCTGAGCAGGATATAAACTTTAATCTATCCTGCAGTCAAAAAAGGAAACAGATGTCTGGGAGAAGATTTAGAGCTATTTGCCTAGTCTCTGCTCTCCAGATAACCCTAAACAGGTACAAGCCTGTGCCAGGGAAAGGCCTCTCATGTGGGACTCCTGCATACCACCCTTCCCACTGGCTTTAGAGAATCTGCAACTTTGAGTCATGAATGCCCGTTGTGATCCTAACTTCATTCACCTTTAGAATCCACTCAATCCACCCATCTTGGCTTGCCCTGGGGAGACAGGATGCCAAGCCATCACCTTCAGGCATAGCAACAGTGCTTAGCAAAACAGCCCAGCTACTCTGACCCTAGCTCTGCCAAGAATGCAATGGTCATTCATAGGAAAATGGATACATATTGAAGATATACTCCTAAGTGAAATAAATAAGTCACATGTGTAAATACTGAATAGTTTCCCTGGTGTGAATAATCTGCAACAATGCATAAGATTCTAATAAGATTACTGACATTTAGAAATGGGAAGAAAGGAGCTAAAGGTGTAGGGAAGGTGGGATGGGTAGGGGAAGAGTAAAAAGGGAAAAGAAAAAAATGTGAGAGAATGAAAAGATGAAAATAAAGTGTTTGTAGATGGGGAGGGGAGGAGGGGGTGAAGGGAGGGCAGAGGTAAGGGGAAAAAATGAGAATCAAGACTTGTCATGTAAAGGTACAAGATCCCAACAATGAATGTATCCCTAAAATGTACCAATAAACTCAATTAAAGCTGAAAAAAAAAAGAATACAATGGACATAATATTATGTTGCTTTGTATATGGTAATTTAACCCCTTGGGAGTGATGTGTTTTTAGGATAACCATGATTCTAAACTGACAGGCTCGAAAGAGAGGTGCTAGAGTCAGGAGCGGAGAGTACCATCAGGTGGAGAGGTCCAAAGTGGCCAACATGGACAGCAGGGCTGCAACAATCTTGAGCTTGGCCTTTCTTCAAGGAAGCTGCAGGGACTGCAGGAGGCTTTGCATGAACGCTTTCAATTGTCATTGAACCTTGGGGAGTAGCAATGCTTGCTCTGTGAATACAGCCTGCATCCGAATCCCTTGGGACAGGAGACACCCAGGCCCAACTCCAGAGCTACCTGTCTGTTGCTGAGATGGGCTTGGGTACTTTCTTGTTTTACCTATATGAGATGAGTATACATTGAGCTGTGAGTATGGCTCAGTGACACAGTTCTTGTCTAGCATGCATGAGGCCTTGGGTTCTATCCCTAGCACCTCGTCAAAAGAAAAAAAAAGAAAGAAAGAAAGAAAGAAAGAATAGGATAATAAACATTGCAAGGGGAGAATTGCTGCTTGCCTAAAAGTGTTCATCCTCCCCCAGAAGCATGAGACTAAAGGCTGAGGAGTGAGGGGCAGCTGGATGTGGGGTACATGAAAGTGCTGGAGTATAGGGAGCTCAGGTATAAGAGAAAAAGGCAACCTTGGGACTCAGAACCAGGAGAGCCGGTGGCTCAATTCCAGTGCTTCCTGGCAGGACACTTGATAGGTCAGAATCTCCTAGGCAAGAAAAGGGGACACATAACACACTTTTCTTGAAAGGTTTTAAAACACCATAGAGACTCTGAGAGGCTTAGCAGACCTCTCAAAAAATAAAGGGGTAGGATATAGCTTAGTGTGATGGCTCCGGGTTCAGTCTTCAGGCACTACAAAGAAAGGCCTCACAGTACAGGTGTTGAGTGTGGCTCAGTGGTACAGTGCTTGCCTGGCGTGCTGGAAGCCCTGGGTTCTACCCTCAGTGTTGTGAAAACACAAAGAACAACAGAAAACATATCTGATAAAATCCAGTTCTCCTCATTCCCTCTCACCTGCTGCTGAGTGGTCTGTTCCTTTGGTGAAACTGGATGTAAAGCTGTGTGTGTGTGTGTGTGTGTGTGTGTGTGTGTGTATCTTATTTTCTAAAATTTTTGTATAATTAATGCCTTGACATCTCAGGGCCTTGCAGACCTGAGAAAGGACCCTCCCAGGGGTACTAATTCCTAGTGACAGTACAATGCCTGAAACACACCTTTCATACACAAATGAACCAATCCAGAGCCCTTGCCCCAAACCACCTTTAGCAAACTCAGACACAAGCCAATCTTCCCCTGCCCTGAATTACCGCACAGCCAAATACTGGATAATTAGAAACCACTTCATATCCTAGAACCCACTGAAATGATTCAAATGATCCACTTCTAAGTCTGTTTGGCTGCTTGCTCCCCTTTCCTTCCCGCTGAAACCACAATAAAGGCTTTGGCACCCACCCCTTCTCCAGATCTGTCCCCAGGCTGACCCAGTGCTTCCCCTTAGGTCCTGCCCAGTGTGGCCCCTCTCCTTGCGAACTCAGAATAACAAATTCTTTCAATGCAGTGAACTTAGTGTCATGCAAATTAAAACAAATCCCAGGTTCATTTTACAACTGCATGTGGGAGCTTCTACCTGATTTCCAGAGTGAGGGTGAGATCCCAGAAGGGTAATATTAACCCAGATGATCCTCAGGGATCTCCTAGCTACTTAATACCTTACAACAAGAACCTGTCCATGGATAAGGGAGGCTGAATGGGACAGAGTGGGCTCACCCTTGTGCATGGCGAGCAGGGGTGCCAGGGTGGTCTGGTGCCACACGGTGATGAGCAGTGTCCAGGGCAGCACGATGAGGACGATCGCAAGGATGTCCCGTCTTTTCGGCATCTCCAAGGCTGGCTGCACCCACAGCTCCTCATTACCTGAGTGGTGGTAAGGTCAGGAGATGGGTGGCCACGGAGCAGCAGCAGCAAAGGGGAGAAAAGAATAGGCATGGGCCGGCCGGCTAGGCATGGAGAGAACAGAGAAGCTGAACGCTGGCTAGCAGGTCTTACCAGCACTCACAACCCACCCATTGCGGAAGCAGGTTTGGAGAATCCTGGCCGAGGAGTCTGAGAAGGGGTGGTTGTCCAGGGGCAGGGTCAGGAACCCTCGGAAGTGGACACCTGCAAGAGAGAGTGAGAGAGGATGGCCAGAGAGCTGGGCATGGGGGCATCAGCATCAGAAGGAGTTTCTGTTCCCCCAAGGACCTCTTCCTTCTGCCTGTCTGGGTCAATGAGGCTGTGCCTTTCCCACTAGCACCAGGTGTGGTAATGATGGACTTCAGAGACAACTGAGAAGTCTGAAATGTGCTGCCCATGAGCTATTGCACCTCTGCCAGGTACACCAACTCTGTACCACAGTTTTGTCATCCGTAAAGTTGGGCCTTACTTCCCAAGGTTCTCAGAGTTAAACAGTACCAGCTGCCCCTGATGTCAGTGCATGAGAAACCAAGCTACTATGATGTCCAAATGGTCGGGCCTGGGGGCGTTTCATGGCCTGGACAGTAGGGTCAGAGTTGGAAGGCCTTCCCTGAGAGTAAGGAATGTGTGTTTTAGAGCTAGGTTGTAGCAAATTCTTGTGGAAATTCGGGCTAGGGTGGGCAGCAGCAGGGATAGGGGGTGATCTTGTGGCTGCTAGGTCTTGGGGAGACACTTCTCAGAAACAGCAGTTGCAAGGCCCCAGGAAAGGCACCCCAGTGAGAAGAATGTGCGTTCCATTCTGCTGACCATCTGTAGGCAGCCACCCCCTGTAAGACTTGTTCAGTCCGGTGACAAGGAGACTCAGTGTATCAAGTTCACGGCCATCTTAGAAGGTGTCACATTTACTTCTCCTGCCTTCACTTCTGAGTCGCGCTATGCAGATGCAGCTGGGGTCTGTAGGGCGGAGGGGAGAGGGCAGTGGGGCATCCCGGCAGCCTTTGAGGTGCCACCATCCACAGTGCCCACTGGCTGTAGCCACAGCCTGCCTGTGCTCTCCTCCTGAGGGGGTGGAGAGGCATGCCCACAAAGTTTCTGCCACAGCTTTGGGGAGAGTGTGCTGCATTTCTCCATCTTATTCTTCACTAGTTCTGAGGCCTGCTGGAAGACCCAGGTCTGCCTCCCAGTAAAGAGCACTTTGGTTCTGTTGCCTGCCCTTCTTACCAAAGGCCCAATGACTCCACAGTCTGTGGAAAGAGGGTGGCAGGCACCCCTCATTCCCTAGGTGGGAAGGAACACAGAGTTAAGTATCATGGACCTGCAGGGAGGGCCATTGTTCTGCCTGGGTGTGGCATCCCCTTCCCCTCCTCTCGCTAGCCTGGCAAGTGACACAGCCCAGTGCCAACACCATGGAGCATGTGGGAGTCCTGTGTGAGAGGCAGAGTGACCTCATGCCACACCCTCTGGACCAGGGTCCTGGCCCCCTCACCTAGGCCCTAGCAGGGCTGCACAGGCCTTTGGGTCAAGGCTGCGTGTTGGCTGACACAATTTTAGTGCACTTCTGATGAAGTGTTAAGGTCTGAAGCTTATGCTGAAAGTTGCCAGTCACCATGGTAGTGCTCACAGGGGCACTTAAAGAAATGATGTGGTCATTTAGAGGGTGAATGCCATTCTCACAGGAGCAGTACCATTCTCACAAGAGCAGGGAATCATAAGGCAAGGTTGTCCCCCCTGCATCTCTGCTTTCTGCTGTGACTTGAAGCAGCACAAGGTCCCCTGCTGGCACCATGGGCCTGGGCTTCCAGACTCCAGAACTTTGAGCCAAACATATACCTTTTTACTGTAAAGTACCCAGGCTCAAGTCTGTTACAGTGATAGAATGCACGAAGATAGGAAAACTGGGCTTGTCTGGGCCTTCTAAAATAGCTGAGAAGATTTTTTTGTGTCCTCAGAGACTTGAAAGCAGCATGCTCAAATGTTGCTGCCCTTTGGGAAGGTTCTGATACTAGGAAGGAAAAAGCTAAGGAAAGAGGTGAGTGTAGGACACCGGGCAAGTCTGTCAGCTCCTTCTTGTTTTTATGCCTCTTCCTTCTGGTCAGCTGCTTTATCCCACGGCCCTCACCTCTGACACCTGCTCAGTCCTCAGCTTGTCTGCACTGGCTGCCATTAATGATAACAGGATTTCCTGTTGCAGTCTGAAGCCCAAGTGCTGGGCTCAGTGCTAACACACCTGCTGGCAGTGCTTATAGCCGCTCTGTGTGGCTGTACTGTTGTCATCCCTGGTTTACAGCTGCATCCACAGAGGCCAGAGAAGGCAATCTACCCTCGGTCAAAGAAAGAAATGGTGGAGCCAGAATTCAATCTGTCTGTGTGTTTCCTGTCACTGAGAATGTGAGATGGGCCGGGCTCAGGCTGGACAAGGGACTAAACACTTTCTCTGGTCAGATAAGTTATGAGCCACCCTCCTAGGCCACAGTGGTCTGTACCATGGATGTTTGGAACTGGGAGCAGGGAGGAAAAATGGAGGGCAAACAAAAAGTGGGATGTGCAAGGGGGTCCATCCAGTGTTTTGGTCAAAATATCCATGAGAAGAAAGGGAGGGGAGTAAGCAAGAAAAGCTCTAAAAATAAACTTAGCCATAAACCCAGTTGTGCATTAATTACTTTGGAAGCCATTATGGCTTGAAAACCCCATAGCTTTAATGGAGGCTATTATAAGCATAGTGGCAAAATCCTGGAGCTAATTACCGGGCGGTTATTAGTAGAACAGAGCGTGCCCCAGCTGTGGAAAAAGTATCCGGCCAGCAGGGGGTGGGGTTGTGGGAACTGGGACTTCCACTTGTACAGAGGGCCTAGGGCTGGGGCTCCGTCTACCCTGAGTCTGAGATGGGGCTCTGAGGAGGGCCAGGCAGGCCATCCCCTAAGTCCTGCAGCTTCTGCTTGGGCTAAGAAGGGTGGTAGTTGCCTGTGGTCACAAGCCGAATCAATCAAGGACCTCAGAGAGGCTTCTGGCTTTGGATGGGAGAGACAGAAGAATAAACAACAAAGAGGAGATGCTGGTCAACAAGGAGGGGTGCCGTGGGAGAATGGGATGTTCAGGGCAGGGGTGGGGTGTGCAGCCCGGATCCTCTGAGGTTGTGACTTGATAGCCCAGTGCTGATACTCATGCCTGTGACTGACCCCGACACCAGCCAGTGTTCTCATAACCTCTGGTGGAAGGAGACAAAGCTGCATTGTGGACAGAATGGGCAAGGCTTAGTGGAGGACAGACACTGAGTGGGGAGTAGGAGCAGGTGGCAGGGCCACATCCCAGTTCTTCCTCGAAGCTGTGGCCCTGATGCTCATCCTGCTTGACCCCTGCCTTCATCTTTAAGGCATGGGGGGTGGTTGGAAGAGTTTCAATGAACTTTCAGTTTTTCCCTTATGCCAACTTGAAGCTAAGGCAGTTGAGGCTCTGAGAGGATGGAGAAATAAGTCAGGTGAGGTGCAGGTGGGTATCCTGGCCAGTGTGAGGTTAGAGGGCCAGTTTAAAGCTCCTCACAGAATGCTGTTTTGATGAGAGAGTCAATAAGCCTGTAATTGGCATGTCCAGGAAAACTCTCCCACAGGAATCCCTCTGCAGGTATTAGGGACTTGGGCTGTGAATGAGAACATGGGTTGCCTAGGACTTGGATGGAAAGGCTATTATTATTCCAGGCTGTCTGGGTGAGGTGGGGCTCAAGCCAGGCTGGACATTCAGGGAACAGCCAGGCCTGAGGGGCCAGGGCAGTGCGTGAGGTTGGCTCAAGGCTTGCCATTCCGCAGGTTTGGAGCAGCTTTCTTCTAATCCTGCAAGGTGCTCAGTGGAGAGCCTCTACCGCACCCCTTGTCCCTGAAGAGGAAGCTTGCTGAATTCCACTCCACAAAGAGTAACTGCGCATCTGTATATCTGTAGTGGGCAAGGTGCCATGTTAGATCTGTGAACAATACAGCAGAGTACACAGAGCACCCCAAAGCAGGGCATGACTGAGGTATACGTAAAGTTTGAGAGTTGTATGTGTGCAGTATGTGTGTGAGCATGTGTATGACAAAGACTGGTTACAGACAAGCCCACGACCCACCCATTCCGCCTGTTTCTGGAGGACGATCAAAGCCTTCCTACCCAGTAGGACAGGGAGCAGTTGTACCTTGGTTAATCAGAAAGCCCACAAAAGTGAGGCTCTTTCAGAAAGATACACATGCCATACACATTTCAATAAAAGGGACTTTAAAGAGCCAGTTGTTCAATAGTTGGTTTCCCCATAATTGTCAAGATGTGATCATTTTTACAAGGTGCAAACTACTCAGCAATGGCTGGCTTTCAGCCCTTCCACCTTATCAGTGCAGGGCCCGGCTTCTCCTGGTCCAAGGGGCAGTACACAGGATGTCTGCATTATTCTTCTGCATCTGCCTCACACAGGGATGCCTAGATGTCCAGCTCAGATTTTTCTGAAATGACTGGGGAACCAAGGGACAGCCATTCTGAGCATAGCCCCTAACAGAAGGTTTATGACTGTCCTATAAATTTTCACCTAATTTGGAAAATGCTTTTTTTGGAATTATTTGATGGCCCTTTTTTGAGACCATTCAATCTAGTTTTCATAGAAACAACACACTTATCTCAACGCACCATTTCAGTGGTTTACATAGTACTCCACGATAACAAGTACTGTCAGCGTAAATGGGGGAACAAAGGTTTTTGCCTCTTGGTGTGTGCCTGTCCAGTGCGAGCAGGCACTGGCAGTGGTCATGAGTGTGAATATTAGGCAAGCTGCTGAGTCTAGTGAGGAAAGGTAGGTTAAGAAAGCTTCTCAGAGCCAGAGCTATGGCTCAGTGGTACAGCAACTGCCCCGCACACAGAGAACTGGGTTCCATGCCCAGCACTGCATGAAGACCATCCAGGAGCCTGAGTCCCCCAAGCACTGATAGAGGGTGGAAGTTTCCTCTTTGTTCAGGATCATAACCAGCCTCACAGGAGTAGCTGGGCGAGCCAAGGTGGCTGGGGAAAGCTCCCAGGCCTCTGGGCATAATGTGTAAAATAAGATAATGGGAAGGATTGTGGCCCAGGCTTCAGCATCTCCCCCCAGCCCCTTAAACAGCCCCCTCTGCTGCACTGCCCAAAGAGAGGGAGGCGCAGACTTTTTCCCAGAGATCCACAGGAGCCCCTAATGGGATCAAGGGATTAGTATTGATTCTCAGGCGCTGCTCAAGGAAAGCCTGATGCCAGAGCTAATCTGCTCCCAGCCCAGTCAATCTATACTTCATTAACCCAGCCCCAGCTGCCAGCCACCAGCACTTTTGTCCTGGGCCCCCTCAGCCCCTGCCAAAGGACAGGACATAACACCTACTCCCCATGTACCACCAACCTCCAGAATACATAGGGAGATTTCAGGCCTTCTGTTCCCCATCTAGCAGGTTCCGCTTCAGGTCCTACATGGAGCCAGTAGGGCTTCCTGTTTTATTAACCCAGTCATTTGATTGTCTCCAAAGTCCTGTGAGGCAGGCAGGAAGAACTTGTCCCCATCTTGCATATGAGGAAACTGAGGCTTAGAGTGGTTGCATGACCACCAGGTGTTGTAAGTGAGCGGAGGCCTGGGATTGACCCAACTACCTCCTAAGTCCATATTTCCCCTTTCCTACTGATACTTCTGGGTCTTGTTTCTGGCTTTCCTGGTCCACCCTTGGGTCTACCCACTGGTATATTCTGCCCCTGGGCCTGAGCACTCTGATCTTACTGGGTGGGCCATGTTCCTGCTCTGCCCACACAGGTGGTCAGCCCCAGAGTCCTAGGAAGGGTCAGTGAGGCTCCCAACCCTGCTTCCACAGCACCATATGCAAGCCTCACCCCACCCAGGGCCTGGGGATCTCTGTGCCCTGCTGGTGGCACTTGCAGATGCTCTGTAGGAAAGGCAGTGCACATTCCAGGTCTCCTATCATCTTGTTCCCTTCTAACTGGGAAAATCCAGCCATGGATTGGAACAGAAGGAAACATTATGTCAGTGCTGGCTTGGTGTAAAGAAACTCATGTGCTTTACTTCTTTTCTAGCCTGACAGTGTCAAAATGTATTCATTGAATTTTTGTATTTTGAGGTAATTTTATTTCCCAAGAAGCAGCCTTTGGATTAGACTTGGATTATGATTCTATGAATAATGAAAATTAGGTTTTGGCATATTGAGGTTCTCTGCAAGTGAAAGTCCATTCTAGTTCATGGCAGGACTTTGAATGGAATAAAAATTGGCCCTAACTGGTCTTGCTGCAGTTTCCTGAATCATGCAGCTAGTGGTCTCCAGGCAGAAAGACACACTCTTGTTCCAGGGCCTCCGTGGAGGAGGAGCAAACATCTAGCACTTGGTCCTGGGGGACACTGGCTTCCTGCTGGGCATGCACAGGATGGGCACAGCAGAAAAGTGACTTGCTGCTTGGCTTTTCCAGAGGGGAGAGAGGGCAGCCAGAGAGACAGACCTGACGGAGAACTACAGACAGCTGCACAGTGGCCAGCAGGCCCGTGGAAGACCCCCAGTGAAAAGTCACCACATCACGGGTCGTGGTGGGTGACTGCCTACAAGGCCTGCTCTGTGGCTGAATTGGGAAGTGTTCAGAAGGAATGTGCTGACAACAACAACAGTACAGGGCCACTCAGCCCTTGCCGGCACAAGGGGGACACTTTGGGGGTTTGCAGGACAGGGGAGCAGTCTCTGCAAAGAACCCTTCAGCTGACGTTGGATCAGAGAAGAATTTTGGTTTGGGAAAGGGTGCTTCCCATTCTTCCTTGGCCTCTCTTCCTGCTAGCTTCCCTGGCAGCCATGCCAGCTTTTGAAAGAGAAGGGAATACAACTATTTGCAAGAAAAAAGTACTCATTTTCCATGTTCTAACAAATTTCCACATCCATGGGAGCCTAAAACAGCACCCATTTGATCTTGTCAGTTTCTATGGTGCCGAGCCCAGGCCTGGCTTCGCAGGGTTACAAAAGCCTGCAGAGGATGGCTGGGCTGTGTTTTCATCTGCAGGACTGACTGGGAAGAAACTGCTTCAAACCTACTCAGGTTGCTGGCAAAGTCCACTGCCTTGAGGAGGCAGGGATGAGGATGGGATGCTTGCTGGCTGTGGCTGGGGTCTGCACTGCTCACAGTAAATTACCACGTGGGTCTTCTCAACACAGCCTTTTGCCCCACCAAGCTACAGCCAGTTGGAGCCACCCACCACACAAAATAATCATTTTTGACACATTCTACTGGTTAGAGGCCAGGCACAGGAGCCGTCCATACCCAGAGGGCTGTGGGTCGGCAAGAACCAGGAAGACTGACCAACCCACCCTCAATCCTGCCCAATTCCCACTATGGACGATGTCAGAACCCAACCACAACCAGGGCCTTCCATGGCCTCTTTCCTGTCTTCTGTTCACTCTCTTCTGCCCAGAAGGGGATCCTTGCAGAGCTGTGCAACAGCAGGAAGAGCCTGAGCCCCAGACACCTGCGAACCTCTCTCCTCTGCTGTGAGATGTCAGCAAGGGAACCTCCCTAAGCCTTGGTTTGCCCATCTGTAAAATGAGAATAAAACTGGTTCTTATCTTACTAGGTTGTTAGGGTTATTTGAAAAAAGTCATCATAAATATCTGGTGCATGGCTGGAGCCAGTAAACAGATGCTGCTGTCACTATCAACCTGACAGCCTGAGGAGGGCCTGGCATGGGCTGCTTGGTATTGCTTCCTTCTCACTCTTGGATGCTGGAATGCAGGTGGGAGCTACAGAGCCTGGAAACCCATGTCATCCCTGAAGAGAGAGGCAGTGAGGAAGAGAGGGGCTGGGATAATCAGGACAGTTCTGTCTCACGGGATAAGCTTGGCATTACCATGTAGTATGAAGCTACTGAAAGAACCTTGCTTTCCCCTGGTCTGAACTCCCATAGCCCCAGCACAGCCCTGTCACATCCTTTTGTCATTCTGGCACATTCCAATGTGGTCTAAGATCCAACCACCTTCTTCCACAGCAGCTCCCTATCATAGCTTCTTTCTTTGGGTCATCATTTCAGAGGCCAACATGAAAATCTTTGGGTTGTCCTTGATTCCTCCTCACTGCATCTGCTGGGCCTTAGCTCCTAGCTATCTGCTTCAGACCTGGGGCTACACCCCTCTGATCCAGGACATCTCTTTGCCTCCCACTGGTGCATACCCACTGGGTCAGCTCTACCACAGGACACAAGCTGAGGGAGGATGAGTTCAGACGATTATGATACCAGATGAACAGCAGGGTTAGCAGGGCAAGAGAGCCAATCTGCAACTGCTAACAGACAGGGGTAGCAAGGGCCATGTGGGCGGCTGGCTGGAGAACCCACTCTCCTTTGCCAAGCTATCATGCACCAGCAGTGGCAGAGAACAGTCTAGAACCCAGAAAGACTGCAATAGCCCTAGACACTTCTAAGACAGAAGACGGGCAGCTGTGGGGAGGTAGGTGCTGGATGCAATGAGGGTCTCTATGGCTGGTCAGGTGAGGGCACCACCTGCAGTGCAGAGCTTGGCACAGGCACCTGCTGGATCCCTGCCAGGCTTGTGCACTGGAACCAAGCAGTCCAAGAAAATCAGGTGGGTTTGGTCCTAGCACTGAGTGTGTGAGCCTTGAGTACACTGAGCCATTTTGCAGCCTCTCAGGATGGCAGGTTCCATGCCCTGGAGTGTAGGGTGTGGGCAGCAATACTCACTGCCTCCATGGTATCATCCTTCCTACTGCCTGCCTCAGTTTCCCGGGGTGCTGAAGTCTGTGCTGTTGGGATGAGGGTGTTGGTAAAATGAGACTCTCTTGGGCTTTACTTCTGTTGGCTTTTTGCTCCCCCTCTGACATCTTTTCTGGCCACACCCTTACCAGGCTGAGAAGCTGAGGTGCCTATGCCACCTGATGTCCAGCCTCTGACCTGCCATGTGCTTGCTGGTTCTCACATTTATCCCCAATGTCCAGACCATGAGGTCCTCTGGGGCACCCCGCCTTCCTACCCCGGGCCCAGGACCTGAACACAAGGCAAGAGCTTCACCAATGTCTCTGACTCAGTTTCCTTACCTATAACTCTTACAGGGCTGTTTAGGGATCAGTGGAGGGAATCTATGGAAAACATGTGGGTCACAGTTAGCACTACAAATACTAGGTCACCAGCACTGTCAACCAACTCCACCACCTTGTTTTGAAATTCACCTGAACCTCAGCACCTGGTGAAGAGAGAGAGAGATGGGAAAAGGTGGGTCCTTGCTCCTTCCTGTGGGTCAGTAGGAACCAGCCATCAGGCAGCTCTTCGAGCAGGATGAGACTTGGACTGGCTGGCACGCAGCAGCCTGATGGCTGGGGGAGGCTGGTGCTGCAGGGAATCTGGCACTCTTGCCTGGCTCTCCCTGCCTCAGCTTCCTCTTGCAGGCACTGTCACACAGCCTCTCCCACTATGGCTTCGGTGCAGTTCCCTCAGGTGGGCACTGAGGCTCAGAATACACCTGCCAGTGGTTGTTCCCTTTCCCAACCCCCACAAAGGCCAGTCCACTTATAGGACACTGACGTAGGAGGCCCAGGGATTCCCATAGGCCACATGCCCCTTTGTCTCCTGCTTCCAGAGCTGCCAAATCACTGAGACATATCAGCTGGGGTCTAAGGCAGGGACCCCTGGACACTGCCAATTCCTGCTCTTTTTCTCTTGGAGGCAGATAACTGGGAAACTTCATTCTTATCCCCTTTCACCCCCAAATCTCCCCTGCTTCCGTCTGGTACCCCGGCTCTGCCCTGGCATCCCTGCTGGGGGCAGCAGCTCACCCTACTGCCTGGATGGGAAACAGTTAAGGTAAGGGGTGGAAGGGGTTGGGAAACACAGGCTGCGAATGCCTCCGAGCCCTTGATGGTGGGTGTCTCCCCGCTCCCCAAAGCACAGCAGGTGTGGACATGATGAATGCAGGGTCCTTAGAACTCAGTCCCATAGGCAGTAGATTATGCCTACACTATCTATAGGTTTTACAGGTGTATATCATACAGCAAGCTGCAGGGTGGCTATGGATCACCGATCGCCCAGATGGAGCCCAAACATCACAGAGGCACATGCTCAAGACAGGCTTGCCACATACCCAGTGACTCTCCAGGGACTCTCTCCAGTCTCCTGGGCTCCTGCTCTAGGCACAGATTCTGGAAATAGTAGAGAGATTTCAGTCTCTGGGTCCCAGAAAGGCAGTAGGGGAAGGAGGGCTTGGCAGGGGCAGTAGTCCACTGGCCAATGAGTCTGACTGAGTACTTTTTTTCTCCATGGCCTTGGGGAAGCAAAGGACCTGTTTACTGGGAGAATGGATAAACGACATGTGGTGTAAGCACACAGTGTTCAGCCTTGACAAGGGAGGGAGTTCTGACACAAGCTATCACAGGGACGGTTGGAGGATACCATGCAGGCAAAATAAGCCAGCTGCAAAAGGACAAATCTTGGATGACTCTGCTCATGTGAGGTATCTGGAGCTTACAGAGATGGAAGCTAGAATGGAGGTTGCTGAGTCTGGGGAGGCAGGGGTGGAGCTGTGTCACAGAAACAGAGTTGCCAAGTCCTGGAGGCCTATTTCTCATTGATGTGAATACACTGCAATGTCAGTACACTACTGACTTGTACAGTTAAGCATGGTTAAGATGGTAAATTGTATATTGTTTGTTTTTTTTCTAAGCACAATAAAAACAATCCAGAAGGTCTGTTAGACGTGGTGGGAGCAGTCAGTGAGGTTTTCTGCAGCAGGCTGGCTTGGGGGAAGGCCCTGTGACCTTCCTGAGATGTCACTATGAGAAAGAAAGCACATGGCACACTGGGGGAAGAACCCCTCAGAGGTTCCAGATGAGTACCAGGGGGAATGTGCACTCCATGTGGCATCTGGGGTTGTGGGCCATAGTGGGGACTGGGAGCAGTTGGGCCTCTTGTTGAGAATGAGGGGTAGTGTGGGGAGGGGAGATTTACAAGTGGGAAAGTTAATATTGACATGTGAGGAGTTAGGAGAGTGATACTTCAGTTGACATTCAGATACTCTTGATGGAGAGAGAAAATCACATGCCCAGAGGGTGTATGTCAATTTAACCAAGCTCAGAGCTTGGTCCTAGGTCTGGGCTCTGCAGGCTCAGTGTCCTCCCTGCAGGACAAGCGGGGTCCTCTATGATGTGTGGATGAAGGAAAGACAGTCTAGAGAGGAAAAGAAGTGACAGAGTGGGGAGAAGGCAGCAAAGGTACAGAGCCCAGGGTTGAATGCAGGGCCAGGGCAGCCACAGGAAGGAGGCCTCTGCGGCCACAGCATCCATGCCCTTCAGTGGCCGCATTATTCCATCTGCAGTGCCTCCCAGGGGACATAACACCTCTGCTCTGGAGCAGCTCTAATCTGCAAGGGTGTCAGGTCAGATTTCCGCAGGCAATCAGGGAGCCAGGTCTGGGGGAGACAGAAGCCAGTGACCCCAAAGCCCCAGTCTTAAGCCACTGAGGCCCCTGCCAGCCTGGTCATTCCAGGCCAGCCTTATTCCTTGGCCAGAGTTGTATGGACACCACTGTGACTAATGATTCACTGATTTAATTAAGGTTTTGTACGTATTTTTGATTCTGCCCGTGGCTGGAGGAGCTGGCCTGCCCAGGGCCCTGTGACAGATTATGCTGTTCACTTGCTCTTCTCCCTGGCCTACCACTTCCTGGGCACAGGCTCCTCCATCACCAGTCTGGGGCTCCTGAGGGCCAGTTCCTGTTCCCCCATCCTCCCCGAACTCTGGGGGTGTGGTTGGAGGACCTTTGCTCACAAATCCTGCTCCAAGTGTTGGGTCCACAAGTGGAGGGACGTGATTTCACTGGGTGGGAAAGGCTCCCCAGCCCACACCTCTACTGTTTTAGATGAGGAAGCCGAGCCTCACCAGGCTGTCCCACAGTGAGCTGCTGACTCAGCTGAGTACTCTGGCTGCACAGTCAGCTGGGTGTGTGGCAGCCCAAAGTCCTATCCAGCCAAGGGCCTCCTCACCAGACTGCAGCCTCCTGGCTCTTTCCCTGGAGACCAGGGATGGGGTGAGTCAAGGCAGAGTCCCTCACAGCCCCTGCTCCACCACCATGCAGCTAGATGCCAGCACAGACTGGTGCTCAGCTTTCTCTTTTATCTTACAGTATTTCAGAATTTAAAAAAATTTTTTTTTTGGGGGGTGGTGAGAGTAGTTCCAATAAAGCAGAATTTCCATCACATGCACCTCAAAACAACCTCAGTTCCTTCTCATAGCATTTAATTACAGACAAGGAGGATATATTCCTAGTCTCATTTCTTTCACAGGGTCTAGCATAATGCAGGGGTTATTGTCTTGTCCTGTGCCTATCACAGATGGGGAAACTGAGGCTTAGGAAGGGTCTTAGTTGTAAGCAGGGTCACATGCTGATGGCAGGCAGCCCGGTACAGAGTAGGCTGCTCAGTAAATGTTTCAGTGAATTGTTACAAAAATGAATAATACAAATTGCTTTCTATTTTCAAATAAAAAAATAAAAAGCAATTGTTGTTGCATGTTCTGAGCGATTAGGATGATTAACTTGAATGACTCACTCCCTCCTCTACATGCTATTATCACCCTATGTAGAGGGGAGAAATCAGAGGTCCAGAGAGGTTAAGCAGTGTCCCAAGAACACACAGCTAATAAACAGCAGAGCCAGGACCAGATCCAGCCAGCCTGGCTCCAGGGGTTACACTCTTCACTACCTGCTAAACTGTCTATGCGGAGGAAGGGGAAGAAGAGCTGCAGCTGCGCTGTCTGCAGACTTTCTGGCCTGCTGCGAGCCTGCTGTGTGTGCTAAGATGGCAGCCACTGGCCATGTGTGGCTGCTGGAGTGGCTGCAGGGAAGCAGCCGGCTTACCTGGATCCAGTGCACAGCCCGAGCCCTGGGCATGAAGAGTTACTCCCTCCTCAGGGCTCAGATTGCTCAGCTGCCCTTCAGAAGGAGACAACTTGGGGAGCGATGAAGGAGCCCCACTTGCCCCACACAGCCAGCCGGAGGACAGGAGGGTCTGCCTCTCAACACACCTGCCCTCTCCATCCCCATGGCCACGCCTTCCTGTGAGCAGATGACTGGCTAGGTGCTCCTACATATCCGGAGGGGTAAACTGGCTCATCGGGCCCTGACTCCGTGGCCCCAGGCAAGTTCATGCCTCAAATTCAGTCAACCAAGCCAGACCTAGTCTTTCTACGTAGGGGCTTATTGGAGGTGGCAAAGCCTTCATCCTTGCCAGGCACTTGGCAGGAGGCTGCCTCCTGCGCTGCTGTCAGCTGGTGTGTGTGGGGGGAGTGCACACTCATTTTAATATTGGCCGGAGCTAAACCTCATTAGAAAAGTAAATTTGCTATAGCTGCAGGAAAAAGAGAGAGAGAGAGAGAGAGAGAGAGAGAGAGAG
>NW_022900928.1:82316927-82319905 GCF_012274545.1 Fukomys damarensis
AAAGATGTGCTATAGCTGCAGGAAAGAGAGAGAGAGAGAGAGAGAGAGAGAGAGAGAGAGAGAGAGAGAGAGAGGCAACCCATGTAACCCTTCCAAAGCTAAATAGAAAACACTAATTTTGGGTTATTTGATGCTTTGTGTTCTCAGATCCTGGTATAGAGCCTGGAACACAGTAGGTGCCTACTCGGTGCTGTGGAAGAGTAGAATAGGTTTTCAGCAACTTCTTTGCCCATCCTTTCACCTTTCAGCATGGATAATAAAGTCATAGATTTGGAATTTTTATGTTTTATGATTTTTCTTAGACAATCATTCCCTGAAAAAAATGGAATGATTATGTTTCACAATGACTAGATGTGAAGATCGTCATTATTTCACTAGGTTTCTTTGGGATGAGGACTGGGTGCAGCTCAGAGTCTGGGGTGTGGCCTGACAAAAAGGGTGAGGGTAGGAGGTGGGACTGCAGTGATTCCATGCTCTGGCCGGAGAACACTACTCCAAATTCCAGAGCCACACAGATTCTGGGAGGATGGAGGGTAGGAGAGTGTATAAAATAAATTAATGCTCATCTAGCACTTCCCCTAAAAACACTCTGGTGAAATGAGGGTTCCCCAATTTACCGAGTGTCAGGAAACCAGGGCTTACAGGGGCCTTGTTTTTTTCTAAAAGTCCACTCAGTTTGTAATAGCTGGACTGAGGCAGGATCCACAGAGGCTGGCTGAGTCAGTCTAGGCCCCTTGCTGGTCTTCAGGAGGGTCTCCAAAGGCCTTCTAGCCTGGAGGCTTGGGTGTGTGGGGACATATGAGTGGGCTTCTCTTCCTCCTCCTCCCCAGGTGCCAGCAATGCTCACTCTGTCTTTTGTATCACACTGGATTTCAGGACCAGGAGGGGTGGCAGAGGCCAGAAGGTGGAGAAGAGCCCTTGGCATGGGACATGACATGGCAGGGTCTCCTGAATACGCCTGCATATTCAGTGCTCTTGGACTCACAGCTTTTCCCCTCTGCCTTTTGGGCCTCCCTGCTTTCCCTAGAGCCGTAGACTGTCCAGTGCTCCACTGAGAGGCTTCTACAGGAGAGGACAACTGTCAATTAAAGGCTGTGGGGTCTTTGGAAGGAACATCTCTGCTACCCAACCTCTCCTGGCTTCACACACTCTCTGTATCACACCTCTGTCCATAGTCTCAGACTTTGATTCCCCCTATTCTGGAGTCCCTGATTCTCCCCTCGTGCTCAGGCATCTCTGTGCTAGCTCAACCCTTGCTTCTAGCCACACAGGACAGAGGCTCCCTCATCTAGAGCCCAAGCTCCTCGGCCCATGTCTTCCTCCAGGTCTAACTCACCTCATCACTTGGGGCCCCACCCAGGAAGAACATGTTGACTCCCTTCTCCCCTGAGATACTGCTGTGGGAAAATCAGAAGCCCAAGTAGAAGAAATGGGCTGCTCTGGAGTCCTGAGTCTCTACCACAGATTCATCCTGTTGCAGGAGCTGTGCCCCTCAGTGATTTACCTGCCCCTTGCTTCAGATCCTCCGAAACATGTATGCCCATGTCCAACCCAGCACACAGGTGTTGATGGCATGCCAGAACATAGGGCGGTTCCCTAGCATGGAGGGATCTGCTATGGGAATGGGAACAGCAAGGCATTGGATCCAGGGCTGAACAGGGCACAAATGCATTAACTCTTCCTGCTTCATTAACCCTAGCCAGCAAAGGAGTAGAGGGAAAAGCATCATGCAACTCCAGAACCCTTCAGGATGCTGGGCACAGCCTGGGCAGAGTGAGAAGTCTCTGGGAGGGTCTTGCAGGAAAGGACTTTTATCCAGAAAGGGAGATCTGCATCTTTGGTCCAGTAAGGCCAATAATCATCACCAGCTAAACCAGTTCTGGGGCAAAACCTCTCAACACAGCAGTGACTTGACAGAAGTAGGAAAACAGGGGCATAAGACAATTCTTAGAGAGCCCTAGAGCAACGGTCTTGCACAGCTACATGCCCTTTGACCCCAGTAACTTAGGAAGTGGCATTCCTGGGGTTTCCATACAAATACAGAGAGTAACATCACAGTGCTCCAGGCCAGGACACCCACCCTCAAACATTTTTAACAGTGTGTGCTTAGCAGTCCACGCTCAGATTCCATTGTGTTCCCCCACCCACACCGGTGCTGACAAAGAGAGAGCTGCTCCCACCAATGAAGATGAGCCACTGTCTGTCAGAGGCCCCTTCTAGGGTCTTGTGCAGTGGTGGAAACCTCTGGAGTCCCTGGGCTCCAGCTTCTACAAGAAGCCGTCTAGCTAGCGACTGCAGAGACGGGTCTAAACTGGCTGGAGGGAGAAAGGAAAAGGGGGAGCTGGTCAAGACCATGTCCACATCTGGTTGTGCACTGGGGTGGTAGTCTTCACCTCAGCAGCTTAGGAGGAGGCTGTCTACCCCTTTCCCCAGCACTGCTTGATCGGGTGGCTTCTTTCTTTCTTCCTTCCCTGCCTCAACTCTCAGCTCTGTTTTGAAGTTGCGTGCTTTAATTGGAGGGACCAGGTCCTCAGGCCTGAGCCTAGCCCCAGAGGGGAGAGGAGGGAACAGAATGGCCTTGCTTTCATCCTTCCAGGTCCAGTGAAGGTTCCAAGGAACCTCTCTTGCCCCAGCATCCTCCGGGGAGCTGCAGAACCTTGTCCCCTGAAGAGAGTTAACTTATCAATGCTGGGAGGGAGCCACAGGGCAGGGACTGGGGGTGGGGTGGGGGCTGCTGGCTCCATCCTCCTCGGGCCACTAGGAACCACCTGCTGAAGCAGCGGAGGGCCAGGAGGCTAAGAGCCGGAGGATTGTTAGGAGCTGCCAAGGACCGGCGCTGCTCCCCTTCATCCCGGTTTGAGGATGGCAGGCAGCGTCCATCCAGGTCTTGTTTCACAGCCCCTCGGCGCAAGGCCTCCCTGCCTTGGCCCCCTTTCTGTTGCCGTCTCCGTGCGCATCACACACACACACACACACAC
>NW_022900928.1:82320682-82361920 GCF_012274545.1 Fukomys damarensis
GGCTGGATGTGCCCGGCTCGGCGCTCCCAAGTCCAAGCCCCGGTCCTTGCCCGCACCCCGGCCCACCCCGCCTCCATCCTGGCTGCTCCTGGCTCCCAGCTTGGCAGCCTCTCTCAAAGGGTGATTGTTTCCGGGCCGGGCTGTTGGGGGGCGGGTCTCTGGGACCGGGAGGCAGAGTTGGAAAGCAGGGAGGGTGCGGGCCCCTCGCCGGCTGCAGGCGCCCTTGAGTGGAAGGAGGCCAAGGGGGCCGCGGTATCTTGTCAGGATAGGGGGCTGCCTGTGTGGGGCAGAGGTGGTGCCGACCAAGAGGCCGCCCCATCTGTAGAAACTGCTCCACTTTCGAAGTGCGGGTCAAGCTGCAAGTGTCAGCGTCCTGTCCCCCTTGCCACCAGGACAATGCACGCTGGCTATGCGGAAGAGGGGGCTGAGGCCCTGGCGTGGTGGGTCATCCGCGGTTTCCCAGGTGCGCTTTGCCTGTGAGCTGGTGGGCTGTGTAGCCAGTGAGTCGATGTGGATGTGTGCAAAAGTGTGCATGGCTGTGTGCGTGTGCAGAAGTAGGGTTCATGTAGCCACCTAGGGAGAAGTTTCCAAAGGTGCTTTCCTCCACTTGCCAGAGATGTAGAGCTACTCTTGGACTCCAAAAGGTCTACATCAGACCAGGTCCCCCGGACAGTGGTTCTCGGGGTCATCCCAGCTCCTGTAGGGTGTCACTGCTCTCCACAGGCTCTGTGACCTGCGGTACTGTGGGCAGAGGCCTCTCTCCCTATCACTTTCTCTGCCGAGGCAACACCAAGCCAGGCCCTGGTCCTTTTATGGGGTATGTGTGGTAGGATGGGTAAGGTGGGGGCTCGAAAATCACTCACTTTGATCAAGACCTCGAGGTGAGGCAGACATTCAGAATACATAATCACAATCAGTAAGGACCACTGGCCCTTCTCTCACTTCTTCCTTTCTGTGCACGATAGTCCTCTCAACAGAAAGGAAGCCCTTCCAAATCTAAGCTGAGCACCACCTGCTGCAGTGCAGGATAATTTCCTTCTTTTAATGCAGACTGGATCACAGCCATCCCTGCTGTACTCTTTCCTTCCCCTGGTGGGATGGTCCAGGTTCTTTTAGACTTTGCTAAGAGAACTTCCCTGGGACCACATTTTCCTTCTAATATTCCCTTCCATGCACACTCTGCTTCTCCCTGACTCCACATCAACCAGAGGGCAGGTACAAGAACAGGAAAATGGAGCATCAGAGTGTGCAGAGGAGAGACTAAGCCCAAGGTATGTGGCCTCTTCCTTTCTGAGCCAGGCAGAACAGGCACAGAATCACCAAGTGTTTGGGCAGTGGTACCTTGGAGACTCTCTGGTTCCAACCTGGTTCTACAGTAGTGAGCCGGCCCACAGAGGAGCCCATTAGTGTGTGCTCACACCCAGATGTCTCTCCCCCAGCATGGAGCAGCTCCTGAGTGGGAACTCAGGGCTATGGCAGTGAGAAGGCCTGGGCTCTGCCAGTTCTGAAGATACCAGCTACATGATGGGCCAAGGTCTTCTCTCAGTCTTGTGTCTCAGTCAAGAACAGGGTTGCACTAAGTGTCCCCTCTGGGTCCTAAGAAGCTGTGACCTTGGGGTGCTGTTTGCAGGTGTCTGCATTGCCCTCTCTCTAGCTCATGGAAGCTCAAGCAGCTGGTGCAGGAAGTGCAGGCTTCATCTCACTAATCATGTAAGAACAATAGTGATAATAAAACCCCTTGCTAGGGACTTGTCTTGCAGTTTAGCCCCAGTCTCTGTTTATGGAATTTTTTAATATTAATTTTTAATGCCAATTTAAAAGAATAATGTGAGATTTAAATTATCATGAGAAGGCTCAATAAAGAGACAATGGGTCTGCTGTTTGTTTCTGTGGCAAACTTTGGCAACATTCCAAGTGCACAGAAACACACACACACACATCTATGTAGACACAAAGCATGCACATGGAGCTAGATACACATGTGAGTGCACTAAAACTAATCCCTGAAAACATCCTCTCCCATAGCTACTATGCACATACGAATGCATGCACATGTACACACCCACACCCACCTGTGCCACACAGGCAGCAATCCCCACCAAGTGGTCTGATCCAGACCTGCCACCTTCTTCTTTTCTATGTCTCTGCTTGGTCTCTGCAAGTCTAGGAAAATTCATTCCACATCTGGATTTGGTACAGCCCCACAACTTAGCCCTTGATCCAAACATCTGGAGCAGACTCCAGGTGTTCCTGAATAACCCGTCTTTCCCTCCTTCCTCCTCCTCTGGGCGGAGAGAGCCCCTCTTCTCAGAGGCCACCAAAGCCTAGCACTAGTATGTTTAGTATGCAAAGCTTGGGTCTGTCCTCTGGGACAAGCCGTTATGTGTTTATTGTGTAGTTAAGCAGGACGGGAGCCCCCCCCCATCCTGGCCCACTTCCCATAATCTGAGTCCCAGAAGGGTCCCATAAAAGCATCATCTGCAATGCAAAACTGGCAAAACATCTGGGAGGGTCTGTGGGTTTTTTCCAAATCACCTGTGCCCTGATTTAATATGAATAACAATTAGTTTACTCTTATCAGTTAATTGTTCCTCTAGCTGGTTCTGTCTGCTTTGGCCTCTCTCTCATCAGGAGCTTTAGTCTGCTCCAGGCTTGTGATGGTCCTTTCCAAGCCAGTCTCTTCTTCTGGGCTGACTGTCCCAGGAGTACCAGCTGAGCTGCCTTCGCCTGTGTACCAGCCCCAGCCCCCCAGTCTGCCATCTTAGCTATGTGTACATCTCCTCCAGAGGGAATTCACAGACATGATTTTGCTGATGATAGCAGAAAGGCCCAAAGAGGAGTCCACCTTCATGCAGTTCATGTGCTTACCCGCTATTGCCCAGGCAGGGACACGAGGCTCTCATAGTGAGAGAACCAGGCACCACCAGGAAGCCCTAAGAACACTGCCCCTGTAGCAGCAGTGGGATGAGTTCCAGGGACCCATTCCTGCTCCGACTGTCCACGGTGGTGCACATGTGTGGATAGTTGAGTTTGGAGCTCTGGGTCTTTTATTAAGACACCTCTGCTCTGAACTTTGGATCTTGGCATACTCTTGTTTGCCCATGGTAAGCTGTAGGTGGCTTTTTGGTCACAGGGACTGTCAGATCTCTTTCTTCTGCCTCTTTCCCTACCTTCTGCCTTCTCTCAGGTTCTCATCCCACTCCCTGGATGAGTGCAGGTGACTGTGGAGTGCAGTGTCATTTAATGGTTCCTATGCTTTGCTTTCTGTGGCTGAGGGCACCCTGAGAGGACCAGAGCCCTGTGCCTCAGTGAGGGCATCTCTGTACAAACCTGGGATGTCCTCTGGCCTGTTGGGGATGTGTGAGGAACCCAATTGCCCCTCCACTCTTCCAGATTCCCTGAAGCTCCTTCCAGGTAGGATCTGAGGCTCTTGCTGTTTTCCTCAATCTCCCCCACCCTCAGGGATCACAGGCAATGAACTACTTTTCTTCTGAGTCCCATAGCACTTAGTTCTGGACATCTCTGTAGGCTCATCTTCACATGTGCATTCTTTTGTTTATTTCTCTAATATATACTGAGCTCCTGTCATATTCTACTTCCTGTTAGAGAGAGAGAGAGCGTGAGAGAGAGAGAGAGAGAGAGAGAGAGAGAGAGAGAGAGAGAGAGAGAGAGAGAGAGAGAGAATGAATGACAGCCCCTTTGACTAGGCCCTCTGTATATACCAGGCATTATTTAAGTCTCTATGTGTATTAACTGATTTCATAATGTAAGAGCTTATTTAGGAGATGGTAAGTTTCTATAATAGTTTCATTTTGTAGGTCAGCAATCTGGGGCATAGTATTTAGGTAACTTAATCAAGGTCACATGCTCACTAAATGGCAAAGTCGGCCTTTGGTCAGGTGATTGAGTTCCAGACTCTTCAGTTACGTGTTCCCAGGGGGCTAACTGCCGGTGGAAGCCAGAGACAGATACACAAGACACTCATGGATATCATAGGTGAAAGACTAGGTCAAACCAGCTCATGGGCAAGAGAGCACCCAGAGGAGGCTGAGGGAAGGCATCTTCAAGGAGTTCACACTGGAGCAGAGGCCTGCAGCAGGGTCAGTGGTGTGTGGTGCTGGGAGAGCAGAACCCAGGCCAGTGGACAGCAGTTGCACAGCCAGGCTGGTGTGTGGTGAGAAGGATGTTCTCTTCACAGTGCAGGACTCCTGTGCAGGACTGGGCTTATGCACTGGTGCCTTCTAGGAAGAAGCTGTTCAATAAACATGATGGGTGTAGTTGTTTAATTTCTTGCCTAACTCCCCTCCACAGCCAAGGTGATGGGCAAACATGGGCTCCACACACTTCCTGTTGGCATTTGGAAGACATAACCAGGGAGTTCAGAGACTTCCCTCACAGGCGCTTTGGTTTCATTCTTTCATTTCTTCATTCAGTCATCCCTATTTCGCTGAGCTTACTTTAGCTGAAATGTAGAAATGAAAGACTAGCTCCTGCTTCTAGTCCACGGCTCACTCAAGATAAGACATCTGTATCTCAGTTTCATTGTCTGTCTTTCCCATCAGCCTCCCCCCGGACTCTTCTGAGGGAAGGGGGAGGCAGGCAGAGGCCAGGTTGTTCAAAGTTTGTGGAGACCTAGACTGGGGCTGCTGTGGGTGCAAAACCTGGGAGAGAAGGAAGAGCAAGCAGTGCAAACCTGCCTCCAAATATTTTTTGTTATCACCTAAAAAAGTCTGGGCTATAATGACTTTTGGGGGATGGGAAAGAAGGGAGAGAAGGCTGTAAGAGGTGTAGACGAGTCTCAGATAGCTGGGGCGATAAGACACATTCTGAAAGATTACATTAGTAATAAAAAGTTTGAGAAAAGACTCAGCGTATTGGAAGCAGGTCTCTCTCCTCCCTTTCAAGCTTCATCTGTCAGAGGGCTATTCTTTCTTTCTCTCTCCTCCTTTTTATTTTTTCTGGAGCACAGAGTGTGACTGACACTGGGAAGAAGGACACTCATCCAGTGGATCTGGATGTCCTTTCCTCTGCCTGCTGGCACGTGGCTGAACCATGTATTAAGGCAGACAGGAAGAGGGCATCACACTGTGTACTCCCTGATGAACCACTGACAGTGGGAGCTAAAGAACATTGCCCTCTTGTCTTTATGAGAAAAACTCATGTGTAGGATTTCTGGGAAGTAAGAAAGTAGAAATGTGGACTCATGAACAGAAAGTGTTGAATGTTGAGAGTGAAGCTTTTCCTTCCTTGTACATCAGGAATACAGGTGGAGCAAGTCCACTTGAAAGTCTAGACAGTACTCTCAGCAAACTGCACAGTGGCTGGCTCTTCCCTGAGATATCAGAGGTGGCAGTCCCAGGCTCACTATCCAGACAGTGGCCCTAGGCCTCTGTAGCTGTACTCATGCCCAGAACTGAAAAAACTATATTTTATTTGGTGGCTACTTCCTGCCTGGAAGCATTCACATTCTCTGCAGGGAAGCTGGTCATCTGTCCTCACACAGCCTAGTGAGAGAAGGGTCAGCAATGTTAGGGAGAGCTTTAATAGGGCCCCTGGGTTTGGGCACACATCTGACAGTTCTAATTCTCCAGTTATGTTTTCTGCAAATGGATGGTCATTTTGGGCTTTCTGGTCTCTAATCCTCCATTCAGCAAAGCAAACACCCTAAATCCTCAATAATGTAGGGTTCAGAGTCTCACACACGCACGTCTATGTTTCAGCACCGAGGCCAGCACCACTCATGAGCTGCATATGTTCTTGCATCTGGACAGAAGCAGTGTCAGGGTGTGGAAGGCCAACTTGGGCTTGGCAGGAGGGCATCACATTGTGGAAGCCAGGCTGACTACCACGTGGAGCCTTTTATCAGGCCTGGTAGTTGTGATTCTTTGAAAAAAGCAGGATCTTCTTTAAAACGAACAGTAGACAAGGCATACAAGTAGAAACAGTGCATTCAGAGAGGACTGGCAAAGGCTGAGAAGGCCTACATTCCAAATGAGGGGACTGAGCTAGATTGGGAACAGCAAATCAATATTATCTTGCATGCCAATTTTAGTAAACTGTTTATAGGTGTGTGAAGTGTTGTGAAATGCTTTGCAGCCATATCTGTGATGAACAGAATGGAGTACCATGACCAGTTAATGACGTCTACCTGGAATGGGTGGAAGGACAGTAGGATAATTTTGTGTGTGTGTGTGTGTGTGTGTGTGTGTGTGTGTGTGTGTATGTGTGTGTGTGAGAGAGAGAGAGAGAGAGAGAGAGAGAGGAGATTGACTTCTAGGTTCTAGGTAGTATTTAAATCTCTAAGATCCCTTACTTTGTAGAATACACATTTAAAAATCAGTAGTTCTGTGTGTTCTTTCAACTTTTCCTTTTTACCTCATCTCATTTAAATAATGTCTACTGTTTGCAGTTGAAATACTGGGAAATATGTTTTACTTACCTACAGTGAACTTACATTCTAATAGGGAAAAGGGACAAATAAAGAGGTACAAAACAGTGGGATAAAGGCTGCATTCTGTGGGGCTGATGACACATTCTTGGGTAGAGAAGGAATAAAGTTCTGGCCCAGTGGGTTCCTTACATCAAGGTAAAATTGTCAAATTAAAATTGTTAAAATTGAAGGAGGAACAACTAGCCGAACTTGAAAATAGGATTTCCAAGAGTTAAATACTGATGTCTAGAAAAAAGTTTCCAATTTCTGGATCACTAGTGTTCTAATGAATATAGGCAAGATTTTGATAAGTGATGCTTGTCTATCAGTGCAGGATGGGTAATCACAAAACCATCTCTAGAACCACCTTGACTTTTGTCACCCACAGACTACCTAGCAGAGCCCAGAAGACTCCAAATTTGAAACTATATTTAGAACTGCAAATATCTGAGGGTGAGAAGTTGTCCACATACATGTGAGCACTTGGGAAGATCACTGGAGTCGGTTACAGAAGCATAGCATGTGTCTCTAGGACAGTGTTCTAATAACCTTTTTTATCTTCATTCTCTGGGAAACCACTGCCATCTTTGTAAATCGTAGAGATTTATTTGTGATAAACTTGGTGTGAAAAAATTTCAGCAACAGGAGAATGGACACTCACTTTATAACAGGATACACTGATGCCCAGGGAAGGAAGAAACTGTCCAGGGCACCTTGCATGGCCCAGCCCTCCTGCATGTACTGACACCAGCAGGCCTGGAGAGCTGGGACACAGCATGGTCAGGGCCTCTGTGGCTGAAGACTGAAATCTTGTCCATCTACCGCTGTGGTGAATGGAGAATCTCCAAGCCTTTCTTGAAGATCCACAATTAAACAGGCAAAGAAATATATTTCATAAAATATGCATATTGTTTGCTTCATGCAAAAGCATTTTAATCTCTCTTAGCTCGTAGCCCAGATGAGCAATGAGAGGAAGAATCTTTCACTGCACATTAAAATCAGTTGCCAGCCAACAGTGTCTTCGGGGTGAACCACGGTCGTCACCGTCCTTATCATCATCACCGTCACTGCCGCCACCACCACCACCACTGCCGCCGCCGCCGGTTCTATTATTTATCATCCATGTATAATTTTACATGAGTTCTGTGGAAGTTCAGACTGTGTTTTGTCCTCCAAAGCAGCTTTTTTCATCTATCACAACGCTTGGCACATGACTTGATGCCTAGCAAATATCAGATCTTGTAAATCTTCATTAAAGTGAACAAATGAGTTTTCACATGAACTGTTTTGCTTGTGAGCTCCTATGTATAACCCCATGAGATGGGCACATGGTTCCTATTTTAGGAAACTGAAACCCAGATAGGTGTGTTGTGTTGGCATGGGCCTCCCTGCACCTGACATTGTGCGCAGAGATGTATTTTCATGCTCTGGTTAAGTTTTCTTCTAGCAGCAATCTAATCACCGTCTTTCCTGCTTTGACTTCCTCCTAGGCCTGGACTGAGTGCCTCCCCTTGGGGCTGAAAGCAGCCCTCCACCCACTTTGCTGCTGTGCTCTATCTGACTCATCTGACTCCGTGGATAATGGCTCCTTGTCAGGACTAGAGCCTGAGGAGCAAATTCTTCATTATTGTATGGAGCTAACATGCAAGAACAATTGGGCTAAATTGATTGTATTTTCCAAATCATCACCCAGCTTCTAATTCTATCTGCGAGATGGACTAATTTGAACGAGAATTAGCTTCTAAATTGAGAATCCAGGCCCTTGACCAGGAAGGGAGAGAGGGCCTTGTGCAGTCCAGTAGGGAGGAGGCTTCAGGCCTGCAGTAAACCCAGCATCCTTCCCAGAAGCAGCCTTGGGGAGGAGGAGGGTGTGTCATCACTGTGTTCTGTCCTTCTCTGCTTTACTGTGGCTGTCCCCTTCTGCCACTGCATGCACCCCAGGAGCACTGTCTCAAAACCAGCTATGTAGATGAGTGGACATGCATTCTGGCTTCTCTGTCTCCTTGCATGAAACAGTCAGTGGGTAGTGGTAGAATGAAAGAAGCCTCAGAGTGAGAAGGAACTCGCAAGCCATCGCTCCAGTCCTCCTGCATAGCATCTCTGAGAAGGGCCAGTCCCAGTTGTTTCACCCAGTGGCACAGGCCCCACTGCTCTTCAGATGTCTTCTTTCAGCTGCAGCCTTCTTCCTAGAGTAGAAATTTCCTCCTTTGGATATAAAACCTGCAGCTCTTGGACTCAAGAAGTTTTGTTCTCTTGGGCAGTGCCCCTCAAACTGAAATGCACTCAGGAATCTTCTGATTCCCAAATCTGAGAGGAGCATAGCCTTGGACTCATCCCTGGATGCCCCATTTCTAGAAGGGCTAAGTGCACATAGGTGCTGCTGGCCCATCAAACTCACTTGAAGCAGTGGAGGTCACCAGTACGGACAGGGCATGTTTGAAGGTAGCAGATGCTCATGTTTGATTTCTCTTCACCAAGATAAAACTACTACATTTCATTAAAACATGGTAAACAAGGTTCTTAAATTTGCACAATGTCAAATCTGGGTGCAACTTCTTCCAAAGGAATCTTGTCTTATTTTATTCATTTTACAGAAGTGGAAATTGAGGCTCACAAATGTCTGGTGAGTTGCGTGCAGTCATACAGCTGTCAGAGGTGTTTGAATTAAGATGTGCTGAGCTAGGATCCTTTTCTCTTAAATTCTGTCACTTTCAGATATTGGAAGTAGGAGGAGCAGATAAGTGTGGTGTTCAGATGTGGTCCTCTGGATGCTTTGGGAGGCAGGAGTACTGGGATAGGTCTCCTAGTGATGCTCCATATGGTTGAGAACAGGAAAGTTTTGAAAGAGAGATGCCATGAAAGTAGAGAGAAAGAGACTAGAGAGAAGAGGAAGGGGATTGGGTGAGAGGGGAGGAAGGGGGCAGCAGCGGCGGGGGGGAGATGAACAAAGTTAGGTTGTATGCATGTACAAGTATGCCAAAATGAAACCTACTGGTGTGTGCAACTAATGTGCACTGAAAAAAAAAACCCCAAACAAAAATAGGAGGGTTTTGTAGCTCTTGCCTGGGAACAAGGGATAGAACTGGATAGAAGTATAAGAGGAAGGAGGCAGCTATCAGGAGGCATGGTGAGTGGAGACAGAATGGATGCAAGACTATCAGGGACTTCTGTTGGAGAGGAAGAGATAATTAAGGCAGAGGAAATAGAGAAGGAATTGGATCCCCTCACATGTGTCAGAGAAAATTGGCAGCTATCATTCCTATTCCCACAGCACTTGGCTCTTACCCCAGTGTGGTAATCTGCCCTCTGTATGTCATTTTCTGTTTGCTTAATGTTTCCCCACGTAAGCATCTTGGAGGCAAAGTATACCATCGCTTCACCATCACTTCCTAAGCATCTGTCCCAGGGCTTGCATACAGTAGGTACTTAGTGTATATCTATATATTGTGGAATGAATGTCTGAACAAATGAAGAGGTCCAAATCTGGGGCTCAATAGCCTAATAAACTCTGACCACTGTAGATGCAGCACATATCTTGGTGGAGAGTGAGGTAATAGATCTGGGACAAAGAGGATGTGGTGGGTTTTGCATGTGCATGATGAGAGGATTGAGGAATCAAGGATGACTCTTACGCTGGTGGGTTGAAGAAGGAGGGGAATAGTGGAAGTGAGAATCAAGTTTCTTAGGAAAACCAAGAGCTCTGTTTTGGACATTATGTCTGAGGTGGTATTAGATATTTCAGGAAAGATTCTAATTGGATACAGCAGGACCCCCTGGGTACTGAGATGCCAATGCTGCATCCCTGAAGCTGGGGAGTGCTAGCAACACTGGTGAGGGCTAGAAATGGAGTAACTTTCCTCCCAGTGCCTCAGTGGAGACTGATGGCTTACCACCAGGGCTCAGCACCACAGCTACCACTCTCATGGAGACCCAAAAGGGCCTATAAAGTGAATGTGGTGCAGCGAGGGAAAATCAAAACATACCTAAGGGGACCATGCAGCAGCAGGGGAGAAACACACTCAGAACACCTAGAGTAACCGCCTCTACTGAAGGATACAGAGCAGAAACTCCAACTGCAGTAGCTACCAAACTAGAGCACCAGGGAAAATTAAGTTACAGCATAGTGAGTGCTTTCTGAAACTAAAAGTCCTGCTTCCAGGTTAGAAAATTCAGTAGCCAAATTAAGGGCGATGACTAACATTGAGGATCAAATCAATGGCTTCTAAGACCAGATGGAATAAATAAGCTTAATATAGCGCAAAGAACAGAATTGAAAATTATAAGGAGAAGTGATATTTTGAGGACATATTCTGTAAATAGTAGGAGAAAAGTGAGCAGATGGAGAAGTAACAAATAATACAGGAAATATTTTTTCATTTGCCAAATGCTTAAGCCTGGAGATTGAAAAAGCTCCTAGATGAGACTGACAAAAATGTCCTTTCCAGGCATATATTGGGAAAAATGCAAAAAGTATGCTGTTTTTATCATCTTTCCCTCAATCCTAGGGAGATGAGCATCTTACCTAAGTATGCTATCACCTTTAATACCTTCTCTGAGAGGGGCTTTGGGGACTTCACAGTCCCATTGTTAGGGTGAAGGGATTCTGGGGCAGAAGAGGGCTTCAGACCACATTGCTTCTGTGAGAAGCAGCACCTGATATCCATGAATCCGCAGCAGCACATAAAGAGCCAAATCTCAGGTGCACATGGGGAAGAAGGAAGGCTGGGAGCCAGGATGGACTAAAACCACATAGGGGAGTAATTCAGTCACCTATCCAGAGTGCACTCCCTTTCGGGTGAGTGAGTACCAGTGCCTGAGTGGCCAGGAACAAGTCACAGTGCTGTGGGAAGGAGTGGCTAAGAGCTGAACTGTGGTCCCATGTCACTGGCCCATCATGATTAAGGCTTTGGGTTAGAGACACCACAGCATGTCTGTGGCTAAGGTAGTAGGCAAAGCTCTTCAGAGCCAAATGTGTGGAGATCACATAAATTAATCAAACACATCAGGCCTTCCCCCAAAGCCCAGTGTTTAGGACATCCGGAGAGGGATGCAACTGCTGGCCAGCCAGGGTCCAAATAAAGAGCACCATGTCAAGCTGCCTGAGCACAGATCTGCTGCAAGTTCACAGAATGTTGGAGTTAATGCACGACAGTGAAAAGTCCACATGGCTCGGTGTTTGGAAATGTCACTGTGCTCTCTTCAATAAGAAGGCTTGGGTTTCCAAAGGGGAGTCTCCATTTGTGGTCCTTACTGACCTGAGTGCCTGTGAGCAGGGAGGGTCACATAGTGAATAGCAACAACAGCAGTGTCCAAGGAAGATCTGGAGAATGTGCGAGACTGTAGGCCACCTGCCTACTATACTCTGCCTTTTGGAATTCATGTTGCAGATGTGTTAGTCCTTCCAGCTACTGACACGGATCAGACTTTACTGTCAAATGCCTTAATTCATTACATGCCTCCAATACTTCCGAGAACGAGAAAGGGGCAAGCTTACTATGTACCCATTTTACAGATAAGTGACAAGTGGGACTATTTAGTTGGTTAAAAAAACAACAGGGCCTGGTATTTAGCTCAGTGGCACTGTGCCTGCCTTGCAAGCTCGAGTTCCTGAGTTCGATCCCTGGTACCAAAAAACAAAACAAAACAAAAAAACTAACAACAAACTGAGCATTACACTGCCCCAATTCTTCACCCCTTCGTTATTCCTGTCATCATCTCACGGGCAACGAGTTGTTTCTTTCCTTTCAGTCTAGGCCTGTCTATGTAGCTTCCTGTGGACACTGGAAGTGGGTGGAGGAAACAACGAGTCTGATTTCACACTGGGCCTCAAGAGACCTTGTGGGGTCCACATCGCCCTCTTCCCCTTTTCCATGACTGGGAGAGGAGTTTGTGTCCCTTAGATCTGGGCAGGCCCCAACCCACCCTGGCCCTAGCACTCCTCGTAGATCTGTAGCTGGAAGCTGAGTTCTTTTGGTGAGAACAACTGGCTATTGTTTCACACCACTGAGATTTTATGAGATTTTATGATTTTATTTTTTTTTTGTGCAGAATTATTGTGGCAATAGTTAACTGGTGCTATTAAAGACAATACATTACCAACTTTCATGTGCAAGAGTTTAAATCTACTTCTTATAAGACCCTCGGAGGTTTTTTGTTTTTGTTTTAGTTTTGGTACTGGGGATTGAACTCAGATCTTTGCACTTGCAAGGCAGGTGGTGGAACCACTGAGCTAAATCCCTGGTGAGAGAGACCCTTGCAGTTTTGATCTATGTAGTCTAGAGAGGAGCCCAGGGTGCTTATTTTGTGCTGGTGCTGTCACGCTGTCTGCCCATTATGCACTGCACAGAACAGCCCTTTCTTTGTCTCACACTCACGTGCGGCTGTGAGGTGCGTGTTCTGGCCCTGAACTCTTGGACTCTTGGTCTTGGAGTACAAATGCTTCCCCCATAGCCCTGCTGCAGCAGGTGGAGTGTGAGTGTGGTGGTTGTGGGCGGGTGCAGCCTGCTGGTGCTGAAACTTGGCCGAGTCTGGTGCTGTGAATGGCGTAGTTCTAATCTAGCAAATTGTTCCAGGAACTCTGTGAAAGCCGTGCTCTAAACTGCTCACAGCTGCAGCTTCTTGAAGCATTCTGCCCCTCCCTGGGCGCGTGCGCACACACACACACACACACACACACACACACACACAGAGGCACCACATGCACATGCAAGACGGCACTTTTCTTTCTGCAAGAATCAAATTGGCCTCCTTGTTGCCGGCTCAAAGCAGCTGTTTATTTGTTGTTTTTGTGTTTTCGACTGTTGTGATGAGGTTTGCTTCCTTCTTCTTTAACTGAATTACATGCCACTTAGCTCTTCAGCGCAAGCTGCAGATTGAGCTGGCTGTTTCTTTCTGTCATGTGGGGCTTCAGACTCCCCTTGCCCAGAGCCCTGTCAAAACTAGAACAGCCATCAGGTACCTGGGCCTGAGGTCCTTTACCAGGATAGGACCAGAAACACAGGTGCTCCTGCAGCCTGGCCTGTCTTTCCTGCACCTTATCTCGGTGTGAGCTCTGCTCTGAATGAGGACAACAGGTAGCCACCATTGCTGAGAGGTGAGAACTCTAATTTGTCCTCAGGCCCTGTTCTGAGAGTGATCAGAAATTCAGGAACAGTCTTAGTTGGTAGGTTGCTTGATGACATGTAGTTGGTCCACAGAAACTGAGTTGGGTGCACAAGAAAGAGACTGGAAACAAGGGCATACCAGCCCTGGAGGACAGAGATGGCTGGACACAGGGGCATGGACCACAAATTTTCAGAATCTTCTTTTTATCTTGTGTACCCTAAGTTCCACCCACACAGAGCTCAGAAGGGCCAGAGAAGCTGCCACCAGCCCAGAGTTCCTTTCATTTTCCTGCTGCTGAGCCAGCCCTTGAGTCCTATTCCTGTCTCTGAGTGGGACAATACCAAGAACACCTCCATGCCCCATCGGGTGCAGAGGACTCAGTATTGCTTTCATAAGTGATTGGCTTGCTGTATGACCACTGACAACAACTTCCCTGCTCCAGACTTGAATCTTTTTAACAGCAAAACAAGATGGTTGGATTATATTAGCTACATCTAAGTTTCATGCTAACTCTGTATGCAGTTTGTACATATGGCTGAAGCTAAACTCTACTACTTCTTAGTAATTCTGCAGTATTAGTTTAGCAACCCTGTGATAAAGAACCTTGATCCTAAGGAAAATTAGGCATGGTGATGGGATGGATAACATTGGAAAGGAACTGAGTAGATTCTGGAACTGAGACCCATTCAGCCTGAGATTTACTTGGTAGCATGTGTGTTGGGATGTGGGTCAAGGGCCTGGGAACACAGGGCAGCTGTCAGAGCAAGGTTCTGCATCAGGGAAGTAGGCCAGTGGATCACTGAGGCCTTGGGGAGTTGGGGTGGGTTAACAGGGTGGCACGGTGATGAGCCCAAGAAAAGATCCAACTTGCAGACATCTGATGCAGGGAAGCCTGCAGCTGTGAAGCAGGAACTGATGAATGAACCAAAGTTTCCTAGTCTGTGGAGAGGTGGGGTCTAAGGGAGGGTACTAGTCCTAGAACCAGGAACGGAAGCAGGGACTCACTGTGAGGATGAGGCATGAGCCACTGCCATGTGTGTGATAAGCAGAGTCTTCAGCTTCTCACACACTGCTGCCCCAGCCTCAGATGAGGCGAGAACATCTTTAGCTCCAGGTCAAATATTCCTTTACTTGGTTGTTTTCCATGACTGTGTCCCAGCAGTGAAGATGCTGGAGTGAGGGCCTACAGAGGCAGTGGACAGCACCTTCGTGCCCTCCCTGCACCCAGCAGATCAGCAGAACAGTGAGATATCCTGTTAGGAGCCCAAGGTACAACTCACTCTTCCAGAGCCCTCCTGGGTGGATTGCAGCTCTTCATGGCAAGGTTAATAGATGCTTTTAATAATGATGCAAAAAGATTATATACTTTTTCTGCCAAACCAAGCTTATATGAAGAAATAAGTCCCAAACAGAACTAAGAATGAATATTATTTGTTCAAACAGGAAGTTATTTTGTTCTCTCCTTCTGGTAAGAAAGGAAGACCACTTTTGGAGAAACTTGGCTACATGCCTTGAGGGTTCCCAGGAGTGCTCCTGTGCTTGTCCTCTCAGAGTGGACCTTCAGCTGGGCAATCTAGGAGGTCCAGTCTGTTGGGTGGGGCCAGAGGGAAAGGAAAGAAGTCTTCTCTCTTCAGAGCTTCTGGGCTTTGTGAGGGGCTCCTAATGAGGTCTGAAGTCCTTTGAGGTCCCTTTGCTCTGGGGCTGGACAGCAGTGTTGAGCACAACCCTGTACAAGGCCCTCCAGTCACTGTGCAGTGTATCCACCCGCAGAGCACCTTGACAGATTGTCTAGGGTTAGCACGATACAGCCCCATCCAAGGCTCCCCACAATTCCATCTAGAAGCCCTTTCCAAGTAGTAGGTGTCAAATTTTATAAGGTTCTGTGGATTTTTCATGATTATTATTTATTCTGATTAAAATGGATTCTTTCTGACACCACTTTTCATATTTTGGCTTAGGAAATATGTGATTTAAAGGAGAGAAGCTCAAAATTCAAGAGTGTCCTGGCCCAGCAGGGGTCTTTGCACCGTGCTGGGCTGCACCTCAGGATGCAGGGGCTGCGCTTGACTTCATTCTCTTTCCCAAATACTTGTCCACAGGCTGCTGTGGGTCCTCAGAATGTGGACATCTATTGGAGGGCTGATAGAATTTACCTCAGACGAAGCTTCTGCTGTGAGCCACAGGACCTGGTGAATTCCAGAAGAGAAGATCCGCCAGGTGACCCAAGTCTTAAAGGAGGTCAAGGCTCCATGGGAACTGGTGTGGGGAAGGCATCCTGTGCACAGGGCACTGCAGATGTCAGATGCACAGCCATGAGGGGCATGCTGCCCCCACCGAATCTGTTTCTGAGAGTGAGAGGGTAAGACAGTGCCTCTGCAGCCCCAGATGCCATTTTCATGGAAAATAGCATTGCTGTGAAAGAAAATCACCCTAAAAGAGTCCCTTGGTTGCAGCCCAGAGGCAGCTGCCCAGCTGTGCAGGCAAGGCCAAGCCAGGAAAACATTCCTCCCTGGCTGCCCAGGGATGGAGAGCACCCTGGGGGAAGGTTAACACAGGGCATCATCATTAGCATTGGCAGACAGAAGCCTTCTCCCCGGACCCAGGCTACTGCCTGATCTGCTCTAATGCTGGGAACTGGGCTGATTACCACTGAGCAACTTCACGGGCTGCCGCACAGCCCCAGCAGGAGGCTCCTGGACCCCAGACAGGTTCTCTTCTCTGTTCTTTAAGCTTACAGTCTTAGTTTCTCATGGTGCTTTTCATGCATGATGGAGAACATTCATGTGCACCTCGCTTATTTGCTTTGGGTATTATTATTCCCACATCTCCTGTAACAAGAGAAAACTTCAAGAGACCAAATTTACCTTGTTGATAGGTGGAGGAGCTGGGATCAGAAACTATTTTTGATTGTATCTCTTTCTGCTCTCTTTATCCTGAGACGGGGGAGGAAAGGAAGAAAAATGACTTCTCAATTAGCTTACATGTGCGAGGCACCACCCCTATGCTAACTCATGTTACTGAAAATGCTCTTTTTTCAGGTGAAGAAACTGAGGCCCAGAGAAGCTAAATGATATACCCAGTTTTGCCTAGCTCGTGAGTGGTGAGCTGAGTCTTGGCCCTTAAGCTGTCAACTGTATCTCCCCTCTTCCTATGATGTCCTCACCTACTTTGGGGCTGGGGAATGGATTAGGTTCCTTATTGATCCTAACCTCTGGGCGTTCAGACAATACCATATGTAGCTTGCATAATTCTGTAGCTCCTGTTCCTCTTCCTTCCTGTCCTTGTCTCCCTACCCTTCTTCCCGTCTTCCTCTCCTCCTCCTCCTCCTCTTCTGTAATTATGCTACGGCACTGCTATGTCTATATCCTATTTCTTGTGTTCATTTTATTCCAATTTGCCAAATTAATTCAGGTCAAAATGTCCACTTGAGCTGTAGATTAGCTGAATAATTGTGTGGACCTCACTCTGGCAGCCCCTTCAGGGAGCCCAAGCCAGACTGACATCCCTGCACCCGGGGGCACAGCCCTGCCGGAGGACAGAGCCCTGGCTGGTGTGGGGTATTGACCCTTGCCTGGCCCCTGACAGTAGCTGACATGCAAGGGAGAGCCAGGGAGGAAGCTGGGTGCCATGAAGACATCAGTTCTCCCCCTGTTAATGTATGAGTTAGAATTTTCCTCAAACTGATTGTTTTTCAGAGAGCGAGGAAGATCTGAAAAGTTTTAAGTGAAGGGGAGAAGGATAAGCGAGGATTGTGACAAGTTGAGTGATAGTTCTTGATTTGCTGTACCTTAGAACACATTGTAAATCTGTTACTCTCTTTCCACTCAGCCTCATCTCTAAAGGGTTCCACACCACCACTAGTGCTGTGATTACAGTGAGTGGACTTCGGGAAAGCCATGTTGAAATCATAGCACCTCTGAAATGGGCCCACAGATGAGAAGCAGTGACTCGGATATGAAGAAAGAGAGAGGGCTGGTGGGCTTGGGAGAACGTAGGATACAAGCTGTGTGAGTGCTATCAATGTGGCAGAACCTGTGAAGCAGACGGGGAGGCAGAACATTGAAGCATTAATGATGACTAACAGTGGCTGGTGGGTTACCCGTGATCTTCTTTTCCCACTTTATTCCCTCCTGGGAAATCAAGCCACCCCATTTTACTTTTTACATTTTACTTTGTTCTCCTGCCTGTCTCCTCTGCTGCCCCAGTGAGTCCTCAGGCTTGGCTAGCAGCAGTCAGCTGTGGGAGTGCAGTGCACACGAGGTGGTCATGGCGGGTCCACTGGCTTCAAGCAAAACCGTGGATCTTGTCAGGAAAGTGCCCAGAGCAATGAGGGAATGGGAAGGGCGTCCTTCCCTCCCACAGAGAGAAGTTGAAAATGGTGTTTTCAAGGTGAGTCCTGCTTGGGATAACTTGATGTTTTCATTTTGGTTTTGATAGAAAAGCTGTCTCTGAATTAAGAGCAGCAAGAGCCCCTACCTGTTGCGAGTGATGCTAGAGGGCTGTGGAGGAGGGCAGCTTTCTGAGCCTCTGATGGGAGCCAGATATACTCTCCCCAGCCGACTGCTGCCCATGACCTTCCTTCCCATGCCCCCCGGCAATGCTCCCCCATACTAAACAGCTCTAGAATGGAGAAAACACTCCTTTCTCTCCTTAAGCCCAATATCTTAGGGCAACTCTCAGGGCCACTCACGAGTTCACAGACCCTAAAATTTGTCCCTGTTTACCTGGTCCTCCATCTGGAATATATTTCCCTTCCCACAGCTGATCAGAGAAAGCCTACCCCTGTTGTAAAAATCCTGACAAAATCTACCCATCTCTGGGATCTCTTCTGATCATCCCCATTCAAACAAGTGTTTTTCTCTAACATATCTGGCCTTGCTGTCAGAAATGCTCATGTGACATTTACTGCATTTTGCCCTTTATTGCCAGTTATTTGATACTGTGTTTGCAACCCTCCTCTCTGTGAAATTATAACACTATTCTCTACTTAGAAGGTCACCCACTCCCTTCTCTATCTGTGAACTCCCTCTAAACACTCTGAGGGCCAGCTCAAAAGGCATCCACTGTGTGTTTTTAAGGAATCTTGACTCATGTATATGCACTAAATGTACTTCCTGCAAGGCAAGGGGCCATATCTGGTTGTCTTAGCATCCATCAAGGTGGCTAGCAAGGTGTCCAGCAGGTGTGCAGCTGGATGCTGAGTCAATGAGTAAGTGAGTGAACGGAAGAAAGAGAGTGGAGAGTTTTGGCAATTTATTTAGATGAATTGGACATTGGCTGTGTTATACCTTTGCCCATATTGCCCATTATGTGTGCCAATAACTTTATTATCACCATTATTACTCAATACTGTCATCTCTAGCTGAAGTCTGTCAAATATTGGAAGGTGCTTGGTCTGTTTATCTCTCATCCTTGGCTAGAAGAAGTTTCTTCTGGAGCTTCTCTGACCCATAAAGGAAGGCCCTATGTCAGTACATAGCAAAGTCATCTTCTGCCTCTGCAGCAGGATCCCTTGACTGTGACCAGCTGCTGTCCTCAAGTGGTGCTTTTATGAAGATGTGACTTCCACCTAGGCCTTTGTGCCATGTGAGAGTCTCAGGTGCAGCAGCAAATGCCTGGGTCACCTTCCAGTCTCGCCTCCTGTGTGACTCATTCATCTGTGGGCCAAGGAGACATGATCAGAACAGAAGCCAAAATACCTGAATAATCCTAGGGGTGCAGAACCTATTGCCAACCGGGAGTTCCTGTTTACCCCATTGATTGCCTGTTAGGACAGGGCTCCAGGCTCTGGACCCGATTTCAACCCCAGGGGTTTATCCTATACATTTCAGCAGGAGGTAGTGGCAGCTCCCTCCCTTCTTCTGCACAGAAGAGCTGTCTGTGCCTACAGCAGCTCCTCTAAGTACCTTAGAAAAGAGGAAGGGAATGAAACAAATGCCCAAACTCCAGCTCAGCAGAGCCATGCAGTCCAGTTGGCTGTATTTGTCCTGACAAGATCTGTCCCTTGTTTTTCCCCAAGTAAAGCAGTTCTTTTGATCTCAATAACTCTCTGAGTGAAGCCTGGCATGGAGATAATTATTTTTTTAAAGTTGCTGAGGCATCATTGCTCTGGCGAGCCCTCACCTCTGAGAGGGTGGATCTTGCTAAGAGGAAGTATCCCAGGCCATTGCCTCTGTGCTTGGGGCAAGAGGCTCTGGCTGTGAACTTGCTCAGGAGGTGGAGAGGTGAGGTACATGCAGGCACCCCACAGTGTCCCAGCCCCCAGTCCGCCCGGCTGGGGGGATGGGCATCACATGATGGGTTTGCATCAGTCTTTTGCTAAGAAAGCTTGGTGGGTGATTGACTTGTAAAGGACCAGGGGTAGATCCAGTGCCACTCAGAGAAGGGGATAGGAGGGTGTGGAGGGATGGGGGGCAGAGTGGGAGATGGCACTTGTTTTTTTCTTGTATCAAATCCATCATCCTGCATAGTGAAGCAGGTGACCAAGTACCTCTGGGGCCAGGGAAGATGAGAGGATAGATTTCATTCATTGTGTAGTATGTCAGGCTGATTCTAGAGCTGGTCTTATCATGAGGGGTTCACTTTCCTTGACCCTAATCAGGATATGGCTGCCAGGGGCCATCCTTGATCAGACAGAATTCTGCAGCCAAGGCCATGATTCTGAGCCAGCACTGGTTTCTGGCTGGGACACCCATTCTTCTGCCTATGTTGTTTCCTCTCCACAGAGCTCTAAGTGTCGCACAACTCTGCGGTAGAACAAGGTCTTGCCTCCTTGTCCTGGGAAGCTCCTCCAGTCTCCCTGGAATTCTGGTGCTCCAACTGCTGGATGAGGTGGGGCTGGAGGTCCATCCAGCTCTCCAGGCTGAGCTCCTGCATCTCTTTCCTATGGTGGGTAGCCCTAGCTGCAGAAGTACGGCAGTGTCAGGACCAGCCGCCTCTCCCTGAACATCGGGCAGAGTCTGCTGTCCTTAGTAGACAAGGCACACCCTTGCTCCCAGGAAATCCAGGCCCACTTTGGGAGTGACATTTTATTTTACACTTTCTGAGCCACTTTGCAGTTCCAAGAGAAGAAACGGAGCCCAGCCTTGGTAACAGGTATTGGGCTGGGCACTGGGCTATGAGGCTGGAGGGTGCAGAAGCTCGGCGGGTGGACAGACCCTGGCAGAACCTGAGAGGAGTGCCTAGGGTGCACTTGGGTGGGGTGGCTTCTGTGGCCTCTGGGATTTAAAGTTTCTACCCAAGCCAAGAGAAACCTTCTCTAATCACCTAGAGATAAGAAAGCATCAGATCTAATCTCTCCCTAAATTTCCCCCTAGGCTTTTGCTGTTCTTTGCTCTAGTCCCAAAGCCGCATTAGTGACAGCTAAAGCTCCTTTATAAATGGTCTGTGACTTCAGAGGTCTGTTCCATGATGGAGCCATCTATTTGGGCAATTGAAGGTGGAAAGGGACACTCAAAAGCTTCTGGAAAATTCCTGATGGGATTGTGTATATGTTCTGTCTCTGCACTCCAATCAACAAATTAGATGGCCATAGGGCCTAAAAACAACAGAAGGAAGCAGTTTTCTGAATGGTTCATTGCAGTCACAGCCTTTCTATCCTCTGGGTCCCTGCAAGCTGGATAGACTTCATGAGCCTATTCCATGGGAACACTGGTGAAAGCTTTGGGTCTTTGGTGACTATTCATGGATCTTGCCTTCAACGGGTTGTAGCAGATTGGCTCTCATGTCCACTGCACCGCCCTCTGAAAGTTTGTCTGGGGACTGGTTCTTACCACCTGCCCTGAGGGAGGAGAGGGTGATGGTGGGAGGAGATGATGGGTGGGAAGAGGTAAATGGTGGGTGAGGAGAAGGAGATGGTGGGTGAAGAGAGGGAGATGGTGGGTGAGGAGAGAATGGTGATAGGTAAGGAGAGGATGATGGTGGTGAGAAGAAGGTGGGTGAGGAGAGAATGGTGATGGGTGTGGAGGTGGTGGGTGAGGAGAGGGTGATGGGGGCCTTTCCCACTCTGATAATGGCTTAAGGAAATTATGAAAAAGAAAGAGAGGCAAAACATGCTTTATGTATAGACCCTGTCCTTAAGAGCTCAAATGATGTAGGGCCTGGAGACAGGATCTGCAGAGGGAAGTCTGGCTCCAGGGAAGGCCCCTGTGTCTTCAAGGACTCCCCCATTGGGCAGGGCCGGGAGAACCAAGCAGGAGCAGCATGATCTGTGCTCCCATCTGACTCAGTGCACAGGAGTGACTGCCCTATGGTGTGCAGAGAGCTGGCTCTGATGGACCGGTTCTGTTCCCTGGGAAGAGCCATGACAGGGGAAGCTTGCGGTAGACAGCAGTCCTCAGTTCTTCTCTGACAAATTTTCCCCTGGGCCCTTCTCCCTTTCTCTCTTTCAGGGGTGGGCATTGCAAAGACCTCTTCACGTTTGTCTTTCCTGTGGATGTTTCCACAAAATTTACCTCCACTTTCTGCAAGGTTAGACTTCTTTTTGTTGTTGTTGTTGTTGTTGTTTGTTTTGTTTTGTTTTGGTACCTGGGGTCGAACTCTGGACCTTTCACTTGAGAGGCAGGTGCCAGAACCACTGAGCTAAATCCCCAGCCCTTAGACTTCTTTGAATTGCAGGACACTCTTGTTCTAAGGATAGCACAGAGCATAGAGTAGGAAGCCTCCCTCAAGCTATGCTGTGAACACCACCCTCTCTCTTCTCTCCTGACAGCTGGGCTGCCCTCCATCTAGAATCAACACTGTCAGAAAAAAACCCATCCTCCTTCAGCCTCCCCTGTCCACAGCTGCCTTCTGCAATGCATCCCCACATTTGGCTGGGGGCTCCTCACCTCCTGCTTGACCAGGCCTGGCTGTCCCTCTGTGCCAGACACTAATCCAGGCCTGCGCTCCTTGAAGGCTGCAGCCAGATTAATCGTCACAAGGTTTTGCTTTGATGATATCACTTTATAGACACATAAAAAAAAAGTGTTTAGGCAGTCAGTCATGCTAAATCTTAACCATCTTTACAGATTTTTTAGTGCAGCTCATCAAAATTGTCACCAGCCCTGAAGATCCCACATTTACGGTTCATGACAGTTCCTCAGCAGGAGTAGCAGGTACTTGTCTGGGTCTGTCCCCACACAGCCATGGACAACTCTGCCCTCTGCCCTGGTGCAGGCCTCCTGGGCACTACCTGGAACTTGTGATCACTTCCTGCTCACTCTGCTCGGGGGCATCTGCAGTCACTCCCTGTAGCCAGCCCTCATCTGCAGCAGCAGAGAACTCCAGCAGTCAGTGCCGTGGGCTCAGGTAGCTGGGTGGGAGGAGGCTGGGGTCCCTGGGGGCTGGGTTGGCAGCGATGGACAGCCTTCTGCTGCAGCTCCCAACCGACAGCATAGGGCAGTTATGCCAACTCAGGAACTGTCCCTGACTTTTGATGGTTTATCTCATGCTTCTTCAACTTTATGATGGTACGGAAGCCATGCATTTGGTAGAAGTATAGTTGGAATTTTGAACTTGCTTCTTTTCCCATGCCAGAAGCATGTAGTTCTACTGACATTCTTTTACCAGGCTGGGGGCAGCGGGGAGTCACAGTGCCCAGTCAGCCCCTTGACCAAAGAAGAAACGGTGGGCACACAGTGTGCCGTGTGGCCAGCCGAGGGTGGCAGGAGGCTGGGTGACCTGATGATATTTTGACATAAAGGATTTCTCAGCACATAACCACATAATAAGTGAGGAGCCAGGGCCCACAACTTTGAGTTATGAAAGTTGGGTTATGGATGTTTGTTTATTGTTAAAGGGCTTAATGTTGCTGCTGTGTCTAGTAATAATAAAAAGACTAGATTCTAAAGAAATAAAGACACTGGGAAATAAAAGAGTGTCATGGGCTCTGGAACCAGATTCTTTGAGTTTAAATCCTAGCTCCAACACTGGCTGGATGATCTTGACCCAGTCAATTAACCTCTTTAGGCCTCAGTTTTCTCACATGTAAAATGGATAAAATTGGAATCAAGTATTACAGATTTTTGGTTTGAATAAGTGACATAGAGCCTGGAAAGTGCTCAGAGGGCACTTGGCACTCAGTGAGTGTGCAACTGTGACCCGGCCTCCTGATCTGACGGCTCAGGGTACTATGGTGTGGCATGGGCATCCTGGTGGTGGAGTGGGCCATCTGGATTGGGGTGCTGACCACTGGCCCTGTGTGTCTTGTTCTGAACTGGCCTCCTACATTCTGCTTGCATTAGTCTGCCATCCCATCTGCTGGTTGTCTTCCTGGGATGTCACATCTAGGCCTTACCTGGGCATATGTCATACCTCTCCTTGACCCACAGCAACACCTGTGCAGTCCCAATCCCACAGCAAGCCTGACCTCACTTCCATGGGCCTCAGGAAGATTCTGCAACTGAGAACATGGTCGCGTCATGGCCTTGGATCCCCAAGGACTTAACCTTTTAATGGTTTACTTGGTACTTTGTGTATGACTCCTATTAAGCATTATCAGTAGCAGCAGCAACGGTGAGATGTCTGTGCCCTCATGGTGTGGAAATGCATTTTTCCAGCTAGTCTGTTCACTCTTGACTAAATGGCCTTTGTTCTCTCTCAACCCTGAAGGGTGTCTTGTGGTTGTATGTTACCTGCAAGTTCTGTCTAATGGGTGCATATCCATTCCCCTGGCCTGTGCATGCCATGTGGAGGCCACTGGGGACTGGAATGATGCTGGTCCACCTGGGCACTGCCTGGCAGCTTAACATCAGCTCTGCCTTTGCTCTGCCACCCCCCACACCCTGAGTGTTCCACTTGTGGAATGATCTGAATATTCTCCTGCCTCTCATACTCCTGAACAGTAGAGGAAGAAGGGCTCTCTGCCTTCTTCATGTTGTGGGGAAAATGCATGAAGCAGTTAACCAGGGCCAAGAAGATAAACCTCCTTGGCTGCATTGGGCGAGACATGACTGTAGGAGGCACGGGCCTCTCCATGTGTGCTTTTGGTCTCTGGGCTCCGGAAGGCCACAGCAGGGAGATCTATAGCCTCCATACCTTTGAGGGGTAGTTAAGACGTCACTGGTTCTGCTGTGCATCACAGCCTCAGCCTGTGCAGACAGCTGGCATTTCTGTGCTGTTAAATAATTAATTTGATACCACGTGGAGTAAAACATGCATTGCTCTTGATAAAAAGCTGCGATTAATTGCTTTCATTTCAGCAGTGTACTGCATCTTCTGGAGAAGATAAGAGAGATAGAATGTGGGCTTGAAAGCTAAGCTGAGATATTCTCATAAAAGGTGACAAATGCCCCCCCTTCATATCCAGTTGGATCCTCTCAATTATGCATTATAAGGGCTACTGGCTATCACCTGGTCTTTGTCCATGGCTTCCAGTGACTTAGGACAGGGACCCAGGCTCCTGCTCCTTGTTGATGCGTGGCATGTGATCAGCTGCCTCTCGCCTGACTCTTGAGATAGAGGAGGGAGCAACATTGGGCAGCTTTTCTGATGCCGTGATTGGAAAAAACTCTGAGTCATCACATACCTGCTTTCCAGACCTTGCAGAGAAGGTCTGGTGTTTACTGCAGGAAGCTGTGAAAGCCAGGGACATTCATGGTGGCCTGAGATGTCAACAAGTACCAGTGACAAAGGGAACTATAGTCTCCCAGTGTTTTTCACTGCATGGGTTAAACCTAATGACAAGGCTGTCATTTGCTGTTGTATCACCTCTCCCCTGGACATCCATTTCCTTGAGGACAGAGCCTGTCCTTTCTCTCTTGTCTCTCAGTGCCCAGGCATCTACCACCAAGTGGGCTGGTGTGGAGGTCATGTGTTGACCAGGCCTCCCAGTGTTGTAGCCCCAGTAGTAGCTACTCTGAGAATCATTTTGAGTGGATGGTGATAATCAAGAAGGTCATCTAGGCAGGTATTAACTGGTGGAGGTTGGATACAGGATGGACTCACTATTTATTTTAGGGGTTGGAGGGCTCACCCTTTGGTGAGGGTGAGTAGAAGTCTTCAGGTTTTCTTTGGCATTCTGGGAATTGCCTGTCTTAGTCACTTTCCTTATTGCAAGGACAAACTAACTGACATCCACAGCCTAAAGATGGAGAGGTTTGTTTTGGCTCATGGTTACAGTCTATGGCTGGCCAGCTCTAAGGTAGAAAACAGTATGGCAGAGAGGCATAAAGGAGGGAGCTGCTTATGTCATGTTGGCCAGGAAGCAGAGTGAAGGGAGGAGCCAAGAAGGGAGATACTGTATATCCTTCCAGAATATGCCCTCAGTGACCCACCTTTCCCCATGCCCCACTTCCTAACAGCAAGTCAACTGTAGCACACTGACCGCCATCTTGTATTCTTTACCCTATGACACGACAAATAGCCCCTGGCTCTTCCATTTCTGATCCTGAAAGACCCTTTAATCAATCCCTTGTGTAACTATACACATATTTCATATAGACGCTGTTCCTCTAGTGAACCCTAACTAATACGCCCTCCTTGTGAGGGCTCAGGAGTAATTGGTTCTCTTCACTCCTCTTCCAACAATTCATATAGCCCAGACTAATGTGTTTAATTGTCTCACCTCTACTTCTCATGGCTTTTATAATGTGGATGGTGTGCTCTTTTCTACCATTCAGCTTTGATTTTCAAATCTTCCCTCTTTCCAGAAGCTTCCCAAGATTGACCAAGTGAGCATCCACAGCTTCCCTGGCCCCAGTGAATGATGGGCATGCTCATAACCCCACACCCAGTGTGTTCCTCTCATTGTAGTTTTGATATTAAATGTACTATTGTTGAATTACTTTGGTCCATTATGGGTCACCCTCCCTGACCTACAGATTAATTTTAAAATGAAAGATCTTTATGACACCATTAACAGAGCTGACTTAGTTCCTAGAAAGTCAATCATTCATCCACGCATGCACCTATTTATCTACTTATCTATCTGTCATCCATCCATTGATTCACTTATCAATCCATTGATCAATTGATCCATCCATCCATCCGCCCAATATTTATGTAATGTTCACTACATACCAGGATCTGTTTCAGTAGAAGGGATATAGCTGTGAACAATACAGGAATAGTTCCTGTCCTTAAGGGGATTGCATTTTAGTTATTTTGGTCCAGTAAGAGAACTAACATTTTAAAAACTCTTATTGAGTTTAACTCAGTTACTGAGTCTATACTTTTTAAGTATACAGTGTCATTACATTCATCACTGGGATCTTGTACCTTTACATGACAGGTCTTGGTTCTCATTTTTTCCCTATAACCTTGCCCTCCCTTCACCCCCCCTCCCCTATTTATAAAGTCTTTGTTTCCATTTTTTCCTTTTGTCATACATTTTTCCCTTATTTCCTTTCCTTTACCCTTCCCACTTTCCCTACACCTTTAGCTCTTTTTTTTCTTCGTATTTCACATTATCAGTTATACAATTTGGACCTTATTTACACTTTTAGTTTTTCACACCAGAGAAACTATTTGGTATTTATACATGTGTGTCTTATTTATTTTACCTAAGAGTATGGTCTCAATATGCATCCATTTTCCTATGAATGACTGTAATTTATCATTCTTTATGGCTTATTAGTAGTCCATTTTATAGAAAAACCACTTCTTTATCCAGGCTTCAACTGATGGGCAATTGGGCTCTTTCCAAGTTTTGGCTATTACAAACCATGCCACTATAAATATGGGTGAGCATATATCACTGTGGTGTGATTCTTCTGGAAAGATACCAAGTAGAGGGATAGCTAGATCAAATGGAACCTTTAATTCTAGTTCTTTGAGGTATCTCCATACTGATTTTCACATTGGTTGCACCAGTCTGCACTCCCACCAACAATGGAGAAGGGTTCCTTTCTCTCCACAACCTGGCCAACATTTGTTATTGGTTGATTTCTTGATGGCAGCCATTCTTTGTGGGGTGAGGTGGAATCTCAGTGTTGTTTTCATCTGCATCTCTTGAATGACCAGTGATGTGGAACATTTTTTCATATGTTTATTTGCTGCTTTTACTTCTTTGTCTGAGAAATGTCTGTTTATTTCAGATGCCCATTTTTGAATCAGGTTTTTATATTGGTGGGGGCTGGTTTTTTGAGTTCCTTATATATTTTAGATAATAGTCCTTTGTCTGAGAAGCAGCTGGTAAAAATTTTTCCCCACAATGTAGGTTGGCATTTAGTTCTGTTGATGTTTTCTTTTGCAGTACAGAAGCTTTTTAATAAGATGAGATCCCACTTGTTGATTCTTTGTGCTAGTTCCTGTGCTACCGAGGATTTGTTCATTAAGTCTTTTCATATGCCAATGTCTTCAAGAGTTCTGCTTAACTTATCTTCCAGCAAGTTTAGAGTTTCTGTTTTAATATTTAGATCTTTAATCCAATTCAATTTTAGTTTACTGTGTGGTGAAGGATATGGGTCTAGTTTTAATCATTGGTAGGATGAAATCCAGTTATTATTATCATTATTTATTAAAGAGGCATCTTTCCTCCAGTGAGGATGGTTGGCTCCTTTGTCAAAGATGAGGCAGCTGAGCACATCTGGAGTTGATTTTGTATCTTCCAATCTATTCCACTGATCCTTGGGTCTTTTTCTTTGCCAGTACCATGCTGTTTTTATCAGAGTGGCTTTGTAGTACAGTTTCAAGTTGGGGATTGTGATACCCCCTGTCATGTCTCTGTTGCCTAGAATTGCTTTTGCTATTCTAGGTCTCTTCTGTTTCCAAATGAACTTTTGGATTATTTTTCTCTAGTTCTGTGAGGTATACCATTGGCATTTCAATTGGAATTGCATCGAATATGTATAGCAGTTTTGGTAGTATGGCCATTTTCACTATATTGATTCTTCCTTACTAGGTGCAGAGGACATCTTTTCATTTTCTTATATCCTCTTTGACCTCTTTTTTCAGAGGGCTGTAGTTTCCAGTGTAGAGTCTTTTGCTTCTTTTGTTAGATTGATTCCTAGATACTTCATTCTTTTGGATGCTATTGTGAAAGGAATTGTTTCCCTAATTTCTCTCTCAGTGAGTCTGTTATTTGTGTATAAGAAGGCTATTGGCTTTTGAGTGTTGACCTTGTATTCAGCTACTCTGCTGAAAGTGTCAAGTCTAGAAATATTTTGGTGGAGTGTTTTGGGTCTTCTATGTAGAGTATCATATCTTCAGCAAATAATGACGGGTTAATTCTTCCTTTCCTAGTTTTATTCCTTTTATTTCTTTCTCATGTCCAATTGCTGTGGCTAATGTTTCCAGAATTATATTGAACAGGAGTGGTGATAGTGAACAACCTTGTCTTGTTCCTGATTTTAGCATGAAGGTTTTAAGTTTTTGGCCATTTAATATGATGTTGGTTATTGGTTTTTCATAGATAGCCTTTATCAAATTGAGATAAAGACCATCTATTCCAATTTTCTGCAGGGTTTCTTTTTTTATCATGAATGGGTGTTGAATTCTGTTGAATGCTTTTTCTGCTTCTAATGAGATGATCATATGGGTTTTGTCCTTGACTCTGTCAATATAGTGTATTATATTTATTGATTTAAGTATGTTGTACCATCCTTGCATCCCTGAGATAAATCTGACTTGGTCAGAGCGTATGATCTTCTTGATGACCTTCTGTATTCTGTTTGTCAGAATCTTATTGAGGATTTTTGCATCTATGTTCATTAAGGAGATTGGCCTTTAGGAGAAAAAAACATTTAAATTAAAGTTTTTGGCTACCTCAGAAATGGGAAATGTCTGCGCCAGAAGGACCCTTCAAGGTCATATTATAAAACTGTCTCATTTTACAATGAGGAGTCTTGGGCCAGAAAAAATATATTGATGGCCACAAGCACCCTGGACTGGACAGTGGGCAAACACTATGGAGTCCAATCTGCCTAGTGTGTTTCCCATTGAGTGATCATTCCCCATCCAGTGATCTCTGGGTTTGGGCCCATTGTAGGGGTGGATGATTTAGAAGCCTGGGGTCAACATGATGTGGTTACAATGAAACAGGTGCAGTGCTATTTCAGGTGATTGAAACCTAGGGTGAGTGGGAGCATTTCTAAAGGGGAATCTTATACAACTGCAAGATGCATGCAATGGCTCAGGGAAGGAGTCTCTGCAAAAGCATGGAGGGGTGTCTAGAGGGGAGAGGAGATGAGAATATGCAGATGGCCAGAAAGATGTTGATTTGACTAGGTCTGAATTCCAGTTGTGGGCTCCCAGGCAGGAAAGGGAACCCTAACCTGGCCAGGCTGGGTTGCAGCTGACTATAGCTGTACCTTGGGGCTCATGTCTCTCAGTCTCCCTCTGAGTATACAGTGCTGGTGCTATACAGAGGGCTGTGGCAGCACAAGGACAGAGGCTGAATTACTACTAGCCTGGCAGGTCATAGCTCTAGGACCTTGAACTCATTTTTCCCTTCTACACTTCCTGATGTAGTTTAATTTTCCATATCATAAGGTACACAGTAAGTAGTATTTACATGGTGTACTGGATTTGGGTGTACGAGATTTGGGAGTATCTACACAGACTTTGTAAAAATGTTCATTACATGCTATTACATTAGTCATAGTTGACAAGAGATTCCAAAATATACAACCTTGAGAAAGATTAGATAAATCATGCTAAATAAATAAATAAATAACAAAAGATAGCAAATGAAATAAACTTGCATTAAAGTTCTCAAAATCCAAAAAGTCTTCTAAATGAGAAAGCTGACTTGGCTCTCCTGAATATAATTCTTCAATACACCACATCCATGCTTAAAAGAGCTACAGTGCAATTTATACCTCACACTTAAGTGATCATTTGTTCAAATCGTGATAGGCGCCATTGACTAGAAGCTTTGTTCCTACAAGTAGGTGCTAAAAGTTTTAAAACCACTTTTCATAGCCATTCAGAAATTTATAGCCATTCAAATTACATTTAAAGTCTCAAAGACTTCTCCCTTTTCTCTCGCTGATAAGAGTAATATTGGAATTTCTTATAATATTACAAATGGACTTTTTGATAGCAAGTATTTTCAAATAACGAGTGAGTACAGTGTTACAGCATTTAGCACACTTCCTGCCACCAGCTAAGACATTACTAAAGAGAAGTCAGACAGAGAGACATGGACAGACGGACACACATGAGCGGATTGACACATAGGCAGATGGACACACACGGACACACATGGGCAGATGGACACACACAGGTAGACAGACACGTGGGGACAGACAGACACATGGAGAGTCTCAGGTCTGCAGAAGGAGAGACTGGCCTTTTCCTGAAGCCTTGCCCACCAGCAGTCTTGGCCCAGTTCCAAGTGGGGGCCCAGCTCTCAGGTGAAGGGCAGACTCCTCTTGTGATCAGTGGTAGCAGCTACTGGATAGTGGTGTGAGTGACGGGAGCCTTCCCTGGCCATGCCAAGCTGATGGCCCAGTGAACTTGAGCCACACATGACAAGCTGCAGGGGAGTGGCTTGGTCCTGCAGTGGCTGTCCTGGCCCTGTGTCCTCAGGGCTGGTGGATAGCTGCTCTAGCCCCTCCACTTAGCACCCTAACCCTAACCCTCATGTTTCCCTCATCTGCTACATTCTGAGTGGATGACCTTTCTGTCCAAATCTCCTAAGGAAGATGAGATCCTTCAGCAGAACCCCCATCTCTTTTTTTCTGTATTTCAAATCCTCTCTTCCTTACCCCCTTTCTTTCTTTCCTGCTATTTTTATTTGTACGTATGTTCACACCACCCAGGAGTTGGTGGACATACTGTTGGTGGTGAGTGTGGGTGGTGTGCGTGAACAACACGATAGGTCTCCTTTGCTGGAGACTGGGGACTGCAGGTCCTTGTGCAGGCGAGAGAGACCTTGGCTGACTGCTCAGATCAGTCCTTCGAACACTCCTGCATCTTGCTCCTCTTTGCTGCAACCTCCACACACTCACCAAGTCCCTCACATCCATATAATCTCTGCTACTCCCTTTTGTTACTTTATTGCCTACACTGCCTGTTTCATCTGAGACTGGGCTGCAGGGCTCCCTTGGTGTTCTCTTCTCACTCAACTCTGTACCATCTGGATCCTGCATGCACCACATGACAGAAGTTGCTCTTTCAAAGGTCACAGAGACAGAAATGCCAAACCCGATGGCATTTCCTCGGTCCTCCTCTCTCTCACACCCTCTGTGTGATCAGACACTGACAACTGCCTTCTTCACCCGCAGTTCTCCCGGCTCAGTGATAACCCATTCCCTGGCTCCTGCCTGCTTCCCTGGGGTTCTCTTCTATAGCTAGAAAGAAACCTCAAGCATTAAAGGCCATCGTGGTAGACAAGAAAGATAGGGGCCCTGTAGGAGGGGCAGGGGACTGAGTGCTCTGAATACCCAGGATTCAGGGACTTCTATGGAGTCCCCTTTAAATCTCTGGATTCCACCCTTGCTTTGTACTTCTTGCCTTTATGGGTAGTGAGCATCCCCAGGTAGCAGAAATGTGCTTTGTGTTTGTTTAAGGAACAGTCGGGAACAAGTTAGTGACCAGATCCCGTTTTCTGGATCAGTAATTTGGAAGAACTGCAAATCCTCAGAAGCAGCTCATGGTACTCACAGCTTGGGTGATGCCTCCAGCCTCTAGGCAGGGAAGCTGCACTAATCCGTCTGGCACCTATGCGTGGGCCAATACCCTGTCTTGAAAGATCTACTCCAATATGCTAGCTCCCACCAGGTGAACCAAGTTTTCAACCTAAGAGTCAGTGCAGACTCCATCTCTCCTGCTGGCTTGTCTCTTTCCAACAATATTGTGAATCTTCACTTCTCTGCACTTGGAATGCAGATGCAGAATACCCTAGGCTTGGAGATTGAACCCAGGGCCTTTGCATTATTCCCCGCCGCATACATTTTTATTTTGAGAGAAGTGTCTTGCTATGTGTTAAATTGCTTAGGCTTGGCTCAAACTTGAAATCCTCCTGCCTCAGCCTTCCAGAGTGCTGGGTTGACAGGCATGTGCCACCACGGCCAGCTAAAACACTCTATTTCCTATCTTACCTAAATTTTCCACATGACAGGGCCTGAGAAAAGGGTGTGGGTGCAGAGAATCAATTTATAATTAATTTGTGATGTGGAGAAATTGGAGTCAGGGCCTGGGGAGAGAAAGGCGGGCAAGGAAGAACTTCTTCTAGGCTGCCTGGGGGCTGGGGCTCAGTCTTAGAATGCTGCTCTGCATGTTTCCAGAAGGAGGGCCCAGAAGTCAATGGGACGGAAATGTGCTCCCTGGGTGATCAGAGGCTTGGCCCTTTCAGCCCACTACTGACCTCTGGGAAGAGGAAAACTCCTGTGCAGCAAGACCTGATGAGCTTCCATGTGGCTGAGCAGAGGGGGGATCTTGGGGTATCCAGAGATAGTGGGGAGGCTGTGCCATCCCAGAACATGCCCTATGTGTCCCTTCATCGGAGTGCTCACCCACACCCTTAATAGTGAACTGGAAAATGCAAGTAGAAAGGCTGTTTGCATCCTGTGAACTGATGTAGCAAATATAAGACCCAAACGGAAGGTTTTGAAAGCCCTTATGGGTAGCTGGCTGGTCACAGGTACAGCTGGCAGGCAGGGCTGGGGCACACCTGTAATCTCAGCTACTCAGGAGGCTGAGGCTTGAGGAGAAACACAAGTTTGAGTCCAGCTTGTCTCACAATAAAAATAATTTTTAAAAGGTCTGGGGATATATGTAGCTCAGTGGAAAAGCACTCCTGTGTCCAATCACACACACACACACACACACACACACACACACACACACACACTCTACAGGTGTCAACATGGGTCTTGTGATTTGCATATACAGTCTTGGGAACTGGTCCTCAACCTGTGGATCTGACACTATCTCTGAATAGACAATTTCAGAAATGAGCTATTTACATTGGCAACTGCTTCAGAGTTGCGTGGCATTTTGGGAAACTTTCCATGCATTGGGTCACAGCAGTATCCTCTGTTTAGTGTGAAAGGAGAGAGAAAAAGATGTTTTTCTTTTACACACAGTGATACACCCAGGATCCCACATGCCACAGCCAAAGCCAGGCCCTCTGTTTTCTACTTGAGCTGCCTAGGTCAGCCAGGGGAAGGCTGTTGGAAGGAAAGGAGGTGGTGGAGAGAGGTGGCTAAGGCCAGCAGAGCCCTGGTGTGGTGAGACAGCAGGTCCATGTCTGTGTCTCAGCCCCTAGGAAAAAGCCACCACCATGGAAAAAAAGGGCAAATGGGCTTTTGACAGGCATCAGTGGGTAAAATCGTGCTGCCACCTGCATTTTGAATTTTACACATTGGGGCTGACAGGAAGGGAATAGCCATTAGCATAGTGCAGACTGCTTGGGTCACCTACAATTCATTGGAGGGGTCAGAGATGATGTTGCCAACCACAGGGACATAGGAGAGTTGTTAATAAAGCAAAGGAATATTCCACCTTGACTTCTGAGGGAGGAGGACGGAGCTGCCACCACCACAGTGGCTGTGCACAGCTCTGTCTCCCAAGTGAGTCACTGTGCCGCTCCCACAGGTCCCCAGTTAAGCAGCACTCTAGCTAGCATTGTATAGGTACATAGGCTTGAGATCCCACTGGAATGTGAGCCCCTCAATGGTCAGGGAAAATCCTGAGAATGATGAAGCAAGACTTCATTTGTGAGGACTGCATTGGAGGAGGTGAGAGAGTGCCCTTACTGACAGAACCTGAGTCTACCAGTACTAGTTTCTGAACACACGGCCGCTGCAGGCTTTTGTTCATACACAAGTCTGTTCTGACAGACCCCAAGTATACCCTAGAGATTGGCTGGGGAAGGGGCCTTGCAACCTTCAGGGTGGGAAGAGGAGACCTCGGAAAACTCAATGAGTAATGGAGATACACTCTATAATTAGCAAATTGTTGAGACCACTTGGAAGCCTTTTTGGAAGATAATAATAGTTAAGTAACACATTTAAAATTGTTGAGTTTCATGGTGTTTATCCAGGCCAATAAGAAATTAATAATATTTTAGTTAGTAGAGACTTTGATTATCTTTATCTACCAAGGACACAAATGCTGCCTTATTAGGTGAGGGGTGTGTGTGTGTGTGCTTGTGCATGTGCGTGCATGTACACACATGCCTGTTTCCTCAACAAATAACACCTCCAAGCAGCAATGCAGCTTGTTTCCAGTTGTGTGCAAAGCTGTTCTTTCACACATGCCCCTTGCTTTACCTCCAACACTGTGATGCCATGGAGGACCTTGCCCTGCTCAGCATGAGTAGGCAGTGCTGTGCTCAGTGCTCACTGTTTTCAGATTGGTCCTTCTGTTGTAAGGTCACCACTCAGACTTCTGACAGTTTCCTCATCAGTTTTTGCAGTATTATTGGAACTCTTCCCAGGAAAGCCCTCAAAGTCACCTGCAGGCCAATGTCATCTCCTCTGAGGGGCCCAGTGGGCTGGCTGAGAGGGAGCACCACTCCTCTGGTCTGTGTGCCTGGCTTCTGTGTGGCTACATCCACTGACTTGTATGAACAGGGTCAAGCTGTGGGACTTCTCTGATCCTTCCTTATAGGCTCTGTAGGATGAAGAGAATAGCGCTGGCTCCTTGAGACCACTGTCCCTTGGATAAAGTGCAGAAAGTGGGGAGGGTGCTTGAGGCATCATACTGCAAGAGCTCAATAATTGCTTGATAAAAAGGTTTTTGGCTGATTTGAAGAAGACTTTTCCTCCCTAAATTTCAGCACCTTTTGCAAGAGAAATGTGCTACAACTTCTCACACTAGCTCTGGCTAGGTGCTGGCTATGGCCTGGTGCTCATTGCCTGCATTGGTACCAATATCAACAACTCCAGTCTCAAAGCCTGCTGGCTGGGTATCAGTGACCTAGAAAACTACCCAGGAGACAATATAGGTGGATTTTCTAGGCCTATGAGAATTAAATTGTCACAAAGAATAGCAAGTTAAGCATGTTTGGTACCATTTCTGAAACAAGAGTCAAAAAAAAGTAGGCTAGCTTTCCATAATTGCAAAACCCACTTAATGGCCCCCAGTGACAAGAGTTCTTATATAGTTTCCTATAAAATGTTGTATCAGCGAGGGTTGTGATGCACAGAGACAATATTATGAGCAAAAACTGAACATCACCAGCTCTGAATCAAGAAATATTGCAGTAGGGATGGATTCTGAATATGAAGAGGTTTTAAGAATTTCTTAATTTATTCTACTCATTTTTTAAACATATGTAAAAGCATAATATATAATAAAAAGCTTTGCCAAAATAAGCCTTAATGGCTCTTTGAACAAATATAAAATTAAAATTATGCATGTAATAAGTATGCTTTGTATCCTAGTTTAATTTCCTTCATCCTTAACACATAGTAAAATAATAAATACAACACCATCACAAATGTCTCAGACTTAGTGAGATGTGGTGTTAGGTAAGGCACAGGCACCTTTCATTCCTTTAAGCAATTCTCATAGGACATGGCCATGTGGCTGTGTTTCCCGTCCTATGAATGATTTCAGTCTGATATGGAAGTGTGTCTTTGTGATGGTTAATTTTTGTGTCATCTCAGCGAGACCATGGTGCACGGTTGCTTGGTCAAAGCTAATATACATGATGCAGTTGAGGAGGTTTGTACATTTGTAGGTGTGATTAGCACTAGACAGTCAATTGGCTGTAAGGAGGTAGAATCGATCACCTTCCATCATGTGGGATGGGGGATTATTCAATCAGTTAAAAGCCTTAAATCCATGAAGCTGAGCTTTCTCAAAGAAAGAGTTCAACTCTTACCTGAATTCCAGCCTACTGACCTGCCCTACAAGTTTCTGACTTATTCCTCCCTACAATCTCTTAAGCCAGCTCCTAAAAATAATTCAGTTTCTCTGGAAAATCCTAACTCATGTGGTCTTTTAAAATATGTTATACAGAACTGAACAGAATGACCAGCTTAGTAAAGTGCAAGGAAAGAGAGGTTTTTAGAAGCATACATGGGGAAGTCTTGCTTTTCTTAATGTGGGCTGTATCTGACCAGCTTTCTGGTGGCTGGCTGACTCCAACTCGGTGTCTCACTGTGGTCCCTACATTGTCACTAGACTCATGTCAGATCACATATACTTTCTATATACTAAATTTGGCCAACTCACTAAACCTGAGACACTTGTGATGGTGTTGTATTTATTATTTTACTATGTCATAGACTGTTCAATGGGACCTGTCCACCACTGGGGACCTGTCTGTTGCAACTGTGCAACTGGGAAGGACAGAGATCTCACCTTTGTAGGCACAGGAGTGATGGCACTGACTACATCCTCACTGTCACGCATGAAGCCATCATCTGGTTCTCTCACCACAGTTTGGTGTCTCCAAGAGTTGCTCTGGGCTTGGGCTGCACATGGGCAGACGTGGATGAGTTGTATTAATAGTTTCCCTTGCATAATCCATCATCCCCTCAACAATGCATTTCTGGCAGTTAATTAGAATCCACACAGTGGAATAACGAACATCGTGTCTAGAATTACAATCTCTAGCTAAACAGCAGATCAGACAGCCTGTTATCTCCCATCACCCTGGATGTCTTAAGTGTCTGGCTTCCACAGCCTGCTTAACAATTTTTAGCCAATGTTATGCCAAATGATTTCAGATTGCTTAATTGTATCCAAGGGTAGAGCCTCTACCTGTCTGTGGGTGGGAGCTAAAAGGAGGGAGCAGAACTCACCATTTGGAGCAGGGAAGCTGCCACTGCCTAAGGCAGCAAGACTAATATCTTTCTTGGGCTTGGCCTCCAGTGCCTGCCAATGGGATATATTGGAGGAGGAGTTCAAGCAACAAAGTTTTAGTTGGAAGGGGCCTCAGAAACATCAGTCCAATCCATTCTCTATTCAGAGGTTCAAAGAGGATGGAAACCTCACCTCCCACTTCCTACCTGGCTGTCCTTTCTCTTGCTCCCACAGAGGTCTGGGTCAGTCTGTAGATAGACACAGGTATAGTAACTCTCACGAGGTTCTGACTGCTCTCGACCTTTCCTCTGCCGGCTGTGGTGAAATGCCCAGTGATCATGGCACTTAAGGACAGCCAGCTGACTGGCACACTCAGTGTCTCCATCTGGCTGCCCTATGATTGGTCTTTAGCCCCATGAGGCAACTGTGGAAGGAGGCAGCAAACTCAGGAGACGTGTCCCTGGCTGAAGTGAAGGTGCTTTGCTTCTCTTCTGTCATCCCCTTGTAGGTAATCTTTTCCACTGCAGGGACCAAGAGGGGCCCATCTGTGGGGTGGCCTAGGGTGATCCTAAGGGCCTGGCTCTTGGAAGGTCAGCACTGTTCAACACTGTGGTATCTGTGGCTCCAAAAGAAGCATCCTGAATGCTGTGGTGTGAATGTGTCTTCTTAAAGTCACGTGTTGAAACTTGATCCCCAGGCAACAGTGTTGAGAGGTGGGAGCTAAGTGGTGCTTAGGTCACAGGTGGATGAATGTGTGACCCTGGGAGTTGGTTGGTGACAGGGGCATGTTCAGCCCTTGCTTGCTCTCTGACCATGTTAAGATGCAGCAGGAAGACCATCCCCAGATGCAGTCCCACATCTTGGGCTTCCCAGCCCCCAGAATTGGGTGTCACAGATGTCTCTCTTCATTGTAAATTATCCAGTATGTGTTCTGTTTTACAGCAGCACAGAGCAGATGGGACTCTTGTGTGGGGTGCTCCCAGCCCTGGTCTCCTGTGCACCACTACCCTACATGCCCCTGGCTCCCCTCTGTGCTCTGTGCAAAGGTTCCTGGGGGTCTCTAAGATGGCAATCAAGCCACAGCATAGAATCATCTCCGCTGTTACTAGCTATGGAAGCAAGCCAGGGTATTTGGGCTCTCTGATACTCAGTATCTATATCTGTAGGATGGGGACAACATGGTATCTGTTTCTCAAACTGTTGAATAGAATAATATAATCCTGTAAAGTTCTCAATTAATCTTGGAAAGCATTGTGCTATCTTGCAGGCATGCACGCGTGCGCATGCACGCACACACACACACACACACACACACACACACAAATACACAGGCACAGACGTTTGTGGTCCCTTATTAGAGATGGTGTCTTGTGTTGTGCTGGGTGGGACATACCTAAAAGCCCCTTTCATTTGACAGAAGACTTCCACTTCAGCAAACCCAAGTATGCATAGCATCAGTTTAAGAACAGGTGAGATACACCAGAATTAATTTTATTCTGGTCTTAGACTCAGGGCTGGTAAATGCTCATTAACTGGCAAGGGAAGAGCCCTTTGGTCTGTGGAAGTCTTGGTCTGTTTTTTGCCTCTCTGATTGAATATCCAGGCTGGGCTAGGTACAGATCGGAGGGGCCAGGAGGTCAAGATGCAGAGGGCTGCTCCTGGTGTGGACCTTTGTGCTGCATCACACCCGGAGAAGCAGGATGGCTGGCCAGAGAGGACGCTTTTAAATTTTTTTTTAGTGCATGTGGTGGGTTCCTGGGGACTGAACCCTGAGCTTTGCCCTGAGTCACAGCCCCATCCATGTTTTACTTTTTATTTTGAGACAGGGATTCACCAAGTTGCTAAGTTGCCCATGCTAGGCTGAAACATGTGATCCTCCTGTCACAGCTTCCCAGAGTATGGGATTACAGGAGTGCGCCACCACCCTTGACTGGCCAAGCCTGCTCCTGAGAGAGAGAGCCTGCTCCATTTATGAGTGTGGAGCCTTCTTTACCTATTCATCTCTGGATTCAGCTCCCAATCCTTTCACATGACAACTAAATTTCCCTTTTGGAGAGGACACCAGGGACTGCAGCAGTATTTGCCAGCTTTGGGGGTAAATGATCCCTACCCCAGGCTGATTTTGTGACCTTGGAGGTAGGGAAAGGTGTGCACCACTTGTCATGCACAGGTCTGAGTCAGTCTTAGGCACAGCTATGCAGGCACAGATGCAGGCTCACTGGGCTCAGGCTGCTTGGCTGGTCGACACTACCATTACAGGCCATGTTTCACTTTGCACCACATTGTCAAACCAGGCCAATGGCACCTTTGCCTTCTGCAGTGGGCACCAAGCCTGAACGGGCACTGGTCTAAGTTACTTATGATTCAGTTCCAGAATCCCTGAGCACTTGTGTGATTTGGCTGTGGCAGCGCCCACCCCCACTGTGGCATTTCTCCACCTTTGTAACTGCATTCCATACCCTCCCACCTTCTCGTCGTCCACAGCCTGGCTTGGTGTGGGTGTTTTATGAATGCCTGTTCAGTGCACACATTTTCAATCCCGAGTCACACATGGGCATGGGCCAGGAAAATTAAAGGCCTTTGAAACTTCCCCTGCCTGAGTCCTAGAATGGCTGATGAGGGCCTTTGTCTTTCCTCTCAGCATCTGTGGTTCTCACTCAGGGCTCAGCTTGTTCTTCTGCCTGCAGTGGTAGCACGTGAGGCAGCTCCCCTGTGCTCGAGACAAGCAGAGTGTGGCGTGGTCCTGGCTGCTCTCCATCTGTTCGGGTGGATCCATGGCAGCCTCCCCAGGCACAGACCAGGCCTGACAAGGAGAGGCCTGCTGAGTGGCCGCCACTGTGACCCTTTGCTGCTGGCTATCAAGGCTGGAGAAAGACACACTTGACTGACTCACAGTGGCAATGCCTTGCTACGGCTTTATGAATAAATTGGATGCCTTGCAGAAAGCTCACTCTGTCTCTGATGCAATAAATATAGATTCCACAAGGCAATAAATATATATTCCTTTGTCATAGTCACAGTGGCATCTTGATCTGCCTGCAGTGATTAAAGTGAAACCAAACTGCTGTTTAATTTCATTCCAGGCCATTTCCACATTGTACTGTATAGAAATGCTCCCTGCAGCCCAGGGGCCCATAGCATTCGACTCTGTTGAAAACTGGCTTCTCTGAGCAGCAAGCCCAGGTTTGGCTGTGTGGGCTGTATGTGAACAGCCTCCAGCTCCTTTTGTCTTTGGCTCTCTTAACACAGGCTGCTCTGAGTTCCTTTGAAAGCCTTCTCCTCTTCCTACCATACCTACCAGTGCAGAGCCTGGCCTGAAGCTCTGAAGCCAAGCCCTCATGCACCCACATTGTGAAAGCCCGATGAGATCTACTTTCAGAAAGCAATGACCCTGTGCCCCATTGGCTGCTGCTGCAAGCACAGTGAAGACCTGTTCAAATGGGGGTTTTACCTGTGCCTCTGCTTGGCCAGCAGTTTAGGCCTGAGCTGGAACAGATACAGAAAAGGTGTGGAGGAGACTTCTGGAGTGGCAGATAAGGGTGATCTATTCCAGTCCATTTGGTGGGCTGGCTCCTGTGAGCTCTGCTCTGGTAGCCAGCATCTAGGCAGCATGATTAATTTGATTTCCCTGCAGAGATTCCTCCAAATGCAAGAGCCCATCTGCTTAGGGTTCTCTGGCCAGCACTGTGCCTGTTTGGGATTGAGGGCCCAGTGAACATGTGTCTGTAGACTGACTCAACATTACCAGTAAGAAACCTGGAGGCACAGCTTTCTTTCCTCCTGCTACCTGAAGAGGGTGGGGATTTGAAGAAGTTCTACAAGGTGGGAAGTACATTGGATTGGGAAGGAAGGATGGAGAAGATGGATTGGCACCTGTGTGCCTGCTCTAAAGAAAGGTTGCTTGATGCTTACACATCTGTGCTCTCATTATTTTAAGCATGGGCCCCAGGGATTCTAAAAGAGGGGACACAGAAACACATCTGCTAAAGTTGCTGTGTGTTTTAGAGGAGGAACTATCCATGGAGAGAAAGAGAGAGAGAGAGAGAGAGAGAGAGAGAGAGAGAGAGAGAGAGAGAGAG
>NW_022900928.1:82362139-82395217 GCF_012274545.1 Fukomys damarensis
AGAGAGAGAGAGAGAGAGAGAGAGAGAGAGAGAGAGAGAGAGAGAGAGAGAGCACTGCAAGTGCATATCAGAGTATGTCTTGATGAAGACAGCAGTGGAGAAGACTGGTTGGAGAGAAGATCCTAGGTTGCCCAGCTGGCCCCATTCTCTAGGATGGAAGGCAAGATCTTGGGGGAAATTCTGTGCATCTAATTTATGGAGCTGCAGATCATTCTTCTTTCCTAATCGTCCCATCTCAGGGCTCCCTATAAGACATGGAAGTGCACTCACAGCAAGGCTGGCTGTAGAGGAGGGTGCTAGAGAGAGCCCTGGACCTGTGGCTGCCAAATCCTGAGCAGCGAGGAAGCTGTCCATGCCACAGAAATGGCCTGCTGAGGTCAGTGCAGCAGGGATAGCAGGTCTCTTCTGAACTTGAATGCTGCTGAGAGCCTGCTCTGTCTAGCCTCTCTTCCTTCCCATTACCAGCTCAGGCCCTACTTAGTGTGTGCTGGTCAGTAGATGATATTCTGTGATGTAGTAAAATATATATTTGGCCTATGTCTCCATTTTCTAACACATGGCTCCTAAAATTGTTCATCTCTCCAATGCTGAGTTGACTGGTGACTGCAGCCCCTAGGTGGCTCCAGATGCAGGCTTACTTCTGGAAAGCCCAAGGTGGGATTGGATGGGCTAATTTTCTGGGGGAAGGGAGAGAGCCTAACAGTTGAACTAATCACCAAGTCAACTGTGCCTATGTAGTAAAGGCCCCATTGGTTCTCCCAAGGGTATGGTTTGGAGCTTCCATACAGTGTCACATGTGGAGGCTCCCAGAGAGTGGTGAGTTTAAGAGGGCAATGGCACCTCATGATAGCCTTCCATGCCTTGCCTTGGGCATCTCTTTCTCTGTATCCATTGTAGTACCATTTATAGTGTGCCAGCAAGCCTAAGGATGTATTTCTCTGAGTTCTGTGAGGACTCCAGCAAATCTTTCAGCCCTGAGAAGGCCACTGTGGGACACTGCTGTTCACCTACTTGGTCAGAGGCATGGGTCTAACCTGGTGCTTGGCATTAGTATCTGAAATGGGTCTTGGGGACTGAGCCCTCAGCCTGTGGGAACTGAGCCAACTCTCAGTGGCTGGTGCCAGACTGAACTAAATTAGAGGACACCCAGCTGGTGTTCACTTGGGTACAGCATCGCTGGCTCAGTGGTGAGGAGCAATTCCCACACATTTGGAGCTTTCAGAACTGATATGTGCTGTGAGGGTATAGCAGGAGAACCAGATTGTGAGTTGGTTTGTTTTTCTACAGAGGTTCCATTCACAGATCAGATAAATAATAAGTTGAACCCTAAGTAGATATTCCTCCTTGCTTGTCCTTGGCCCTGCCATGCACCTTGTCGCCATGGGTGGCTTCAGCACTCTCCCTCTGTGTCCGACTCCCATGCCCCTGGTTTCACATCCCAAAAGCCCCTCCGGTCCATTCATTCCTCCCTGCCTCTGGCTTCTCCACTTTGGCTCCAGAGCCCCTCACCTCTCACCTGCTGACTGTGGCAGCATCTTAACTGACCCTTTGCTCTTCTGCCTGCCTTAACCCTCTCTCCACTACTTGTTTGGTACTTTCAGGTTTGTGAATCTGTCCCCATGACCTCTACACTCTAAAGCTGTTCATAACTTCACAGTGCTGGCAGGACGAAGCCCAGGCAAACTTCTGGGCCTGGATGATCTGAACTTTACTTACATCACTATCATCATTCTTTTCTCCCCCAACTTCCCAGACCTCCAGACAAATGAAACCTTTCATAGCTCCCCCAGAGTGAAGCACTCCCTTTTCTGCTTGGACATCCACATCTACTGTTCCCTCAGCCTGTAAGTCCCCAAGCACTTTGCCTTGGCCCACTCCTTGCCCATCAAGCAAATGTGGATACCTGCTTTCCTGCCAGCCGCACTGATGCCCTTCAGGTGCTCCTGAAAACTGTGTGTCACCAGGCCTTGACATACTGCTCAAAATGATCTGCTTGTTCACTGGTCTCTTCCATTGGCCTGTGAGCTTTCCAAGGCCATGAACTGTGGCTGGTCATGGTGTTTCATGCAGCACCTGGCCCAAAGTAGTGTGAAAATATTGCTCTACATTTTCTTGCCTCCAGAGGAATTCCATATTTTAAGACATATTATCTACTTGCACTTTAGGAGGAAATGGAAGTACCATATTAAATATATGTCTAATCATTTTTGACTGATTAATAGTACACCCTTATCCAAGAACTGTATTTCTTTTTCAGCAAGGATCAGGATTAGCACAAGGCTCTGCTGTCTCTGTTAAGAGTAAAGCCTCTTCTCCATGGAGACACTGCAGAAGCAGACCCACAGCCTCAGCTTCTACAGCCACAGCACGGCCTTGTGGTCCTCAGGGCACACTTGTCCCGGTCCTTTGGAGCACTTGAGGATTGCTGATATGATTTCAAGAATACTGAAGCGTGCCATGATTTCTGCTGTTTTCACTTTTTGATTGAACTCAATTTTTCTTTTCTCTTTCCATATTGACTTATATATTGCTGGAAGTAAAACAACCTGCCTGAAGAATCAATGTGACAGGTCAGACAGGTGCTGCTCTGCCCCAGAGTGATGGTGGTCCCTGAGGACTGTGTGCTTGCCCCACCTTCCCAGCCCTGGGAAAGGCACAGCCTGTGCCGAGGCGGCAGCTCCAGCTTTGTCATCGCATAGCTGGCAATCACACAGCTGTCACCAGGATGTATGATCCCTTTTCCCTCTAATAGCCTGCTCTGGGTGTAGTTTCTAAAAAGACATTGTAACGGGAAGTATGGATTCACATGGAAGGGCCAACTCCACTCATATGATGCTACCAAAACAAAAGACCAATTAAGCAATGACCCTTCCTTTGCACAGGCAAAGACAGACTTGTTCAGGCTGCTTTCTACCTGCTTTCCAGCAAGTTCCTTTGGATCTCACTTGTAAGACACATTTGATTTTATAACAGTTCATTGGCAAAATTCAACCTGATATAACCTCAGAAGAAGAGAGGTGATGGATGCTTCTTTTCAGTAATGCTGGGCAATGTCTCCTGGACACAGGGCAATGTCACCTGGACACTGTGTAATTGCCTCTGTGAGCTTTGTGTTTCCCTTCATCAGTTTTGTGGCTTTTCCCACATCCCCCATGGAAATGAGGAACTTCCCAGGGTGGGAGCTATGAGCTCTTCCTACATTCCAGCCCCTCTCCAGCCAGGCCCTGCTCGGTGCTCACCCTCCCTATGCCTTCCCAGGACTGGTGTGCACAGCTGTGCTGCTGCAGAAGCAACAGGGAGGACCAAGGGCTGCGCACCAGGGGCTGGCCATCTGGGGTGTGCCTGCTTGGCCAAGCATTCTCCGGGCCTTGTCTCAGGGTGCACCTTCATGGAGGGTTGGAGAGGCAGATGAAACGGGCTTCCCTCCTACTCCTAGTCTCCTCGTGACCTGGGATGTGGCATCTTGGCTTCAAAGCCTGGCAGGGCCTGGGCCTGCCTTGCTGAAGTCCTTCATGGTTTCATCCCTCCTCCAGGCTGGAAGGAAGGAGAGCCTGGGCTGAGGGCGGGTCCCAGAAGCCAGCTCTGGAGCATTTGCCTCACAGAGCTGCTTGTGTCATCTCTTTGTCATGTATGATTTCTCTGAGGTGACAGCTTTGACTTCAGATCTTCTTCTTTAATTGAGTCATTGTCACTCCACTGATGGCAGTTTACACATCCAATAATTATGTTAATGTGGGATAGAGGCTTAGGTAACTGGCTGGGGTGAGGAAGCTATGGTACAAAAGTCTGGTGGGAAGAGCCATCTCCCTACAGTGGCCAGATAGACCTTGGACCATGGGTTTTCTAGAAGCTGTGCTGTCCCAGGCTTGAGATAGGATGGCTAGCTCCTGGCTTCTGTTCTTCACTGGGCATATGGAGGGTGGGGCCGTAACAGTGAGTACCAGGTGTCTCTCTGAAAAGTCACACACAAGTAACCAGACTTCGTGCCTGGGTTGGTCAGGCACAGGAGGCTCACAGGTGCATAAGGTAGAATGAGTACACACCATAATATTTTTCATTAAGTTCATTGGTACTTTTTAGGTATCCGATACAGTTACATGCATCATTGGGATCTTGTACCTTTACATGATGTATCTTGGTTCTTATTTTTTCTTCATAACTCTGCCTTCCCTTCACCCCCCTGCCCTTCCCTATTTGCAATGACTTTGTTTCCATTGCTTTCCTTTTCTCATATTCTTTCTTTTCCCTTCTTTCCTTTCCCCTACCCTTCCCACTCCCCCTACTCCTTTAGACATTTTCTTTCTGTTTTACATTATCAATTATATAATTTGAACCTTATTTATAGTTTCAGTTTTTCAAACCAATATTTATACATGTGTGTCCTATTTATTTCACTTGAGTATGGCCTCCATACACAACCATTTAGCTATAAATGTCTCTAGTTTCTCATTCTTTATGGCTGAGTGCTACTCCATTTCGTAGAAAAACCACATCTTCATTATCCAATCTCCAGTTGATAGGCAATTGGGCTGTTTCCAAGTTTTAGCTATTAGAAACTGTGCCACTATAAACATGGGTGTGCATATATTGCTCACACCATGATGTTTTTACAAACCTGCCTTTCCATTAGATGGCACTTGGCAGCAGCATTCACTATATTTTTAATCACATCTCATAAAGACACTCAAAGAAGACGTCCAGAGAGCTGCTTCAGAAAGTGGCAAGAAGGATGGGATGAGTGTGTTAGAAATGGAAGGGAATATTCTGAGGGGGATTCACGGTCATGTGTCTTTTACTGTAATAAGTATTTCATTCTAAACATTCATTATATTTTTCAGTCACCCCGTACACCCTTACACCTTATACCTATGTAGCCACAGATTCTTTATACAGATCATGACTTTCTGGATTTGGGGAGACGAATCCGTGTTTCAGTGAAAATCCATGTTTAATAGTGGCCAAAACAGGGTGGCTACAGGGGAATAAGGCTCATCAAGAATGAAGGCAGGAGGATGGCTCTAAGTTTGTGACCAGCCTGGACTACATATGAGTTCAAAGTCAGCCTGAACTACATAGTGAGAGACTATCTCACTGAGCCAAACCAAACCAAACCAAACCAATGAATAAACAAAACCCAAAATAGAACGAAGCATCCCAGCAGTTGAACATTGGCCCCCACCCCACCCCATCCAACTTATAGCTATGCACAAGTTTGGTACACTGGTTGAGCGCCTCATGTGTCCCTCTTTAGCCCACAGAGACTGTGCAGTAGGGTTATTACACTATGCTAAAGAGCTTGTCTGAAGTCAGCACAGTGGAAGGTCTGGGTTGACCTGAGCTTTGTGTTCTACACTGGAGTTCGCCGGGACTTTGATGTCTGCCAGCTCCCTGGCTACTGCTCTCTGAAGTGAACGGGGGTCCAGTCCTCCTTAAGCAACTCAGGTTGAGGCTCATTTTCTCTCTCTGGATGCAGCTGGGCCTCACGGCCTCCTGTGCTCCTGGTCCAGGCTCCAGATTCCTGGGTGTGGCCAGCATCAACTGTTTCCAGGGAAGTCAAGTAGCTGTTGGCTTGTGCATCCAGTGAATTTGTGTGAACAGCACACAGCACTGGTTCTTAAGCAAAGTCTTCACCTAGCGGTAAAGACGAGATGTGTCCCACAGGAGGTCTGTGACTTCTGACCCCTCAGGGGACAGGCACATTTTGGGGGAAGCTGACAACTCTTGTCTTGCTGCCCTCCACCCTCTGAGACAGCAGCAGGCTGAATTCCCTTCACTGCAGTCATGAGCCAAGTGGCCTCATGCTGCTTTCCCTGGGCCTGGACCCAGATGCAGTCAGGGCACAGGTCCTCGGGCTGTGGCTTGGGAGGGTGGGAGAAATGGAGAGGCTCAGAGGGGACAGGGCAGCATCACAGGCCTCATCCAAGAAATATGCCTTGAGCCTTTATTCACCTTCCCAAGGCCCAGGCTCCTTCATCTCTAAAGCAGGAAAACACCCTGACTTCAGAGGACATAAAGATCAGGTGATATTAAATAAGTGAAGAGCCCTCTTCTGTCCTCACCACTGACCTTGCTCTGCTCTCCTGTCCTCCCGTTTTCTTTTTCCTTTCCCCTGTTCTCTATTTCTATTTCTCTCTTCCTCATCATTCCCCAAGACTCTGCTTTGAGAATCAGGTGCTGCCTGCTGGGCTAGAAGAGGAGAGGAGAAAGGAGCCTGGGGCTGCACAGAGGCCACAGAAGCTGTGACAACAGTCCTCAGTCACCAGCAAGGACTAGGGAGTCTGCACCTCTCTCTTCCAATGGGAGCAGAGGCACACGGGTGGTGCGGGTGGGCTCTTCCTTTTGCACCTTCCCTCACCCATTACAGAAAGAACCCTGGAGGGGAGAGTGATGTCCCCACAAAGAAGAAGGCAGCTATGCACCATAGTAAGGGGGAAAATTGCCCTCCACACAGGAAACAACTCTGTACATTCCCCCTTGTGTTGGAAACCAGAGAGCCTCACTGCTGTTGGCTCACTCATTCCAAGCATTAATTTTCTATTATGAATAAAATTAATGTGTTCAGCCAATTTCTGGTCGTCATAAAGTTGTACTTTTCATTACCAAGGTTAATAGCCCGCGGGTGACTTGGCCTCCTGGCAGAATGCCCTCAAGAGCAGGCAGTACACAGGCACTGCATACAGAGACATGAGAGGTAGGAGGTGCTCCAGCCAGGTTGCACCCTGTGCCTGGTGCCAGGACGCCGAACACCGGCTTCATTTTCCTGCCATCTTGCTGTCTCCTCCTCTTATCTGACTTTCATCTTAAAACATCCCTTTCCCTGAGCCCTCCCTGATTAATGCTGAGCATTAATGACCACTCCATGATGTTACATGTCCCCATCAGCTGAGGACCGAGTTTGTGACAGATCCTACCCTGAAGGAGAAGATGACCAGGTGGTAAAGCAATGTGGAGGGCTGTGTCGACTAAGGGCGGGGTCTTCAGAAGCACCGGCCAGGATTGCTTGCCTGGCTTGGGTCTAGGAAGGCCTGCTGAAGGAAATGACATGTAGGTTTCTAGGTTGGAAACGGCAGGCTGAGTAGGAGTTGGTCCTGGGAGCAGACTGGGGTGGGAAAGAATGTTCTCAGTAGAGTGCATGGATGGGCATGGAATGACTTCTTCTAAGTCCCCCAGGGAGAACACACTGAAGATGTGCTGGAGATAAGCAGGAGATGGGTACAAGGTCCTTTTTGCTCTGCCCAAGGCCTGGGGACAGATGGCTATAGAAACTGGGACTCTCTAGTTTTGTTCATTTTGGCTAAGAGTCAGCAGGCAGAGCCCAATGGGCAAAGCCAGGCTGTGACCTGCTTTTTAAATAAAGTTTTATAGGAACACAGCCTTGCTCATTCATTTATATATGACCTATGGCTGGATTTGTGCTATAAAAGCAGTGCAACAGAAATCACATGACCTTCAAAGCCAAAATATTTACTGCATGGCCCTTGATAGGAAAAGTTAGCCAGCCCTACCCTTAGCTCTTTCTGAAGCTCAAAGTAAGACTTCCTCATGCCTAATCTCAGGTAAAATCCCTGTGCTGTGTTCTGGGGCTTGGAATCAGGAATGGTAAGATCCCAAACTGCAAATTTGAGGTACATCTGTCAAGATGTTTGGGTTTGGATCCTGGCTTGAACTAATCATTAATGATTGTGTAAGAATGGTGGTCATAATTGTCATAAGTGTGGTAGTAGTTTCTATTTATTCAGTGATGATTATATGACAGGGTTTGAGCTGGGCTTTTAAAAATATATTATTTCATTTAAATCCTCACAAAAATTTCAAAGGTGGATTTTTTTGTCCTGATTTTATAAATGCTGACACTAACACTCAAGGAGAGCAAGTGCTGAGCTTGGATCAATTAAGAATTATAATCTGCTGCTAACCACAGAAAAGGGTACCTAGAGCCAACAGCTGAAACACAACGAAAGATTTCCACCCACTTTCCCATAGTAGAAGTGTGGAAGTGAGCGGACATGGCAGGGCACCTGGTAATTTCACTGTATTTTACGTTCTGCATTATTGCTGCATTATTTTCTGCTTTCAGATCTTCTCAGAGTCCCAAACAGTAGCTGAAGGTCCATTCCTTGCATTCACCTGCCATTTAGTCATAATGGGGAAAAGGACAAAGGAAAAAAGCCATTTCTCTAGAAAGATCATTTAAAACCTTCTACTGTCATCTTATTGGTCAGAATTCAGTCACATGGCCATAAGTACCTGTGAGGGAGGCTGGAAAATAATGAGACACGTTGTTACCTGGAATACAGAGCAAATATTGGAAAGGCTGCCAACAATGTCTGCTGCATCTGCCCCCTCGGCTCCCTGGCTTTCATGGACAAGGCTGTTCACATAGGGAATACACTGGGATTTCAGAGGCAACACCCGCCCCCAGCCTATCCAGTCACTGCATCAGCTTGTTCTGTATGCAGATTTCTCTGGTAAGCACCTTGTGGCCCTGTGACTTATAAACAAACACACAGGATATTTGCTGCCTACCTGTCTGATTTATTCATGTGGAGTAGAAGGAAAATAACCACAATTTTAAAAAAATCATCCATTCAGGAAAGTGGATAAGAGAAACACAGCATCCACTTTATCCTTCCATGGTGAAGGTCAAACTCTGCTGGGCAGGAGAGGAATGCTGCGGGGACCTCTCCTGTTGTGGTGTGCATTCCCTGGATCCTGTCCTCAGTGGCTCTGGCTCAGCCTCTGGCAGTTGACAATTCCCCATCTGATGGGTTCCTGGAGAGCTGGTTTTCTGAGGGTGCCCTGTGGTCCGGGTGCAGAAACTAGAGAGGAGAATGTTTTAACATGTTTGGCTTTAAAGCTTCTTTAGAAATTCACTTTCCTCAAAATCCAAACTACTGTCTAGTCTATTTGCTTTTGATCATTTTAATGTACAAACAACCACAGCTGTATTTCATGTCCAGATATAGTTTTAAGCCTAATTATCTGTTTGTTTTACTCATGGGCCTCTGTACTTCAGACCCTTGTCTTAGTGCTTAAATTAATGGTAACAACAGTACCACTTTTCATCTGATCTGTGCTGATGGTTCAACTCCCACAGTCTGCAGGAGCTCTTAGTTCATGGTGTTGATAATGTCTTGGGGTTACACTTCAATCTTCCAGTGGAGTCCCCACTCCAGGGCCCCCATTTATAACTGTTTCAGTTTGGGATACACCTGCATTGGGCTGTTTTCTTGGGCTTATAAAACAACTCAACTTAAGCAGAACCTAGTCTAGGACATGTGGTGAATATGAAGTATTCCCTTCCCTCCCGGCTTGCCTGTCAGCCAGCTCTAGTGTAAGCCCATCTACTTCTGCAAGATTTTATGGGAAGTGACAAGAATGATTCAAACCACAATAACATTTCCTTTGATTTCTACCATTCCGGAGTACTCTATCCTCAGGAGGCCTGTGATCTAACTTCCAAGGGGTGAGGGTTTTTCAGTGTGAGGGGATTTCAGCCCAGTTATGCTGCCCAACCCCCTTCACGGAACACATAACCCATCCTCATCCTCTGGTGTGCAGCAATGCATCCCAAGTCTAACAGCAAATCCTCTATCAGTGGGAGTTGCATATCTGCCTGTGAACAGCTCTCTGATCTCAGGTGGCAGAACACATGACGGCTGAGCTGATGGAGCACCAACTCTCCTCTGTAATTAGGACTCAGTGCTCAAACTGGGGCTGTCTGCCTCCTGGTCTGCACAGCAGGCACCGCATGATGCTGCCTCAACCTACCCCATTTAGCGTCTGGGTTTCTATTCAGATCCAAGGCCTAATTATTCATCTGCCTCATGGGGCTGCTTCAAGAAAGAAATGGAATATGGTATAAAGTGCTATATGAGTATTTGATGCTATTATTAATGTATTTTCCCATCTGGGAAACTGATTTGCATTTTAAGCAGAATCTTCAATGTCCATACCCTTGAGTAATGTTAATGGGGAAAACTTCAGGTACCACACAGGCCAATATTAGAAATGTTAATTAAAAATAAAACACAGGCAACAACTTCCAGCCCTTTCCCCATCATCTTTATAATGTTTTCCTTCTTATGATTTTTCTTGTCTTCCATGTGTGCTAGGGACCTTGCCTGTGAGGGATGTGTGTGGGGGATGGCTCTCTCCTTTGCGGAGGGGCAGAGGAGAATGGAGCTGTCTTGTGGGTCATATCTTTGTCTTCCATAGAGACAGAGTCACTGTGATTATTACAGGAAGCCTCACGCCCAGGCCTGGGAAGACACTTCCTGGGTACAAGGAATTAAATAAGGCTGAAGCCCTGATTTGTAAGCCTCTCCACCTTTTTAAAATATAACTTTCTTTACAATTTTTCTTTTCCCCAGGATTTATAAAATAAAAGAAATAAAATAAAATATGGAATGTACAAGAAGTAACATAGCTGAGGGGTGCGTACAGAGGCTCTCCTCATGTTCTGACTTCAGTGTGTGGCTGAATATATCTTAGGATGGGTGGAGATTTTACAGGGTGCTATGGTGCTGATTCCATTCTGCACTGCTTCTTTCCTCCTTAGTATTTCAGGGATACTAGTCCTCATCAGCCAACAAAGTCTCATATAGGTCTGGGCTCTAGGATCAGCAGTTTTTACAAACAGAATGATAGCTTGTAGAGCTCAGAGGTGAGGTTAGTCTGTGCGGGGAAGCTTGGGCTCTGCCTGCTGGACCAGCCTCCTCAAAGGCTCCTGTATCTAATAGTGAGACATCCTGAGGGTTCTGGACACAACAATGGTCCAGCAGGAGTCACAAGACCTCATGGCTGGCTCCAGAGGAGAGCTCAGGCCCTGGCCCTTTTGGCTGGGAGGGTGGAGATGGGAGCAAAGCTGCTTTTGTTCACACATCCAAACCCATCAAGGTCTGGGCAGCCAGGAAAGTGCTGTAAAACAGACCATTGGCACTCAGGGCAGTCTGAGCCCAGCTCTGCAGGGTTCAGTCTTGGCAGCCTGGAGAGCCTGGGAATCTTGCTTTTCTCTGGATGTGGCATGCTACCTACAAACCCTGGGGCCATTGAACTGGAAGCTAGAACTTCTGACTTTCCTTTCTCTGGCAGCCTGTTGTCTTGGCCTTCATGCCAAATCAATCAACAGTGCATCTTCCTTCGATTGCCAAAGCAATTTAGCTAAAATGTAGACCTGAACTTGGCCACTTCCCTACTTAAATATTTCTGTAGCTCCTTGTCGCCTACAGACAAAAGTCCCTGTTCTGAAAAAAAGCTTGCAAAGCTCACATTGGCCTGGCTCCATGACCTCCCTGCAACTCACAGCCTCCTTAGATACATCTTCCAGCACAGCTGAGCCCCGCCCCGAGTGGCCTCTCCAACCCAGGCTACTTCTCAGGGGCTTGCTTTCCTTCTGTTTCAAATGCCTTTTCCTCCTTCTTCTTCTTGCCAACTCCTGGACATCCTTGGTGCTGGTATCCTCTCTTCCAGGAAGCCTTTGCTCATCTCATCCCATGTCCTCCTTATCTTCCCCATATGACAACCATGACACACATCTGTACTGCAGGCCTGCAGCCACCCTATAATCCTGTACCTGGATAGTGTCAGTGTCTGTGTCTCCTACAGGACCTCATCCTTCCACTTGGCCTCTGTCCCCACAGTGTGCAGTGAATGGATATTTGTCCCATTTGGCTAAACTACAGGACCATTATTTCTGTAACTGTTGCCTTGGAGGTTGTGTCATGTACTCTAAGAGGAGTGCTGGGGGAGCAGAGATGATTCTAGTTGTGGGGATGGGGATCTGGGTGCACCTGTTGGTCACCTGCCACCTGGTGGCTTCTTCCAGTTAGGCAGATTTGGAGCCCAGCTCGGATGCTCTGGGCAGTGCTAGGTGCACAACCTAGTGCTCTCCCCCAGAGTTCAGAGACTCGATTCTTACTTTGGCTGTCATCCAGCTGAAGGATGTGAACTTACCTAAGTCACTTCGCTTTTCTTGGCTTTGGTTTCTTCACTGATAAAATGAGCATGGAGGCCCTGTCTTCCTTTAATACTTTCTAGCCCTGACTGCTGGGTCTCTGATCTCACTGTGCTCTGAAATTGCCTGAGAAGCAGTAGCTTGGGGAAAAGAGAGGAGAGAGAAATAGAGAAAGGAATTCTTTTACTCCAGTCACCCGTGGGGGTCTAAGGTCTACAAGTCACAAGCACAGATGTCCCCATGGACTCATAATACAAGCACAAACATTGAAAGTTTTGCAGACAAGGCTGTGGCCCTCCTTCCATCCATGTAACAAACCCATGTCTCTTCCTTCTCTTGTTCTGAGGGCCAAGCCACAAAGTCAGGTTTAGGTCTTCAGTCGTGTGCCATCTCTTTCTCTTTCTATCCTGCAGATGCACCCAGGTCACAGCTATAAGTCAGAGGTGAAGCCTCCCAAGAGATTTCAGATTTTCTGGGATTTTTATAGCAATGGGAAGAATCTCTTGTCAATGTTTCAGAAAATCTGATAAAAGCTGTGCTTGAATCCACATATAAGCTATAAAGTCCAGCTTAAATGTCAATCTTTCATTTTGCTTTCAGTTATACCCACATGGCACAGTTATCTCATACTAATCAGCAACTCTAATGGGCATTTATGATGTCCTTTGACTTGTTTTAAAATGGCAGGTGAAGCAATAAATACATTCCTGCAAACAATTCTTTATGCTGAAAGGCAAAAATAGCCAAAAAGGTCCTCAGAGAAAGGGCCTGGAAAGGGCAAACTGTTCTTCATTTGATAAAAGGAAATTGCACATAGAGAGAGAGCACTGCAGTTTGAACCTTTCCCGGCAAACCTCCGGTGTTGGAAATGCAACCCTCAAAGTCACATATTAATGCTGTGGAGGGGGAGCCTTGGGAGGTGACCGGGAGAAGATGAATCAGAAGAATTGGGCCCCTCAATGGCATGAGTAGCTTTCTATGAAGAGGAAGGGAAACTCAAGCTAGTGACCTTGCTCTGTGTCAACCATGTGGAACCTTCTGCCTGTTAGCATGCAGAAAGAGGGCCTTTATCAGGCGCGGAACAGATGCCAGGCCACAGCCGGGGACTTCTCAGCCTCCAGAACTGTGAACCATATAGACCTGTCAATTAGAGGGTCTCAGGTATTTTGTTCTAACATGAAAAGGCACACTGAGATAGACAGCGAGCTGTCCAGGGGTGGGATCCAGATCCTAACTGGAGCTTAGTGGTCTTCTCTTGGCTGTGTGGAAGCCTGTGTTCTACCAGCTGAATGTGCTAACACTTTAATGCTTTGTGGTGCAAAGATTCCTACAGCCCATACTCCAGTGTCTGTGGGGGCTGCCCTTGAGGCAGTAGGAAGCATTTGTATGAACAATCCATCTCTGGGCAGGGGTATGCAAATGTCTTAATGCCCTGGGGAATTCTCGGTGGAAACCATCATTCTGCTAAGGTGACCCCCTCAGGTGAAAGCTCTGGGCTCTCTGTAGTACAGGTTTAGCAAGATGGATGCAAAGGAATGGATTACTATGAACCCCGTAAAGATGAAAAGAAGCTCCTACTAAAGAAAGGAACTTCTATTGTGGGGCAAGGGGGTGGCTGAATGTGAAGTGTTCTCTTATTTACCAACACCTTCAGATGCTGCTGGGCACACTGCAGTGTGCTGAGTGGATGGCTGGGGGAAGCAGCTTGGGCACTGTGCACAGCAGAAATCATGTGTAGCACAGAATGAGCACTCGGGAAAGGGTTTTGGATGAAGAAAATGCAAAAATAATGAGTGCTCTGCAGTGTAGACATTAGTATTACAGTATTCAGGAGGGTGCTAATGTTGGGGCTATGTGAATGAGAGAAGAGACAGAAACCTGGGAATTAAAAGAAGGGAGAGAAGCCAAGGCAGGCACCCAGGTCCCTAGAGCAGCCTGGCCAAGACTCAGGGGCACTGAAGAGTTTTGGGGGTGTGGTCTCCTAGGTCAGTGGGGTTAACTCCATTTGTGTTTGAGGCAGAGAGGGTAGCACTGAGATCCGAAAGCCTGGGCTATGCTGCAGAGGCCCTGTCTGCCTTTTAAGTCCATCCCACCCCTGCAGTGAGATACCAGGGGAAGGTGGGCCCCACTCAGACCTCTGTTACCATTTTGGTTCAGTATTGAAGAGAGGAAAGAAGTATCCAGAAAAGAAGACAGAATTTCCGGGCCCTGTTCCTTCGCCTTTGAGTTCCTCCTCTGCCTGCTTATGCAAGAATCGGGGTAAGACATGACTCGGGCCACAGCTGGGAGCCCCTATCTTGGCTGCAGATGGAAAGGGACCCTTGGACCTGTAGGTTTGAGTGAGGAGCTGCGGAAGTACCTACAGCTTGCCCTTGACTATTTCTGTTGGCATGAATCCAGGAAGTTGGCTCTGGAAATATTCCTTGGGGACAAGTTTGCAGGGAGCTGCAGAATCCTGGAGCCAGATGGGAAATAAGTGTGGTGCAGAAACCTGCTCAGCTGAGGGAAGGAAGACTATGATTGTCCAGGACCCCCTGGAGCCAGTCATTGGGCTGAGCAGTGTGAAACAAGCAATTTCATCTTAACGCTTATCATAAACTCTTTGTGATCTGCCCCGGTTTAAAGGTGCAGCCACTGAACTCAGAGAGGTTAAGTGACTTGTTCATAAGTGGAGGAACTGGGATCTAAACCTAGATGCCTGCTTCTAGGGTCAGCTCACTTTCTGCTATCTTCCCCTCCTTCACTCTGACCCTTTGCAGACCATATAAGCCAAAGAGATCAAGAGTGGCCTGTGAGTGGCCTTGAAAGATTGCCCCAGGTGTGACATAAGTTTATCACTTCTTCCCTTCTGCCCTCATAGCCACAGACTGCTAGTTCATTTGGATTTGAGAAGATGCGTTCCACAAGACTGTCCAGGAGTGTTGGCCCTTACTGCTTCCCTTTTCTGTGCTTCTACCAGTCACCCAAAAGTACAGGTGGTTTCTCAGGGATACTATAGATTACAGACCCTCTTGTCCTATATGAGCTCAGCTTGTAGCCTTCTCAGGTACAAGGCAGGTGATGCACAGCATGTAAGAGGGGCTCTGGGCAGAGTCCCCTGGGGATGGAGACAGAAGCCTGAATGTGGCATCTCCAAGTGATTGTTTACATGGTGCCTCCAAGCTGGGTAAGGAGGAGAGTGGCAGGTACTGATATCCTGCTGGGGGCACTTGCTGGGGAAGGTGCAGTCTGCACCCTCAGTTGCCCTGAAGGTGGCTTAATGCACCAGCAAGAGTGCAAGTGCAGAGGATCCTTTCCAAAGAGACCTTATTTGCTGAGAGCAGGAGGCCTCCTGGTACTCAGGAAGTCAGAACCAGCAATCCTCATCTCAATTCACTAGAGAAAGAAGCAGCGGCCAGCTCAGTATTGTTAACTCTGCTGTGCTTAACAATCCCAACAAAACCCCTACTCAGAAGCTTCTCTGCAGGACAGCTGCAAGGGCTGGAATCTAAGCATAGTGATACATCCTGCTGGCACTAGATATCAGTTCATACTAGAACCACGCCTTCTGAGGAGGGACCACTACTCGTCAGTCAGTAAGCTGATGAGTGAGAATGAAGTGATATTGTGCTCATTTAGTGAGCTGAGGGAAAAGGTGTGGAGCTCAGGGTGAAGCAGGGTAGGGCACCCCAGGCAGAGGTGGCTCTGTGTGGGTGTCAGCAACTATAATCAGCCACTAGATATCAGTTCATACTAGAACCACGCCTTCTGAGGAGGGACCACTACTCGTCAGTCAGTAAGCTGATGAGTGAGAATGAAGTGATATTGTGCTCATTTAGTGAGCTGAGGGAAAAGGTGTGGAGCTCAGGGTGAAGCAGGGTAGGGCACCCCAGGCAGAGGTGGCTCTGTGTGGGTGTCAGCAACTTTAATCAGCTGTGTGTGTGTGTGTGTGTGTGTGTGTGTGTGTGTGTGTTTGTGTAGGGGGCTTTTGCCTCAGCTTTCTCATCTAAAAATCATGGATTTTGCATGAAAGAATCTCTGAAGATTTCACCAGCTCTGAAATTCTGGTTCCTGGAAGCCATTAGGCACAAGAGTTCTCACTATCATCATCTTGTCATATCTGCTTTTTGATCTACAGTGACTGAGAGAGACTGTAGGTAGTTGGAGAAGAACTAGCTCAAAGAAAAAGCTGAAAGGCTGGTAGAAAAATAAGTTAAACAGACCTATGTGGTTCCAAGAATCCGAGGAAACTTCCACTTTGGTGCTTTGGTTATATAGCTCTCTTCTCAGAGTGCAGATGAGTAATGACTCTGGGATTTTGGCTGGGGACAAAATTGGCAAGCGGGCCAGGAGCTGTCCAGCACAGCAAACTCCCAAAGCCCATGGGATCTTTCCACTACCCCAGGATGTGGCTCTGCACGTGTGTGGAGTGCCAAGGAGGATACTGGTGACCTTGTCCTTCAGGAACTTATGCTTGGCTATAGAGACTAGTCTTTGGACTTCTAGTACTGTGTTCCAGGAAGAGATGATCACTGGTGGAAGTGTGTGGAAGATAGGAGGTGTGTTGTGAAAAGCCTGGGTTTCCCTATACTGCAATGATAGCATGAGCAAAAAGGTTTGCAACCCATGCAGAGAGGCTAGCAAGTGAGTTTTGAAGGAGAAGGGTAAACAGAGAAGAAGGAAGGGAAAACTGGGGAAGAAGGAGGGGAGGATGAGAGGGAAAGATGAAAATGTGGAGGGACACTCTGAAGACGAGCCAGTGTGAAGTCTGAGGCCTGTGTGACTCTCTGTGTGACTCCAAGCTGGGGGCTGGGAATGTAGTCTGGGAAAAGGCAGCTGCATATGTGGGAGAATGAGAGGAATGAGTGGGGAAAAAGAAGGCACTTCACCCTGAGAAGGGGAAAAGCCCCCAAGCAAGCAAATGCTCCTCCTCTGCTGTCAAGAAGCAATCCTACAACAGGTGTGATTCCAAAACTCAGGACATGGAGCCATTTGGAGCCACTGAGGCAGTAAGGAGCCTACTTTCTTTCTCCTCTTTCCAGCTACATCTGCTCCCTGGGATGCCTTCCCATGCTAATCTCTCCTCCTTTCAGAGTTCATGGCCCAAAGACTGAGGGTTGACAAGGGTTGTGCTCTACTTACTGATGGCTCAGCAGCCCCCATGGGAATGTCTCCTCTTGAAGAACAAGGCTGAGTGCCAGCCTTAAGTACCCCTCAGCACCCCAGGAAATGGGCTGTCTCCTCCTGTATCAGGCACAGGCTACATCCTTCCCTCCCTTCTGTGGAGGAAATTCTTGTACTCCCCTGCTCCAAGAAGCTTTGCCTGAGCTCCTACACCATGCCACCTGTATTCACACTGCCCCACTGAGCTTTTGGCCCCTCTGCTATGGGTGGCCTGTGTTCTCATTTCTTATCTCTTTTAAGTGGGTGCAAATCTGCATCTATGACAGCTGTCTTCTCTGGCCCTTGGCTGGTGGAAGGGGAGGGTTGTGGGCTGGATGACATATTGTTAACACTCACCAGCAATAGACATCAGGTTATTCCTGTGCGGAGGCTTCCCTTCCCCACAATGATCTCCTTATTCCCTACCCACTTAGAAATGAAGGGGCTATGTGGTGAGAGACAAGGCTGTTGAAAAATATTCTTTAGATAAGACAAAGGCCCCTTACAGCATCCATGGCGATTGGAATGGCTTCCCTTTGTTATTCATTGCTTGTGCTTCACAGAGGAGTTCAGCCCACACTTTCAGTTTTCAGCATCAAGCAGCAGTTAGGCCAACTCCTTCCTGCTGACATGCAGGAACACTAATCTCTCACAGCAAGTGATTGAGGTTACATTCCATAAAAAAACCCCAGTGTCAATACTCGCCTGCTGCTGGTGCATTTTACTGGGGAAAGGGATCCCAAATAGCCTTCTGTAAAGAAGGGCTGACCTATCTAGATTCAATTAGGAATAGCATAGGGTAAAGGTGGTGGTGGCCTGGACTCAAAGACCCCTGAAATCTGATTTCAGGACATTTCCAATCTCTGACTGAGTATAAGGTACACTTTATCCCTCCCTGCAGCCTTGGGACCTGGGCTATTTTCTCCTTTGTGAAGAGAATGGAAACATCCATTATGAGAGCCAGTTGATATTACTGGAACCTGCTTGCAATTAAAAGGTAAATTAACCAGGTTGGTAAAATCTGACCTCCTAGTTTAACAGGCTACTCAGGCCCTGGCTGAGGTTTGGTGGTGGGGTAGGGCAAGAGGGGATGCCCAGCTCTAGAGAAAGCTGTGAGAGAGGAGGTCTGCAATTCTCTCCCACACTGTGCTCCTCTGGTACCTGCAGGTTGCCTGGTACTTGCTCTCCGACCCACACCCCAGACTGGGGAAGATGATGAGTGGTAGTTCCAAGCAGATGTGTACCAGGTGCAGAGGCTGGGCTGGACTGCAGGGACTCTGTGGGGACACAGTTATAGGATACACCTTTCTTCTTTCTTTGTGTCTGGGAGAAAAAGAGATTTGTTTAAATAGAGGAATCTACCTCAACTTCTGGAGGAGTCCAGTAGGTTGAACTGCAGAATAACTCAGCCCTCAGTGTCCACAGAGGATGGGTTCAGTGCTTGCGTCCCTCAGACAAAAATAGCACAGTATTTGCAAAAAACCTACACATTTTTCTGTCTACTTTAAATCATCTCTGGATTACTTATAATACCTAATACAATGTGTTATGTGAATAATTGTCATACTGTATGGTTTAGAGAAGAGGAATAAAAAATCTGCACATGTTCAGGATAGGTGAAATTTTTAAGGTTGTATTTGATCCATGGTTGGTTGAATCAGCAGATGCAGAACCCCTGGATCCAGAGGGAGGGCTATATGTGTTTTCAAGAATGTACACTATTTCCTTTTCAAAAAGATTTGAGGAGGCAGAGAGAATGAAGCTGAGAGGAGAAACCATCACCCACAAGGAAAGTTGTCACTTGTGGCTTGTATATGGCCAAGCAAATCAAAAGTGATGTGGGAAGAGACAGAGGACTGGCAATGCTGTCTCTTTAATTAGGGTGAATGAAAACCAGCCCAGGGAAGTTGATGAAAATCTGGCTGAGTTAGTAGACAGCACTGCAGTATGACAAGCCAAAGCGGATGTAAGCCAATAAAGGTTCAGGATGAATTAGGAAGAAGGGCTCTTTACAGTCCTGCAAAGAGAAATTCAGCTAATTTACTTGCAAAGGGCAAAAATGGAAAATCAGTATGATTTTATCTAAATGTGGTCACATGTTTATATTCTGCTAAATACTTCTGTGTTAAATACTTCCTTTATCTGTATTTAGTTAACTGCAGTTGGTTTGGAAATAAATAACTCCCGAGTAAGTACTCTTTAATAATTTGCTTAGTTGTAAGGAAGCATGCTTTTTAAGAGCCTCTGAAAGGAGAGCATTCAGAGAGGTCTGAATCACATTATCACCTCGACTGCGAGCCCAGCAGTTTGTATAGTGAAGCTGCAGGGCAGACACTGAGCATTAGAAAGACATTGCGGAGCATGTAGTCACTGCCTGGCTTCCCGGCACCTTGCTCAGTGCCTCACCTGCAGGGTGCTGAGGGACTCCTGCAGCCCTCTTACCCTTCTGGTTCCCAGCAGGTGTCTGCTGTCCTCTATGCAGTTGTATGTTGCAAGGGAGGCTAACTTCACTTGGGACTGGTCCACAGGGGTCACGTTTCCCTGACAGTGCATAAGGGTAAGTAAGGGCCAGAGACATACTCTTGGCCAATGAGAAAAGAGGAAATGAAGTTAGTGGAGCCTGAGAGAGGTTCCTTGAGAAGGGACAGAAGGAAGTGGTTGCCTCTTTTTCCTCTGTGTGTACCATACCAGGACAGAGATCTGAACACTAGTAGCCTTACTGTGGCCATGATGGGACTCAGCTTAGGGCAGGCTCAACAGAAGGACAGTGGCAAAGAGTAAGATGGAAAGGATCTAGGTTACTCATGTTGAGTCATTCAAAGCACCTGGAAATTTTCTCCAGTGACAGCTTGTTTTGGGATATAATGTTGCCTATTACAGTTGGCTTGCTAGCAGGCTAGCAGGAATATTTTGTACCCCAGACTACCCATAATCTATTCTTTAAACTAATGATCTTATGAAGCAGGTGTGACTATTATATTCATTGTGCCGATGAGGAAACTGGTATTTGTTGTGGTCTCATACCTTGCCACACAGTGCTAATTTCCAGAGGTGGGTGCCATCACTTCTGCCCATTAAACCACCCAGCAAAGCTGCGAGGGGCCATGTTCTGAGGCATTAGAATGGAGCCTCTGGGAGCAGCCTCCAGAGTGCCAGCCAGACAGGTGGGCACCTTCCAGGGTGGGTCGCATCAAAGTCAGCCAAGAACCAGCCTCCTGGTCTTCTTCCTCCAGCCAGTGAGCCACTGCTGTGGTGGCAGCATCTTTGATCGCAAAGGGTGACGATTTATGTCTCTCATTTCATCACACTATCTATCAGCAGCCAGTCAGGCTCTAAAAATCAATTTCGCACCAACACGGCCTCAACATAGATTCATCCGACAACAGTAACCACTGCCAAAATGAAGGCTGGATGAGGGCCCTGTGTTCCCAGAAGGCTCACGACCTTTCATTACTTTACTTATTCTGAGGTTCAGCCAAGTCTCTCCCTGCCCCAAGGCTGGTAAATTGCTTGCCTTTGCACAGGCTCCTGAAGCCCTGCCCATTCCCATCATCTCTAGGTGGCCTGGGCTCCCCTGAATGGACTACTGCTCATGCTGGTGGCTTGGAGCCATCGAGGCCCAGCAGTCAACAGGGTCATACCGTCAAGGTGCCCCTGGCATGGTACCTCCATCCCTGCCACCAAGTGGACAGGGGCATCCTGTCCCTTGGATGCCAGGGGCATCCAGCAGCACCGGAAATCCCTGGATGCAGGAATAGAAGAAAGAGTCAGAGTCACAGCGAAGCTGGGGCAAGACAGATGCATGCTGAAGAAGGAGGTCTCAGGCAGGGAAGACACTGGCTTGAGAACATTGAGGATGGCAGAGTTTCACACCTGTGAGTTCAGAGCACTTGTTGAAACTTCTCCATACTGGTGACATGGGCTGAGTCCATACAATCGCGAACATGTGACAGATACTAATGCCAATAGCATTAGTATCTTTCTTTTGAATCCGTAGTCATGCCATCACTTCACTAATTCCTTAGATTGTCTCATTTGATACAACAACCCTCAGAAGTAGACGCTATTTTTGTTCCCATTTTACAGATGAGGCAACTGAGAGAGGTTAAGTAAATTTTGCAAGGCCTCAGAGCTAGTAGGCACCAGAGCCTGGGATAGAACTCAAGTCTTCTGTTTCCAAGAATAATGGAATCTAGCTGGTAGCCTGGAGAGATAGCTTAGTACCTGGGCCCTTAGCTTGGCATCAGGAGAAATCTGTGACTCACACCTAGAAGTGGGTGGAAATGCCAGGGAGTTGTGTGTTCAACAGGAGACAGAGAGGATTCCTTACCAGGATTTGCTTGTGAGTCGTTTAACTGGCTGTCACTTTGCTGAGGGTGCAATTTGCAGGCCAATTAATGGTAATGAGATTCCAGTGATTGTCATGAGGTGCAGAAGTGGAGATGTGAGGGGAGGCACAGCAGCTACTACAGTTGCCCTTTCCTGGGATTCATGAACCTGTCTGCTATCCCGGTAGTGGCAGCTCTGGGAAATGCCAGGCACCAACTGGATGGCTGTGCACTGGTCAGCCTCCCTGTCTGCTGGCACTCACTATTGGAGAATAAATTGCTGTGACGCTATGTCTTCCCCTTTCCTTCACCGGGGGCGGGGGCTCTGCTTCAGGTCACCTTTTAATTCAACTGCTGGACCTCTAATGCAGCACTTTAATGGCCCGTGTTACTTTGTACAATAAATGTTAAGAATAGCTCAACTCAATAATGAGGAATAACTTGATCCTAGTGATTCAATCTCCATTAAAGTCATAGCAAGCTACGTACTGATGTTTTTAAGAAGAATAATGTGAGAGAACATGTACCTACAGAGACAACCCGGGCTGGAGTGTCAATTAAACAGCCACCCGTCCTGGTACCCATGGTGTAGGTTTGGAGCAGAGATCCAGATAGGACCTGGGGCTGTCTCTCCTTGGCAGAGTTTAGATGAGACTAGTAAAGAAACCAGAAGAGTAAGAGCACAGCTGAGAAGACTTCTTGGCTCCAGAGAATTCCTGGATCCAGCTTCCAGGCCTCATGGGTCAGCCCCAGGAAGTCATGTTCCATCTAGGAGAAACACTGTTCCAGGGCAACAGCAGAGGTGGGCACAGGGGAGGAAAAGCAATGGCAGTGGTGTGGAGAGGGCAGAGGGCAGGGAAGCCCTAACTCCAACCTGTCTCTATGAGAGGTTCTCTGTGGGCAGAGAAGAAGGGGTGGCCCTGTGGTGAAAGAAAGATGGACTTTACAGCCTAGAGCTGGTTCCAGTCTTGGCCCTGAAAAGTACCTGCTCTCTGAGATCTTGGTTATGCTACTGAACTGGCCGACCCTCAATTTTCTCATCAATATAATAAGGATAATGAGGCCCATTTTGTGTAATTGTGGCCAGGACAGAATGTGAAGGAGGAGTCAAGAGTTTCTGTGGATGTTGGTTTCTCCTCTGAATTCCAGGGGGCAGCAGAGCAGGCAGAGAAGAGCAAGGGCATGTTTGGGAAAGGCTGCAAAGGTGTTTGTGAAGTGAGCCAGAGGTTTTGACATGGGATTGGCCCTTCCTCATCTCACTCCCCAAAGAGGATTTGGCCTCTTCTCATTTACGCACTTGCGTAACTACTAATTAGTACATGTTGGGGGCCTACACAGTGGAAATTACATCAGAAAAATCAAGGATATCTAGAGATGGCCGAGTGCAGAATCAAAATCTCCTGGAAGAAAGTGCTCAGGGTACATTACCCAGTGCATTAGCAAGAAGAGCAGGCCCTGGGGCTCTGGGGCTGCCCAGTGTAGCTCAAAGTGCTCAGGAAAAACAGAAAAAGCTCAGGAGATACAGAAACAGCCCAGAGGCCTAAGATGAGGTGCTGGCTGAACCCATCCAACAGCAGATCAGCAGGTCTTGGCGAGACCTAGGAATCTGCATCCCCAAGGTGTGCCCATGTGACTGATGCAGCAGGGCCTGGTCCACACTGGAGGATCCATAATGAAGTAAACACATGTGCTGCACTTGCCATTTCCTGCCTGCCTTGCTCCCAGCTTCCCCCCTCCAGTCCAAGCCCTGCCCTGGAAACAAAATGGAGAAATAGAGTCTTGGGACAGATCCTCTCAGAGGCCACCTTCCTGGCATCTAGCCTTGGGCCCTTTGAGGTGGTGCTGCTGGGGAGGCATCTCTGCAGCAGCCAGGAGGCCTCCTTTCTGGGTGATGTGTGCCATAAGTGGCTGGCCACAGGGGCAGAGCAGGTGGTCATGGACGCCATAGTTCAGGCCCTGAGAGCTCCTGTGTCCAGGATGTCCCTGCCTATGGCCTGAAGCTCTGTTTAACTCATGTGGGTTGAAACCTGGAGACTCCTGCTAAATGCCGGGCATTATTCTGAGGGGAAATCTTCATACCAGGCCGCACCATTACAGCAGAGTGCATCTGTGAATGGAGCTGAGTTGGCCATTGGAGTTAGAGACCAGGACCTGCAGGGAATGACATTTTGGGTTCAGTCTGAATGGAGAAGGAAATTGTCCAGATGAGCATGGGAGTTAAATTAAGTTTGACCCATTATTTATTTGGTTCTGAATTTGATTCTCTGGACTTATAGTCCCTTCTCCTACCCAGAGCACCCAACTAATAGCAGTGTGGTGAGAATGAAATGTATGTGAGAGCGAAATTGGTGGGAGGTGGTTAAAGAAGAGGGCTTTGCATCTGGGCAAGGCCTTGGAGATCTGGGTGAGATTTCCCAGCACAGGGCAAGCACATGTATGTGCACACATATGTGTATGTGTATATGTATGTGACAGGTGTGTTCCCAGAGAAGGCAGTGGTCTGAATGAAGCGTAGGTAACCCAGAGGATTCTTTCTGAAGGGTGTGGGGGGGGAGCCTGAGGACGTTGAATGCCACACTGAGGAGCCTGCCCTTCTGGGGAGTCTTGAGAGTTTCTGAGTCTAGCCTGATAAGTGATTGGAAACACTGAGCCGGTGGCTTCAGACTGGAGCAGACCAGATGATGACGGCACAGACCATGGTCATGAAGTTTTGATAGCTATTTAGACAAAGTGAAAGCCTGCATTGTAAGTGGCCTTCTGAGCAGAAATACTGCAGGAAGTACTTGGTGAGTGTCCACTGTGTGCAAAATTTATATCAGCAGCTCTGATGCTAGCAGGCAGCCAGGAGGGTGAAGGTGACTCCAGTCTTTCAACAGCATGTGTTGAGCACTCCAAGGATGCATGTGTGGGACGGACACAGCCTCTACTCACACAGAGCTTGCTCTGTCTTTTCACACAGGGAAAAATGCAGATGGAGAGAAATCCAGCCTCCTGCCCAAGCTCACTCATTGGTTAGATCAGGATGTGAGCCCAACTTGGGCCTTGTTGGCTGAAGATAACCTAGACTATTTACTGACGTTTCTTATTATGGAAGAAGGGCTGGGAAAGGAGATAGGTATGTCACCACTTATGAGCTAATAAGTGACCATCATAACCTCTCTGATGAGGAAAACATTAATTGTAACTCATTTTTAGGCCACGAAAGTGAGACACAAGGAGATACAGCTGCCCAAGTATAGGTACATGGTGAGAGCAAGAGCCAGATCTGCACATGTGAATCCAGTAATCTGTCCCCAGGGTCTTACTCTCAGACACTGTACCAACAAAACTCGTCCCCCATCTTTCCTCCTCAAAGAGCCTAACATGTAAGGCAACTATCCACATTGTGTATGTAAGGGCACTGGGGGTAGGATAAAAAAGAGAGACCACTCCAGGTTCTCCTCTCTACCTCAACAGACACAGGGACATTGAAGCAAAGAAGGCTTGGCTAGAACTCAGAAGGGGTGGAGCTGGGATGGCCTCTAGTGTGTGGTCCTGAGTGTCCAGGGCTACAGGAGGACAGGATCCTGAAGCACTGGAGAAGAGACATTAAAGACTCATGGCAAAGGAGTGCTGAGCTGAAGATCATTCGCACCTGTTGCCTGTATTCTGACAGCTGCAAACTGAGGTCCAAGTGAGAAGTCTTGTCTCAGGCCATGTAGCTGGACAAATGCATGGTCATTTTTAATGATGGGAGAAACTCCTGATAAGTTTGATCCCAAGGAGGCAGATGCTAATCCCATGTGTCTAGGTCTGTGTGAATCTTGTCGTTGTATACAACTAACGTGGTGTATCTAAAGGCACAGCCCCTGCCTTAAAGTTTCCCTTGTCTTCTCTCCAAGACAGACACAGCTACTGCCATCATCCAACCTGTGTGCCATGACCATCTTGCCACCCAGCCGAACTCCACCAGAAGAGATCATCTCAGTAGTTTTGCATCTTTACTGTGATGTGTCCACATGACTTTGCCCTGAAAGCCAGGCCACACGAGACTGAGCCTGACTGAAATGAACTTTTTTACTTGCACTTTGCTGGCCACCCCTGACTCAGCCAGGCAGGGCATGTCATGGAAAAGCCTGCTGTCTGTGGGCAGGATGAGCATCGCTGGTGTCTTCGTGAGCTCTCCCTCATCCTGATGCTCGAAACCAGTGTGACCCAGTAACAGGCTCACACAGCACAGCAGCTCCTCCTCCTTCCCCTCCGCACCCTCTCAACAACGCTGTGTGACCTAGTAACCCTGTGCAGCAGCCCCCAGCACAGAGCAACAGTCCTGCCCCTGAAACAGAAAACACCTGCCTTTGTTATAAGCAGCACCCCCTCAACAGCCCCAGGCAACCCACACCACAGGGCCACCACCCCTTTCCTAACAACCTCCCCTCACACAGAAGCCTGTTCCTGACAGCCTCACACCCCAGAGCAACACCTTCCTGACAACTCCCAGGCAGACAGCCCCACAAGCACAGAGGCTCCTCCTGGACCTGGCCACCGCTTTTCTTGTGTTCCTCTCTGGTAGCTTCCAGAAGACATAACCATGTCCCCTCGAATTCATATACTGAAGTTCCAAGCACAGGTAGGACTATCACTGGAGTCAAGGATTTTGAGGGGTAATTGAAGGTAAATACATGAGGTTGTAAGACACAGCTGTCCTTTTAAGTTCCTCTCTGGTAGCTTCCAGAAGACATAACCATGTCCCCTCGAATTCATATACTGAAGTTCCAAGCACAGGTAGGACTATCACTGGAGTCAAGGATTTTGAGGGGTAATTGAAGGTAAATACATGAGGTTGTAAGACACAGCTGTGTCCTTTTAAGTAAGGAGAGAGAGAGAGAGAGAGAGAGAGAGAGAGAGAAGGAGGGAGGGAGGGAGGGACAACGGCTAGAGAATGAAAGCCTATGAGAGGACAAGTCAGGAAGAGCCTTTATCCTGTACCATGCTTGGTGGCACCTTGATTTGAACTTCCAGCTTCTAGAGCTGTGCAAAATAATTGTCCATGTTGAAGGTCCTCAGTTTTTTGTTATGGCAATGAAGATAGCAGAGACACAAGATGATGAGGACAAAAAGGCAGCCCAGGGGTCAAGTGTGCTTGTTTTCCCATGTGGGGCATCCAAGGGATGGTCCTGGAGGGACAGGGGAGCCCTGCCTGCTGCCTGAGTTGCCCTGGGAGCTGGATCGGAGGGTGGAGGGGAAGGGGCAGCTGGGAGAGGAGCAGGTAGAGGTGAGCTCACTCCAAGAACAGAGGGTGGTGTGGTGCTGAGCACTAGGCCTTCTCCCTGATCAGAGTACAGCATCGGGAATGCAGGATCTTTGGTTTGTTTTTTGTCTCTGCACTGAGAGCAGTGAACACACAGAGTAATTACTGGTGGAGGAGTCAGATGGGAGCCACATGGCAGAGCACATCACCACCAGGAAAGGGCTTGGACTTCATTGTGAAGTCACCGGAAGGGATGGTAAAAAACTGTGGTTTTAGTTTTTAAAACCTTACTTTAGTACCTGGGTGGAGGGTGGGTATAAAGCTCCTTAAGGGCAGATGAGAGGACTGGTACGTTGTCATCTCCTGCCCCTAGCAGGCCCTGGGAGCAATGTCTGTCATCTGTCTAGCTTTCTCTCCCTCCCTTCCTCTGGTGCATTGGTAGACATAGACTTTAGGAGTTGGAGAGTGCACCCCAGGTGACGTGCTTCTGCTTCACTTTGTTCTTTCAGGGGCTCTGCAGAAAGTGCATTCATCCAGCCTTCTGTGTTTGGCAAGGAGAGAGGAGAGTGTGGTTCTCCAGGGAGGGTCGACAGGCTCAGCTCCCAGGATGACAGGATGGCTGCAGGTCCCAGCACTGGCAGGTCTGAGCTGTGGTCCATACAGGCCCTCAACAGGGAGCATCCTCTTCAGCTAAGGGTCTGTGGAGCCTTGTTCTGGCTGTGGCTGGTGCTAGGGTGGCCAGTGTCCGAGTCAGGGCCACTCATGTGGGACTCAGAACGGCCTTCCTGTTCCATGTCACAAGTGCCCACTAGAATAAAGATGCAGAGAAGATTCCAGCACTGCGCCTTGTCTCTGGCTGGGCTCTGAGTCCTGGGTATTTAAGGCCCTGTGAACTCTCTTCTGGGCCCTTGCCGGACACGATTTCATCACTGCTGTCTATTGACTGTCATATGGGAAGTGCTGTCAGTTCCCATCTGGGCTCCTCTTCCCTAGGACCCTGCGGGACATCCTCTCTGAGCAGCATAAGGCAGACTGGAGCTTCACAGGGACTTCATGACCATGTTGAAGACCCGTGAACAGGAAGGAGCCACCTAGGGTGAAAGCTGCACATACCCACAATGTATTCTGTGTATGGCCACTGGGGCCCATGCATGGTGGTCTCCTGTGTGCCACTTCCACACATGCACATGCATGTGCCTCTGTATAGTTGATCCAACCAGTGCTTATTGGAGACCTGCTACCTGCCAGACCCTGCCAGCTAAGTGGGGACAAACCCATGCTTTCTCTGCTTTTGTGGTCTTTTCCCTCAAGTAGAGAAGAGAGACATGAATGGAACACTTACAGATTATGTTCAGACTGATGGCTATGTGACATGCCACTTAGGGGGACATTTGCTGATCTAGGAGCATGCCCATGTGTCTGTACTCCTGTGTGTGCCTGGTGCACCAGTGCCAGGCAAGGCTGGAACATGCCTTGTCTTCAACCAGAGTGACAGGAGAAAGGCTGGACATGCACACTGTATGGGATTTGGGGGCTGATAAGGCAGGGCTGGGATGAGGGACAGTGTCTGAGGCTGACTTAGAAACTCTGCTCACAGGCCACAGGGGATGGGGCCATTGCTGGGCTCTTGGATCCCATAAAGGACACAGAGCAGTGTGTGACCTGACAGGGTAGCTCAGAGCCGGCACTTGCCGTCACTGTGTGACCTGAGGCCATGGTTTTCCATTTGTAAAATCAAGACGATAAGCTGATCAGTCCCTAAAGTCACTGAGGCTCGACATGACATCTACCTTAGGAATAGGTATGATGAATAGAGGTAAAGGACACATGTCACCTTGGTCAAGGGACTCCTAAACATACTGTCATGGAGGCATTAAACAAAATTTTTGAAGATTGGTCATGTTGAGGAAGGGAAGGGAGATGGCAAAGTGAAGGACGAGAAGGCATCAAGAGCCGGGATGGGGACAGCTGAGCACTGGGTTAGAGGAGCTCTGCTTCTGCTCCGAGTGCTGACTGCAGGGAGCAGGCCGTGAGTCTGCTGGGGCTGCTGTCAGGAAACACACAGACCAGGAGGTTTAGACAACAGATGTGGATTCTCACCATCCCAAGGTCACGGACTTTCCCAGGGCCTCTCTCTTGGCTTGTAGGTGGCCATCCACACTTCTGTGTGTGTGTCTTCACAGGGACATCCCTCTCTGTGTGTCTGTCCTCCTCTCCTCATGAGGATAGCAGTGCTAATGCCTAGGGCATACCTGTGACCTCCTTTTACCTCATTACCTCTTCAATTTCAGTCACATTTTAGGCACTAGGAGTCAGAGTTTCAGTGTGAGTTTCATGGACCACAGTTCAGGACATAACAAGAGGGGTGGCAGAGACTTTCTCATCCAGATTAGACACAGGAGAACAATAGACATGGCACCGACAATGCCTCTCCCTCTGGGAGATGCGGAGCACTGCAGGGAAGGCCCAGGGCAGCTGGCCTTGCTGGGACCCTCAAAGTCTCTGCAAAATAAAACTGAGCACAGTGGCCTCATCTACTGCATGTAGCAGGGGACACCTGGGCCAGTAAGTTTAGAGGGCTATCGAGAGATCAAGACAGTATTGAGCAGCGCAAGAGTGATTTCCAGGATGCCAGCTGAGGTTGGCCAAGAGCTATGTACACATCCAGGGCTGGATTTGCCATTCCTTGCTCAGCCACATGGCCTAGAGAGCCAAGGATGCCCCCATGGATGAAGGAGTCAGCTGGAGGCTGAAACAGAGACCAACACCCTTCTCACAGGATGATGTGGACCTCGTGAATGAGGCTCTGATGTTGAAAGCTTTTCACCCAAACTCACCCAGCTTGTGTACCAGTGCCCACAGCTTGTACTTCTCTTAGATTTTGTGTGGGCTGCTTTTGCATTTATTTTAGAGAAGTTTGAAAAATGTGTTCATTTTCTAGTTTTTAGGCTGCCTTAGTTTTGCTAAACAGGTGGAGGAGGGTACAGAAAGTACAGAGAGGACCTGATAATGAGCAGACCTGTGGGTTAAGGATAGAATCTAACCGAGGTGATTTCCTTTGCTGCTTGTATATTTCCACAAATAACAATTTTTTTTTTTTTGGTACCGGGGATGAAACAATAATAAATTCTTGATAAAATCCTAGACATTTTAAGGGGGAAAATTTGGCACTGGTACAGGGGGGGAATTTCTTTATGTCCTAGAAACGTCCTAGCAGGGTCACCTTTTACAAATGATGTGTAAGACAACTGTCCATGAGCAGGAACTCCAATGGGAGCTTTGCATTGCTGCTCTTCTCCAGGTGTATGAATGTGGCCCTGGCCCTGGGAAATCATCAGTCCTATGCTTCTTGTGACCTCTGATCTCACGGCTCTTCTCTGTCTCTTTTTGCTCTTTAGTCCAGGAAACATCCAGCTCACCTTGTCTAGCCAGCCGGGCAGTTGCTTTTATAAATATGAAGAGCTGCTTTTTCCAGCAGAGTAAGGCGTTAATGTGGAGCTGTTTTAAGCTCCCCTCACAGCGGGCTGTAACAGCTTGTTGCATGAAATCGCTCACTCGAGTAGCTTTCAACATAGGCCGAAGCTGTGCCATCCAGCCAATCCCTCTTCCTCTCACTGTCAACATCCGCCACCCACCCGATGCCCAGCAGCGCTGTGTGGGCCGGGTAGGGCCCGTCATGTGGCAGGGGAGTGTCTGTAGGGGTGGGGATCAGCTGCAGGGTGGCCAGACAGAGAGGCCATGGTCAGTGCAGGAGAAGCTGTGAGGGTGGGCCAGGCCTCAGGGGCTGTGCTCTGGACCCAGAGTGGACCTAGGAGGTTACTGTCTGAGGACAGCCAGACGCAGAAACAGAAAAAGAGGCTTGTAGCCTGGGCAGGTTTGGGGGCAGCCCATCATCACAGCCTCGCATGGAGGTTAAGTGCTAAGATTTTAAACCCCAGCACACTTGTGTCCCAATCCTGGCTGTGTAGCTAAATTCTTGTTTAACATTAAATCACTGGGGTTAGCTGTCTGTGCCTCCTTTTGCCCTATCTATAAAATGGGCTCTGAGCTGCTTACCGTGAGAACTTGATGAGAGATGTTTGCATAGGGCTGAATGTCAGACGTTGGCCCCTGTTGTGAGGGTGCTCACACAGCTGTGTGGCTCAGACAGGGTGTCAGAGTTTCTAAGCAGGCAGGTACTCTCACAAGGTGCTGAGGTAGGAAATGGGGGTCAGCTTTCCGGACCCTGTAGCTTTTATCCCTGCTCAGATGTCCCGCCTTCTCCATCACTCATGGGAACCCCTGCTTGGTCCTCTACTTCTGCCATTTAGGTTTATCCAATGCTTTTCTACTTACTGCAGCCTTAACCTGGTGCTGGGCACGCAGGGGGGCCTCAGTGGTGAGTCTGATCTCACCAGGGACTCTCTGGTTTCCTCCTGAAACCCAGACCGCTTTCCATGCTCTCCTGCCCACTAAGACTCAAAGTACCCTGTGCACCAACATACTCCCTGCAGGAAACAGCTTTAGGAAAAAATGGAGCTGTTTTAAATATAAATGGCCGGGTCACAGTAGGACCTTATTACAATCCGGAGAGATTAACAAGGTCTCATTCTCCTCAATTATTTACAATGTACTCGTTCTTCAGAAAAGTACCCATGAAAGTTTAAAATAGATGAAAATGGTTGTTCACTTAAAACTACTCGGTTAATCTGTAATGTTTTATTCAGTGCCTTAAATGAACACTGAGGTCGGACACCTGCTGATCTGTCTCTCCAGGACCTGAAGGTGCACAGACAAGGGTCAGAGACAGAGAAGGATGTGCAAGGACAGCTGAGGGCTACACTGGAGGTGTCCTCTGCCTGACTTCCTGTCCAGCCCCAAGTCAGTGGCATGAAGGTAGCAGGAAACCTGGCTGCTGAGAGCAGGAGGAAGGGGAGCACGGGTGGCGGACGTGGTGGGAGTGACCCACTGTCTTCGCTCTACAGTGTGACTCCGTGATGGCTTCTTCTGGTCATCTTCACTAACACAAGAGGCAGATTAGAACTGCCAAGTAGAGCAGAGGATTTAGCTCAGTGTCGCTGCCACCTGCCTCGTGAGCACAAGGTCCCGAGTTCCATCCCCAGTACCCCCCCTAAAAAAAGAATTGCCAAGCATCAGGGATGAGGGGAAGGGGAGCAGACCTCTGTTTCAGAGCTCTGGGAAGCAGTGCAACTGGGCCCAGCTTCACATACAAGGGATAGTGGGAGTGTGCCTTGTGGAGGTGACATTTGTGCTGAAGACAACAGCCTGAACCCCACAGCTGCATCTGTATGTGCAAGACAAGCCAGTGCCCTGGGCCTTGCAGGCCATAAGCTCTAGTCACAGAAGGGCTGGCTCTGACATGGGGCAGGCTGGGCCTTGAAGGCCATGTGCGGGAGTGTCCTGGGACCATCCACGCGTCTAAGAATGTTGTCTTATGTGTGGAAAAAGAGAAAACAAGCAGGAGTGCTATGAGGAACAGGATACAGCAGGCCAAAAGCAAACTCAGGGAGGGTGCATGGCAGCCGCTGGGGACAGGGGTGATGGTGACTGGGCAGTGGACAGCAGGGCAGGGGTGAGAAATGGTTAGTTCAGGAGGCTGGGTGTGGCTCGGTGGTGGAACATGGCTGAACGTGCTGGACACTCCTGCTCAGTCTCCTACACCAAAACACATAAAAGAAAACAAAAACCCTCAACAGAAATGGCCAGCTAGGAATGGGAGAGCCAACAGACGCACAGATTAGGGTGGCCTAGTCAGAGTGTTGCTGTGTCTTTTTCTTGCTTAAAGTAACTTTATGAATGAAGCTAACATTTAATGAGATGAAGGATTCTACACCTTGATGTATAATTGTGGAGTTTATAGCAGTAGATGGCACTGGGATCTTTTCACTTTGGGCTATTAATGTATACCTCATGTAGTAAAATTCACATTTTCTCAGTGCGTAGGTCTATGAATTTTGTCAAATGTATGTAGTCACATAGCCGCCGCCACAATGAAGATAGAAAATAGTTCCATCAACCCTATGGTTTTCTCTGATGACCTTATTCACTTACTTATATTACTACATGTTTACAGTATGTAATGCTTATACTCCTTATGTGGGGTTGGCACATATACACAACATGTTTTAATGATTTCATTTCCTATCCCTCTCCTCTATCCCCCTTCCTCCATCTCTTGATCCCCTTCTGTTATGACTTATGTCTAGATGTTCCCCCAAAGCCTCATACCGTTATAGGTGGAGCTTTTCCGAGGTGACTGGATCTAGAGCATGTGATACTTGGATTAAGGATGTGATGCTGGGATTGATTTATGGTGTGATGCTAGGATAAAGGCTTCCCCACCCTGGGTGTGAGCACTACCTGCCTTGAGACTATGAGAGAGACAGACATTCTATTCTATATGACATCCTATTCTATTCTAT
>NW_022900928.1:82395277-82494244 GCF_012274545.1 Fukomys damarensis
ATATATATATATATGCAGACCACATCCACAGGAACCCATCTCTTCCCACCAGACTTCACCTTCCAATATCACACTTAGTTACAAACCCATCAGTACACTGACCCAGTATCACACAGCCCTGGTCCAGTCACCTTCCAATAGCCCCACCTATGACTGCACAAGGTTTTCTCAGGACATCTAGATATAAACCATAAAAACATGTATCACTGTAATATTATATATTTTACTCTTTTGGGAAGATACCTAGATCAAATGGAATTTTTAGTTCTAGTTTTTTTTTTTAAGGAATCTCCATACTGATTTCCATAGTGGCTGTACTAGTTTACATTTCCACCAATAGTGTAGAAGCATTCCTTTTTCCAAGTGGCTTTTCCAACATTTGTTATTATTTGATTTCTGGGTGATGGTCATTTCTTCTGGAGTACGATGGAATCTCAGAGTTGTTTAAATTTTCATTTCTCTAATGACCAGTGATGTTGAACATTTCTTCATGTACTTATTGGCTGCTTGTACTTCTTCTGAGAAGTGCCTATTCATTTTACTTGCCCACTTTTTACTGGGTCTTTTACTTTGGGGATTTAATTATTTGAATTCTTTATGTATTCGAAACATTAGCACTCCATTTAAGGCACAGTTGACAAAATTCTTTCCAATTCTGTAGCTTGTCTTTTCATTTGTTGGTTGTTTCTATTTCTGTGAAGAAGCTTTTTAATTTGATATGATCCCATTTGCTGATTCCTGATATTACTGTGTGCTCATCCAACTGATATTCTGTTGAGAAAGTCCTTGGCTAATCCTATGTCTCAAGAGTTTTACTGATTTTTATCTTCCAGCGGGTTAAATGTTTCTGTTTTAACATTTAGATCTTTGATTCATTTTTATTATACTTTAGAGATATGGGTCTAGATTCAATCTTTTGCATGTGGATATCCAGTTTTCCCAACACCATTTGTTAAAGAGGCTATATATCTTTCCTTCAATGTATGTTTTTGGCGTTTTTGTCACAGGATAGATAAATGTACTTGGAATTGTTTCTGCTTCCTCTATCCATTGATTCTCATGTCTGTGCCAGTACCATGCTGTTTTGCTTTTGTTACCCAGGATTGCATCTGCCCTACCCTCAGGCCCTGGAAATTACTGTTCTACCTTATGTTCCTACCGTTTTGTCTTTTCCAAATTGTCTCACAAATGGAATCCCAAAGATGACACCATAGAGTGTGCAGTCTGTGGATGTAGCTTCTTTCATTTAGCACTGGGAACCAACCACCCATGTCCCCAGCATCAGTAGCCTGTTTCTACTGCTGAATAGTATTTCATTGTGTGAATGCACTGTGATGTACTTATCCATTTGCCTATCGTGCCTTTGGGATTTTTCTCTCCTGGGTATTTTATTTTATGTTTTTATGATGCTGGAGACAAAACCCAGGGCCTTCACACTGAGCTACACCCATTCCTTTTAAAATTTCTTTCTTTTTAAATTTTGAGATAGGGTCTTGCAAAGTTGCAAAGTTGCAAAGTTGCCCAGGCTGATCTCAAACTTGTGATATTCCCACCTCAGCCTCCCAGAATGCTGGGATTAGTGGCCTGTCCCACCACTATTAGTTTCCCCTCTGATTTTTGGCAATTGCAAAGAAAGCTTCTGTAAACAGTCACAAACAGATTTTACATGGATGTTCCTTCATTTCTGCTGAATAAATAATCAGCATGGGATTTCTGTATCTGTGAGTTAAGGGTGTGTTTCACTTTGAGAGACTGACAAGCCATTTCTAAAGTGGCCACAACATTCTGCTTTCTCAGGTCAGTGTCCTGGAGTTTTAGCTGCTCTATGTTCTCCTATGCACTCACTGTGCCAGATTAAAAGGTTTCAGCCACTCTGAATAGGGACGTAGGCTGGACATATAAATTTGAGAGGTGTTGGTATGTGTGTATGCATGTGTCTCTCATACATACCTACTCTTGGCCTGATGAATCTGTGCAGAGTTGTATTAGCCAACTTCGTGTTACTACATTCATGTATCAGAGGCAGCTAACTTATAAAGAGTTAGCTCATGGTTTTGGAGGCCCAAGAACATGTTGCCTGAATCGACTCAGGCAAGGGCGACAGATCATGGTGGGAACACATATAGAAACAAGGTGGCCACATCTGAGACCAGAGCAGTAAGAGGAAGATACCAATCCCATAATCTCCTTCAAGGGCACAGCCCCAGTAATTCAAGGTCCTCCCACTGGGCCCCTCCTCCTGCAGGTTTCTCTTTCCCAAGAAACCCAAACTGCAGCATCAAGCAGAGCACATGCCCAGCAATCAGATACCCAAGCAAAGGACAGTAGGACTGGGCAGCCAGATAGATGGAGGGAAAGTAAAGAGACTGTGCTAAGTTCAAACTATAGAAAATCTTGGAAAACAGAAAGTGAACCACCAGTCAAATATTGCTAAGTGACTGCAGTTGACGGAGTGCATCCTGGTCACTGGGCTCAGAAGGATGGTGATGAGAGCCAGGTGAGAGAGCACTAAGAAGGACACTATCTTGGAGGGTGGAGCAGCATGCTCTGGGACAGGGTGGCAAGATCTGCAGCCTGCTTCTCCAGCTTCCTTCTTTATCCTCAGTATAGAAATCTAATTTTAATTGGTGTGGCAGTGTGCCCAGCTGAAAAGACTACATTTTCCAGCTCTCTGGAATGATTACACTTTAGACTGATGCTTGTTGAGTGGACTTCCAAGAAAACTCCTTAAAAAGGGAGAGGCAGATGGTTGGTAGGGATCCATTCTGCCTTTCTCCATCTCCTTCCTGAAGCAGGGACATTCTGCCCGCAGCCCAGCTGCTGTGAGGCATTCTTTAGTTAAGATGGCCTTAAGGATGCAAGCTAGCTCACAGGATGACAGAGAAGCAAGGCAGAGATGATTTAGATCCCAGACAGTTCTCTGGATCAGGCAAACCAGCTCAGACTGCCCACGTTGACTTCTGGTCCTCAAAGCCAGAGGTAGATAAATCCACTCCCTGCTGGACATCCTTCCTAAAATACAGATTGTGAGCCATAATACAAATACATCAGTTCTCCCAAATTTTAATTTAATCACCCAAATTAATAATAAAATAGCATGTTTTGAAGTTAAATTAAGCTGATCTTCTAATTCACATAGAAAAATAGACAAACAGGAAATTCCAAGAGATTAAGTATCAGTGGGTGAAAGGTATCATTATATTTTGAAGCTATAATAAATAGAACAGTGTGGTACTAGGGGAAGACAGCAAGGCTTGACAAGGAGGAAATCAAGAGTGCTCTCATAAGAAGCAGGGTGAAGGGTGGGGAGTGGGAAAAGCTTTTGGGTTCACTGAAGGGGCAGCAGCACTGAGTCTGGCCCTCCAACATAGAGGAGGCAGGATGGGGAAGGCCTGGCCAGAGGACAGGAGAGCACACTAGGGGTGTGTGTGTGTGTGTGTGTGTGTGTGTGTGTGTGTGTGAGATCATGTGGGGTGGGAGAGGCCAAGGTGGTAATGGGAATGGCCAGCATTCATTAATCTCTCCCCAGATGGTGAATACTGTAGCAGGGCTTTCCTATCTTCCTCTGAGAAAAGCTACAGCCTCCTTCAGCTTTTCTGTTGTCAGAAATATTTATGGTCCTGAGCTTGTGCTTTCCATAATGTGCCTTTGGGCTGTTCCTCTATTAGGCCAGCTAGGGGCTATTCCAAGGCCTTGGCCTCCTGTTCTTTTCCTTTGAATAAAATTCCTAGAGTCATGGATTCATTTGTTTCTCCATGCATCAAGAGAAAAACGAGTCTGTGTGTGTGTGTGTGTGTGTGTGTGTGATGGAAAGGGTAATAAGTAGATTTTGCTCTGGAGAAACTACCAGTCTAGTTGGTGGGGCCAGTTACCTTTCTATGGTTTGAGTGTGTCCCCAAAAGCTCATGGTTAGAGACTAAACTCCCAGTGCAGCAGTGTGGAGAGATGGGATCTTTCAAATGGACAAGGCCATCAGGACTTTGCCTCATGAATGGGCTAAAGCTGCATGGCAAGAAGGGATTCCTAATTAAAGAAAGAGTGTGGCCCCTCTCCCCTCCCTCCCCACTCCACATCCACACACTCCTGTGTTCTCTTGCCCTTCCTCCTCTGTCATGGGATGACACTGTAAGAAGGCCCTTGACCTGCTCTTCTGGAGTCCAGAACTGTAGAAAAGAAGTTACTTTATAAATTATCTGATCTCAGATATTCTGTTACAGCATCATGAAACATACCCAGGCACACTTGTGTGGATAATTTGTAACCCAGAATGGGAAATGGTGAGCCCCAGTGGCCCACTGCAGTGCTCCTAGCCTGCAGGGCAGCAGAGATCATTTCATCACTGCCTTCCTTCCTACAAGGGGCCCAAGATGTTCCCTCTTTCTCAGGGTCAAGAAGAACATGTGGCCAGAGATGGTCCTTGATGCACAGCCCAGGAGCCACTGCCAAGCTATTGGGTCTCTCCTACAGGGACTTCTAGACTGCCGTTAGCGTGGCTGATTGGCCAGCCATGCCTTGGGCTGCTTTCTTCACCTCATGGCCAGTGCACTCACTGCTTCCCAAGCAGATGCAGCCCCATCACACCTTGGTGCTCTGGAGCTAGGTATGAAGATGCTTCCTGTCTTCTCCCTTGCTCAGAGCTCTAGTGCTGCCCCTCTTTGTTGGGTGTTTTGTATCTTGCATGATGGCAATATCTACAGGCCACTGTTGCTGCCATCCAAGTCATCTCTTTGAGCTTTATCCTGTGCTTGTGGAGGCTAGGAGTGCAGTCCATGCTTCTTAGGCACTTGGTCGTATCTGTAAGTGCTCCCTAGCTAACTAACGGGCTGGAGGTGAGAGTACAGACAAACATCACCAGAACCGAGTCTCCAACGTTTGGAGTCTGCGCCGCTCAGGTACATATAGAAGAGCCACTTTTATCACCCTGGGAGGCCACCCTTGATGCAGGCTCCCTTTTCTCCTGCTGGCAATCCCCAGTCTCTGCTTGAAAGCTTGAGTGACAGATTTCTCACCATTTCCTGGGGAAGCACATTCTAATTTCAACGTGAGAACGTGCCTCCTTGTAATGACTCAATATCCGTCTTTCTTAATCTTTTGCCAACTGGTTTGTGTTCTGTCTTCTGAAATCTCACAGAAAAAAATAAACCCTATCCCCACAACCTCCACGAAACCCAGTGGAAGAATTTACAGAGCGGATGCTCTCTGTCTCCAGGCGTGGTGATCATACCACACCCCGTCTGTTCTGATTTTGTCTCTGTGCAGGTGTCTTCCCACCCCTCCACCACTTCCTTTCTTGGGAGCAGCCAGTATTGGGGATGGAAGGGAGAAAAGTCTGCAGGTGGCCTGGAAGACCTTTGATCAGGAACCCCACCCCCCTCAGGCTGATTTAGGACTCACCTTTCCCTCTGCTGAGGACAAGAGATGCATCTCATTCTGCACAGTCTCTGAGAGACCACACCCACGTTCTCCAGACAGCAGCTCATTGAAAACGAAGTGAGCCAAGCAGGCTGTGCCAAGCATATGGTGCCTCCTTCATCCCTTCTGGCATGAGTCCCTTCAGGCGGAGGAAAGGAGGTTGGCACCCTGCTGTGGTGGTCTGCAGCTCCCACTTAGCTCTGTCTGAAAAGAAACACAGTGCCCACAGGTTGGGGAGTAAGACAGGGGCCCAAGCACATTCAGAAAAACCAGAAAGACCCTTCTCTGCCTTGCTTCCCAGGGTAGCGTCCAGGCTGCAGGCCATACAGGGGCCTTGAGAAGTAGGAAAGAAGGTGCTGGCAGGCAGGGGGCTTTGAGAAGGCGGTCTTTCCAGGAGCCATTGTGCTCTTTCCCACACACTTACTGCTCCTCTGAGCTGTCAGCCAGCTCCCTGCCTGCTCTCTGTTTATGCCAACCCTCACCCTACTCCAGGAGAGATGCTGCCCAGGGGCTGTTGCATATTCACATTAAGAGAACACCATAGCAACCCAAAGGCAGCAGAAATACTTCCGGGCAGGTGCTCCAAGCAATAGCACTCCCTCTGGGATGTGTGTGAGCCATGGAGGCAGAACCACAGAGCTCAGGCAGGGCCTGTGAGGTCTGCCCTATGGGGCAACCTACTTGCATAAAACTGAGGGCACTGACCAACCCAAAACCAACATTGTAGATGGATTTGGGTGCATTAACTCAGTCCTGAATGAGGGAGGGATGTACAATGATGTCAAAGTCTCAGGGCCCTGCTTTAGAAGACCCAGACTGTTTCTGGGGTCTACAACTAGGAGGGTACTATTTTAGTCTGTTTCTCTGCTATAACAGGATATACAGGCAAGCCAATTTATAAAGGAAAAAGAATTATTTATCGCAGTTCTGGAGGATGAGAAGTCCAAGGTCAGGGTGCCAACACCTGGTATAGTCATCTTGCACTATAGCATGGCAGAGAAACAGCAAGCATGGTAGCTCAGGCCACCCCTCCCTTTCTTACAGAGCCAATAACCTACCCCAGGGGTCCCAGACATGTGACCTCATCTAATCCAGGTCACCTCCAAAGCCCACACCTCCAGATACCACACATGCCAATTTGGGATTAGGTTTCTCCCATGTGAACTTTTGGAGGGGACATTCAAACCATGGCGAGTGGCAGTGCTCAGTTGCAAGAGTGCAAGCATGCTTTGGATTTCTGAGAAGGACACTGGGACACCAGGTGGCATCAGCTCTGGAAGTAGCTTTCCAGTTTGGGATGGGTGACACTGCTTGCTGAATACACATCATGCTTTGGAGCCCAGAGGCGTGGGGCTCTGATTTCACTGTGTCACAGAAAATGTGGGAGCTGAGGTCATGAGCTCTAAAGTCAGGCTGCTTTGGGCCTGCACCCCATTGCTTCAACTTCTCCTGCGACCATCAGTGAGGTGGAGGATAAGTACCTGCCACACAGTCCATAAGAAGTGGACCCTGGGATGTTTCAGAGAGCTTGTCCCTTACTAGTGGTCTGGTTTTGGATAAGGTCACTCTGCTCTCTGTGCTTATTTTCCTTTTAAAAATAGAGGCAAGACTGGGACCTGCATTATGGAGCAGTTGAGAGGATTAAGCGACATAATATGGGAAGGGGGCTTAGAACCCTGCCAAATCTATCATCTGTATTTGATAGATGTTAGTAATGATGAACAACTTGAAGGGTGTGGGAGGGTTAAACAATATGTGTGTAATGCAAGTGTCTGTGCCAGCACAAGTGGGCTGCCAGTAAGAATTAGTAATAACAGTACTATTGTTTTCCATGACTTCAACTCCCCACCTGGAAAATGGGAAGACTGTCTTCTACACCTTTCGGTCTTTCAAACGTAAATGTACACATGACTTTGGAGAGAAGAATCCCAGCAATACAAGACATTAGCACAAATATACAATGTGTGCTCCACAAAATCAGCAATGATTCTCCCAAATCTTTGAAAATAAGACACAGACTTTACTCTGCTTCCATCAGAGCAGCCAGACAGAAGGTGAGGGAGATGGTTCTCATCCTGTTGAGAGTACACTGCCATCTGGAAAGAATGAAACTTTAATTAAGAACAAAGAAGAACAGGCAGAGGGTTAGCCTAGAGTCCCCATGGAGGGGGTGGCGGGGCTCCTGTGCTTTGGGAATGGCAGGACACGGAACCCTCTTTCTTCTCAGACAGCAGAGGGCTCTTGGGGTGATGTGGCCTGACAGCCATCCAGTGGTGCCCAGAACTTCCTGTAGTAACTTCGTTGAGCAGCATCTGATCCTCCTGGGTGCTTCAGTGTCAGGATGGGGAATCTATAGCAGCAGTTTCTAAGCATGGTCCCTGGAGCAGTGGTATCAGTATCACCTGAGGCTGGGTACACGGTCATACAGAGAAGACTCAGCTGAGACAGGGCTAGTATCCTCTCTACCAGACCTCAAGGAGATCCTGATAAATGCTTGCATTTGAGAACTATTGGTCAATAGCAAAAGATGGTGGAGGACATCTTCTGATGGGGTGATGTCCAGGTCTGCCTTCCTGCATTTCAGTGTGCAAACCAGCTTGTGTTTTGGCACTAGATAAACCTGAGTTTAAATGGAAGCTTAAATTCTGGCTGTGTGATTTGGGGAAGCTTGGAGCCTCCATTGTGTTATCCCCAAAAGGGACACCTACCCCGAAGGCCATAGTAGGGACTGGAAGTGAGTGTGAATGTGAAATGTGAAATGCTAGGCCCATGTTCTTGTTACCAAATGGGAAAAATGATGAAGAAGCATTCTACCAACTCCACCTTTTCTTCCCCTCTCCCCAGAAATTGGCCGGGTGCCTTGTCCATAATAGGCAGTTGCTATATAAATAAAATTAACATGAAGCATCCTCAGCATTTGCCATCTGCAGCTCATTCTGATGTGAATGTCCCTTGTCTTCCGCACCTACTCCCACAGACACTGAGCACAGTGAGAAGCTGGGATAGTTGTACAGAATGCACTTGAACAAAACAGAACAACTCCAAAGGCATAGCAGCTTTCCTACACCATCACATTCCATACCCTAATGCAGATTTTCCTAGGAGCATCCAACATGCCTTTAAACATTTCTTCCTACCCAACTAGCTGGTCTTCACTGCAGCCAAATGCCAAACTATCCAACGAGCAACCACACCTCCAACGTGCACTCACTCATATGCACACAGGCTGACATATGTGCACACAATCTCATGTGTATGCACACATACTCATACACACACTTGTGCACACACTCACGCATACAGGAGAAACCATCTGTTCTGTCTCTGGTCCAGGAAAGGTGGGTGGCTTTCCCTTGCTGTGGGTGATGGTCCACCCATGTCAGTTAGAGCTATATGTGGCCTTCACAGGAGTTGTCTGTCTTCTTGCTTGTGGAGAGAGGAAACCCATCGAGGTGATTTGCTGCTCCAGGGGGAGCACTTAACTCTAGCACTCTGCTCTGAACAGAAGCCAAAGCTCTGTCTACAAGAAGAGACAAAGGCATTTTTATTTCTGCTTTCAGCTTCACACTGGGTGCAAAATACCAAGTGGACAAAAGACTATCAATACATGCCAAGCCGTGAGGAGAGTGAAGCTCACTTAGCTGCCTTGACATCGATTTTCACCTGCTTTTGTTGATGAACCTGCATCGGTAAGTAGTGATAAATCCATTAGACAAACATGGCACTCCATTATTCACAGTGTCTACCTCAGCCTGGCATGGTATGGGAGGCTTGCCTGGAGGCTGGGGAACCTGGTCAAACTAGGGGTGAGACTGGCTGGTCACTGGAGGGAGGGGGACCTTGGATGCCTTGTGACCCACATTGCATTACTGGGTATTGCCAGGCAACACCATTCTGAGCTCTGATTCCCACCTGTTCCTGAAAGTTTATAAATGACTGTTAGAGAGACAGCAGAACAGAGTATATTTTTTTATACTTCCTTCCTCAGAGCTACGCAGGCTGGAACACTCCCCGCTACTACACACACACACACACACACACACACACACACACACACACACCATCTATATACAGAAAGCTAAATTCAGAGGTATAAAGTGACTTGCTTGGGGCCTCACAAAAGCAGCAGAACCCAGAACTCCAAAAGAAGTAGAACCCAGCAGCCTGGTTTCCAACCCAGCTCCAGTGGAATCTGCATGTTATGGGGTCTCTTCTCCTGTTCTTGTACCATGAGGACAATATTAGTCTTGGGGCATGAATTGGAACAGAGCCCTGTTGAAAAGCCTGTTGGACCTAGCAGGTATCAAAAGGCAGGATTTGGAGTTCCTCTGATCTGGCAAGGTGCAGAGGCCTGGGCATGGGGCATGGTGGTGTGGGTAGGAATCTCTGGAAGGTGGTGCTGGGCTCTGGCAGAGAGTGGCACCTCAGGGTGATGCCACATGGCATGGCTGGGAAGAGCCAGTGCTTCCAGGGCTGGTCTGGGTGAGCAGTTGCTTGGTGTCAGGCTGCTCAGGGGCTGACTCTGTACCACCTGGCCATAGATGGACCTGAGCTTAGGAGTGTTAGGAGTCTGTTGAGTCCTCAAAGCAATCCATAGCAGAATTAAAACTTGAATTATGCTTTGTCCCACTGCCACTGTCTACTAACCATTGTGCCCAAGGTTGGCAGAGGGAGAAGGGAGCTAGAAGGAAGGGGTGACTGCCAGTCTGGTTAGGTGATTTTATTCTCCCCACATGGGTACCTGGCAGAAGGATCAGAAGACTGAGCAGGCTGCTGAAATCTTCCTTCATTCCTCAGAAGCAAGGGCAGGAGCTGGACTTGGAGAGAGGAGGCACAGGAGGCTGGGAAAGCCACTCTTGCTGTGCAGGCCTTCATCTTCAGAAAGCCTCCTTTCCTCCCTTCACATCCAGACTGCTTGTGCACAACACTAACTTAAGCCTTCCGTAGGGTCCTGTCTCCTTAGCTGCAGGGTTAGTCTTTGAGGCAAGAGTTGAAGCTGCTCCTGGATTTGTTGTCTCTCCAGGTGGAGCTTCTGCTTCAATACCAGTGGCTGACTTCTTATCTTGGTGGTGTTTGAACAGGCAGCCAAGACCTGCCCTTCAGGAGCTGCAAACAGTTACTCAGCAGAAGACGGCAGCAGTGGGTGTAACATCATGGTCTGGTGGCAGTACAGACTATTCTCTCTGAGAGAGTTCCTGGTGGTGATGACGGATGTCTGGCATGGTCCTGTAGCCCATGTGGGGGGGACAGAGTATGTGCTGCAGATTGAATGGCCCACCCGACTCTGGGTCTTCAGGTGGCCTTGAGAGGAGGTGACACCTCAGAAACTGATGACCCTGACTACAGCTGGTTTTAAGACCGAGGGTCATTCCTAAGCCCTGACTCTCAGATTCCTAGCAAGTAAGCCGGAGGTTTACCTGGCCAGGTCCTAATTTATGCACAGTAATTATGCCCTCCAAGCTGGACTGCTAATTGCTTTTGCTATTTCTGGACTCTGCCCCTCCTGATCTGCCCTGCTGTGGGAGACAGAAATAACCTGGCACTTGGTGGGCAATTATCACGGAGTGCTTCCAGAGTCAGCACACACTGAGCTGCAGCTGCGGATCCCTGACTCAGCACGTGTGGTTGGCCAGGATCATGGGGGTCCCTGGCCCTGGTGGGCAGCACCTCATGGCCCTGGAGCCTTGTCTACTTCAGAGAGCACTCTCCCTCTTCCTCCTTCACCGATTGTGTGTTGAAGCACCTTTCTCTCTAGGTCCTTTTGACCTTGTTTGTACCTCATTGTCCTTGACCATGGCCCCCATGTAGGGAGCAGGGACTTGATGAAAGAAAGAGGGAGTTAGTTCCAGGAAGACCTTTAATTTCTAGGCCTAGATTCCTCCATTTAATAACTACTTCCCAGTTGTAGCTTTTGAATGTCTCTTTCCACTAGTTCTCATGGTCTTTGGGGAGAAAATAGAAGTCTAAATGTGGCTTAGATCTAGCTGTCCCCTAAAGCCTCATATGCTCATAGGTGAGGCTTTGGGAAGTGACGGGGTCAAGGGGCTGACGCTCATCGGTGGATTAACCCACTGGTGAGTTTATAGCTGACTTACTGTTGGGAGGGATCTGGTTGGAAGAGAGTAGTCCCTGGGGCATGGCCCATAAGAGTTTATCTGTTCCCCACTCTTCCCTTCACTTTCTCTGCTTCTCACTACCATGCCATGACCTGCTTCCCCTCTGCCATGACACTTTGCCTTGGAGCCAGTTGACTAGGGTCTGAAACCTCTACAAACTGTGAGCCAAGATAAATCATTCCTCATTTTGCCTGTGCATGTGTCTCAGTGGTGAAGAAAGTGACTAAGACACCAAATGGTAGGTTTTATATTTGCAAACACTCTTTTGGCTTTAGGAACGAATGAATGGTTGCAGTGGTGGCCAGAGAGAAGCACTAGGCACTCAGAGAAAGGTGAGCACATCTGCTTTGTGGCTCTGGTGGGCTTCCAGGAGAAGGTGGGGCCAAGCTGCCACAAGGATAGATGGGAAGACCACTCTAGCAACACAGAGCAACTGAGTAGGAAAAGTTGGGGGCCCCAGGTCTGCAGGGTCCTTAGAGGTGGTCCCCTGGGCAGGTACAGACCTTCTCCTTCCTCACAAAGCTCATTAATTCCTTTCCTTCTTAGAGCCTCAGCTCTGCAAATGAGAACTGTCAAGAGGAGAAAAGTTTTGCTGTTGCCCAGGTTGGGGTCTTCAGCAATGGGGAAGCAGGTCTCACCCCTGAGCCTTAGCCCTGCCCCACCTCACTGTTTGTTTCTCCCTCCCAGTCCTCAGAGCTGGGGATTCAGGCTCACCTTCTTAGTTCAACAAGGCACTGTCCTCATTGTCAAAGCCCCTGGGCCTTTAGTTCAACAGCATCTCCGATTTGTACTAGTCCCCACAGCACTTTGTAGGCTCGCTTCTTTAACCACTTTCTGGGCACATGACACCTGCCGCTTAAGCTTCACACCCTCCTTTTCCATATAAGCTCCCACTCCCCAATAGCTTTTTTTTTTTCTCGGCACTGGGGATCAAATTTAGGACCTTGGGCCTGCAAGGCAGGCGCATTGCCACTGACTAAATTCCTGGCCCTCCCCAATAGTTTTGAATGCCTTAAAAGCAGCAGCCTTACTGTGTAATTGGGGGGGGGCTCCATCACCTGGCACAGTGCTGGATGTGACCCCTGGACAGCAGGGGTGGGACTCCAGGAGATATGCTTCCATTTATCCACAGTCAGGTTCTGAGCAAGGACACTGAATGCCCCTAGCACTGCCCAAAGATGAGGATGAGGTCTGAAGGACACCATCCTGTCTGCAGGAGTTCAGAGTAGAGAGAAAGGGCAGCAGTCAATGAGAGATGAAGATATGACCCAGGGGACCAAGAGAAAGAGCCATCCCTCAGCACAGACTGGGCAGAGGTGCATCAGTAGGTAGGTGACAGCATGGGTTTAATCAGGTGGAGAAGGAGAGGTGCTCCAGGGAGCTTGGGGAGGCTGTAGCTCCACCTTTTGTTCTCTCTAGGCAGAAGAGAAAACTGAGACTAGAGAGAAGCAGGGACTATGCAAAGCCACACCTGACCATTAACAGAACTGGGTTATAATCATGGTTTTGTAACCTCAGGCCAGGGAAGCATCTTTCTCACTGGTACTTTTGGTCACCTTGATGCTGCAAGTCTGGGAAGGTAAGAGGCAGAATGCACGTGGCCATGGGCTTCTGCTGACACAGAGCTATGGTGGGAACACAGCAGCTCTGGGGTCCCAGGTGTCTGCAAGGAAGAATTTGCAATGAGCTTTCATGGTGCAAGGGAAACTATTTTGGTTGTAGTGTGTAAGTCAAGGAAGCTCAGTGCTTCTTCTACTCTGTTTTCTGCAACACTGACACAAGCTGAGTTCAGATGCAAACAATGAAAGCAAAATCTGCATATGGGCTCATGCAGGGACTGCCCTTGCCTTCCAGAAATCCCCCATGGACTCTATTTTTATTCTGGTTTTTCTCCCAAGTTTGTTCTTATGCACCTTGAAGCAAAAGTCTGAAGCCAAGTAGGAACAAAGAACCTACAAAATTTTCTCTAGACCTGTTCTTATCCATAAATGCTATGCTTTTCACTCTCCACCCTCCTCAGTTTCCCAGCCTCCATCTAAATCTAAGATCCCAGCAGAAAGATGCCAGCTGACCGGTCCCCAGCACTGACTGAAACAGCCAGAGAAAACCAGTCTGCTGTATGGTTCAAGTCTCCTTTGGAACTGGTGGGGTCACTTTCCCTTTTGGAACTGGCAGGTATTGCCTACCAGACCTACACAAATCATTCTAGAGACCGTAGGAATCAGAGCTATGACAGTATGGGACATTTTTCTTCCTAGGAAGATGGTAATTGTGAATTTGTCACCAACAGTACTGTGGTGGTAAGCAATTAGTTCTTGGGGATTCCCTGCCTGTTGATATGTGTGGCTCTTGCTCTGAGCAGCCCCTCTTGCTTATAAAGCTCCTGTCCTCCTTTTCAGTAGATAAATTAATTTGTTTTAGATTCAGTTACCTGAGGACAAAGGAAACTCCTTCAGCCAAGGGTGTAATTTTGGTGAATTTAAGTGCAGGGTAAGGAGAAGAGATACAGAGAAAATATCAGCAATGGCTTACACTTGTACAGAGCTTACTCTACCCAAGCAAGCTTCAGATGCATGTCCATGCTCTGGGGAAGGTGTCATCATTGTTCTTACTTTGGAAATGGGGATACCGAGGTACAGAGGGTCTACTCAGAAGGCCCATGATCACACAGCCCAAAGTGGCAGAGCAGCATTCAAATCCAGGCAGTGCTGCTCTAAGTGTGTGGTCCTTATCATGGTGCTGCAAAGTCCTCCACCAGGTACTGGAGAGCAGATGGGAATGTGCTGGACTTGGACAGACAGTCCAGGGTCAGATCATCTTCATGATGTGTGCACCCTCGGGCAAGTTACTTCTGTTTCTCACAGGTCCCATTTTCTTATCAGTGAAACAGGGACAGTGGTACCCACTTCCGATTGTTGTCATAAATACTCATGGCTGAACACATGCTGTCTCCCTACTCCCCACGCCACTCTGTTCCTCCAGGACACCTGCCTGGTAAAACATCACCTGAACCCCACCTGGTCTTTGTTGTATACCAAGTTGTTGTTGAGAACCAAGCTGATTTCCAAGGCCAAAGTGCAATGGAACATACATAAGCACACCCAGGAGCTCAAGAGTGAAGAAGGGTTTGTTACTTGCAGTACATAAGGAGAACAGCACAGCGGTATTCCCAAAGCAATGTGTTGGAGGTTCTCCCTGACACGGGACACAATGAGGAGATGGATATTCATATCAAAAAGATTCCTCATTACACATAGAGGTGGGCATATTCCTGAGCATGCTCAGAGATCATGCTGCCTGCTGCTTCATACACCAGAAATGAGGGGCAGGAACCCCTGTGGAGAATTTAGCATTATAATGAGATTATAATGAGCAAAGTTTATCCTAGGTGATCTAGAAGACACAATGATTTGGGCTGGTTGAAACTGATTCCTTGTGGCTTCCCCTGGAGTGCTTTATTTGAAACAACGAAAAACATATTTAAGGGGTGATTCTAATGGTCATTTAATGACAGCAGCCTCTTGCCTTGAAAGCATAGGTGATTGTCCTGAAAAGCTCCTGCCTAGTGGCCAATAAAATATCAAATGCAGCACTGAGTACTTTGGTGATTTGGAGCCTAGATTGACCTTTACTCCTAGCAATGGTAGAGAAGCTCACTTTCGCAGCACCAACCCTGAGTGGATGTGGTTTCTGCATGGTGCTTTGAGTTCTGAGCTTTCCACAAGGAGTGCTCCCGGGCAGGCTTGGCAAGGAAGAGCCCTGCATCTGACGCCCAGGGTCAGAGAGAATAGACAACCGGACTGAGCCTAAAAAAGGCTGCAAGTGTTGAGTTTGGGGAAGATTAACCTCCTTGATGATGATGATGTTCTGAAGCTCGTTTTAAAGTAAATTATGAGCCTTTGCACAACTAGCCCAGGGCTGAGTGGTGAGGGACACAAGGCAGGGAAAAGAGAGTATGAAAAACTCAGCCCCTGCCCAGGATTGTGTCCCTTGGGACTCCTGGGTGTGGATCAGCTTTGGTCCTGGATGCACTACTTAACAGGGTTTACCTTTGACAAGCCACTTCACCTTGCTGGGCCTCAGTTTCTCCACTTATAGATCTAAAGTGCCAAGTCTTAAGGCTAGAATTTAGGCTTTCTCCTAGTTTTTACTTCCTGAGAGATTTATCTATAATCTCAGCTAAGGTTTACTGGCCAAGAAAGCACCCTAGAGTAGAGAAAGAAGTAGAACAGTTGCACGTGAAAGGGTCAGAGCATCTTCTAAGGTCTATATACTTCTTCTGGGAGGCTGGGAGGCTGGGAGGCTGGGAGTGTGTTCTGGCTTCCCCAGGCCTCACATCAGCTGCTGGCAGAACAGAGCACGCATTGCTGCTGCAAGGCTGACCCTTGTCTCTTGCAGGGCCATTGAGGGATGTATTCAGAAGGCTGGCAGAGCAGAGGTAGGCTGAGGGATAGCTCTGAGGACATCCACAGTGCAGCTGGGTGAGCCTGCAATCCTCTGCCAATCTCTCTGGCATTTCCTATCTCTTGTGTTTGTCTCAGCAAAAACAACTAGCCTTACTGAGGGCTATCGGAGACTGCAGAGCCTGCAGTGAGCTGAGATTCTGGAAGAGAGCCAGTTTGGTTGAAAGATGCTGGTGTGAGCCTTTGGGGACCTCTGGCTCTTTCTGACCTTGCAGAATATCATTGAGGAGGTGTCAGAGGGACTCTCTGCCGAAGAACAAAAATGGGAGATTTCCATAGTGTTTGGGGATAAGTTAGGAGGGTGGAAGGGTCTGTCAGTGTATTGTGCTTTTGTGGATTTCTGTTATTTTCCATCATCTACTCACCTCAGTTTCCACTACAGGGAGAGGGGCCACAGCAAAATGGTTACAAATTTTGACTCTTCATTCAAGCCAACTGGGTTTACAGCCCACCTTGTGCTGTCATGGGCTGAGCAATTTGCAGCCAGTTGCTAATCTCTTTGTATTATGTTTTCCTCAGTGGAGAAATGGGATACAAGGAGCACGTCCTCAGACCCTGGTGACTGGGGTATGATGAACTGTGCCACTAGGACACTCACAGAGTGAGACTGGTGTCCTGCCCACTTCTTGTCTGGGCCTGGAGCTTACCATCATTAACCTCCACCAGTGAGCTACATACACTGGATTTTAAACATCATCACTGATGCTCATTTTTCTGCCTATTTTAATTTTCACCCATTTGTTATGTTTCTGTTGATCTTATTACTTTTGGCCTAGTTATTTTTATTAAAATATCTATATCAAACATCTGTCTATCTGCTTATTAATCATCTATTTATTGTCTGTCATTGATTTATCATCGATCATCTATTATTACCCATTTATCATCTGTCTATCCTCTGCCTATTTATCTAGTCATCATCTGTTTGTCTGTCAATTGACACACAACAGGCTCATCTGTAGAGCACACACATTTCAGATAGAGCTTCTGTCCCACACACATGGAAATGAACCCTCCTTTTCAAAGGGGGCCTTTAGCAGTGATAAGGTATGAAGATGACCAGCCAGCAATGGTCATGAAAACAGGTATATGGAAGAACTAGGCTTTTGAGTAAGGAAGGCACAGCAAAGCTACAGAGCCAGGCACCTGAGATGTCCCTCAGGGCAAGATGGGCTGGGGAGGGGCTTCTTGTGCAGGTTATGGAGACAGCCCTAGTTTGATCTCATAACCTTGGAATTGTGATGGTACACTGGAGTTGGAGCTCATCCGGACAGTGCCCTAACACCATGGTCAACATGCAAAGCCCATGGGACTTTCCTTGACAGTTGACATTGCCCTTTGAGTGTCCTCACCTTGCCACAGTGCCTTTGGTGCTGTATCTGTTTTATCAAAGTACTTTTTGTTTCACACCTACTATTTTCTTTCTCTTTCTAATCAAAGCTTTCTTTCCTCTTTTCTCAACCTGGCCTGAGACATGGCACTATCTCCCCGACCCCAGCCATTCATTCTTCTCTCTCCAGGGCTTCTCCTCCAGGGCTTTCAGGGCACCCTGGGGTCTGCATGTAGGAAGAGGAGACTCCTCTCCTTGGCTGCCCCTAGGTCCAGATGCTGGCCTTCCCAGGGAGGCCTTTGCTGCTCCAGTTACTGTCTATTTAGGGTGGGACCTGGTCTAGCTCTCTGCCATACTGATGATAACCCAGACCTGGCCTCTCCACCTTGCTATATCTGTGGGGCCAGGGGAGGGCAGAGGCCAGGAGGCAGATCCTCCATTTAGCAGAAAGTCACAAGACATGGGCCAACTGTAGGCAGTGTGGCTCCTGAGGCATACCAATCCCAACACTCACCTTCTGCTTCACCTCTCTGTTCCTCAGTGTCCTGATGTGTCACACACTAGCATAGCACTCAAAGGTCTCTGGGGTATAGGATTTAAATGCCAGTCTGCAGGAGTAAGTGATGCCTCAGTCAGCACTGAAGGAGATGGATGTCCTGATGGAATCTGAGTGAACACCCCCCCACACACACCTGCACACACAGAGACAACGAACAGACACACAGAGACACACAGATGCATACACAGATACACTCACACAATGACACAGATAGTCACATGCAGAAACCCAAACCCACACTCACAGATAAATTCACTTACATACACTTACCATACCATATTGCTCATAACACACATTTGTTTGCACAAACACACTAGACACACGGACACAAACACGTGCGCACACACAGAAGTGCAGACTTCATTCTTATATATGCATTATCACTCACAGTATAGGTACCATCACTCAAACACCCAGATCAGAGACAAGAGTTTTATGTGCTCTTATGTGGACACGACATTTACTGACATATAAAGAGAAAGAGAGCGCAGGACAAGGAACATCTATTTGAGGGGCACAAATAGTGACAAAGGAGATCTGGGTTGATGACACAGGCAGTTAGGGCTGTTATCACAAACAGGCCGGTAAATCAGGAGAGGCTTGTGGCTGTCCCACTCAGGATCCCACATGTGCACAGGGATCTTGGTCCTGTGCTCGTGGTGGGCATGTGTCAGATGGGTGTGCTACATTCCTGTACATAGGGCTCACTGGAGCTGCCACCCAGCCTTGCATGTTTCTGCCCACTAGGTCCCACAGGCTCCAGTCATGCTTGTGCCTGCAGAGTGCCTTGGGATCACATGACAGTCCTGCCTCAGTGGTCCCAGCATCTTCCTTATAGTCATTGTGATGCCGCCCTGGAGCCCAGGATGGTGGGAATCTGCACAGAATAATTTTTTTTTTCTGAGACAGTTTTGAGGAGTCTGTACCTATTTGAGAATTGCCCTGAGTGCTTGACTTGACAGAATCAGCAGCTGGATGTTGGGTGCAGAGGTATTTGTATTTTCCCCCTTGTAATGTAGGTGTCCCAGAAAGATGTCAGGTTTCCTTTATGGGGCCATGGTCTGATGACACCTGCCTCACTCTGTTTCTGCTCCCTGCCCTAACTTGTCACCATATGCACCTTCGGGGTGCCACTTGGAAGTGCTTTCAGTGTCCAACGTGAGGCTGAGACCACCCTGTCAGCCACCCTTCAGAGACACATTCACCCTTGACTCAGATGCTGGCTTCCTCCTCCCCAGGCTCCTCAGGGAAATCCCCTTTGCAGAGGAGGACAGTGACCACGTGGTGTATTTGCCAGGTCTGCTCTGAGTTGTGAGGGTCTGAAGCAAGAATGGGCTTGCATTGGCACTGCACCCAGACTTCACTTTGAGGACATTTTGGAAAGAGTTCAGCGTGTAGAGGCACATCACCCTCAGCCCACTTTAGCCACTGTCACTCATCTGGCCTTACCATGTAGGCCCTCTCTCCATGGAGTCCTCATCAGGCAAAGCTCACCTGTTTCAGGAATTGAGTGGGCTACAGAGTGTGGAAGGTGCTTCTGAGACTTGACTTTGTATTCAGTATTGCAGTAGGACACACATGGGTTTCCTCATGTGTGGTGGAGGTGAGCCACTTAGCCCACTGGGAGGAAGCATCCAGAGACAAAGCACAGTGAGTCTGCAGCCTCAGGGTAGGGGTAGCAAAGGGATCTGGAAGCCTGGAGGGAACAAGTTTTCAGCAAAGAAAAATATAGGCTCTGAAGAGTAAGTCAGGAAGCCAACATCGCTTCAGGTGCTCCACAGTGAGGGTTGGACCCCATCTCTTCCTTCCTCAGTGTGTCCCCAAACCACCAACACTGTCACCCATATTTGCAGATGAGCCTCTGAGGGGTGGGTCTTGTGGTTGGAACCTGGGTCAGCCAACTCAAGGGCCTGCAGGGTCCAGAGGGTCCTGGGAAAGGCCTGCCTTCTTGTCTCCTTGCCTTCTGGCCTGAACTAGCTACCTTTGGTCCTTTATTGGAGACCCACATTGGAGGCAGTAGAGAGCCAGGCTTTGTCTGATGAAGGCTGGGGTGTGGAGGGGGGAAGAGCAGCTTCTCTCTTCTTCCTCTACCTCCCGAACAACAGGTGAGCAGAGTGATGGATGAAGTTGGAGAAAAGGAAGATTGGTTTTGGGACTGGTTGGATAAAGTCTCTCATGCTTTCTGAAGTTGTCAAACTCAGGAAACAATTATTGCCTATATGTTGTAGGGTTTTCCCTGGAGCAAGGATAACAAGTGGTTGTCTTTGTTGTTGGAGGGAGAGAAACAACCTGCCATTGCCCATTTGGGAATGTTGTGGCTCTGACTTAGGGTAACGGGTAGGGATGCCATGCCACGGAAGCCCACCACTAGGAGGGAGTATCCTCACAGGTCAGCCTAGGCCTCAGGGCCCTGCCTGACCATGTCTCCTCCTCTCCCTGGCTCCAGAGCTTCTCTGTGAGGACTATTCTCCCTATGTTGCCCATTCTTCTTCAAACTGCCTTTCTTGCTCCCAACCTGGAGAAATATGTGGTGCTTTTGACTGAAGGCTTTCGAACTAGACATGGCTCAGATCTGAGGTACTCCACTTGCTAGAGGTGTGACCACTGGCAAGTTAGGTGGCTCTTTAGGCTCCAAGTCTTTAACAACAAAATGAGTCTTGCCAAGCATGGTGGTACACACCTATAATGCCAGAACTCTGGAAGGCTGTGGCAGGGAGATCATAAATTCAAGCTGGGGTGAGCAACTTAGCCACTTAACAGATATTGACTCTAAAAAAAACCAACAACAACAAACAAACAAACAACAAAAAAAACAAGGGTGGGGACTTGGTTCATGGCAAAGGCCGTGAGTTCAATCTCCAGGACTAAAATAAATAATAAAATGGATCTTAGCACCCATTTCACAAGGACCAAGGAACGATTAAATGAGATGATACATAAAAGATTTAGTTCATGGTTTAACACATGATAATTGTTTTTAAAGATCCTATTTCATCTCTAATGGTGTTTGCCCATTACTTAATTGGTTCCTTCCTTTCTTTTTTCACAGTTTAGCTTGAGTCTCATTTCTCCCTGAAGTACATTGTGTTAGTTAGCTTCACATCACTATATTAAAATAACATATTAAAGGACTCACAAAGAGAAACGTTCACTGAACTCATAGTTTGGGAGTTCCAGTAAAAATTCGGGGACCCATGGCTTCAGGCCTCTGGTGAGGGGAGAATGTTATGGTGGAAGAATGTGTCTGGGCAAACCAGTCACTTATGAACAGGAAACAAAGTCAGTGAAGAGGAGGCCAGGGTCCCTCAATCCCCTTAAAGGCACTGTATTAATCGCTTTCCCGTCACTGGGACAAAATTCTCAAGACCCATAACTTAAAGAGAAAGGGTTTACTGTGACTCATAGTTTTTGGAGATTCTGGCCCATGGTTATTGGATGGCTCGAAGATAGCAATGGAATGGTAGAAGGACACAGTTGAGGACAGCTATTCATCACATGGCAGCCAGGAAGCATAGAAAGAGAAGAGTTTGGGACAAGAACGCACCTTCCCAGGTTAACCCAGTGACTCAAATCCTGAGAGGATGTTTAGATACTGAGCTCATCAGGAGGTGAATCCACTGATGAATACAGCACCCCATGATCGACACACATAAGACTTTTGGGAAACACTGGATCTAAACCATAATAGGCTTCCCACTGGGCCTCATATTTTAATGACCCTACTGCCTCCTAGTAAGTATCACACTGGACTTCACTTTACCATTTGGCCTATGGGGGACATTCAAGATCCATATTGTAGCCCCATCCATGACTAATGTATTGCAAGCTAGATTCTTTTATCTTTCATGAGAATCCTGTGGAATTGGGCCTAATGATTACCCTTTATAATTAAGCCTGTGTAAGTAAACCAGCTAAGACACAGCTGTTTAGCACCAACCGTGTTGCAGATCTCTTTCCTATGACTTTTCTTTCCAGAAGGCCAGTTCCACGCAGGAGAGATCAGGTTTTGGGTGCCTGCTTGTCCTAGAGAATTAAGAAGAGTTCTGGGCACTGACGTTTGTCTACTACATGCTTTTCAACTGCTGGCAGGGTAGGAGGTGGGGATCAGAATGAAGGGAACCATTTTAGGTGCCTGACAAAAATCGAAGGACTCATAAGATACCAGATAGTACAGTGGGTGTTCAGTAAGTTCTGTCTTAGTATCTATGATTCCCAAGGGCTTAAGGAGCCTTATACACCAAGTTCCTATTCCAAGCAAGAAGAATTCTCCTCTAGCAGCTCCTCTGAATATGGGAATCCATGCCTTTTACTGGCCTAGGTAGGGGCTCGTGGCTCTCAAAGAAGTCTACTATCTGTGAACACCTTAATGTACAGAAATCCTTACAATGCCCAATAATACTGCCAATTTGTTCTCTGGAGACATGTGAAAAAATTCTCATCTCAGTTCTTCACAGCCACTCTTCAGATGCTCCCAGGCTACCGAGTACCTCCTCTCAAATCATGGTGTGCTTAGCTTTCCGTACCCCAGGCTGCAGCAGCAATGGCTTCCAGATCTCTGGTTACCTGGATCCTGTCCTCCACGTGCACCCTGTTTGTTGTCAGCTGTGTTTCTTCATGAGACAAGTAAAGTCCAGTTGGGTCTGACCAGGGTAGAGAATAGGACTCTGTCCTTTCCTCTGCCTCTGACATTGCATTTAGTGAATGCAGCCTAACTATCTGTCATCTTTATTCATTTGTTTTGTTAAGCATAATTGTGAGCATGTATAAAACAACATATGGTCTATGGATCTGGGTATATGGTATATTTTGCAAATTGAGTATGCAATGAAAGCCTGTGTCAAAGAATTGGGATTGATTAGAAAAGGTAATTTTCAGAGGATGGAATTTATTTCACCGATACTGTTCATGGAAATAAGTGAAATATTTCTCTTCATATTTTTACTGAGAATATACATATCAAAATTTACTATTTTTAAGTGTGCATTCATTTACATTATTGACTAAACACAAATATCCACTTCCAGAGCTCATTAATCTTATAGACTTGAAACTCTGCCCATTCAACAACAATGCCACATTCCCTCTCCTGGCCCTGATAACCAGGATTCACCTTCTGTCTTTATTGCTCAGCATGCCAGACACTTCACTGAGTGGAATATGCCGTTTCCTTCTCTGTCTGGGTTCTTTCAGTTGGCACAGGACCCTCGAGGTTCATCCCTGTTGCGGTGTGGGTCAGAGCTGTATTCCTGCCCAAGGCTGAATAATGTTCCACTGGACTACTACATTTTGCTTTTCCCTCCATCTGTGCATGGACAGATAGTGTCCTTCCATGATATTATGAATAATGCTGCTATGAACAGAGTTGTGCAAATATCTGAGTCCCTTCTTTTATTTCCTTTTTGAGAAAAAGAGAGATAGAGATGCAGACAGAGACAGAAAACTATGGAAAGTCAGAGAGATCTGAATCGAGCCCTACAATCAGCCTCCCAGAGCCAGCTCTATCCTTGCCTTTTTAACCCTTTACAACCAGATAGTAACTAAATCCTGCCTTGGACTGGGCTGTGATGAGGCCATCAATTTCAGGCGCATAGCTGTCTGTTAGCTGGATGCCCATGTTCAGGGACCAGTTACCACCCTGTCCTGCAGTGACCAGCTGGTGAATGTCTTCAACACAGTGGAGGGCGCCCATTACAGGGAAGTGGCTTGGGGGTGCTGAGGAGCCAGGTTGACAATTCCCAGCCTGGACTGGGCAGTGTGCTCTAGCGAGGAGGATGGATGCTCCCCAGGTCTGCACTCCCTTGATGAGGGCACCAGCTTAGTTTAGAAATCAGAGACGTAAGACCTATGAGGCAGTTCTCATGCATGCATGCACTGGGAGGTGCAGAGGTAGCTCAGTACTCTGTGCTACTGCACATTGTACTATACAAGGCAGCTGAAAGATAACTCAGAGAACAAGTTGTGTTACCCAGTGTCCTTGATTTTTGTGCTGTAATATCAGAAAGCCATGGCTATCTATAGTTGTTCATGCTTGTAGAATTCACGGCCACTCTGAAACTTAAATTTCTGTTCCTCAAAACCCAGTTCCCAAAACCCAGATCTCAGGTCCTGACTCCAGATTCCAAATTGGACTCCATGAATAAGATAAATGCTGCATTGCTGGGAGCCACAATGCACGTAACAGATATTTTATCTTTACACACCCAGAGTCAGCTCTAGTTCCTTCAGAGATCTCAGTGCACACTATCATTTAGCTACAAAAATAGCATGAAGTTACTTACTTATCACTGCTCTGTTACTCCATGGGCACCGACTGACTACTGTTTCAAGCAGTGGGCAGAAGCAAGGCCAGACAAGGACACATGGCCAAAGGCTTGTAGCCCCGGGTGGCAGAAGGCAGATCCCTTTCCTCGAGGATAAACTCCCAGGTGGAAGAGGAGCTCTACCTGTAGTAACAGCTGCCTGAGGCTTCAGTGCTTATCCTGCTAAGGCCGTCCTGGGTACAGAGTAGCTCTGAGCCCCATCCTGCTGGCTGGTTCTTGTGGGTTCTAGGGCCTGGTCTCCTCATTGAGTGTCCTAGCAGGAGCCCTCAGGAAAGGGTTGAGGACATGAAGCTTTCCCCTGACAGCTTGACAGCTTGAGTGTCATGAGCTGCAGTGCTCAGGGGAGGCTCCCAGAGCCACACTCTAGAGGGTCTTTAGCAATGGAGGGGATTCAGGGGTACAGAGGAACAGCGAGGCCAATGCTTAAGGCAAGAGACAGAATGACACTGGAGGTGGGCAGTGTGTGGCAGATAAGAGATGTGGAATGTCTCAGACCCTGGGACTTGGTGCCAGGGCACCATGTGAGACAGGCTGTGGGTGATTGGACAGAGACTGGTTTGGAAGAGAAGGTCTGCTTTGCTTGGCTTGCATTGGAGTCCCTGTGGCATTCACCTCCCAGAGAGCTGGGTCATGGGGTGATTTGGCAGGGTCACGATGAATAGGTGAGGAAATGGATCCAGGAGTCAGATAAACTAGGTTCAACTGCCAGCAGGGCATTTCTTGGTCTGAAGCTCTGGATAAGTACCCCAAGGTGTCAGTGTCCTCCTCTATGACATGAGACCCACAACATCTGCTTCACAGGGCTGTGGTGAGGGCCAAGTGGAATAAACTTGAAAGATGCTGGTCCCAGCTGCTCACGGTTCTCCACCTCCAATCTACTCTGCCACACCCACCCATTGGGTGAGGGAGGGGGCTTCTCTTGTATACGTGCATCTGCATCTTTTTTTTGTCTGGTGGTAAAATACTTAGCTCAGCCCAGCTTCTCCTCTTGCTGGGAAACCATCTCCATGGCAACCAGTTCCCCAGCACCGTTCTTCCTTCTTGCTCCAGGCTAGGACCTCAGGCCTTTCAATAAACAGCCTACTGCTGCTTCGCAGGGAGAAGCCAGTTCTCTGCTCATGACACCCAAGAGAGCTGCAGGATTGCCTGGTTCAGGGTGGTTTAGTCAAAGAAACTCAGATAACTTGGATTTACCCCAACCTGTCACTGGAAATAAATGCACTGTATTCCCTTTGTGAACAATGAAGGTTAAGAAAAGGATGAATGGCTGGCAGTATTTGGCAGGTGGGCAGAGGTGAAGAGATGTGGTTTGTGGGCACCATGCAGGAGCCACCCACAGAGGTGCAGCCCCCCCCACCGACGTGCTGTGTCTCTTCTAAGGAAACAGGGCTATGCCACAGGAGAAAGGGCTAACCACTGACAAGAGATACAGCTCTTTATTTTGGGCCAAATTTAAGCCAGTTTTAAATAATGCAATTGGCTTTGGAAGCCCTGGAGTCTCTGTGGGGAATTAATAATGGATGAGCCTTTCCTCCTGCATCCTTCTTCCCTTCCTGGGGACTGCAGAGGAGACAACTCTACCCAGAGCCTTCCTGGTCCAGTCATGGCATAAACAGAAGGGTGGAGGAGGGAAGAATGGGGGAATGCTAGAGTAGAGAGGGAGGTAAGGTAGAAAGGAAGGCAGGGCATTCTCTGCACCTTCAGAACAAGTTTATGTCAGCTAGTAACAACAGACATGGTTGATGTCACACACTGACCTGAAACTCCTGCAAAGCCTGTGGGCCACCAGTTGGTGATGGGCATAGAAGACTCAACAGGGGCATCCTAGGCACTCCAGGGATGGCTCATGCCAGGAGAGGGGCCATCTCTCCCCCTTTCTGGCCCCACCTGGGAATGACTGAGCTAAAAAAGGTGGGATGATGGCCATAGGAGGTGGCCTCTCAGGGACTCTCACCCCTCTTCAGCCACCGTGTGTGTGGAGGGAGCAGTTGGGTCACAATGAGACTGGTCTCACAGGGCATTGCAGGGTTTGTACACCAGTTTGCTTCCTCTGGCTGCCCAGGACCTGCTCTGCAGGGGATCCTACATTGCCGCTCTGCAAAGCGTGGGGCCACTCCGCAAAAATAGGGGCTGATGCTGAGCCCTCGGCAGAGGGAATGGCCTTGAAGCTTGTGCAGCCACACTTTCCCCATGGCACAGGGCCAGCAGAGAGCCAGAGCAGTTTAGTGCCCCAGTCAATCGGGGAGCAGCCTGTCTGAGAGTCTCCGGTCAGGTTAGAGAAGTACCTAAGGAGCAAGGCTGCTACTTAGAGTCAACTCAGCCCCCTGAGCTTCCCAGTGGAGCTGAATGCCCCCATTTTTTGCCTGTCTAGTGTGAGCTCTGGTGGCTGCTCACTACCTATGATGCCATACCTGCTGTAGGATCCCTAACCCTAGGCTGTAGGGTGTAGAAGGGTGCTTGAGCACCAGTGCTCTAAACTGCACTATGCCAACCTGTCTCTATGTACCCTGTCTCCAACACACCCAAGTCCATAAGAGCCATGGGCTCAAGAGTCTGTGTATGTCAGCTAGTAACAAGGTCTGTCACCTGGGGGAGTATTTCTCTGCTCTGTGGCCTTCTTCAGGGAACATAAAGCATGTTGTAACCATAGGGTACTGTGTCACTTCTGGTACCAGTACCAGGATGCTGCTGGTAGGAGCTGTGCTCTTCTTCAATCTGGCATTGGTTGAGGAGAGGATAACTAAAAACACATACACTTGAAAGCACAAGCAAAGGCAAGAGAAAGAAATGAGGCTCCTGCTTGCTTGTGGTAAGCAGGCACTAAAAGCCAGCACTGTAGGAATGTGAGATAACACTTTGGTGATTGTGCACATATGTGTATCTGTGCGCATGTGCATGAATATGCATGTATGTGTTTGTGTGCATACTGACACACAAATGTGTTTGTGTTTGTATATGTGTACGTGCTTAAAAAGGAATCACCAGGATAAAAGGGCAATCATTATTTAAAATGAAAATAGAAAATCACTGGGAATCAGAAGGAACTAACAGGAAAAATTAGACACTACAGAGAAGTTGGAAACATGGTACAAATGCCTCTGCAAAAAAAGAAACAGTTGGACTCTCTCTAACTCTTTCAGCTCCTAGAGAGGGGGACTGTTCTCTTCAGAAGCAAAGCAAGCACTCAGGACTGGGAGATGCAGGGAGAAACAGCAGCAGAGTCCACATCCTTTGGTGAACTGCAAAACCAGTGCAGCATTTTGTTCCCAGGGGGCTCCTTCCACACAATGGGCAGCAGTCAGAGAGGAATTCAAGTGAAGGGGCTGCCACATCACCATTGAGTGCTTGTTCGTGTTCCATTCGGGGAAGGGGTTCATTATCTTAATCTTAGACTCAAAACAACTAAAAAGGAGCTTCACTTCATTGCTCCCTGTGTTCTCCTTCCATAGTGGGGAGGTGAGAGACAGCCACAGGAGACGGCACAGATAGGGAGCAGCTTAGACAGAGATCTTGGAGATGTTTAAACTCAGGCTAAAAGGGACTCAGACCCCAGTGAGAAGCTAGGCTCAGCTGAGCTTCACTCAGAAATAGCTGGGTCCATAGCTAAATTTCTGCTAGGTGTCTTCCCCAACAGTGTAAGTCATCATACTACAGTGATACATGCATACTCATGTTTATAGCAGCACATTTTGTAATATCTAAATCCTGGAAGCAGCCTGTATATGCATCATCAGACAACTGCATAAAGAAAATGTGGTATTTATATATAATGGAGTACTATTTGGCTACAAACAATGACAGATTTGAGACATTTGTAGGAAAATAGATGGATCTGGAAAATATAATATTCAGTGAAATAAACCAGATGCAGAAGCTTAAATGCCATATAGTATCTCTCAATTTAGTGAGACAAAGTACAAACAAAGAAAATGATAAAGGGTGGGTAGAGGGACAAGAGAACAGACCTTTTTAAAAATAGGGAAGTGGTCAGAGGGAACAAGGGTGAGGAGTGAGGAGGAGGGGAAGGGGAAATGAGAGGAATAAAGATGTGCCATGTACAGTAACCTCATAACCCCCATTACTGTAAATACTGTATACCATAACACAAACTAAGACAAATAATATCGAGAAGTATGAAAAAGGTTAGGGAAACCCAAGGAGAAGGTAGCAGGGGGAGAGATGGGGCAGGGGATTAAAAAACAAAAAAAGCTGCAATAGATACATGTAACCACTCCACAAGGTGACTGTAACTGCATGAATTTCAAACATGTATTAAAAAAAAAAAAAGCAAAGTCTGAAAGTACCTGCTGGTATTAACTCTGAAACCTTGCCCTGCTGCCTATATCCAGCACAGATCTGAGGCCTTGACTCCCTTTTCCCACCCACCAATGGGAGCAAGGACATGTCTTGCTGTGGATATTGCCTCTGCATGGGTAAACAGAGGGGGTCTCTGGAAAGGGGAGTACACCTCACAGACCCACACAGTATAAAGCTAGACAGAGAAAACTGAGACATGCTGGACTCCAAAGCTACAGATCCCGGAAGGAATACAAATAATTCTTTTTCTCTGTTTTTGGACTTACTTACCTTTTCTGTCTTTGTTTATTCTTTTTCTTGCTAATTTTTTCTCTTTTCCTTTTCCTTTTTCTATTTTATTCTTCACGTCATTCCTTCTTCTTTTCTTTATCTTCTGTATCTCATTTTTTCTGTTACTTTTATCTAATTCAATAAATATCCTTCTATTCCATAATGGAATTCTTTGTCTCACTTTTCTTTCCTTTTCATAGCCCATTGTTTAAATTTTCATTTTTTTCATATGTGCAGAGTTTCTCTTATATGCAAAAGCTAAAGTATAAAAAGGAGAAAAATAAAAGGTAGATCTTCGGAAGTAGGAAGAACTTCAAATGGGAAGTGAAAATAGGAAGCAGGGGAAGGGAAGGGAAAGGGGATGTTAAAAAATAAAGAAATGAAGTGGAATAGAAACAGCTTTTGCAAATGTGAAGAATAAGAAGGGTTGAAGGGAAGAGAGGAGAATGGGAAAAAAGAATTAAGGTATGTGATGTACAGGTACAAACTCCACATGATGTATGTGATCATTATTTATGGCACATATATATTAATAAAAAACAAATTAATTTAAAAAGTGTTTATAGAAATAGTAGCAGAAAACTTTTCCAAATATTGGGAAAGAATTAGACGTACAGACAAGTGATGCACATAGAATCCCAAACGGCCATAGTCAAAAGTGAACCTGTCTACATTATATGATAGTCAAAATCTCAGAAGTCTAACAGAGGAACTGAATCTTAAAAGCTGTTAGAGGAAAGCAGTGAATCACTTATAATATGTTCAGGGGCCATTTCCTCTTCAGAATTAAGGAGTATTTTATTTAATCTTACATCATTGCCTTTTCTCTTTTACTTTCCTTTTTAGTTTTATTTTAGGATTCCCTATTTTTAATGTTCACACAGTGATTTCTTTAACTGAAATACCAAATAGTTTTTCTGGTGTGAAACACTATCATAGTACACAGGATCCTAATGAGATAATTAATAATGTGAAATAGGAAGTAAAGGGCTAAAGGTGTAGGGAAAGTTGGAAGGGTGGGGGAAAGGTAATAAGGGAGAGGAAAAAATATGAGAAATTGAAAAAATGGTAATAAAGTGTTGGTAAATGGGGAGGGGATGAGGGGGTGAAGGGAGGACAGGGACAAGGGGAAAAAATGAGAATCAAGACCTATTATGTAAAGGTACAGGATCCCAATAATGAACGTAACTGTATTGTATACCTAGATTGTACCAATAAACTCAATAAAAAGAAAAAAATGCTAGAAAAAAAGGTAAACTTATTAAATTACAGCAGACTTCTCAACATAATCCTTAAAGGCCAGAAGAGCTTGGAGTGAAGAATTTTAAGCCTTAAAACTTCCAACCAAGGTTTATGTACCATGAAAAACTTTCTTTCAAATTTGGTGGAGAAATAAAGTATTTCCGTGACAGAGAGCACTTCAAGAAATTCGTGACCACTAAATCAGCACCCCAAGACATCCTCATGGATATCTTAGAAATGAAGCCAACAGTGCCAAAAAGTCTAATGAAATGAACACACCAGGCAAGATGAGCAGTTAAACAGAGGGGCTGGGGAAGGAAATCAGCAACTGAAAAATAATGCAATGGCAGGAATAAATAAATACATTTAAGTAATAGATGTGAATGGCCTCCATTCTCCAACTGAAACACAGATTGACAAGATCAAGAAACAAAAACCAATGATATGGAAGAAATGCACAGATTAAAAATCAAAGAATTGAATGCAATATTCCACACAGGAATATGGAATATGGAAAAAAACAGGAATAGCTGTCCTAATTTTTAGGCAAAGTGGATTTCAAGCCCAAAATGAACAGAAGATGTTGGTTAAGGGAATAATCCAACAAGAAGAGATAACAGTTATAAATAAATATGCACCAACCACTGGCATACCTAATGCATAAACCAAACAATACTGGACATAAAATATCAGATAAACATCAACACTATTATATTTCTGCACCTTAATACCATACTGTCATTATGAGACAGATCAAATAGACTAAAAGTCAACAAAGCAATATCAGAAGAGAACCATCCCTTAGAAACAAATAGACTTAATAGATATATAGACTGTTCCAAACAGCAACAGAATACACATTCTTTTCAGCATCATCTAAGACTTTTTGGAAAATAGACCACATGTTAATCCATAAAACATGCTTAAGTAAATACAAAAGAATTAAAATTATCTCACACATATTATCAGATCATAGCACAATGGCACTAGAAAACAATGGAAAATAAAACATGAATGTCCAAACAGGTGAAAATTAAAATATAATCTTGAACAATTAATGGGTCACAAAAGAAATCAATGAAGAAATTAGATAGTTTGTAGAATCAAAAAATAATGCAATTACAAAATAGCAGAACCTATGGGATACAATGGAAGAAGTCCTAAGAGGGAAGTTTACAATTGTTAATTCCCATCAGAAAAAGAGTGAGCCCAATTAAAAACCCATTGATGTACCTCAAGGACTAGAAAAATAAGAACAATCCAATACAAAGGTAGAAGAAGGAAGAATACTGTAAAGATCAGAGGAAAGATGTATGAAATTGACACTATAAAAAATACGAAGAGCTAATGAGTCATTAGTTAACAATGAGTCAACTGTTTTTTTGAAAGAATAAACAAAACAGGCAAACCCATAGCCACACTTATCAAAAAAGGAAAGAAAAGACTCAAATCAATACAATTAGAAATTAAAAAAGCAAAATTACAATGGTTACTACACAAACACGGAAGATTTTTTAGTAAGTACTTTGAGAATCTCTCTATATATATATTTTTGGTGCCAGGGATCAAACTCAGGACCTTGTGCTTGTGAGGCAGGTGGTGGCACCACTGAACTAAGTCCCCATCCCAAGAACCTATAATTTAAAAACATGGAAGACTCAGAAGAAATAGATAGATTCCTACATATATATGAACTACACATGCTGAACCAAGAAGGCTTTTTAAAACCTGATAACCCATGGGCTGGGGATTTAGCTCAGCGGTTCAGTGGCCTGCCTTGCAAGTGCAAGGACCCGAGTTCAATCCCTGGTACCAAAAACAAACAAACAAAAAAAAACCCAAAACAATAAAACCTGATAACCCAATATCAGGCAATGAGATGCAAGGAGTAATAATAATAATAAAAAAAGAATTACCAAGAAAAACTAGTCTAGGTCCAGAAGTCTTCACTCCTGAATTCTACAAGTATTTTAGGGCTGGTCTAATACTAATATTACTCAAACTCTGTAATGAATAGAAACAGAAAGACTACTCCCAAAGTCACGCATGGAAGCTGGTATTACCTTGATTCTAAAACCAGAAAAAGACCCAACCAAAAAAAGATATCTACAAGCCAATTGCTGCAATGAACAAAACACCAACAAAGAGGATTCAACAAATTATCAAAAAGATCACCCATCATGACCAAATAGGATTCATTGAGAGATGCAAAGATGATTCAAAATCCTCAAATAATAAATATAATTAAGGGCTGGGGATTTAGCTCGCACCTGGTGGCACCACACCTGCCTCACAAACACAAGGTCCTGAGTTAGACTCCCCGTACTGAAAAACAACAATACAAAACAAAATAAATATAATAAATAAACAAAAACAAGGAAAAAAACCACAAGATCATCTCAAAGGGTAGAAAAAAAGCCTTTGACAAAATCCAACATCCATCCATAATAAAAATCCTAAATAATATAGGTATATAAAAACCTTATCTCATTGGGATAAAAAAAAATTATCGCAAACCAATGGCCAACATCACATTACATAGAGAAGAAGCTGAAATCTTTTCCTTTAAAATCAGGAATAAGGAAAGGATATACACTATCACCACTACTTTATCACCACTATGTTTAATATAGTTCTCAAAACATTAGGCAGATAGGACCAGGGATGTAGCTCAGTGGCACTTTTCCTGCCTAGCAAGAGCAAGGTCCTGAGCTCATTCCCTCATACAGAAAAACAAACCCTCAAAAAACATTAAGCAGAGCAGTCAGGCAAGAGGAAGAAACAAAAGGGATATGTATAGGAAAGGAACAAGTGAAATTATCATTATTTGCAGATGACGTGATCTTCTAATAGAAGACCCAAACACTTCCACCAAATTCTTAATAGGATACAATGTCAGCATACAAAAATTCATAGTATGTGCTTCTGTATATCAAGAATAAATTAACCAAGAAAGACATCAGGTAAACAACACCTTTCACACAAGAGTAAGAAAAATTAAATACCTAGGAATTTAACTGTGGAAGTGAAAGACTTCTACAATGAATACTATATTATTCTTTTAAAAAGAGATAAAGACTATCAGAAAATGGAAAGATATCCACTATTCTTGGTTAGACAGAACCAATGTTGTCAAAAATGGCCATACCACCAAAACTGATATATAGATTTAAAGCAATCACAATGAAAATGTCAATAGCATTTCCCACAGAATACGGGGAAAAATTCTAAATTCATATGAAACCAGAATAGACTTAGAATAGCAAAAGAAATTCTGGGCATTACAAGAGTAATGCAGGAGAAATCACAATTCTGGACTTCAAGTCACACTATAAAGCTATAGTAATAAAAACAGCATGGTATTGGCATAAAAACAGACATGTGCATCAGTGGAGCAGAATAGTGGATGCAATCGCTTCTCGGCCTTTTGGCTAAGATCAAGTGCAGAATAGTGGATGCAACAAGAACTCTAAACATATTTACCTATCTAGATTTTGACAAAAAGTCCAACAACTTACACGGGAGGAATGATAGCCTCTTTAACAAATGCCGCTGAGAAAACTGGCTATACATCTGTGGAAGCTTGAATCTAGACCCAAAACTCTTACCGTGTAAATAAACTAAAATCAAAGTAGATCAGATATTTAAGTATTAAAACAGAAACACTTAATCTACTAAAGATAGAATAGGTAAAACCCTTGAGACATAGGCAAGGACTTTCTGAACAGAACTCCAAAGGCACAAGAAATAGCACCAAGAATCAACAAACTGGATCATATCAGATTAAAAAACTTCTGCACAGAAAAGGAAGCTACCAACAGAGTGAAGAGACAACCTACAGAATGGAAAAAACTGTGTCCACTATTCCTCAGACAGAGGACTAGTTATCTAGAACATATAAAGAACACAAAAAATTAAACCCACCAAAATAAAAGACCCAATCAGAAATTGGGCAACTGAAATAAATAGACATTTCTCAGCAGTACTAATAGCCAATAAACACATAAAAAGTGTTCAACATTAGGGAAATGCAAATTAAAATAACAATGAAATTCCATCTTACTAAAAGAATGGCCAACATTAAGAGATCAGATAGCAACAAAGGATGGAGAGGCTGAGGGAGTGTGCATGACAAGGCACTTTTTCATTGTTGGTGGGAAAGTAAACTAGTGTAAACACTGTGGAAGTCAGTATGGGGATTCCTCAGAAAACTAATATTAGAAATGTCATATGAGCCTTCTATTGGCCTTCTAGATATCTTCCCGAAAGAGTTAAAGATATCATATTACAGATTATATATATATATATATATATATATGCATGTTTGTAACAGTACAATCCACAACAGCTAAATCTTGGGAGCAGCCTATATATATATATATACATTGATATATATATATCAATGTAATACCACTATACAATAAAGAAGGATAAACTTAAGTCATTTGTAGGAAAATACATGCACATTAATGCCATAATGTTAAGTAAAGTAAGTCAGGTATACAAGCTTAAATGTTGGATAATTTTTATGTGATATCCAATATATAAAGAGCAGAATGAAAGATAAATAGTAGGAAAAAAGAGATAGACGAGGGGGAGGTAAAGTAGGGAAAAATACAGCCAGGAGAGAAGGGAGGTGAGGGGAATGTAAACAGAATTGAGATGTGATATGTACATGTACCAACTCTTCTTGATGAATGTAATTATTATGTACTGCAAACATACTAATGAAAATTAAAAATTAAAAAAATGTGAAGTAGAAAAGTCTGCTATTACTCAGCAAGCAGGGAAGTTTACATAACTGTGATTTGGATGGGAAAACCTCTGCTGTGAGTAATGGGTATCTGGGCCTCTGTCATGCATTGATTTTGACTGGGAATTGTCTGTTTTCATTTGAGGATGGGACCCCCAAGCTGAGCAATGAAAATAACATTAATCCAAAGTGTGGGATATTGCAATATGCCAGAAAGAAACAAATAAAAAATTAGGACATGTTATACTTTAGATCAACAATGTATCCCAAGAGCTTTATGTGCTCAGAGGCAGGGCTTTGGAGGGTGATTGAATTATGAGGGCACTACAGCTTATTTGATGTTGGGAGGTGGGGTCTGGTCAGAGGATGTAGGTCACTGGGGTTGTGACTCATTAGAGTGTCTCTTTCCCTGTTCCTCCTTTCACTGTCTGCTTTCTTATTGTCATGACTTGGTCAGATTTCCATCACCAGAGCCTTCCACCATGACTTTGTACCCTGGAACTAGCCAACTATGAACTAAAGCACGAACCCAGCCAGGAATGGTGGTGCATACCTATAATTCCAGCCCTTGGAAGGCTGAGGCGGGTGTATTGCTGGGAGTTCTAGGCCAGTCTAGACTACGTAGTGAATTCAAGGCCTAACCAAAACTACACAATGAGACCCTGTCTCAAAAACCCCAAATCAGTCAATCAATCAATCAATCAATCAATCAATGATGGGCCAAAATAAACCTCAGTCTTAGTTACTTCCTCATTACTAGGACACCATACCTGATAGTCACAAGGTAAAGGAGGAAAAGTTTGAACTCAGTTTATAGAAGTTTAAGTGCACAGTTGATTGTTTCCAAGGCAGGAAGCATGGCAAAGGAGAAATAGAGCATGATATGGCAGGCAGGAAACAGCAACAATGAGCCTCCCTTTTCCTCTTTATTGCCTTATTCATTGGTGCCACTCACATGGAGGGTAGATATTCTGTCTTCAGTAAATCCATTCAGCCACACTCAGAGCCACACCAATCTAATCAGTGGACTGATCTAGTTATTGCATACTCATAACCCATTTTCACACACTATATCCAGTTACCCCTAAAAATCCCCACCAGTGAGTGCATGCAGTTCTGGGAGACATCTAGATACAATCGTAATAACTTCTCCTCTTCTAAGTTGTGTGTATTAAGTATTATGTTCCAGTTACAAAAAAGTGAGGATTCCCACTGAGGATAATGTCTTTGCTGATATCAAATCACATTCTGTGTGTTCTTTATGAGCTACACCTGTTCTTTATGAGCATGACAAACAGGAATGTTGGGGTTCTAGGTATTGAGGGTGATAGCACAATGGGGAAGAATTAATGACAATTAATAAAGAGCTACATGACACAAAAGTCAAAAGATGAGCATGACAACATGGTAGAAGAACAGGGAGATTTGAAAGAGTGAACTCTAAAATTAACATTAGTAATGCTAAATATAGACTCACATGGGCCAGATAAACAGCTGACTAAATGCAGCAACAAAGTTTCTCTTACCCAGAAGGCTGTCCAGGAGGTGAGAAATAATGCCCACAAGAGAGAAGTTAGATGTAGAGGAAGGGCTGGAGATTTAATCCAGTGGTTCTGCTGCCTGCTTTGCAAGCACAAGGTCCTGAGTTCAATCACCAGTACAAGAAAGAAAGAAAGAAAGAAAGAAAGAAAGAAAGAAAGAAAGAAAGAAAGAAAGAAAGGATATAGAGGAAGGCTGGAAAGTTGCATAGTCAGCAGCGTGAGCCTGAAAGGGGAATGGGAAGATGTGGTCCTCACTGAGATGGTGGTACAGATTTAACCAAATGGATGGAGGGCTTGGCTCTTCAGATGGAAGAAATATAAGCTCAGTAATCAAAGAAATGTTATGTTATAGGCTGAATCCGTGTTTTACAGTATCAAATAGTTTTTGAGCTTCTGAGATCTGGCAGACAGAGTTCTGGGGCCCCCTTTCCCTATGATGTGAGTGTCCTAGTCTGCTTTTAAAATTTTCATATTATGAAAAATAAAAGAAATTTTCATAACCAATTAATAGAATAACAATAGTTATTGAATTGTATATCATTATCTTCAAAATAGTTACCCAGTACAAGATACAAATCAGAAATAGTTTTACAAAAAAACCAAAACAGATGACAACATAAACTTTCTTTTCAATGAACTAAGATAAACTACAAGTATAAATAAAATAAACTAACATATATAGAAATATTTTTGAAAGAATGGAATATGCAATTTGGTGATGTGTGTTAACTTGTCCCTACTTGTTGCTTATCTTTTTTCTATTTTGCTCTTTACTTATATACAGTGTTTCTAATATAAAAGAAAACATGGAATATTTGAATTTGTGTGTCTGACTTATTTCACTTAACATTATGTTCTCAAATTGCATCTATTTACCTACAAATGCCTCACTTATCTTTCTTTATGACAGTATAGTATTCCATTGTGTATACATACCATATTTTCTTTATTCATTCATCTGTTGATGGATTGTTTCCAGGATCTTGGTATTATAAATTGTGCTGTCATAAATATAGGTATCCATTTATACCTGTAATATGATGATTTTGACTATTTTGGGAAGATACCTAGGATGAGGATAGCTGCATCAAATAGAATTTCGACTTTTAGGTTTTTGAGAAGTCTCCATACTGATTTTCATAGTGGATATACTAGTTTACATACCACCAACAATGTACTATAGTTCTTTTTTCTCCATATCCTTTATAGAATTTATTAGTAAATTTTTTGATGATAGCCAGTTTTACTGGGTAAGTTGGTATATCATTATAGTTTTAATTTGCATTTCTCTGATGTCCAATGATTATGAGCATTTTTTTCATGTATTTGATAGCCATTTGTACTTTTCCTCCTGAGAAGTGTCTGTTCATTCCAGTTGCCCATTTTTTGATTGTTTGTTGTTTCAGGAGGTCTAATTTTTTGAGTTTTTTATGTATTTTTGATATTAGTCCTCTGTGGAATAGCTGGAATAATATTTTTACCACTCTGTAAATTGTCTCTTCATTCTGTTGCTTATTTCCTTTGGTGTGCAAACATTTTTAATTCATATCATGCCATTTGTTGATTCTTGGTATTATTTCTTGTGCCATTGAGGTTCTATTCATAAAGTTCTTGCCTCACGACTATGCCTTAAAAAACTGTACCTGTTTTATCTTCATCAGATTATATTTTTCTATTTGAACATTTAGATGTTTGGCTTATTTTTATTTTAACTTAGTATGTGGTTAGACATATAGGTGTAGATCCAATCTTCTGCAAACAAATATCCAAATTTCCCAGCACCACTTATTATAGAAGCTATCTTTTCTCCAGTGTATATTCTGGGCTCCTTTGTCAAAGATCAAATAGCTGAATGTGCCTGGGGTTATTTCTGCTTCTATTGTGCTCTATTGATCTACAAGCCTATTTTTGTACTGGTATCCTGATGTTTTAATCACTGTAGTTCTATAGTATAACTTCAAGTCTGGGATAGTGATGCCACCTGCTTTGTTTTTATTACTCAGGATTGCCTTCGCTATTCTGGATCTTATGATTCCACATAAATTTTAGGATTTTATAAGTCATTAAGAAATGATATTGGTAGTTTGAGATTGTATTAAATCTGTATATTGGATTTGGAAGTGTAGCCATTTTGATGATATTTGTTCGCCCATTCAGGAAAAGGGAATATTTTTCCATTTTATGGTCTCCTCCTTGATTTCCTTTTTAAGTCTGAGTAATTTTCACTGTAGACATCTTTCACTTCCTTAGTTAGATTGATACCTAAGTATTTAATATTTTTATGCTGAAGCACTATTTTTTTTCTTACTTTTTTGGGTGAGTTCATGATTAGTGTAATAAGGGTGCTTTAGATTTTTGTGTGTTTATTTTGTATCTGCTACACTATTGGATTTGATTATAAACTATAGGAGTCATTTGGGAGAGTTTTGGGTCTTGTAGGCAAAAGATCATGTCTTCAGTAAGTAAAGATTTTTTTTTTGGTGGGGGGGTACTGGGGATTGAACTTGGGTCCTTGCGCTTGCAAGGCAGGACACTGAACAGTTGAGCTAAATCCCCGGCCCCAAGTAAAGATACTTTGATAAAAAAGAATCTATCCCTAGATATATAATAGTGAAGATCCCAGAAATTCAACAGAAATACAAAATACTACAAGCAGTTAGAGAAAATAAATACATTACATGCAAAGAAAGCCCATCAGAAGAATCACAGCAGACTTTTTAACACAAGCCCTCAACTCAAGGAAAGCCTGGAGTGAGGTATTTCAAGCTTTAAAAGAAAGCAACCTCCAACTTAGGCTGATGTATTCTGCAAATCTATCTTTCAAAACTGATGGAGAAAGATACTTTCATGACAAAGAACACCTGAGAAGCTTCATGACTACCAAGTCAGCACTCCAAATAATAAAATATCCTAGAAAAAGGCAATGAAGGTCACAACTCCATGATGTCCAACAGAGCAAATAAAACAAACAAGAATTTAAAGGGAGAGGGAGAAAAATAAAAAAAGAACCAACAATAGGAAAATAACATGAAAATGATAAGTGAAAACATATGTTATAACCATCAATATCAATAGCCTCAATTCACCAATCAAAAGAAATAGACTGGCAGAATGGATTAAGTAGAAAAATAAAATATGCCATATACAAGAAACACACTTACTTAAAAAAGAAACTCCTAGACTGAAAGTAAAAAGATGAGAAACAGTTCTCCATGCAACAGGAACCTGGAAAAAAGCAGGGGTAGCTATCTTATTTGCAGCCAAAGTAAATTTCAAACCAAAACTAATTAAAGAGACAAAGCAGGTCACAACATCCTTGTAAAGGGAAAATCCAACAGAAAGAGATTACAATCATAAATATATATGTGCCAAGCACTAATGCCCTCAACTATACAAAACAAATATTAAGGGATGTGAAACACCAAATAAGCAATAATACAACTGCAGTTGGGGACCTCAATACCCCATTGTCACAAATAGACAGATCATCTAATAGACAAAAAATCAACAACAAAATTCTAAAACTAAACCAAGCTTTTGAACAAGTGGACTTAACAGAGGTCTATAGAGTGTTCCACCCCACAAAATCAGAATATACATTCTTTTTGGCTGCACAGGGGACATTCTCCAAAATAGACCATATGCTAGCTCATAGAACATTCTTAAGTAAATGTAAAGGAATTGAAGTAACCCATGTATATTATCAGACCATAGTGCAACTAAACTGAGATCAATAACATAAGAAACAGTAAGAACTTCACAAACATGAAAATTGAAAAACATTCTCTGAACAACCAATCAATCACAGTAGAAATTAAAAAAAGAAATTAGACACTTTTTAAAATTTAATGATAATGCCAGTACAACATATAGGAATCTATGGGATACAATGAAAGCAGTTTTAAGTAGGAAATTCATAGCAGTGAATGCCCAACCTAGGAAAACACAGCAAGCTCAAATAAACAACTTATGGTGAATCTTAAGTTCCTAGAAAAAAGAAGAGTAAGAGAAACACAAAGCTCACATAAGAGAGGAAATTATGAAGATCAGAGCAGAAATCAATGCAATGGAAACTAAAAGAGTGATACAAAAAGTCAACAAATTGAAGAGTTGGTTTTTTGAAAGAATAAATAAAATTGATAAACCTTTGGCCAACCTTATCAAAAAAAAAAAAAGGAAAGAAAAGGCTCAACTTCATGCAAGCAGAATGAAAATGATGAAGTCACAACAGATCCAGAAGAAATTCAGAAGATCATCAATACTTATTTCAAGAAACTGTACTCCAATAAAATGGAGAACACAGAAGAAATGGACAGATTTTTAGATACATAAGAATTACCAAAGTTGAATGAAGAAGATATAAACATTCTAAACACCCCAATTACAATCAGTGAAATTGAAAATGTAATAAAAAATTTACCAACAAAGAAAAGTCCAGGTCCTGATGGCTTCAGTACTGATTTCTACAAGACATTTAGAAAAGAACTATTCCCTTACTCTTTAAATTTTTCAATGAAATAGAAAGGGAAGCAATATTTCCAAATTCATTCCTAGAAGCAAGTGGCAAGTGTTCCTTTGATTCCCAAACCAGGGAAAGACCCCCCCCCCGCCAAAAAAAAGACTTATAGACCAATCTCCCTAATGAACATACATGCAAAAATCCTTGATAAGATACCGGCAGACAGAATACAGAGGGTCATAAGAAGATCATACACCCTGATGCAAGAGTGTCTCAACATATGTAAATCAATAAATATAATACACTGTAGTAACAGCATCAAGAACAAAAATCACATGATCCTCTCAATGGATGCAGAAAAAGCATTTGATAAAATTCAACACACATTCATGGTATAAACCCTGCAGAGAATTGGAATAGATGGTCTTTATCTTAATTTGATAAAGCCTCTGAAAAACCAACAGCCAACCTCATACTAAAAGGTCAAAAACTGAAAACCTTCACATTAAAATCAGGAACAAGACAAGGATGTCCACTTCCACCACTTCTGTACGTATATTTTTGGAAACATTAGCCACAGCAATTAAACAAGAGAAAGAAATAAAAGCAATAAAGGTATGAAATGAAAAAAAAAAGCTGTCATCATTTGCTGATGATATGATACTACATAAAAGACCCCAAAACTCCACCAAAAGACTTCTAGACTTAATTGACATTTTCAGTAAAGTAGTTGGATACAAGGCAAACACTCAAAAATCCATAGCCTTCTTGTACACAAGTAACAGACTCATTGAGATTGAAACTAGGGAAACAATCCCTTTCACAATAGCATCCAACAAAATGAAGTATCTAGGAATCAATCTAACATAGGAAGCAAAAGACCTCTTCACTGAGAAATAAAACACTCTGAAAGAAGAGATTGAAAAGGATATAAGAAAATGGAAATATTAAAAAAAAAAAAGAAAATGGAAAGATATCTCTTGTTCCTGGGGAGGAAGAATCAATATAATGAAAATGGTTATACTTCCAAAATTGCTATACAGATTCAGTGCAATCCCTTTTGAAATCCCAACAGTACATGTTACAAATCTAGAGAAAATAATCCAAAAATTCATTTCTAATTGGAAGAGACCTAGAACAGCAAAAGCAATTCTAGGCAACAGAGACATGGTAGGAGGCAACCCCCAACTTGAAACTATACTACAAAGCCAGTGTGATAAAAACAGCATGGTACTGGCAAAGAAACAGACCTGAGGATCAGTGAAACAGATGAGAAGATGCAGAAACAACTCCTGACTTACTCAGCTACCTCATCTTTGACAAGGGAGCCAACCATCTTCACTGGAGGAAAGATAGCCTCTTTAACAAATTGTGCTGGAAAAACTGGATTTCAACTTGTCACAGATTAAAACTGGATGCATTATCTTTCACCACGCACTAAACTAAAATCCAAGTGGATTAAAGATATTAATATTAAAACAGAAACACTAAACTTGATGAAAGATAAGTTAGGTAGAATTCTTGAAGATATCAACATAGGAAAAGATTTTATGAACAAATCCTCAGCACAGGAACTAGCACAAAGAATCAACAACTGGAGTCTCATCTTTTTAAAAAGCTTCTGCACTACCAGAGAAATCACAAGCAGAGCTAAAAGACAACCCACAATAGGAAAAATTTTACCAGCTGTTCCTCAGACAAAAGTCTGCTCTCTAGAATATATAAAGAACTCAAAAAAACTGACCCCCCCAAACATAATGACTCAATTAAAAAGTGGGCATCTGAAATGATCAGACATTTCTCAAAGAAGTAAAAGCAGAAAATAAACATATGAAAAAATTTTCAACATCACTCGTTGTTCAAGAGATGCAGATGAAAACAACACTAAGATTCCACCTCATCTAAGAAAGAATGGCTGTTATCAAGAAATCGACCAATAACAAATGTTGTCAGGGTAGGGGAGATAGGAACCCTTCTTCATTGTTGTTGAGGGTGCAGACTGGGTCAACCACTGTGGAGATCAATATGTGTTGGAGATAATTCACACAACTAGGATTGGAAGTCCCATTTAACCCAGCTATTCCTCTGCTGGGTATCTTCCCAAAAGAATTAAAAGTATTTTACCACTGTGATATATGCACACCCTTGTTTATAGCAGCACATTTTGTAATAGCTAAAACTTGGTTACATGCAATTGCCCATAAATTGGAGACTGGATAAAGAAGATTTTTTAAAAATAAAACTCAGCCATAAAAAATGAGAAACTAGAGATATTTATAGCTACGTGGATGCACACTGAGGCCATGCTCTTAAGTGAAATTAATAAGTCACATGTGTAAATACCATATAGTTTCTCTGGTGTGATAAACGAAAAGTATAGATAAGGATCAAAATGTATGATTGATAATGTGAAATAGGATAAAAAGGTCTAAAAGTGTAGAGCAAGTGGGAGGGGTGGGGAAAGGTTAAAAATTGAAAACAAAAAATGTGAAAAGGAAAAACATGGAAAAAATGTCTTCATAAAAAGGGAAGGGTAGAAGGGGTGAAGGGAATCATGGGGAATTAGGAAGAATAAGAACCAAGATAAGTTATGTAAAGGTCCAAGATCCCAGTGATGAATGTAACTGTATTGTATACCTAAAATGTACATATAAACAATAAAAATAAGAAATATTATGTTGGGCCAGGGATTTAGTTCAGCATTTCGGTGGCCTGCCTTGCAAGCACAAGGACCAGAGTTCAATCCCTGGTACAAAAAAAAAAAATGTTATTATGTTCTATTTCTGGTATTTTAACTACTATTTTGTATGGAGCTTTTTTTTCTGATTACAACTATTTGGGTTTCTATATGTTTCACTTATCTGTATGTTAAATTATTTTTTCTTGTCTGGAAAAATATCTGGCATTACTTCTGTGAACAAGTTTTTATGCCCTTTGTACTGTGTTCTAATTTTTCTCTAACTCTAATTACTTTTACATTAGTTCTCTTTGAGTCATCTAGGAGCTATCTGATCATTTGCACATTCCCTTGTTATTAAGGTATCTCTCATTAATTGATCACTGACAGCCCAGTCCTCTAGATCCAACACTTTGTCTTCACATTGGTCATTTCTGCTCCTACTTTCTATCATGCTTTTAATGTGGATTTCTGTTGGAACTTTCTTATTGGCTCCCATTCTTTCCTATGCTGGACATTCATGTTTTATATCTCTTTAACTCTGCTATTTTGTTTTTAGTATCTTCTCTAGACTCGCTGATCATTTGTTTCATTATGGTCATAATGTGATTAGTTTTATTTTCTTTATCCTCACTAAGTATCTGATAGAACTGTTTCACCTCCATTAGTAGTACCCTTTCAGATCTTTCTTCTGTATAGTTTATGACTTCTTCCCCTTCATTCCTCTGTAGAAAATTTTGGAGAGTCAGAAGTTTTGGGAGACATTTTGTTACCTTGTCTTTTCATGTTTGTTTATTTATTTGTGTTGTGATTTACATAGCCTTTGGCCCAGCACCCTGTGTTTTGGAAGCAAACCATAGTATTGTTTATCACCCCCTAGGAAATCCAGATATTGGCATAAGGAGAAAACCATTGCCGCCCATTATTATGTTACTTCATTCATGTTAGTAAATTCATTGACAACAATGTTATCAAATATCAAGTGGATATTGGCAAACCCCAGGAATAACTCATGAACAGCCCTTTGCCAAAAGAGAGAGGACTCTGATTTTAATGATGACAACTAGCCCTCTTCCACCTTATATTGACTTAAAGCAAATTGGAGCACTCATTGCTACTGGATATTGACAGCAGTGCCAGAGCTCAAATGTACCACTCAATTAAATGCCTTCTCCAGTGTCACCCCTCTGATGATTATTTCCTTCAAACCTCACCTCTCACAATAGAATGCAGGCAACCTAAGGAAATCCTTATTTAGCTCTCACCCTCTCCACCCCTATCTCTGAAGTCTGTGTCTTACCCAGTCTCTGTAGTAGTGTATCCCTTCAGTCTCAAAGCAAAACTCTCCTCCTGGGCATTGATTTCTTCAATCAGATTAGTCTGTTGGTTTTCAACTCTGTTGCCATATGGAGCACTTGGGGACTGGAGGCAGAGTGCAAGCCTCCTGGGTTATCCTGGCACTGGCCTGGGGCTTGGCAGGTGGTTGCAGTGACAGGATAAGGCACCCAGTTCTGGGATCTTCCTGGCATGGGCATGGGGCCAGATGTGTGGCAGCATTGGCTGGCAGCAGGGGCATGCTTTCCAGGTCCTCTTGTGTTCAGCTCAGGGTCTGGTGGGTGGCCCTAGCCTGCTTTTGTCTACTGAGGCTCCCTCCTAATCTGTAGTTTCTAATCACTTAGTCACATGGCCAAAATAGGACAGAATCTTCTGGGAAGCCCTGTAGAGAATGGCCTTATTGTTCGTTCCTGTCCTCTAGTCTCTGCTCCTCTAGCCTCAGTGCTCCTCTGACTGTCCTGAAACTGATCATATTCTCACCCAAAAATATCAGGACATGCAAAGCCAAGGGAGCTCTGGCTTGGGCCCTAGGCCTGGAACTCTCATTGCCCTCACTGAAGGGCACTTTCCTTGTCTGACATCAGTCATTTATACAAAAGCTTCCTTTTAGCCTCTGCAGTCCATGCTTCCTCATGGGGTAGCAGGCAAAGTCCAGGGGAGAGGTTTGCACTGCAAAAGTTCTTTTTAAAAGGAGAAGAAATTCCATCCATCAATCCAGATGAAGGCTCTACGAAAAGTGGTCATGGTTCCCAGATGAGCCAGTGGCACATTTTTCAAGAAGAGGAAAGGGACCTTGGCCAGAGTGAGATAAGGGAATGTTTCCCTAAATGGCCTTGGTCATTCATTACCTGTTTGGCTGGGATTGGGGAGCATCTGTCATGGCAGCCGCAGCACCCTGAGCAGGTGACACTTTCTTCACAGGGTCATGGAGACCCATGAATCACTTGGCTCAGGAATAGGCAAGCCTGGGGAGGAGTGAAAGGAGCTAGCAGCAGAGCCTAGGGTGATGTATAGAGTGGGAAGCCTGGGGATGGGTCTGACACCCTGGTCAGAAGTGGCTGCTGAAAAGGAAGGCAGGACAAAGGCATTGTGCTCTATTTAACTTTTCCCAGAAGCACTCATTGGGACTCATGTGGCTGCTGTCACATGCACCAGCTCATTTAATCCTCACACAAACTCAATAAGGGCTATGTTCGTTCATTATTACTATGAGGATGACAATGTTATTTATTGTCCAAACTAAGGTCCACTGAAGTGAAGGAAGTGTGATTAATAATTATGTTGGGACACAAGATGTCCATCATGATGATTGTAGAGAAACTAATTCCTGAGCTGATATCAAGAAAATGGGCTCAGGGGTACTAATTAATTTTGGCTGAGCTTCAGTGCAAAGTTCAGCAGTAAATCCAGGTGTTCCAGTGCTGAGATTTTAGGTTTCCCTACAGCCTTCAACACCAGGTGTCAGCAGGGTAGAGAAATGCTACCTCCCACTTCCCTGGAAAAGTGCCTCTGAAAGGGCTGCTCGGGCCTGGGCATCCTGGGCCTCCAGGACCAGTGCCTGCTCAGCTAGCCCCTCTACTCCTATGGCCCAGGCTTCTCACCTTCTGGGTCAGACCTGGCCTGGGGCTAGCCTGCAGCCCCCTCCATTCTGTGACCTTCAGGGTCACTCTTGCTGGTTATCCAGGCCACTCTAGCAATCCCAGCTGCACTGAGTCCTGTCACTCTGCACGCAGACAGGCAGCTCTGCAATGCTCAATGTATTTACATTCACCATCTTTGAATGTCACTGTGTCTTCTCCTTCCAACATGGGGCATCTATGTTCTCATGAACTGTGGCTTCCTGAACAGGTCTCCCTTTGTGAGGCTCCTCCTCTCCACATACCACATGTATGTGTATACACATTTATGTAGGCATGTATGTGTATGTGAGTATGAATGCACGTGCTTCTAGAAGAGATGGATTGTGGCAATTTTTCTCATTTCTTCATAACAGCAGTTTCTACTGCTGTTACAGGTTTGAGAGATAGAGTTATAAAAAATATTTTAAGAAACCCATAATCCAAATCTGACATTTTATTGGAGGATCTGAGCAATAACCAAACAGTCATGTGCCACAGAATGAGTCCAGTTCACGATGGACTGGATGTATAATGATAATCCCATAAGATCATAATGGGACTGGGAGACTCCTGGCCCCTGGTGATGTTGTAAGGCCACAGACAGCACAACATGTTATTCACATGCTGTGGTGAGGCTGCTATATCAATACACAGTACTGCCAGTTATACAATAGCTTAGCATTTATGACCATGCATAGTGTAGAATACTTAACACTGAATGACAGTGTTACTGTTTATGTATTTACTATATGATACTTTCATCACTATCGTTGAGTGCACTCTTTCTACTTCTATTAAATTAGCCATAGGGCAGCTTCAGGCAGGCCCTTGAGGGCGATTGAGAAGAAAGCTGTTATCATAGGTGGTAACAGCTCCATGCATATGGCTGCCCAGTGGGGCAGGATGTGGAGGGGACCAGCAGTGAAATTGATGATCTCTACCCTGGGTAGTAGGCCCAGGCTAATTTTTTTTTACAAAAAAAGTTTAAAAAGTAAACAAGTAATAATAATCCTTTCTTAAAAGCCTTTAGAAATATTTTTTCTTGGTACCAGGGATTGAACTCAGGACCTTGTGCTTGTGGCACCACTGAGCTAAATCCCGGCCCCTTTAAAAAATTCTATAAAGATAGAAATAAAAATATTTTTACAAAGCTGTATAATATTACATGTTTATATTTTAAGATAAATATCATTTTAAAGGTCCAAAAGTTAACACAACATAAAGTTTATAAAATAAAAAATTATAGTGGGCTAAGGTTAATTTATCACTGAGAAAACAATGCTTTGTGTGAGTGAGGCACAGCCTACGTGTGCATATGCAACTCAGAAGTGTGCTGCAAGATCCAGGCATCAAGTATCTACCTTGAGACGTGCCCCCACCTGGGGTCCCATTCACACTGTCCCTGAAGCAGAAACTTTACTGAGGTGCAGAAGTCAGCTATGTAGATGTCTTGGGAAGAACTCTCTATGAGTGGTAGGAAGTGTCAAGTGCCAAGGTGAGAATAGCTTGACTCCCTGGAGGAGGGGCTGGGTGGTCAGATATGTAGGAAAGGCAGGTAGGGCTGGGCTTGGTACAGCCTGGGCTGCTGCAGGGTGCTGTGTAGAGTGCTGAGAAGTCCTGTTTGGACTTAGGTGTGGAGGGGAGATGGCCAAGGAGGGAGGTGTTGACACATGGGCAGCACAGCAGCATGCAAGAAGTGAAAGTTACACATTGGGGAGATCATTATGAGAGGAAGCAAGGATGCCTGATGGCTCAGATGTGGACATGGCAGAGTTGCTCCGCTGATTCAGGGGAAATGTATGAATGGCAGTGCTGTGCACAGGGTGGACATGGACCCCTCCTTTAAACACGGAGTGTGTGTGGCAAGCAGGTACTTTTATGACAAGACGGATCTAATGTGGATACTGTGAAGAAGTATGCAGACTGGAATGTGGTGGCCAGGGCCCAGGGTACCTTACCCAGGCAGCTGATCGTGCAGCCTGGCCATGGGAGCTGCACTTGAGCTGTGGCTCACAGACAGTACTGGGTACTTGGAAAGGATGATTATGAAGACTTGAAGGGAGCCCCCAGGAACTGGCGAATTGCCGTGAGCCAGGTAGGGGGAATGGTCCTCTCAGGTTTCAGGGAAGTCCCTGCCTGTGCACCTGGCCAACAGCTCCACTCTAGTCACCTCAGGCCAAGCATCTTCCCTCTTAGACAACTGACAGCCAGGCTCCCCTTGCCCTACCTTCCAAGAGTACAATCTGTTTGCCACCTCCACTCCCAGCAACTTGCCCTGTAGGGGTGACAGGAAAGGGGCACAGAGACAACCACTCCCTGAAGAGGCTGGAGTAGGACATGCTGGTACCATGCAGGTCTGTAAGCTCAGGTGCCTGGGTCCTCGTCCTCTGCAAGATTGGCTTGGCCTGTCTCCCAGCTCTGCCCATCTGATGTGGCTTGCCTAAATGAGAATCATCCTGTTAGATCCCGCATGTCCACAGGAAAGTGGACATGGGGTCCAGAGTTTGCAGAGGTCCAAAAGCGAAAGAGGCCAGCACAGTGCCAGAAATACAGCAAATGCCATGAAGTATGAGCTGCGACTGCTCCTTGTGAATATTAAGGACATGGTGGTGCCTAATATTGAGGCAAGGGTTTTACAAGTTTGTCTGAATTTAATCTTCACAAATATCTTGAGGGATGTATACTACTGCATCGTTCCATTTTAACAGACAAGCAAGCTAAGGCTCAGAGAGGGTCAGTAATTCTGTAGGTCACACAGTTATAAGAACATTTTTGGTTGGTCTGTGTGGCCCCTTCCTCTCTGGCCTTGTGAACAATGAGGGGTGAGGCGTGAGCATGGAGCGCTTCCCCAGCTTCACAGATTGAGAGCCAGGTGTCTTGTCTTGCTTTCTCTGTTGCCCCCTCTTCCTGGGAGATGGGGGAGAGCTTGCTGCAGGGGGCTGTATTTTGCAGTGAATTATAGAATTATGCCTCATGGCCAATATGCTCATAGTGCAGTTAGATGTGATAAAATGGAGCTTGTATTGGAATCTATTATGGTCGCAACATAAATTAATTATAGCCTTTCTGCTAGAGGGAAACTTCATGGATAATTAACACTTGCTGGAGGAGGAAGGAAGAAGGAAGAGCCAAGGACCTGCTGTCCATAAAGGCACCAAGCAAGGGGCACTCGCTGAGGTACTCTCTGATTGTGTTCAGAGACTAACCACAGCCTCACGCTGGCTCTACGAATGGTCACCCAGATCTTCCACACTGCCTAGTTTGCCTGTCACAGGTGCCTGGAGGTAACTTTAGTCCTGTTAGCCAATGAAGAAACTGGAGCTGATGGACTTGCTCCATGTAACTCAGCCGGTAAGGCCCTCGGTCTCTACACTGGAGCCGGGGCTTCGCCTCCACCTCAGCCTCACAGGCTGCAGGCCAAGTGACTCTGTCTGCAGAGCATGACCAGCTCCCCAGGGCCCACCCAATACTCTGTGCAGGAGTTAATCATGGCTCTGTCTACATGAGGCTGAATAAATCTGGAGGCCATGTGCTTTGCATTCATTCCACTCTTCATCACCATAGTACCCAGGAAGCCGCCAGGTGGGCATGCCAGTAACAGTGCTGGTGCCAGAGTGTGTGGACAGTTCAGGGATGGATAAGTCAGAATATTGCCCACTGTGGCTGGGGGGGCTATTGGGCTGGCACCATCTGGGCCTGGTGAGCTGCCCTCTGAGCTCGCTCTAGGGCTGGCTCGGAGAGAGCCTAACCTTACCCAGCACGTTCAGTGCTTCACATTTGTGAATTCTTTCAGTTCTCGTGAGTACCTGGGGCGGTGAACCACATAAGCCAGCTTGTCAATGAGGAATGTGAGGAAGAGGGTATTGAGCAGACTAGGTGTCTGTTGTTCCCAAAAGTTCATGTACTGCAAGTTTTGTCCCCTGCGTGGGTGCTGAGGTGGTGGACATCTTCAGAAGTGAGGCCCAGTGTACAGTAATCAAGTCTGGGGGTGTGACCCTGAAGGAATTTGTGTCTGTCTCACAGGACACTTAGTTCTTGTGAAATCTGTTATGAGGGAGCCTGGCGTCTCCCTCACCCCCAAGTCCTTCCCTGCATGTCCTATCACTGTGATGACAGCTGGCATGAGGCCTGCACCAGTAAGGGGCAGATGTGGTGCCATGCAGCTGAACCTCAGAACTATGAACAAAGCACCCTCAGTTTGTGGGTTGCTCAGCCTCAGGTGTCTGCTATAGCAACCTCAAACAGACAGATGTACCTGCTAGTCAGAACTACACAGCAGACAGGTGAGGCTGCTGGGGCCCAAATCCAGCTGCCCTGGTTTAAAGGTTTACCAAGCTCATGTCAGACTCTGACACCATGGCCCCAGGGATCCCATCTTGGCTGTGGTTGAGACCACAACATCGGAGAGCCCTTTTCCTCTGCTCATGCCCTCTTCTCTAAAAGAAGCACACCCTTTCCCCCTGATTTTCTTTTTCTGTAATGAGGGGCCCATTAGCACAGTGGAGGGACATGGGCTCAGGAGCCAGGAGCTGCACAGAGTGTGTCACCCTCAGGGATTAATATGGTTCCTGCACCTCAGGATCACTAGGCCTGTCATATGGGGTCAGGCAATCAGTGGCACCTACCAGTCAGGAGTCTGTAGAGGTCAGGACCCATGTGACCTGGGTAAGTAGGATAAATGTCACTTGAGTCAATGACAGACACTCGGATGTGTATGTATGTGTATGCATATAGTGCACATGTGTGCTTTACACATATGTCCTTATGTGTGCAGATGTGTATATGTGTGTGTGTAAGGGATAACTTTGAAACAAGCCAAGGTGAGAATGATCCTAGGGGTCAGATGGTAGGAGGGAGCAAAAAGAACATCATGGGTGTGGAGGTCAGCGTGGGTGGGAGAGGAGCCTGAGGCTTGGGTGCCAAAGCCCCTTTCCTCCCTCCCTCCCTCCCTCCTTCTGTTAGCTGTGTTGTGAACACGAGCCAGCAACCTGCACACCTCCTCTGGTCTCAGCTGAGGGTAGGTTGCCTTCTTTCCACAAGATTCATCCTCTTTTCCTTCTCTCTCGTATCTCTCTGCCTAGCCTGAGGCTGCTGTGGGTCCCACTGCTCAGCCATGGTCAAGGCTGCAGAGCTAGCACGGCCAGGGGTCTGCAGCTGTCACTTGCTTGTGCCTGTAAGCTAAGCATAACTTGGTAACATCTGCTTCCCTATTCTCTGAAAAAATTGCAGCTTTATCAGGTTCTCTTGGGGCTGAACTGAAAGCTCAGAAATCTGAAATCTGACCTACTTCCCTCAAAGCATCTTCCTATCTGTTTCTGACTCCCCAGGTCCTGGGCCCATTTCATCTGTTCTCACGCATCCTTGCTGACTGACATCACCTTTTCTCTCTTACTTCCAAGTGCTCTTCCCCTTCCTGTCCCTAAACACACCCTTTTTAGAAATACAGAAGCTTGGGCACATGGGATTGTTTGATGTCCCAAACAAATGGCACAAATCTCCATGAATGCCCCAATTCTGTCAGTCAACCTACAGTAAGTAGAGACACAAAATACAGGATGCAAGCCCTGACTTTGTGTAGCATCTGGTGAAGAATGACCCTTGAAGATGGGCAGAGAGCTGAAAGCAAGGCCAGCTTAGCTTCTCTTCATCCACACCACCTAGGCCTCCTAGTGAGTTGTGATTGACCTTTTCATCCCCTCTTTGCCCGCTGATGTCTCTGGCACACATTGGGTCCCAGACAGTGCCGCCCAGCTAAGCTAGCTCCTCATTAGTGTATTCCATGCTTTCTGCACCAGCCCCACTGCTCTTGTGACAACATGATTGTGTGTGTGTTGTTCTTGTTTGTGTAGTCACCTGTCTTTCCAGTAGACCATAGGTTTCTTGAGGGCAAGGATCACACCAGGGTCTCCATGGGGTAGGCACCTGGTGGATGTTGTGTTTGGTGGTTGAGTAGATGAGTGAGTGAAAATGTGTGGAGCACTGGTAGTCCTATCTGCCTCTTCCTGTGGGGAAACCCTTTCTGAGAATCTCATGCTGAAAAGTTCTGCCAAAAAATCACTGCTTTCTAAAGAGGGAAGGGAAGATAAAAACAGACTCACAGTGGGAAACTTGATAAACACTACTTCAGAGTGGTGGTGATACTTTGCACACTTGGTAGGAGCATTTTACCTAATGGAATCTTCCAGAGATCCATGGCTTTAATCGTAAGCAAAGTATCAGACAAACTTCAAGTTTGTCTACAAAACATCTGAATTATATTCTTCAAAACTGTCAAGATCAACAAAAACATGGAAAGCCTGGGAAATTTTCATAGCCAAGAGGATCCCAAGAAGACACAGAGATAAAGTGTGATACAGTGTTCCAGATGGGGATCCTGAGACAGGTAAAGAACATAAGAAAATAGGAATAAACTATGTATATTAGCTATAGTAATATATGACTATTGGGTCATTTGTTGTGACAAATAAACCACACTAAGATGCTAAGAACAAGAAAGATGGCATGATTAAAATAAAAACTTCTATTTTTGTGATTTGGTAATCACAAACTGGGAAATCTTTGTAAAACGCTTAGCAGACTGGGTATCCAAAATATATAAAGAACTCTTAAAATGATAAGAAAACAAACAACTGGAACATAAATTGGGCAAGAGATCAAGGCGCTTCAGCAAAGAGTATACACAGATGGCAAATAAGGTTATGATAAGGTATTCAATATCACATATTATTAGAAAACTATATATTAAAGCAAGAAGACACTACTATACACTTATTAAAATGGAGTACCACTTTGCCACAAAGAAGGATAAATTCAAGTCATTTTGTGGGAAAACGGATGTACTTTGAAACCGTAATGTTAAGTGAAATAAACCAGACACACAAGTTTAAATATCACATGGTTTCTCTTATAGGAGGAACCCAAAATATCAATAAAGAGCAAAACAAAAGACAAATAATAGGGAATAGGGAAACAGAACTTTCTAAAGTGGGAAGAGGGCCAAGAGTAGGGGGAGGGGAAGGAAGGGAGGGCAGAGGATGATAAAAACAGCCAAGATATGTTATGTACGTATACCAACTCCCCATAAGCAATGTGATGAAATTATGTATTACAAATATATACTAATTGTTATAGCTTGTATCTAGATGTGCCCTCAAAACCTCCTGCAGTCATAGGGGGTGCTTTTCAGAGGTGGCTGGATATAGAGTGTGTGATGCTGGAATCAAGACTGTGTGATTACTAAACTAGTCCACTGCTTGATTTGGCACAGTTCTGGTTAGGATTAAGGGTGAGTGCTACACCCACCCTAAAATAGGTATCCTGCATAAAATATAAACAACAGAAAGAAGGCTCATGTGCTCTCACTCTCACCTGCCTGCTTGCCTTGGAGTGTTTCTCCTCTGTGATGCCCCTCTGCTATGCTGCCCTGCCTTGGGGCCAACCAACTATGGGCTGAAACCTCTACAGTCTGTGAACCAAATGAACCTTTCTTCCTTTAACTTTGGGTGTCAGATATTTTGTCTCAGCAACAAGAAAAGCCACTAAGACCTGTTAAAAAATAAAAACATAACAACAGAAAAGATCAGTCAAGAAGAAAACAGATAAAATCTAGAACACTGGCAACACCAAATGCTAGTGAGGATGTGGAGCAGCAGGAACTTTCATTTCTGGTGGGAATACAGACTGTGCAGCTGCATACTTTGGAAGACAGGAAGTTTCCCACAAAACTACACATACTCTACCATATGATTCAGTCATTATGCTCAATGTTTACATAAAGGAACTGAAAATTTATGCCCACATGAATGTTCAGAGTAGCTTTATTCATAAATTCCAAATTTGGGAGCAACCAAATTGTTCTTCAGTAGGTAAATGAACTGTGATTTATACAGACAATGAAATGTTATTCAATAATTTTTTAAACATGAGCAAACAAAGAGGCATGAAAGGTCTTCAATACATATTAAAGAGTGAAAGAAGCAAATATATACACAGAATTCTAATATATGATTTCCTAGGAAAGACAGAACTCTAGAGACAATTCTGTGGCTACCAGAAAGGGAGGGGGCTGAATGAGTAGAACATAGAGGACTCTGACAGGGAAACTATTCTGTATGTACTGTAATGGTTGATACATGCCATGTCCAAACCCATAGAATGCACACTAAAGAGTGACACTTCATGTAAATCATAGACTTTTTGTTAATAATTATGTATTAATATTGGACCATCAATTATAATCAATATACCATATAAAAGCAAGATAATAATAGAGAAGACTTGTAGGGGAAGGCTTAGGGAATGCATGAACACTGAATTTTCTGCTCAATTTTTCTATAAGCCTAAAATTAAAGTATATTATTGAAAAATAAATAATAAACAAAGATGTTTATAAAAATTGAACTGCAAAACTCTCCATTTACCTCTGTTCTTCCCCTGCTGACTCAGACCCTCTTCAGCTCCTGGACTGAGCCTTTTCCCAAGCTCAGCGGATGAGTGACAGGGAGAAGGAGTCACAGGGACTCAGCTAATGGCTCCAGTGATGGATGCTCAGGGCTCATGCATCTCTGTAATGCACTGAACCTGTTACAGAATTCTAAGAGACAGGACAGACCAAATGGGATTCAGGAGGATTTTATTTAAAGGGTATGCACTGCTAAAAAGACTCTTTGTTCAAAATGAGCAAAAGCACAAAGACAAGAAGGTCCCTTATATACAATCTTTGGTGTGTAGCAAGAAAGTTACATAAACAAGAAACAAAGGCACTTAGTTATTCCCAAGTCATTTTGTTATCTTAGCCTTGAGAGAAACAATGCCCCATGTTCCCAGGATGTCAGGATGTAATAAAACTAATTCACAGCCTTTAGCTGTGAATTGTATCAGTGACAAGACAAGAAGCTATCTCCTCAAAGGAGGAGATGTCTGGAGATGGACTGCCTAGACCATGTCTTCTGTCACTTGGGAAGGATGTGGGGTCACATTCCTGAGGGAGAGGGTGGTGTCAGAGGAGAGTTACCTAGGGTCAGGCAGATTCTTGGAGCAGAGGCTTGTCTTTTTCTGAATTTCTGCCTCAAAACCTCCTCACTCGGATCAAAGGTGAATATTTCTATACCTGACACTGGCTTGGAGTTGTGGGTACTGATTCGATTTCATTGCTTGGTATTGGATTTTTCAGGGTTTTTATGCTTTTGCACTTCAGTTTTGGTAATTCATGCGTATCTAGGAATCTATTTCTTCTGGATTCTCCAATTTATTGAAGTATAGATTTTCTAAGTAATTACTAATAATCGGGATCCATTATGATTTTGCCTTTTTAATTTCTACTTGCATTAATTTATACTTTTTTTTTGTACCAGGGATCAAACTTGGAACCTTGTACTTGTGAGGAAGGTGGTGGCACCACTGAGCTAAGTCCCTGGCCCAATTTGGAACTTTTTTCCATTTTTTTTTTTAAGTAAATTGGTTAAAGATTTGTCCATATTTTCAAGAACTAGCTCTTTGATTCACTAACTCTTTGTAGTCTCAATTTCATTAATTTCTACTGTGCTACTTATAATTTCTTTCATTGGACTAGGTTTACATTTGGTCTGTTTTTGTTTCTCTAGGACCTTGAGGTACATCATTAGGTCATTTATTTGAGTTCATTCTATTTTTATAATGTGGGCTTTCCAGCTACACATTTCCTTCTTAGGAATGCTTTCATTGTGTCCCATAGATCCTGGTATGTTGTACTGGTGAGATCATTTGATTCTAGAAACTATCTAATTTCTTCCTATTCATTATTCAAGAATGTGTTGTGTAATTTCCATGTGTTTGCATAATTTATGTGATTTCTTTTGGCACTGATTTCTACCTCATTGCACTATGATCTGATAATATATATGGGATAACTTTGATTCTTTTGTATTTACATAAGCATGCTTTGTGGGTTAGTATGTGGCCCATTTTGGAGGAAGTTCCATGTGCTGCCGACAAGAATGTGTATTTTGTCGTTGGGTGGAACAGTATAGATAGCTATCAAATCCATTGGTTTGAAGGTGTGGTTCAATTCTCATATTAATTTGCTGATTTTTTCTGTCTAGTTGCCTGTCTTTTTCTGATAGTGAAATATTGAGGTCTCCTATTATAGTTGTGTTAGTATTTATGTGACCTTTTATGTCCTGTAGTATTTGTTTTACAAATCTGTGCACTTTTGTTTGGTGCATATATATTTATAATTATTATCCCATCCCTTTGAATTGTCCCCTTAACAAATATGTAGGCACCTTCCTTGCCTCTTCTGTTCAGTTTTGGATTGAAGTCCACTTTTTCTGAAAAAGGATAGCTACTCCTTCTTGCTTTTGCATATATTGTTTTTATCCTTTGATTTTATTAGTGTATGAATTTGTTTTTGTATTAGTTGTGTTCCTTATAAACTGCATATCATTGGGTTTTATTTTTTGATCCAATCTGCTAATCTTTGATTGGGTAGTTGAAATTATTCATATTGAGATTTACTACTGAAAGCCATTGACTTATGCATGTTATTGCATTATTTTCTTCTTGTTGATTCCTTTTTCCCCTTCTGCTTAACTATTTACCTTGCCTGATGTGTTCATTCCATTAGACTTTTGGAATTGTAGGCTTCCATTGTCTCTTTCTAAGATAGCCTAGAAAATTTTTTAGATTGCCATTTTGGTAGTCATGAATTTCTTAAGGTGATCTTTGTTATGGAAACATCCAATTCTAAATAGAATTTGAAAAATAGTTTTGCAGGATATATCAGTCTGTTTTGGAATTGCTTTCTTTTAGGGTTTTAAACATTTCACTGTAAGCTCTCTTGGCCCTTAAATTTTGAGAAGTCTATCATAATTCAATGGGTTTATCTTTATCTTTTCTTTCCTTTAACAGTTTTTAAGATTTTTGTCCTTGTGTTGAAGTTTTAGGATTTTTTTGACTATGTGTTAAGTTCTTTTTTTTGAACATGGCTATTTGGGGTTCTATATGCCTCCTTCATCTGTATGTTAAGTTCCTTCACCATACTTGGAAAGTTTTCTGCTATCAGATTTTTTATGTGTTTTGTGTTTTTCACTATCCTGATTTTTCACTAATTCCAATTAATCTTAGGTTAGTCTTCTTTACATCATTTCACAGACACTGGATCCATTTTATATACTTTCTTATTGTTTTTAAGGTATCTCTGAGTATGTGTCTTCTAGTTTTGGTACTCTGTCCTCACACTGATCACTGCTGCTGCCCATATTTTCAATAGAATTTTTAATGTCCTGGATTTCTGTATGGTACGTTTCATGCTACACATGACTGGCCTGGATTCTCAACTGGGATGTTCTTCCCAGGCTTAAATTTCTCAGGTGGGATCTATATCTAGTCTGTGGCCTCTCCATGACTCTTTTGTGGCTGTCTTTCACTAAATCACTGTAGTAGGTGACCCCAGTAACCTAGAAGTATAGTAGCGCTGTTGTTAAGTATTAAACAATTAACTGCTTCCCAAAATGACTCCTGACTAACCCCTCCCAAATATGGCAGCACTCCACTGGGTTTCTTCTCCAACTCTAGCCTATATAGAAGGAGTCACTTTCAGAGTAAAACCCCATGTTATTCTCTACAATAACTGTAGACATTCCTTGGAGGTAGACCGGCTCAGCCTGGTCTTTTGTTTCTCCCTGGAGCTGCTGACCTTGTTCTTACCTTGTTTTAATGGAGGCAGGACCCCCTCTCAGTGACCTGGGGTCAATTTCATTCCTTTCTCTGGGTTGTGCTCCATTTCTCCAGTTTTTGCAAAATTTCTAAATTTCCTGTCAGTTCTTTTCTAATTCCTGTAGATCTACTTCTTTTTACCTCTTCATAAAGTTGTTATTTTTCAAGTGTCTCGATTCTACCTCTTGGAGAGGCTGTATTTTGCTGCTGGTTTCTACTCTATCATTTTTTATGTACAACTGTGTTTTTTAACCAACATTTAGGCCACTGTGCTAGAGGGAGGTTGGATCAGGAAATTCTTTCTTTCTTTCTTTCTTTCTTTCTTTCTTTCTTTCTTTCTTTCTTTCTTTCTTTCTTTCTTTCTTTTTTTTTTTTCTGCTCCATGAAGTGTGTATCAAGGCTAAACCACAGAGACTGAAATTTGGGAGGAATTATATATTTTCCTAATTAATACGAATATATCAATTAATATTATAATTAATATATCAATTAACAATACCACTAATGTATCAATATATTATAATGCATGGATTTATTATATTAATTAATGTATTTTGCATGAAAGTTTTAGAGATCAAATGATGCTATGAAATATATGGGATACTTTGGTAGGTACTAGAGGATGGGAACACTAATCTGTAATGCAGTCCTTTCCAATCTTGTTACCCATCTCTTCCACTATGGACCATGGATACATCAAGTGAAGGAGGCCTCTGAAGTCATCTCACGTTACTTTTTCCTTTGGTAGATGAAGAAACTGCAGCCCAGAGAAATGAAGTCACTCTTGTCAGGTCAGGCAGGACAAGTGGAGATTCGTAAGAATCTAAGTCTCTGATTCACAACTAGTGCTCCTTCAAGTGCTTCACCAACTCTTGGTGCATCACATTGTCCTCAGAGGGGAAGGAGCAGAGTTTAGCTCAGGCTACAGGCCAGAAGGGGTGGGGTAAACAGTCTTCAAGTCCAAGTTGCATGACTTTATGGAGAAAGATGTGCTCATGTTCTCTACTGACCAATTGGGATTAAAGGGCATACAGTGATTTCTGGACACAAACTGTGGTTTAAAATTTGGCATTTACTGCCCTGCAATATAGCTATTCTTGTTGAGGCCATGAACAAAGTTTAAAACTACCAATTATATGACATTAGTATGGGCTAGCTCCTCTATAATTGGAAGTTGTTCTATCAACTTAAGGTACAAACACTGACACAATGTATTCATATTTCCAATCAAACATAACATAGTAAGTACAGAAAGGAAAGATAAGGTAAGGAAATTAAGGTAGATAAGGTTGGAAACTCAATATATTATCTACAAATTAGGGGTTTTATCTATGAATTCCATGAGGATTCTGTAGGGCTTTGGATGCACCAAAGGGAGCCTGATCTGCTTCCACAGACCAGCTGGATGAAGCATGGTGGAATCTCTTTGCTTCCCTGTCTCCCTGCCACACCATCACCTTGAACGCAGGTTCTATGCTGGTATCAGCCTGTGAATTGTTGTGGCTATGGGCCTGCCAGGAACCAGTGTGGTCCGGGTTTCAGCACCAGAGATGATCATTTTTTCAGAGATGATGAATTTAGTTAAGAAATGTCTATCAGGCTCTGGTCTGCAGCTTCATAATGGGGTTCCAGATGACCCATCAGCTCTAGGCTGAAAAGCCTCTCCTGCCTCATGGATCCAGAGCCACAGCCTCCTTCTTCTTAGAGTGCTGTCTAGGGGCTGAAGAATTGGTTTTTCTAAGCTCTTAAAACACAAACAAGAACAACAATGCCCAGACATAAAGGTTAAAGATGGTAGGACCCAGGTATTGGGATGGATTTTGTAATAAGCATCTAAGGTTGAAAATTATTGTTTTTAAAGAACTTGAAAAGTGGGGGAATTCCATCAAATGTATTAGACATTGTCATCCTGTGTTGTAGGAGGCTTTATGATTGGGGAACATTCCTAGATAAGTGCTTTTGCTAAGACTTAGGGTGATGGGGTTAGGGAATCCAGATGCTAACCAAGGAAGACATCAGCCTTTGGTGAAACCAGCAAAATCATTAATTACATTGAGCTATCTCATTAACCGCCTGGCTCATTAAGGAGATCATCTTTATGTAAAGTGTCTGATTTTCTTATTAGGATACATACTGTTTTCAATTATCATTATTAAACCAAGGAAGATGTATATTTTTTCCCACCAAATACACTTGGGAATAAGCAGCTATGTGTTCTAACACAGGTTTGTAGAGGCATTTGTTCCTACCTGTAAGTCTAGCAAGTAGGTGTATAGGGAGCCTGATGGAATTGTTGTTTTGGGAGAAATGGAGAGAGCAGAGAAAAGAAAAAACTGGTATGTATAGATGGACATCTTTATTTATTTGTGTTGCTATAACAAAATACCTGATTCAGGGCCGGCAATTTAGCTCAGCGGTTCGGTGGCCTGCCTTGCAAGCGCAAGAACCCGAGTTCAATCGCCGGTACCAAAACAAACAAACAAATAACAAAACAATATACCTGACACTGGGTAACATAAAGTAAAGAAGCTTACTTAGGTTACAGTTATGGTGGCTGGAAGTTTCAAACAGCACAGCACCATCCACTTGACAAGAGGTCCCTTGGCTATGTGGCAACATGGCTGAGAAGTGGAAGGGTAAACACTGAAGGGCAGGAGAGCAGCACTCAGACTGGACTCCTTTCATTATACATACTCTCTCAAGAAAATATTGACTCCTTAAAGACTCAGTCTACTCTGTGATACCAGCAGTAACCCATTAGTGTGGGTTGTGCCCCCATGGCCTGATTACTGTTCATCCAAGAGGCCATGCCTCTTCCAGATTCCAGCAGCATTCTGGGGACCACACCTCCAGCACATGAACCTTGTGGGACAAACTCTATCTAAACCACAATAATGGGAAAGCTGTAGGAAAAGAAGAAGAGGGAAAGGAATGGCAAATAGTTAAAGAAATGGAAGAAAGAAAACATACAATAAAACTAGAAGAAACAATATTTCATTTTGTTCTAACACTGCAGTGATGCCAGCTTTACTTGGATGATTATTTTCAATATGCTATGTAGCCACTTGAGGTAGAAAGGGTATCAAAATTTGCTTTCATATCATTTGCATGAAGGAATTGGAACTTATGATAGGACTTGGAGTAGTTTCACATGATGCAGGTTTCAGTACAATAGAGGTGAGGCATGGCTATCTACAAAATCTGGAAGGACTTTATTTGAAACAAAATGAGGCTTCTTCTAGAACCTCTTCCCCTTATATTCTAGGCACTCTGCAAATGTCATCCTCCTTTTTTCTCATAACAACTGCTTCGAACAGAAATTTCTAAGAATTCATTCTTTTGAAGGCCAAGAAGGAACATTTTTGTGGTCATGACCCTGACTGAAGTGTGTCCTCCAAGTAGTCTGAGCTCTGTGGCTTTGAAACTCACAAGGTAGGCTCATCAGAGGGTCTCAGAGAAGGTGAAGTCAGAAGGAAAATCTTATAACAGTCGTGTGCTTACAAAGAGAAGGCTTGAGAGGCACCAAGTATCCTTTGTTTAGCATTTGGAGGTTTGTTCTGGAAAGCAGGTGATACTGATTCCAAAAGTTTCCATCAGACATAATGGAGACCTACTCTATTACTGGTGGATATGAACACTACATGAAAACTGCAGGAGACCCAGTTATTCCAAGTACATCATCAATGTGAGGAGAGGGCCCAGCTCTCCTCAGATGACCAGATGACCTCTCAGCTGGAGGCCTAGGTGCCAGCTCTCTTACTGATTCTGGTGATAGATTTCCCTTGAACATGACCTTGATTCTGTGGGAATGAGCACAGGGTGAAGGGAAGAGTGAGAGAGTGGATGGGAGGGGGACATCAGCTCTATAGTCAGTTGGGGCCAGCAACAAACATCATTGCCACCACTCAGCTCTGCAACTTTTAGCAGTTTGCAAACCTGATGTGCTACCCTCTCTGTCAGATGGCAGTAATGGTAGCCCCTTCCTCAAAAGACTCTGGGATAACTATAGGGCTGAGGATAGAGGATACCCAGAGTGCTCCCAGCACTCAGGTACAGAGGACCACTGCCACAAGATGACATGATGCCTACAACACACTCCTATTGGTCATGCTCCTCCCCAGGCTGGTCTTGCAATGTAATTGCTTTCTGCTTGACCCCTTGAAGAGACAGAGGCAAGCCAGGGCTTCTTACTTCCCTCCTCTAATATCTGCCTCTTTCTCCTGGCTCTCCTACCCATGCTGCCATTGTTGTGGCCACTGAAAGCAGCTTTGGTCTGAATTCCAACTGCTGCCCCTGTTTACATCCTGGTCCAGTCAGTGAGGGAGTGGCAGCATGTTGGCTTGGGGAAGGGAGAGGTCCAGCTAGCCCTCCTCTTTTTCTCCACCCCTATCAGGAGGTCCTGTATCTTCCTTCCTCCTCCCAAAGAAGAGGGGGACAGAGAAAGAGGCAAACCACAGACTTCAAACTTCCTGTTTTCATTTTCTTTGCCATTCAGGGTCATATAATAATATAAATACATACATACATATATAATACATACATACATGCTAACCTTCTGGCCAATCACAGTTTATCTACCCTGCAATTAAACAAATCCACAAACCCGCAACACATATTTACATCTCATTAGCAGAAGCCAAATGCAACAACGGCATTAAAATTAAGAAATTAGACACAATTATCCTGTCTGCAGCAGTTGGGGGAAGTTGTCAAGGGCTGGTTTATTTATTAGTTTCTGTAGAAGTTCAGCAGCTCTCTAATTGTGTGCTGCTATTTTTTACCCCCTCCTCCTCTTGCTTAAAAGAACAACAACAACAACAACACCCAAGAAACAATCATTGGTGGCTTCATTTCTCAGCAGTGTTCAGCCAGTGTGTGTCCAGAGGCTGAGCCCAAGGAAGGGGTGGGAAGGCTCCTTTTCTCTGCCCTGAGTCCTGACCCCAGCCCAATCCTGGTTCAGCTGCAGGGATAGGCATTTGAGAAGGCCTGGGTGAGTATTATCTGGTGGCTGTGTGTTCACAGCTCCCCTCTGGATGGCCACATAGGGCTCTCAACCACCCAGTGTCTTCCCACCCCTCACTTCCCTCACCACTAGGGCCATTTTCATCTCAGACAAATGAGCCTTCCATTGTAGGCTGCTGTCCCAGACCACCACTCTCAGGGATTTGGGGTTTGTAGGGTGGATGCATGAGAATCTCTTGTCAGAGCCCTTTATGGTGAGTGAGAGGATGCATGAGTCCAGGCTGCTCTCAGGGGTGGCCTTGGCTCAGAGATGGTCATAGTCTTGCACAGCTCCAAAGAGACTCTGCTGGAAGCTCCTGCCCCGTTTCCTTGTCCAGATCCTCCCTGCCACCTTCTTGGAATTTGGATTCCTCCCTCCTCCCAATGTGTTTGACTGCCCAGCCTGAGCTGTGTCTGATCTCCACCAGAGCCTTGAGGAGCTAGTGCTTCAAGTGCCACATTCCACTGCCTCTGGTAACCCCTCACCCATGTCAGGATGGAGGCTAGAACTTCTCCATCAGCGTTGGGCTTGCTGACAGATGGTGACAGAAAAGGGAAGGTTAAAGAGAGGCTTCCTGTTCTTTTTCTTATGATAGGGTCCTCATGAAGGCTTCAGGAAACACCAGCACCTGGTGGGCCTCACAAACTGTGCTTCACACAGAGCCCTGTGTTTGGAATGAGGTGACCCAGGTTCTGGTCTCATAGCTGCTGACACTTACATTGCACAGAGACTTGGTTTTGTGAGCTGTGTAGTGGTGAGGAATGCATGCCTCTTGTGAACCTGTGAGGTAAGTCACGGACATCTGGGGCTACCAGTGTTTTGTCTTTGTTAGAATCTCATCTCTCATCTTATCCTGAACCTAATCATCCACCCATTCATCCATTCATCCATCCATCCACCTATGTCATATTTATTGAGTGAATATTCTTTTCTTGGTTCCATGATCATAGCATGGCAGGGACCACATGGTCCTCTGTCACAGGTCACATTCTTTGACACAGAGAATGACCACATGATATTAAAAGTGCTGAGAGGAAGCTTAGTACAGCAACTGCCATCAGGGAGCCCAAAAAATAGGAGTTCAAGCCTCCCTAGGGATGGGTGTGGAGTGGCTTCTACAGGAAATGATGTCACAGCTGGGACTTGCCCACCCTGTACCCTCCCAGGTCTGTAGCCAGACATTGGTGCCCACGGCTTTTATCCTGGTCATCTAGCCTTTGGGCTGAAGCAGCTGCTTTTCATTCTGACCTCTGGAGGGAAGAGTCCTGGGAATTCCTGGAGTAGGATGGAATATAAAAGCAAAATGGGGAAAGGGAGTTGATCTTATTCTGTGGATTTAAAAGTGCAGCAGTCTCTTCTGAAAGTCTCTTTTTAAACCTCTTCACTGTGACCATGCTCTCCTATGACTCAAGGCTCATAAAAGAACAAAATGGTAGACACTAGAGTGGTGCTTGATATATTTCCGAGACTGGTTTACTAATTAAACATAATAACTCTTTGATCCTCCCAAAGCACATAAGGAAGATACTATTATGACAATGTCCATTTGGGAAAAGGCAAAAGCAGCCTCAGAGAGGTTTGGACTGCCACACACTAGTGCCAAACACCTAGAGTTGTTAGGGCAAGTGTAGAAGAAGGAAGAAAAGTAAAGGTTGTAGTGTACAAAGTTTCCTCTGACTCCCAGTAGCCAACAAACCCACATTTCCAGTCTGCTTCATTTCTGTTTCTGCTTGAACAGTTGGAGCCCATGTAAGTTGACAGATGCTGGGACAGAAGCATATCCCATGTAAAAATGGAACAAGAATATAGGAGATTGGCCAGATGGCACCCCATCCCACACTCACTGGCTTTTAGTGTACATTTTATGTATATTTATTATAAACAAATAAAATGAATATTCATTGTGTTTTATGGTTTGTGTTTAGATGTTACCCCAAAGCCTTATGTGGTCATAAGTGGGGTTTTTTTTTTTTAGAGGTGGCTGGTTCTAGACTGTGTGACAGTGGAATTAATTCGTAGTGCAAAGTCTGAGTGCTACCTGACCTAAGTATCTTGGATAAGATATAAAGGATAGAAAGAGGTATGGTGCTTGCATGCTTTGCTACATTCAGCCATCTGTGAACTGTTTCTTCTCTGTAATGCCTGTCTGTCATGCCACCCTTCCTTGGAGCCAGCCAATTTTGGATTGAAACCTCTACAAACTGTGAGCTAAATTAACCTTTCCTCCTTTACCTTTGACTATTGGGTATTTTGTCTCAGCAGTGAGAAAAGTAACTAAGACAGAATTTGGATACAGAGAAGTAGGGTCCTTGTTGTGATTACCTGACCATGTGGTTAGGGAGCCTTTGCAGCTGGTTCATGGGAAGGGGAGGAGTTAGAAAAGGTTTAGAGATGCTGGCTAAAAAAGTAAAGCTGGAATGGCTGAGGTTATACTGGATGGAAGATTCTGGTGTGAGCTCAGAAAACCAGAATGCTGATAGAAATTCTGCTTTTAAAGACCTGGCTCAGGAGGTTTCTGAGGGGAAGGATTACATTGGCTGTTGGACTCCAGATAATGTGTGTTATTCCTTATCAGAAAGTTTGTCTGAGTTTTGCTCATATCCAGAGGCTTTGCCTGAGATTGAGATTAAGGGTGATGGACTAATTAACCCAGAAGAAGAAATTTCAAGGCAGTCTAATGTTGAGGTGGTGGCATGGCTACTGTTGAGGGCTTTTAGCTAGATTTATGTTGAGAATTAAGAGCAAAGAGCCCAGCAAAATGATTTAAAATGTTTTGAATGTGGCCAGAAAGAAAGTTTCAGTAAAGGTGTAGCCTGCATAGAAGGAGCAGAGGAGGAATTGGTCCCTGAAAACACTAGGAAGAAAAAGCCAAATATTTCAGAAGAAGAGAACAGAAAAGATGGCCTGAGGGCATCACAAGAAGTAGCAGGACTCCACCCTTTCAGTTTCAAAATTGCAACAGTGAAAGTCTTTGCCTTCAGAAGAGAGCCCCAGAACATCATATTCTGGAATGGCAGCATCTTAAGGAAGTTGCTTCTTGGGATTTTGGTTGATAGGCACTTAACCCCTACAGCCAAGAGAGAAGAAATTTTGGCTACTGCTCCAGCTGGCAGAAGACCTTGGTGTCATCCACATGGTGCTGGTTTTAGGTGCATGCAGAATGCAAGAGTTGTGGGGTCAGCAAGGCTTCCATCCAGATTTCAGAAGAAGGCCTGGGAGGCCAGGCAGTGTGCCCCTGAGAGGGCAGTGTGTGAAACTATAAATGTGAAGCCAAAGATGTAGTGGTGAGCCCAGAAGGTTAGAGAAGTTAGGAATATGGACTGTCAAAGGAAAGTTTCAAGGAGTGAGCAAAAGCAGCCAAAAAAAAAAGAAGCCATGGAATCTACAACCACCAGAAGTACCATAGGGGTGGGGCCACTGAAAGGCCTTCATAGTTCAAAACTTGCCACAGATTGCCAAGGGTGCTAGAAGTGGAACTGTGTTATTTAATGTTTTTTTTCCTGGTGGATTTTGCATTTGCTTTGTTCCCATTTCTTGCTATCCCCATGTTTGTAAATTTTGGAATAAAGATGGCTATCTTGTGCCATTCAGTGTTGGAAGTTTTTAACTTCCTTTTCATTCGTACAGAGGCTTGTAGCTAAGAGTTTGCTTTCAATCCAGAGGAATCTTTGGACTTGGACTTTTCAGCAATGCTGAAACTATTAGAACTTTGGCACCTCTTGGAGGTAGACTAAATACCTTTTGCATAAAGAGATATGCATGAATCTTTGGGGAGCCATGAGTGCAATTTTATGGCTTGTGTTTAGATGTTCCCCCAAACCTCATGTAGTCACAGGTAGGACTTATTTTAGAGGTGGCTGGTTCTAGAGTGTGTGACAGAATTGATTCATGGTGCAAGGCTAGAATCAAGGGCACTAGGATTAAGGGTGCAAGTGCTAACTGCCCTAAGTAGCCTGGATAAGATATAAGAGACAAAAAGGGCTGTGGTCATCCCTTGTTTGTTTGCTTTGCTACCTTCAGCGCACCATGGACTGTTTCTTCCCTGTGATGCCTGTCTGACACTCTGCCTTGGAGCCAGCCAGTTATGGACTGAAACCTCTACAAACTATGAGCTAAAGAAATCTTTTCCCCCTAATTTTTGGGTATTGAGTATTTCGTCTCAGCAACAGAAAAGTAACTAGGACAATGTGTAATTTAACTTTTGGTAAATATGCAAATTACATAGACTTATTGTTAAAATATTAAAATATATGCATAAATTAAAGATGAAGATTTCATTCATTAGTTCATTTCTCACCTTTGGCATTTTGATGTACCCTCCATACATGCAGTTGACCCTCCATATATGCAGGCTCCATATCTATGAAATCATCCAACTGTTTCTAAATTATTTTTAAAAATGTTGTCTACTGAATAGGCAGTCATTTTTTTTTTGTCATTTTCTCCAAACAGTACAGTATAGCAGCTATTTACATAGTGTATATGTTGTACTGGGCATTATACATAATATGCAAGTGCTTTGCAGTACACTGGAGGGTTGCAGAATTTACATGTGAACACTAGAGATTGCATGTAAGGACTCAAGTGCCCATGGATTTTATATTATGGGTACTAAGGGATGACCACATAGCTTTCCAGAATTTAAGCATTTCCAGAAATCTTAAAATACATTTTAAAATATGCATTAAATACAAAGTTGTACACATCTTAAATTTGTATCATGATCCAAACAAACCTGGCAATGAGCCCTCTGATCAAGGGAGAGAATATCCCAGCACTCCATTTACAATGTTATTGATAGGTCTGACCCTCATCTTCTCACCCAGCTGTCAAAATTCCTGGAATGGCTGATTCTCAACCACCTGAGCTCAGGAACAATGCCTGCTCTTGTAGGACATGACACACTCATCGCACCTGCTAGGTCACAGCACCTATTGCTATAACCATGGACCCAGCTTCAGTCCACCCCACTAACTCCCCTACCCTATCCATGAAAGACCCAGCTCAATAAACTGAACTGAGACTCTCCTTTGGGGTTACTTCAGGAGGTCCTGCCCAGGACCCCAAATCCAGGCTTATTATGTGCTTTACTGGGGCATCACCATTTACCTAACAGTTATTACCAGTAGGAATATTCACAGCTACTTTAATTTCCCCTTTGGACAAAAGGTGTGTGTTCAATTTTTTCTCTCCTTCCTTGAATTCTCTTAAATTAATCTGATGTATTTGTTCTTTATTATCCCATTGTTCTATTAATTTGCTGGGTATATTTTCTTTTATTATTCCTTTGTAGTTACTACAGATAGTATACTATATATCTCTGAAATCACCCCATCTAATGTACAAATGATGTTTTGACCACATCTTGGATGTTACTAAAACTGGAAGCTTTCAGTTCCATTGACTATTGCTGCCTTTAGCTTTGCAATTTCATCCATTTTAATAGTATGTATATGTAAATACCTACATATCATTACTATTTGTTTTATTCTACACCTGATATTTATTCTTATTAAATAAAGCAAATTCATGTTCATAAACGTGACATTTATCCATTCAATTGTGTTTCCACTGAGGGTGTTCTTTTTCTTTTTCTTTTTTGTCAGTACTATGTAAACCTCCCCCTGGGCTTTTCAAACTTTTATTTTGAGTTACAGTCTCACTAAGTTGCCCATGCTGGATTTAAACTTGTGATTTCCCCTGCCTCAGCCACCCATAGTGCTAGAGCTGCAGGTGTGTGATACCACTCTTAGTTTCACTGAGATGTTTTCTTCCAAACTGATTAATTCCCTTACTATTTATTGTAGTTTAGATATTTTGAGCACTACTTTGCTTGTACTTTGTTATTAAAGGGGTTATTTTTAAAAATGTTCTCTTTTTTTTTGGTACCTGGGATTGAACTCGGGTCCTTGCGCTTGCAAGGCAGGCCACCGAACCACTGAGCTAAATCCCTGGCCCAAATGTCATCTTTATTTATATAGATTTGGCATTAAGAAACTTTTAGCTGTGCTCTGCATAACTACTTTGAAGATAACAATACACAATATATTAACTATTGTTATGCTATTACTATTTTGTTATGAAATTTTAGTTTTTTCAACTCGGGTCCTTGCGCTTGCAAGGCAGGCCACCGAACCACTGAGCTAAATCCCTGGCCCAAATGTCATCTTTATTTATATAGATTTGGCATTAAGAAACTTTTAGCTGTGCTCTGCATAACTACTTTGAAGATAACAATACACAATATATTAACTATTGTTATGCTATTACTATTTTGTTATGAAATTTTAGTTTTTTCATAAAATAAAAAAGTAAAGTACAAGGGAAAATGATTTGCATTAAAAAAACTCTTTTCACTTTAAAAATAACATTCCATGATCTTTTGGGTTTAATCATTAGCCTTGAGAGGTCAGCTTGTTTGAAGGTAATTTTCTAGAACCCCTTATTGTTTAAAAGATGTTTTTAAAGCATTGTGACTGTAATATGCCTACCAATAGATTTTTGGAATATTTAACCTGTTTTAGGTTTACTGAGTTTCTTAAATTTCTGTGTTGTTATCTTTGATCATTTTTCAATTATTATCTCTTTTGTTCTTGCTTCTGCAACATTCTATCATTTCTAGCATTCTAGCAACCCAAATGCACTCATGCCAGTCCTACCAAGTGTGCCCTGAGTTCACTTGGCTTTGGTGTGGGTTTTCCAGTCTTTGACTCTGTTTACCTTCTTTTGAGTCCTTTTACAGTTAACCAAACTTGTATTTGGCTACAATAAATCTGCTGATACTCAGATACTATATTGTCACTCAATTATAGTTTTCAATTATATTTTCAAATTTCCATCTTTTCATCTATGTTGTCAGTCTTTTCTTTGATTCACATTATTAGACAGTTTTAAAAGTTTTTTTTGCTAATCTCAATTTCTGAGTTACTAGTCTTCTTTTTCTCGTCTGTCTCCTCTTCTTTGCCAGTCTAGTGAGTTTTGTTTCACAATGCCAGCATATTATTTATAAAAGAGGAGACTTTAGGTAATGTTTTATTCCTTAAGTTAATGTTTATCTTGCTTCAATATATCATAAGTTGATTTGGGGATAAAGTATAGTTTTACTAAGATTCAGTTGGCAGAGGACTAGAACAGAGACAACTGCATGGAGATATGATAGAAATTTGGGTGGGGATTTTCTATGAGTTATTTTCTAATTGCTGAGATACATAAAGGAAAGTGAACCATGTAAAGTCTTCCATAGAGCAGTAGCTATGGGATCGAAAATAGAATGGAAATACTAGAACTTAATTAGTAATGTTAGAGTTTTAGATTATCCAGAATGAGAGTATCTTATATACTAGGGATCTGGTTAAAACATTGGAAAGGCCATGGCTATCCAGTAAGTGTCATTCTCTAGAGTAAAGGCTACTCTGTATTAATTTTGATAAATCTTAAAATTAATCAAGCACTTTAGAAAACAGAGACCGTGTTAAAGGTGGTCCACTTGTAATTGACTTAGTGAATAAAATATCCACAATCTCAGAGGAATATCAAAGAATGCAAGCTTTCTATATGAACAGTGATTACAATGCCCAGCGCACACAATAAAAACAATACCAGGAATCAAAGAAACAAGAAAGTATAATCTATGTTAATGAAACAACAACAATAACAAACAAAATCAATGGACAATAACTTATTTTGAGATGGCCCAGGTATTGAATTTACTAAATAAAAATTTTAAAAATATTTATTGTAAATAGTTAAAAGCCTTTACATTTTTTAATTTTATAATCGTATCTACTTGGGAGAATTAGGCAGGAGGATAGAAATTTTGAAGTCTCGTCAACTTAGTGAGACCCTGCCTCAATAAAACAAATAAAAAGAGGTGGGACATAGCTCAGTATTAAAACTTTTGCTTACCATTCAAAAGGCTTTATGTTTGATTATCAGAGTCATGAAAAATAATTCTAGTGAGTATACAGATAGTGAAAATATAAATAACAAAACAGTGAAGCATATAAATAAGAATTCATAAGAAATTCAGGACTAAAGAGTTGAATAATTTAAATAAATTTTTTTCATTAAGTGTATTGGTACATTTTAGGTATACAATACAGTTACATTCATCGTCAGGAACTTTTACTTTACATGATGTATCTTGGTTCTCACTTTTTCCCCATTCCCTAGCCCTCCCCTCAAATACCCCACCCCTCCCTATTTACAAATACTTTGTTTCCATTTTTGCCTGTATCACATTTTTTCTGTCCCTTCTTTCCTTTTCCCTACCTCTCCAACTTCCCCTACCCCATTTAGACATTTTCTTCCTAGTTCACACTATTAATAGTATATTCTGATCCTTAATTACACTTTTAGTTTCTCAGACCAGGGAAACTATTTGGTATTTACACATGTGTGTCCCATTTATTTAACTTAAGAGTGTGGCTTTAATGTGCATCCGTTTAGTTATAAGTGTCTCTAGTCTCTCATTCTTTATGACTGAGTAGTACTGCATTTTATAATAAAAACATACCTTTTGTATCCAGACTCCAGTTGATGAGCAAATGGGCTGTTTCCAAGCTTTGCTATTACAAATAAAGCTGCTATAAACATAGGTGCACATATATCACTGTGATATGATTCTTTTAACTGTTTTGGGAAGATCCCAGCAGAGGAATAGTAGTATCAAATGGAACTCTAATCTTAGTTTTTTGAGGTATCTCCAAATTGATTTCTACAGTGGTTGCACCAGTCTTCATTCCCACATGAAATGGAGAAGGGTTCCTTTCTCCCCACAACCCTGCCACCATTTTTCATTTGTTGATTCTTCTTTTTTAATTGGTACATTTTAGGTGTATAATACAGTTACATCCATTATTGGGATTTTGTACCTTTACATAACTTATCTTTGTTCTTATTTTTCCCCCATCCCCTGTCCTCCCTTCACCCCTCCTCCCTTTTCTATTTACAAAGAGTTTGTTTCCATTTTTTCCTTTTCTCGTATTTTTTCTTTTCCCTTCTTACATTTCACCTACCCCTCCCACTGCCCCTACACCTTTAGACATTTTCTTCCTATTACACAATATGAATTATACATTTTGATTGGTAGATTTCTTGATAGCAGCCATTCTTTATGAAGTGAGGTGGAATCTCTATGTTGTTTTCATCTGCATCTCTCAAATGACCATTGACGTTGAACATTTTGTCCTATGTTTATTTTCTGCTTTTTCTTTTTTGTCAGAGAAATGTCTATTCATTTCAGATGCCCATTTTTGAATTGGGTCTCTATGTTAGGAGGGTCTGATTTTTTTGAGTTCTTTATATACTCTAGATAGTAGACCTTTAGTTAAGAAATAGCTGGTAAATTTTTTTTCCTAAATTGTAGGTTGTCTTTTAGCTCCATTGGTGGTTTATATTGCAGTGTAGACACTTTTTAAAAAGATGATGTCCTAATTACTGATTCTTTGGGACCGTTCCTCTGCTACTGAGGATTTGTTCATAAAGTCTTTTCCTATGCCAGTGTCTCCAAGAGCCCTACCTAACTTATCTTCCATCAAGTTTAGTGATTCTGTTTTAATACTTATATCTTTAATCCAGTTGGATTTCACTTTGGTGTATGGTGAAAGATAGGGATTTAATCTTTGGCAAGTTAAAGCCCAATTTTTCCAACACCATTTTTAAAGAGGCTATCTTTCCTCTAGTGAGGATGGTTGGCTCCTTGGTCAAAGAAGAGGTAGCTGAGTATGTCAGGAGTTGTTTCTGTATCTTCTAATTTGTTTCACTGATCCTCAGGTCTGTTTCTTTGCCAGCACCATGTTGTTTTTATCACAGTGGTTTTGCAGTATACTTTCAAGTTGGGGATTGTGATATCCCATGCCATGTCTCTGTTGTCTAGAATGGCTTTTGCTGTTATAGGTCTCTTCTGGTTTTAAATGAATTTTTGCGCTGTTTTCTCTAATTCTGTGAAATATGCTTGTTGGAATTTCAATATAGATTGCATTGAATCTGTATAGCAGTTTTAGAAGTTTGGCCATTTCACTATATTTGTTCTTCTTACCCATCAACAAGGGATATCCTTCCATTTTCTCACATACACTTCGGTCTCTTTTTTCAGGGTGTTGTAGTTCTCAATGTGGAGGTCTTTGCTTCCTTCATTAGATTGATTCCTAGATATTCCATTTTTTTTTTGGATGCTATCATGAAAGGGATTGTTTCCCTAATTTCACTCTTAGTGAGTCTGTTATTTGTGTACAAGAAGGCTATTGATTTTTGAATCTTGTATCCAGCTACTTTACTGAGTCTGTGAATTAAGTGTAGAAGTCTTTTGGTGGAATTTTTTGGGTCTTCTATGAAGAGTATCATATCATCAGGAAATAATGACAGTTTCACTTCTTCCTTTCCTATCTTTATTGCTTTTATTTCTTTCTTGTCTAATTGCTGTGGCTAATGTTTCCAAAACTATATTGAACAGAAGTGGTGATAATGGACATCCTTGTCTTATTCCTGATTTTAGCATAAGGATTTTCAGTTTTTGACCATTTAGTTTGATGTTGGTTGTTGGTTTTTCATAGATAGCCTTTATCAAGTTGACATAAAAGCCATCTATTCCAATTTTATGGAGGGTTTTTTTTTTTAATCATGAATGGGTATTGAATTTTGTCAAATTCTCTTTCTGTGTCTTTTGAGATGGTCATATAGTTTATGTCTTTGACTCTGTTGATATAGTGTATTACATTTATTGATTTACATATGTTGAAACATCCTTGCATCCTTGGTATAAATCTGACTTTGTCAGGGTGTATGATCTTCTTGATGACCCTCTGTATTCTGTTTTCTAGTTTCATATTAAGGATTTTTACATCTATGTTCATTACAGAGATTGGCCTTTAGTTCTCCTTTTTTTGGTTGGGTCTTTCCCTGGTTTTTGAATCAAAGTATTACTTGCTTCTAGGAATGAATTTGGAAGTATTGCTTCTCTTTCTATTTCATTGAAAAGTTTAAAGAATAGGGGATTAGTTCTTCTCTAAATGTCTCATAGAATTCAGCGGTGTATCCATCAGGACCTGGGCTTTTCTTAGTGGGTAAATTTTTAATTATATTTTCAGTTTTACTGATTGCAATTAGGATGTTTAGAATTTTTATATCTTTTTCATTCAACTTTGGTAATTCATATGTATCTAGAAATCTGTCCATTTCTTCTGCATTTCCCATTTTGTTAGCGTACAGGTTCCTGAAGTAAGTACTGATGATCCTTTGGATTTCTGCTGGATCTGTTGTGACTTCACCTTTTGTGTTCCTAATTGCATGAATTTGATCCTTTTTTTTTTTTTCCTTTTCATGATAAGGTTGGCTAAGGCTTTATTGGTTTTATTTATTTTTTTAGAAAAACAAACTCTTTGATTCATTGCATTTTTGTATTGTTCTCTTAGTCTCCATTGCATTAATTTCTACTCTGATGATTGTAATTTCCTGCCTTGTATGAGCTTTGGGTTTGTCTTGCTCTTCTTTTTCTAGAAGATTACAATTAAACATTAGGTTGTTTATTTAAGCTTGCTCTGTTTTCCTAGTGTGGGCAATCACTGCTTTAAATTTCCCTCATATAACTGCTTTCATTGTTTCCCATAGATTCATGTGTGTTGTATTGGCATTATCACTTATTTGTAAAAACAGTCTAATTTCTTCTGTAATTTTGTTTGTGACCCATTGGTTGTTCAGGTGAGTATTAATAAATTTCCATGCATTTGTGAAGTTCTTATAGTTTCTTTTGCTATTGACCTCCAGTTTAATTCCACTATGGTCTGATATTATACATGGGCTTACTTCAATTCTTTGCATTTACTTAAACATGTTCTGCTATGAGCTAGTATGTGTACTATTTTGGAGAGTGACCTATATGCAGCTGAAAAGAATGTATACTCTGATTTTGTGGGGTAGAACACTCTGTAGACATCTATGAAGTCCATTTGTTCAAAGATTTGATTCAGTTCAAATATTGCATTGTTGATTTTTTATTTGTCTAGATGCCCTATTAGTGATAGAGGAATACGGAGTTCCCCCACTAAATTATATTAGTGCTTATATGGCTTTTCATGTCTCTTAATATTTGTTTTACATAGTTGAGGGCATTAGTTTGTGTGTGTGTATGTATATATGTGTATATATATAGTATATGATTGTCATCTCTTTCTGTTGGATTTTCCCTTTACAAGGATGTAATGGCCTTCTTTGTCTCTCTTAATTAGTTTTAGTTTGAAATTTACTTTGTCTTCAAATAAGATATTTACTTATGCTTTCTTCTGAGTTCCTGTTGCCTGGAGAACTATATTCTATCATTTTTCTTTCAGTCTATGATTTTCTTTTTGAACTTGGTGCATTTTATGTATACAGCATATTGCTGGATTTTGTTTCTTTTTTTTCTTTCATTGAGTTTATTGGTACATTTTAGGTATACAGTACAGTTACATTCATCATTGAGATCTTGTACCTTTAAATGACAGGTCTTGGTTCCATTTTTTTTCCCCTTTGTCCCTGCCCTCCCTTCATCCCCTGCTAACCTCCCCATTTACAAACAATTTATTTCCATTTTTTCATTTTCTTGTATTTTTTAAATTTTCCTTTATTACCTTTGCCCTACCCTTCCCACTTTCCCTACACCTTTAACCACTTTCTTCCTATTTCACAATGTCAATTATATCATTAGGATCTTATGTACTATGATAGTTTTTCACACCAGAGAAGCTATTCGGTATTTACACATGTGTGACTTATTTATTTCACTTAGGAATATATCCTCAATATATATCCATTTTCCTATTAATGAATCTAATTTCTCATTCTTTATGGCTGAGTAGTATTCTATTTTATAGAAAAGCCACATTTTTAATGGGCTGTTTCCAAGTTTTAGCTATTACAAACTGTGCTGCTATAAACATAGGTGTGCATATATCACTATGATATGATTCTTTTAATTCTTTTGGAAAGATACCCAGCAGAGGGATGGCTGGGTTAAATGGAACCTCTAGTCCAAGGTCTTTGAGGTATCTCCATATTGATTTCCATAGTGGTTACGCCAGTCTGCACTCCCACCAACAATGGAGAAGGGTTCCTTTCTCCACACAACCTTGCCAACATTTGTTATTGGTTGATTTTTTAATAGTAGCCATTCTTTGTTGGGTGAGGTGGAATCTCAGTGTTGTTTTCATATGCATCTCTCAAATGACCAGTGATGTGAAACATTTCTTCATATATTTACTTGCTGCTTTTACTTCTTTATCTGAGAAATGTCTATTCAATTCAGATGCCCATTTTTGAATAGGGTCTTTATAATTGGGGGGGTTGATTGTTTTGAGTTGCTTCTTAATCCAATCTGCCAGTCTATTTCTTTTGATTGGTGAACTGAGGCCATTCACATTGATGGTTACAACTGATGTGTATTGACTTATTATCATCATGTTATTTTCCTGTTGTTGGCTCTTTTTAGTATGTGTGCTCCTGAAGCAAGCACATGTTTACTCTTTTTAATTCTTCCCCCTCTCCCTTTTATTTCTTGCTTTGCTTGATTGATTTGCTCTGTTGGGCCTCATGAAGTTGTGGTCTTCATTATCTTTTTCTAGGGTACTGTTTAGAATTGTTTGGAGTACTGGTTTTGAATTTATGAGGTTTTTCAGGTGTTGTTTTTTCATGAAAGTATCTTATTTCCACATCAATTTTGAAAGATAGTTTTGTAGGATAAATTAGTCTAGGTTGCAGACTTTTTCTTTTAGGGCTTGAAATACCTCACTCCAGGCTATCCTTGACTTGAGGGTTTGTGTTGAAAAGTCTGCTGTGATTCTGATGGCCTTTCCTTTGCATGTGATTTGTTTCTTTTCTTTAACTGTTTATAGTATTTTGTTCTTCTGTTGGGTTTCTGAAATCTTGATTATTATATGTCCATGTGTAGATTTTTTTTTTTATCATGGCTAGTTGCAGACCTATATGCACCATTTATCTGTGTGTCAAATTCTTTTGCTCTGTTTGAGACGTTTTCTGTCATTAATCCTGTGAACAGTTTTTTTTAATGTCATTTGTACTTTTTCCTGCTTTTTCATGGATGCCTATCAGTCTTATATTATTGCTTTTTGTGTCATCTAGGAGTTGTTGGATTGATTTCTCATGTTCCCTTACTGTTTTTAAGAGATCTCACTTTTCATGGTCACTGACTGCCATCCTCTCTTCTATATCTGATATTCTATCTTCAGATTGGCTCAATCTGTTCTGTATCCTTTTAACAGAGTTTTTAATCTCCTGGATATCTGTTTGAATCTGTTTCATGGATTCCATTTCTGTCCTATTTTGGGCATTCATGGTTTCAATTTCTTTCCTATACCGAGCCTTCATGACTTCTATCATGGTCCTGAACTCATGTATTTTTTAAATCTGTTTCTGTTCTAGAGTCTCTAATCATATCTTTCATTCTCCTCACCATCTCTGTAGTTATTTGGGAAATTATATCTGTTTTGAATTTTTCTAAACCCTCATTCATCTGTTTTGTCATTTCCTATTCTATCAGTTCAGGGTGTCCAGGTAGGTGGTTGATTATCAGACCTTTCCACCTCTTTTCCCCCAGAATTTACCTTTGGTGATGTGGCAGGCTGTGTTTGAGCTTGCCTCTTGCTTAAATGTATTCTCATTTCTATTTCTCTTGTTGGTACTGTCCTTGGTTTAATTCATGGATTAATAATTTGATCTTGTTATAGCTTGTCTTTAGGTTTTGAGTCTCTAATGACTCTTAGGCAATCTCATTTTCATTATCCCAGGAAGTACAGCTATTTAGATCAATTACAGCACCTTAGCCCAAGTGATACAATCAGCAAAACAGTAGCATCAAATACAGCTTAGAAATGAGAATTTGTGGTGGTTATTAATATATTTCCCTTAACCATACAAATTAAATCAAAATCAAAGACCAGCCCAAAATATATTTGTAGTGAATAAACTCTTTAATACAGCAACTGTACCCTTCAGGATGGTAAGTTAGAAGGAGTTGGGAAGGCAGGGGTAGATAGGTAGAAGGTTAGAGAAAGGTTAGAAGTGAGGCCAGAGGACACAGGAAGGTAAGGCAAATCTTAAAAATTTTTGCAGGAAAGAGGAATAATCACAACAACAACAAAAAAATAAAGACAAGAACAGAAGAAGCTAATAGCAATAGGGAAGCTAGAAACTGTTTTCATTTTTCTATAAAACTAATGACAATGAAGAGAAGGGAAAAAAGAGGATAAAATAAAAAGTAACAAAAAAGAAATCCAATTAGGAAAAGAACAGGAACAAAAAGAAAGAGAGATAAAGAATAAGGTAGGAGAGAGAGAGAGAGAGGAGAGAGAGAGAAAAAATTAATTTGGAAAGAATAAAAATATAAAAATAAGATAAAAAATGAAAAAAGGTGGGGGTCCTCAGGGTATGTCTCTGTTGTCATAATAGACAACATGGACAGCGGGGTGCAGATCTAAGTCAGTTATTCCCCACAAGTCAACAACAATCCACTGTGATTCCCGCTGTTTTCTGGCTGCAAGGCCCATGTTAAGATCCCTAACCTCCTTCTGAATTGAACTCTGTAAGGTTCTACTGGAGAATTCAACTGCCCTTCCCCTGAAGATAGTCCAGGTTCCATTGGGAGGTGTCGATCCCTCCAACTTCCCAACTAAGGTGTTCTGGTGTACCTTTATTGCAGAGATTTTCTTCACTTTTCCAGTGGGCTTCAGTTTTCATCAAAGAGCCTCAGAGAGGTTCTCTATCTGTTGTTCACTTCTGTTCTATCTTCTAGAGCTCAGAACAACGGCCCTGTGCCTCCTCTGCAGTGTGGATCCAGGTACTTGCACAGCCCAGAGGCTAGGGGTGTGTGTGTTGGGGGCGTGCTTCAGGACCCTACATGGCTCAGCTCCTTGGAGGCTTAGGGAGGTGGTGCTAATGGTGGCCCACCCAGCTTGGATTCTTGGGGGGAGTGATGGTGCTTAAATAAATATTTATTAGATAAGCTGATATGGTTTATGTCCAGATATCCCCTTGAAACCTTGTGTGGTCACAGGTGAGGCTTTTCAGAAGTGGCTGAACCTAAGTGTGATGCTGGGATCAAGGGTGTATGATTACTAAATTGGTTGACTGATTGGTTTGGCATAATTCTGGTTACAGACAGTGGGAAGATCCAACCTGCTACTTGCTCTAAGGGCATGTAGCCTGGATAGAGTATAAGGGACTGAAAGAGGGCTACTGTCATTGCTTGCTGCTTCACTACTTCACTGCTTTCCTGCCTCTTGCCCACCATGAACTATTTCTCCTCTTTGATGCCCCTCTGCCATGCCACCATGCCTTGGAGTTGGCCAACTATGAACCAAAAGCGCTACAAACCGTGAGCTCAATAAACCTTCCTCCTTTAACTGTGGGTGTTAGGTATTTTGTCTCAGCAATGAGAAAAGTAAAAAAGACATGGACTAAACAGCAAAATGGAAACAGGAAAAAATAAATCAACATATTAGACAACAATTCAATGATAACTATGAAGTCTGAAGATTAATGTGAGAAAAAGGGAGAAATTTTTTAAAAGATCAAGGCACTACTAATTTGTGAGATAAAAAGTATTATCTCACTATTATTGAATCTCACAAGGTATAGATAATAAGAATGTGGTAGTAAACGTTATTTAAAGAAAATAATAACCAAATATTCCCTAGTATATGGATCTAAGAGTTTAGCAATACCTTAGGAGGTACATACAAAACAAATCATACCTAGGAAAGTTACAGTCCAATTCTTGAAAATCAAACCTAGAAAACAGCTGGGGTATATAAATATCATAATTCTTGTAGGAAGAAGAATATATTAGACACTAGAGTTCTCACCAGAAATGACAGAGGTCAGAAGATAATATAGCAACATTAAAGAACTAAAAGTAAAAATAGGTGATGTCAACCTAGAATTTTATAGCCAATGAAACTATTCCTTAAATATGGCTGCAAGAGTAAAGACTTTTTTCCTGAAAAACAAAAGCTGTAAGAATGCTGTTTTCAGTGCACCTACATTGAAAGTGATACTAAAAGATGTCCTTCATGCTGAATAAAAATTGACAGCTGTGGGAACAAATGAAGAGCAGTGTGCTCAAATTTTTAAATGTCTGTGTCACAACTGTTTTTTTCTATTTTTCTTAATAGACTGATGAAATGTCCAAAGCAAAAATAGTATTAATATCAAGTAGGGGATTTAATATGTGGAAGCAAGCAAAAGATATAAGAATAATGACACAAAGAATGGAAAACTCTCTGAATTAAATGATAACCTTTGAAATATGAAGTGGGAAGGGTGAGGTGGTGGGTGAGAAGGGGAGCAATACTAATTCAAATTCTGCTGTGATAATAATGAAGCCCTGTATTTATTTCCTATTTCTCCTTCTTTGTCTGAGAAATGTCTGCCCATTTTTGGATTGGGTCTTTAAACTTGAGAGGTCTGATTTTTAAAGTTCTTTATATATTCTAGGTAGTAGATCTTTGTCTGAGGAACAGATGGTGAAAACTATTTTCCACATTGTGGGTTGTCTTTTCATACTGTTAGTGGTTTCTCTTGCTGTGTGGAAGCTTTTTAGTAAGAAGACATCCCACTTGTTGATTGTTTGTACTAGTTCATGGGTAACTAAGGTTTTGTTTATAAAATCTTTTCCTACACCAATGTCTTCAAGAGCTCTACATAACCTCTCTTTCAGATGGCTTAGTGTTTTGGTTTTAATATTTAGATCTTTAATCCATTTCAATTTTAGTTTACTGCATAGTGAGAGATATAAGTCTAGTTTTAATCTTTAACAAATTGAAATACAGCTTTTCCAGCACCACTTAGTAAAGAGGCTATCTTTCCTCCAGTGAGGGTGTTTGGCTCCTTTGTCAAAGATGAGATGGTTGAGTGTGTCTGGAGTTGTTTCCGCATTTTCTAATCAGTTCCACTGGTCCTCAGGTCTGTTTCTTTGACAGGACCATGCTGTTTTATCACAGTGGCTTTGTAGTATACTTTCAAGTTGGGGATTATGATATCCCCTACCTTGTCTTTATTGACTAGAATTGCTTTTACTATTCTTGTTCCAGTGAACTTTTGGATTGTTTTCTCAAGGTCAGTGAAGCATGCTGCTCAAATTTCAATTGCAATTGCATTGAACCTAGACAGCAGATTTGGAAGTATGGCCATTTTCACTATATTGATTCTTCTTACCCAGGAAGAAGGGATGTATTTCCATTTTCTTATAGCCTCTTCAATCTCTTTTTTCAGAGTGTTATAGTTTTCAGAGTAGAAGTCTTTGGTTTCTTTTGTGAGATTTATTTCTAGGTATTTCAATTTTTTGGATGCTATTGTGAAAGGAATTTTTTCTTCAATTTCTCTCTCAGTGAGACTGTTGTTCATGTACAGGAAAGCTATTGATTTTTGTGTGGTGATCTTGTATGCAGCTAATTTACTGAATTTTGTTATTAAGTCTAGAAGACTTTTGGTGGACTTCTTGGGGTCTTCTATATAGAGTATTGTGTCATTGGTAAATAATGACAATTTAACTTCTTCATTTCCTAACTTTATTCTTTTTATTTCTTTCTCTTGTCTAATTGCTGGGGCTAATGTCTCCAAAACTATATTGAAAAGGCGTGGTGATAATGAACATCCTTGTCTTGATTTTAGTGTTAAGGTTGGCAGTTTTTGACCATTTAGTGTGACATTGGCTTTTGGGTTTTCATAGATAGCTTTAATCAAATCGATGTAGGCACCATCCATTCCAATTTTCTGTATGGTTTTTATCATAAACGTATGTTGGATTTTGTCAAATGCTTTTGCTGCATCTATTGAGATGATCATATGGTTTTTGTTCTCGACTCTATTAATATAGTGTATTAAATTTATTGATTTATGTATGTTGAACCATCCCTGCATCCCTGGGATGAATCCCACTTGGTTAGGGTGTATGATCTTCTTGACGATTTTCTGCATTCAGTTTGACAATATCTTTTTAAGGATTTTTCATCTATGTTCATTAGTGAGATTGGCCTATAGCTCTCTTTTTCAGTTGGGTCTTTCTCTGCTTTGGGGATCAAGGTGATGCTTGCTTCTAATAATAAATTTGGAAATATTGTTTCCCTTTCAATTTCATTGAAGAGTTTAAACAGTAGTGGCAGTAGTTCCTCTCTAAATGTCTTATAGAATTTGGCAGTGAAGCCATCAGGGACTGGCATTTTCTTAGTTGGTATGGTTTTAATTACATTTTTAATTTCATTGATTGATACTGGGTTGTTTACAATTTTTAGGTCATCTTTTTTCAACCTTAGTAATTCATACATAACTAGGAATCTGTCCATTTGTTCTGTATTTTCCATCTAATTGGCATATAGGTTCTCAATGGAGATATTGATGATCCTCTGGATTTCTGCTGGGTTCCTTGAAATTTTACCCTTTTCATTCCTAATTGTATGGATTTCTACCCTTTCTTTCCTTTTTAAAATAAGGTTGGCTGAGGGTTTGTTCAACATTACTGGTCATTGGAGAGATGCAAATGAAAACAAGGCTGAGATTCCATTTCACTCCAGAAAGAATGGCTGCTCTCATGAAATCAACCAATAACAAATGCTGGTGGGGCTGTGGGTAAAGAGGAACATGGCTCCACTGCTGGTGGGAGTATAGACTGGTGCAACCACTGTGGAAATCAGTATGGAAATACCTCAAAAAACTAGGATTGAAAGTGCCATTTGACCCAGCTATTCCCCTGCTGGGTTTTTTCCCCAAACAATTAAAAGAATCATACCACAGTGATATATGTGCACCCATGTTCATAGCTGCACAATTTGTAATAGCTAAAACTTAGAAGCAGCCCAATTGCTCATTAACTGGAGACAGTATAAAGAAAATATGTTTTTAAAAAATAAAATGAAATACTACTCAGCCATAAAACCAATACATTAGAGACATTTATAGTTAAATGGATGCACATTGAGGTGATACTTTTAAGTGAAATAAATAGAACACATATATGTAAACATTGAATAGTTTCTCTAGTGTGACAAACTGAAAGTGTAAATAGTGACTTAAAGGTATAATAGACAATGTGAAATAGGAAGAAAAGGGGCAAAGGGGAAGGGGAAATGGGGGGGGTAGGAGAAAGGAAAGAAGGGAATGAAATTAATATGAAAAAATGAAAAATGGAAGCAAAGTCTGTGGATAGGGAGGGAGGTGTTGAAGGGAGGTTAGGGGGACAGGGAAAAATATGAACCAAGATGGATTATATAAAGGTGCAAATTTCCAATGATGACTGTCATTACATTGTATACCTTAAGTGTACCAATAAAATTAATTTAAAATAAAGAATGAAGCCCTATGGCAAACCTATAGAAAGTATATTATTGTGGTATTCTTTTAAGATTGAAGATGTTAATGTAGGAGTTTTTTTTCTAAACTAATACCTCCGTATTCAAGTTTAATTACAGTGTTGGCACTTCATGGTGAATAAGTGGGTTTTGGGTTGTAATTTGGGTGCTCATCCCAAAAAGGTTTGCCATTGGTATTTTAGATTAACCCCAAATGTAATAGAGTTTGAGTATTCCTTGGCCAAAATGCTTGGGCCCAGAAGTGTTTCAGATTTTAAATTTGCCCAAATTTTGGAATGGTTGTATACATATAATGAGATATCTTGATAATGGAACCCAAGTCTAAACATGAAATTTGTTTATGCTTTTTATATACTTCATATGCATAGCCTGAAGGTAATTTTATACACTATTTTTAGTGTCCCTGCATTTTGATTGTGACTTATCGCTTGAAATTAGATGTGGAATTTTCTACTCTGTCATCATGTTGGCATTGGATGTATAGATTTTGAATTAGTATTAGGGCTACTTATGGATTATGGCTACTCAACATATAAACAGAAGGCCTAACTTTAAAAATATATAAGAAATAAATGGAAAATATTCAGTTGACTCAAAATAACAGAAAAGGATCAACAGAAGAGTTATATCAGAAGGACAAATAGAAGCAAAGGCAAGATGGTGATTCAGACCTGATTGTCAATGCTAAGAACTACTTCAGCTTGAAATCAGAGACATCAGTGGATAAAAAGACAAAACTCACTTATATACCATCTATATAACATGAAATTTACATATCAAGAGGCAGAAAGCAAAAGGAAGGAAAAGCAGGCACTCGGCCTATCCTTGCTTACCTGCCATCCCCGAAGGACTGTAGTATGTCCAGCATTGACCTGCAGTGTTCTGAATCCTGGGGCTCCAGTGTGGGAGATAGAAAGGCTCAAGCTTATTGACTTCTTCCCTGGGAAGACTGGCAATACTTTTGAGGCAAGCTCCTTCTTCTGCATTTGTTCATATGAAAAGACTAAAGAGACCCCACCTTGACTTTCAGAAATTTTCAGCTGGATACTTCCCCAACCCCAGCCAATGACCCATGACAGAAGCCTGTTGTGCACTGAGATATCTCAAACATGCAGCTTTTACCCCTTCCATGTTCAGTGGCCATAGCTTTGCTGGTGTTTCTACCCCCCAGCAGAGCTTAGCCCACAATAGTCTTGGCTCCAAGCCCAGCAACACCAAATGTACTCATTTGGAAAAAACAGCTATGAACTACTTGTGCAGGACTTTTTAACTCTCTGAAATTTTACTGACTTTAAAATGTGACTTTTGTAATTTATTCTCCCTATTTCAATTCTTGAAGAAAATGTTTTCCTGCCATGACAGCTACCTCTCACTAAGAAGTAAAAGTTTGCAATTTTTTCTTCTGTGCATCCTGCTGCATCCAGACACTTTGGAGCCAAGTGGGGGATGCTTCTGATAGATGACTCCTTGGTGTGCACTACAGTGTCAAGTGTCCTGGCAGCTGAATGGGATGAGAGAGGGCAGGGCTGCTTTCCCTACAAACACAGTGTGAGGTGAACATACATCAGTGCTTGTCTGTAGCATCCTTCTAGAACTTTCCAGAATAAGGGATAAGTGGGTAATAGAGATTTTGATTTCTATAGTTCCTGCTTTATCCACAAGGTTGTCTATATGTTGGATGAATTCCTAGAGGATATTTACATTACTGGAGAGGGGGGTTTCTTTTGTATGATAGATGTGGGACTCAACTGGAGGAAATGGATTCCAGCTCCAACTTGGCTATTTACTTACTATGTTATGACTTGGGGAACATCTGTGAGCCTTAGTGTACTTTGTTTTACTGACAGTAAATGCAGAAAACAGAATTATGCATCTTATAAGGTTGTCCTAAGGATTAAACAAAGTAGAGCTTGCAGAGGGCCTTTGGGAATTTGGCAGCCTTAGGGAAGCACCTGGGATATCTTCCAAACTAGATCTCATACTAGCTCATAGAACATGCTTAAATAGATGAAAAGGAATTGAAATTATCCTATGCATACTATCAGACCATAGTGCAATTAAATTAGTGACAAAAGAAACCACAAAATCTGCATATAGCACTTTTCTGAAAAACCAATGGGTCATAGATGAAATTAAAGAAATTATTCAGTTTCTACAATTAAATTATAATTCCAATACAACACACTAGAACTTAATGGGGACACAATGAATGCAAATGTACAAGGGAAATTTGTAGTGATGACTCTCACATCAGGAAAACAGACTGAGCTCAAATAAACAACCTAATGTTGAACCTCAAGCTTCTAGAAAAAGAAGAGCAAGTCAAGTCCAAAGCTCATATGAGGAAGTAAATTATAAAGATCAGAGCAGAAATTAATGAAATTGAGACTAATAAAACAGTAAAAAGCATCAATGAATCAAAGAATTGGTTCTTTGAAAGACTAAATAGGATTTATAAACTCTGGGCCAACATTATCCAAAGAAAAAGGAAAGAAAAGACTCATATCCATATAATTAGGAATGAAAAGAGTAAAGAGTAAAATTACAAGGGATCCTGCAGAAATCCAGAAGATTGTCAATATATACTTCAAGAACCTGTATTCTAATAAAATGAAAAACACAGAAGAAATGGGCAGATGCATATGAATTATCAAAATTGAATCAAGAAGTTATAAAAATTCCAAATAAACCAATATCAGTCAATGAAACTGAAGATGTAACTAAAAACCTACCACCAAAGAAAAGTTCAGGTCCTGATGTATTCACTGCTGAATTCTACAATAAATTTAGACAAGAGCTAATACCACTACTCCTCAAACTCTTCAATGAAATCAAAAGGGAATCAATACTCCCAAATTCATTCCTAGAAGGAAGCATTACCATGATACCTAAACCTGAGAAAACCCAACCAAAGAGAACTACAGACTAATCTCTCCAATGGGTATTGATGTAAAAATCCTCAATAAGATGCTAGAAAACAGAAGGCAGCAAATCATTGAGAAGATTATATACAACAACTAAGTAGAATTTATCCCAGGGATGCCAGGGTGGTTCAACATATGCAAATCAATAAATGTCATACAACATATTAACACAGCCAGGGACAAAAATCACAGGATCATCTCAATAGATGCAGAAAAAGCATTTGACAAAGTCCAACACACATTCATGATAAAAAAAAAACCCTATAGAAAATTGGAATACATGGTCTTAATCTCAGTCTGATAAAAGCTGTGTATGACAAATCAGCATCCAACATCATACTAAATAATCAAAAACCAAAAGTGTTTACTTTAAAATCAAGAACAAGAAAGGATGTTCACTGTCACCACTCCTATTCAATATAGTTCTGGAAGCAATAGCCAGGGCAATTAGACAAGAGAAAGAAATAAAAGGAATATGGATAGGAAAGAAAGAAGTTAAACTATCACTATTTGCAAATGACATGATTACATAGACTATCTGAAAAACTCCACCAAAAGACTTCTAGATTTAATAAGCAAATTCTATAAGATAGCCAAATACAAAGTCAACACTCAAAAATCAATAGCATTCTCATACACAAATAAAGAATTCTCTGAGAGAAATTAGGGGAACCACACCTTTCACAGTAGCATCCAAAAACAAAAGAGAATATCTAGCAATCAATCTATCAAAGGAAGTAAGAATGTTTACATTGAAATATACAGTACTCTAAAAAAGGAAATTAAGAAGGATATCAGAAAATGGAATGATACCCCTTGCTCTTGGAAAGGAAGAACCAATACAGTGGAAATGGCCATATTTCCAAAGTTGCTGTACATATTTACTGAAATCCTAACCAAAATAGCAATAGTGTATCCCACAGAACTAGAAAAAACAATTCTAAAACTCATTTTGAACCAGAAGAGACAAAAGCAATTCTGGGCAACAAAGTCAAAGTAGAAACCATCACAACCCTTGACCTGAAGTTATATTACAAAGCTATAGTGACAATAACAGCATGGTACTGGCAAACAAAAAAGCAGAACAGAGAATCAAGGAAACAGCTTACAAGATACAGAAACAACTCCAAACACACTCAGCCATCTTACCATTGACAAAGGGTACAAACATTGTTACTGGAAGAAAGATAGCCTCCTAAATAAATGGTGATGGAAAAACTGGCTTTCCACATGCTGAAAATTAAAACTAAACCCATATCTCTCATTATGCCCTAAACTAAAATCAAAATAGATCAGTGATCTAAATATTAAAGCAGAAACACTAATTCTGCTGGAAGATATAATAGAACTCTGGAAGACATAGGCATAGGCAAAGACTTTATGAACAAAATCCTGATTGCACAGGAACTGTTACAAAGAATCAACAACTGAGAGATCTCATCTTATTAAAAAGTTTTTACATGGCAAAGGAAACCACCAATAGAATGAAGAAACAACCCACAGAGTGGGAAAATATTTTTGTCAGCTGTTCTTCAGATAAAACATTAATATCTAGAATACATAAAGAACTAAAAAAAAAACACACACACACACACAAAACCAAACAAACCAGACAATCCAATTTAAAGACCCAATCCAAAAATAGGCACCTGAAATGAATAGACACTTCTCATATGAGGAAATACCAATTGTAAATAAATATATCAAAAAATGTTTAGCAAAATGTTTAGTCATTTGAGAGATGTGAACTTAAATGACACTAAGATTTCATCTCACTCTAGAAAGAAAGGCTATCATCAAAAAATCAACCAATAATCAATATGGGCGGGGCTATGGGGAAAAAGGGAACACTTACCCACTGTTTTTGGGAGTGTAGACTGATACAACCAGTGTGGAAATCATTGTGGAGGCTTCTCAATAATTAAAACTAGAGGTTCCATTTGATTCGGCTATTCCCCTTCTTGGTGTATTCCTGAAAGTATTAATAGTATCATATTACAGCAATGTATGCACAGTCATGCTTATAGCAGTACAGTTTGTAATAGCTAAATCTTGGAAGCAGCCCAAATACCCATTAACCTATGAATGGATAAAGAAGATGTAGGACACACACAATACATATGAGTACTACTGCGCCATAAAGAAGGATAAGCTTGAGACATTTCTAGGAAAATAGATGCACCTTGAGACCATACTGTTAAGTGAAATAAATCTGACACACATGTTTAAATATCGCAATATTTCCCTGCTGTAAGAAACTAAAGTGTAAATAAGACCAAAATATATAATATATATTGGAAAATGGGAAGACAATGTTTGATTGGGATAGAGAAATAGGGAAGGGGTGGGGGAAAGGGAGAAAAGGAAAAGAAAAAACAATAGAAGGAAAAAATGGAAATAATGCTTTTGTAAATAAGGAGGGGTTGAAGGGAGTGGAGGTGACTGGGGAAAAAAGAAGAATCGGGTTATATCATGAGCAGGTGCACATTCCCTATGAGGAATGTGATCATGACGCTTATCTAAAATGTATCAATAAAATTAATTTTTACAAGAGTACAGCGCAGTTCTAACAGTTTTTTGAGAAGCCTGATGGCCACTTTCACCAGGGCAGTTCTGACTCGGAACACACTGTGGTGATCACTGTACTGCCAGTATTTCCATGCCCTCCGAAGAGCACGGAAGAGGAGAGGCCCCTGAGGCTGCAGCCCAGTGGGAATTGCTGACTTTAGCCTTTTCTCCAGTGACTCGGCAGCCTAGTTATCTTGTCACCGGAACAAAGTGTCCAATCACTCTTGCAGTTTTTAGGAAGTTGTTCTCAGCTGGGTCTCCAACTGGATTTATTTTTAAAAAGATTATTCTGCAGATCACAGCTGAGAGTCCTGAAAGGCATCCTGCATGCTGTGTCCCTGGTCTGTGCTGGTCCATGCTTTGCGACAGGGTAGGTTGCAGCTGCAAAGACAGCAGCTGAGAGTAGCAGGATGGTGAATCCATCTTACCATCCAGGCAACATATATTTTAAATACTAACAGAAAGCAAGAGGAGGGAAAAGCAGGACTAAGACTGTCAAATCCGCCGCTAGCTTTGTAGGCCTATCCCTCCATGGCTGCACAGGAATCTGACCAGAAGTGCTGGGAAGGCCTGAGCACTACTTCCGGTTTCCTGGTGAAGTGGAGAAAGGGGAGAGCCTTGCAGCCTCATCTGTGTGAGTACCCTCAGCTCTCCTCACTCCCACCTTCAAGGTCTATTCACAGCATTTATGCTGCCCATGGCCCTCCAGGCTGGAAACCTGCTCTACTCTCTTGTGAGCCCACATGGCTCCCCACCTTGGTCATGCAGCCCAGGCCCTCCAGCCTCCTAACCCAAGCCTGAGGCCTAGGTTGTGCAGGAAGGAGGGTGTCACATAGATGTCCTTCCTCTCAGGCTGGGAGCAGGCAGCACAGGCAGCAAGATAACCATGGCCCTTCCCTAAGACAGGCTTGGAGAATTGGAAAAAAGGGGGTTAGGCAACATTTTAGGTTTGTAGGCTGTGTCTTTCAGCAAAGCTGCCTCTCTACATCTGTTGTCTCTGGGCCCCGAATAATCAGTTTTTTATGTAGGACAACATGTTTGACACAACCTAAGGGAGGAGAGGCTTGTTAGTTTACAGCTGCCCTGGATTCAGCCCATGGTCAGCTGCTCTAGTAGGTAACTATCCACCAGAGCACATTAGCCACAGGTTCTTAATAGCAGGGGCTTGGCACATTCCTTGAATTATTTGGAAACACAAAGGCAGCCTGGTTTTGGTTGAAGGCCACAGGGCCCTGGCCCTCATCAGCTGCCTTGTGGTGCAGGTTGTAGGGCTCCTGTGCTGTTTCTTGGACAGACAAGGACCTGCTTTTCTTCATCTTAGCTTGTGCCTTGTCATATGCCTGTACTGGGAGACTCTGGGACACTGGCCATAGCCAACTCCTGGGACGGATGGTCCATAACCAAGAGATCAAAGGTGGAATCCCCAACAGCTCTTCTCCTGCTGTTTTTCTTCCATGAACCTTGTATCGGTCAGCTTTCTAGTTTCTGGAACAAATCACCTGCTACCTCAAGTTAAAGGAGGAAAGGTTTATTTTGGTTCATGGTTTTAGGAAATTCACTCCATGGTCAGCTGACTCCAGAGCAGGAATACCATGGCAGAAGGGTGTGGTGGAGCAGAGCACAGGGACAAGCACCAGAGAAGAAGTGGCCAGGGACCAGAGATGGCAACAAAAGTTGCACCTCTAAGACACACCCAGAAGTGTGCTTTATTCCTCCCCTAGGCTTATCTCAAGCCAATGAGACTGACAAATAAGACATCTGTCCCAAGCCCCTCTCCACGTTCACACCCAGAGACTAGTTTCTTTAAATTCTATTTCTTGCTAATTGTTTCAGAAACACTTAACTCAATGCAACATGCACTTACTAAAAAATTGGTCTTGTGCTACCTGCTGGGGTAAGCAGGAGCCAAAGTGAGATGAGGGTAGCAGTGAAGCATTGTGGAAGGTGCACATGCTGGCACTGAGGGCGGGGTCTGACTATCTCCCCATGGAGCTTCCGGGCATTGGGCTTTTACTCCATCCAGAGCAGAGCGAGCGCACTGCCCCCTGCCTGCCTAGGTGCATATCCATTGGGGTCCATCCAGTGCTCCCACAGGCACTGTCTCTGATCCAAGTCTGCTGGAGTCTCCCCACTTCTGAGCCTGTTACCCCCCACTCCCCTCACTTCCCAGCTCTGTGACATTGGACAAGTACTTACTGCTCTGGGCCTTGGTTTTCCCATCTGTATATGAAGACAACAAATGAGAATCAAGACTTGCCATGTAAAGGTACATGATCCCAACAATGAATGTAACTGTACTGTATCCCTAAATGTACCAATAAACTCAATTAAAAAAAAAAAAAAACTACGATTCTGGGGAAAATGATTAAAGACACGATCAAACGTGAAAAAAAACAAAACAAAACAAAAAAAAAAAAAAATTCTGTTTCTTCGGTTTGCTACTGGCATCTGGTAGTCACTGAACCCTAGGACACAGGAACATTGCTACTGCAGCCTGCTGTGGACTGGTTCTGTGTTCTTTTGGGTTCACATGCTAAAACTTGATACCCCAGGGGCTATAGGGTTGACTAGGTCAGACAGTGGAGCCCAATGAATGGGATTAGCATCCTTATAAAAGAGACCCTGGAGAGCTAAGCCACCGTCTACCTTGTGAGGACACAGGTCTGTCTATGAACCAGAAAACAGATTCTCCTCACATACCAAATCTGCTGATGTCTCAGTCTGGTCCTTCCAGCCTTTGTCATCATAAGCAGTAATGTCTTGGTGTGTAGGCCATCCATTAGGCAGTTTGTAGTACCTTGTTACGGCTGCCCAGGTGGACTGAGGTGGGGCCTGACAAGTGTCCAGAGAGGTAGGTGCAGCATGCATTATCGTCTTCCTGTACAACAGAGCTGAGGCTCATGAATTCAGTGACTTTTCCACATTGATAACAGGCTATTTAACTTGAACCTGTTTTATTAATAGATTTATCAACTGTGCTGCACCCCTAGAATGGCGTTTCTGTCAGCTGTTGAGCAGGAGCTTGGTATACATGATGTCTGTGCTGATGTAGAGGGAGGCCCTAGAATGTGAAGACACCGTGCCATCGGAGCAGCATGCCTGCTGCCCACCAAATGCCCAGGGTCTAACCAGTTTAGGGGACCAGACTGGCTCTCTGATGGGCTGGCTTAGGGGCCATTTGGGGATTGTCCTGGCACAGAAGAAAGAAAGGGTAGCTAGCTCTGCTGTAAAGGAGGGGACCAGTTGTGAGGACAACAAATTAAACCTAATTCGATCTGTGGAAATATTTGATTGCATCAATGCAATTTATTATGCAAAGTTGCCCTTTCTGACAAATGGAAGCTGCTTCAATAAGTGGGATGGTAACAGAAGGGGCTTGTGTAGGCAAACAAACCCAGTTGGGAGCCTACCCATGACTAGGATGCTCAGCAGGATGTGCACCAGGCAGGCAGGGGACAGTGCCCAAGCGGTACTCAGGGTGGATGTCTTGTGTCCTCAGACCAGCACTGTGCCCCTTGAGCATGTTCTTTCTCATCTCTGCACCAGCCTGCCAGCTTCCTTAATGGGAAGAATCTATGTATTTTCTCAGATTTCTAACACCCATGAAACTTTCTACTTTCATAATCTTTTCTCATCCTCCTAACACAAAATTTGGAAAGCCCCTCTCTTTTGGTACGTATGCAAAGATTGAACTCAGGGTCTTAGCACTGAGCTATACGCCAAGTGCTTTTCATTTTTATTTTAAGGCAGGGTCTCACAAAGTTGCCTGTGAAGGACTTAAACTTGGATCCTCCTGCCTCAATCTCCAAAGTTGGAAAACTATTTGGTAACATATCTTTCTGGTGAACTAGTATTTGCATATTTGTATTCTTTTTTTTTTTTTAAATCTTGTCAATATATAGGAACAGGATGCACAGAGGGTCAGTTCTCCCAAGTCAGCAGCAGAGACACCCAGCCATGGAGTTGAGACTGGAACCCAGGTCTTTGGCCCCCTGAGCCAGCACACCCTCTGCTTGGCTTAGGCTCCAAGCTGCTGCTCTTTAGCAAGCATGGACTCCAGTGCAGGAGCTCTCCTTGGAATGTACAGGCAAAAAGGAGGAAAAGCATTACTTTCTGGAAGTGATAACTGTGGTCAACATGGGCCTCAACATGAGGAGCCCTGGAGTCTAGCCAAGCTAGCCATGCATTAGCTGTGAGACCTCAGGTACTAAATATATCCATCACTTTCGAATACCTATCAAAGCTTTTATGTCTCACATATGTTTAATTTTTCCTTGGGAAACAATATGAACAATTGTTATGAACCCAGTTTACAGGTGGGAAAACAGTCCTGATGGGAGAGGCTTTGTTCAAAGCCCCAAGCTAGCATGCCTGTGAGTGAGGACACATTAGCCTCTGGCAGGCTTCCCTGTCTCAAGGCTGGTTCTGCAAGGAGCTCTAGGTGTGGGTGGGAGCACCGCAGCTCTAACTTCCTGAGTCCCTGGCCTTGCCTTTCCTAGAGGGAGTTGAGAAAAGTGCCCAAAAGGTCAGCAGCCTCCTGCTTCCTGTGGAGGAATGGCAGCCAGGAGGGCAGGAATCTCAGGAGAACTGATCTGTTCAGTCCTCTAGATCTGTGGAGCCCCTGAGAGGGCATTGTTGCTTCCACTGGATTTGGTCAGACTGGCCTCATTCACTGGGCAGATTAGACCTTCCTGAGCTGCCTTAGCAAGAGTAACAGCTTCACATATCACCTTATGGGGCCCTATCTTACTGAGGAGAAACTGAGACTCAGAGAAGTCAGTAGGTCAAAACCAAACTAACAGAACCAAGTCTAGACTGTGGCCTGCACTCCCAGACATCTCTGTGCCTTTTCCTTTGGTTGGGTGAAACCACAAAAGCATTAGAACAAAATGTATATGGCCAGAAGTTCTGACCCAAGTTAGGAGGGTTTTGTGGATAATGCCCTCCAAGGCCAGCTGCAGGAAAGATGTGGCTCTGCTCTCTTGCAGCTCCTCGGACCTTCCTCTGAGACCCACAGGCTGCTTCTGCACACATCACCCTACAGGAGGGACGTCACTCTGCTCCTGCCATTCCACAGGGAGAAGTTGTGGCCCAGGACCAGAGCCCCATCACACTTGCTATAGACAAGAGGGAGACTGCCTACTGCTTACCTGTTACAACCCATTAACTTAATTGTTTTTCTTTGTCTCTGTGTGCTGATGCTTATTATTTGGCTTATTATCTGATGGTTATTTAATCTATATTTTGTAATTACTTCCCTCTCTTTCACTCACACCGTCATGCTGCACTAAAGCACTGACCTACATTTTCCCTGGCACCGAAGGAGAGCATTTCAAGTGGTGTTTAGAGAGCTGCACTTGGTCATGGTCTGTATGGCCTGCCCTCTAGCTTGGCCAGTGCTCACAGTGCTTCTGCTCCAGGGACTAGATTCACATAAATCAGTGTCTGTTTGATCAGTTGGCTTCCTCTGCCTCAGACAATGGAGATCAGCTTGTCCACATGGGATTATTCAGGTTCATGTACCTACTAGAAAAATGGGAATTCCCTTTGCAATCTGGCTGCTCAGAAAACCAGGCCAAGCTGTTACTATTTTTAGGCAGTCTCTTGGGTTTCTACAAGAAGCCCAAAGGGAGAGAGAATTCTGCGACTGAGTTTTAGCCCTAGTTTTGGCACTCCTAAACTGTGTATCATTCTGGAGATCATGCAACCTCTCTGAACCTATGTTGTCATTGATCCAGAAAAAGTTGATGCCTCAAACACTTGTGAAGATCAAATGGATGACTATGCTGATAATCCTTGGTAATGAACACTTCTGGGCCACAGGCTTAGTATCTGAGTTGAGGAACTCAACAGATGAACTAAAAACACAATTTTCGATATCTTTCCAAAACTCTGCACTAAGTACTTGCTACCCATAACTCTAGAACCAATGACTCTAAGGTCATGACACATCACATAACTCCCTTTCTGAAGCCTGGGGTCAAACAGGGCTGGAGAGGGAAGGACACTTGCACATGGAAGTGCCTGTGGACTCTGAGTGTGGATGGTGTTTACCCTTTCCCTGTTGTAACTCGGGGCATCCCAGTCCCTGCTACCTGAGGAGAACCAGCACCAGAGCAAAGGAAAGAGGTCCCAGAGCTCTCTAGAATGGAGCTCCTGGGCAGGAGGGAGCTAAGAAACACAGACAAAGTCAGCATGGAGCCCAGTGAGGCAACTTCTGAGAGGACCAGCCCAGGGAGGATGCCTGCCCAATGCCCACATCAGCAGGGTCAGGGCTGGCCTCCCACAGGATGGTGCCTCTGCTGGAGAGATCCGAGACAGTGGACATGGGAATTATCTTAGTCACTTTGCTCATCACTAGGAGAAAATACCCAGCATCTGCAACTCAAAGGAGGAGAGGCTTATTTTGACTCATACTTTAGGAGTTCTAGTCTTTGAGGTGTGAAAGAGCCTGGGTGGAGGAAAGCTGCTCACCTCAGGATAGCGAGGACGCAGAGAGCAAAGGGAGAAAGGGTAGAGACACACTCTTCTAGGCCTCGGCCTCAGTGACCCTCTCTTCTGAACAGACCCTGCCTCCAGCATCACCGCTGTATTTCCCCATGATGAAAACCCCCGCCTATGAGCCATACTAGGCTTTGGCAAAACACACAGATATAAGCCATAGCATCATGGAAACTTCACCTATTAATTTGTCTTTTCCTTTGTTCACTCATTCCCTCACTCACCCCAAAACTGCTTTCTGATGCCTGCTGTGCCCCAGCTGCTAGGAGGAGAAATGTTGCCTGCCCTTACAGACCCTGCTTTCCCAACAGAAGAGTGCTCCAGGGGGAGCAGGAGCTGTAACAAACTCCAAAGTCTCCATGGCCCTGTGCTGTAGAGATTCATTCATTTCCTGACTGTGTACAGCCCAGATCGAGTTCACAAAGCCCGGAGGAGCTGGCGCCACTGCTTGTGACCCCGTTGCGGGAGCACTCCAGGTGCTCGTGGGGGTGGAAGTGTGTGCTCAGAGGCGTGTGTCCTCTGTCAGTGTGAAGCCCTCCACCCTAGAGTCTGATGGCAGTGCCTTGTCAGGAACAGGGCCCCCTCAGCCACAGCTCAGATTTAGGCCAGCCTGGAGGCTGCTCATTCCCGATGCCTCAGAGCAGGAGCTGACCCATGCCCCATGAGAAGAAGAGGGACAGTGAAGTTGCATCTCTCCCTCATCAACCTCTGCCACTTGCCCACCCCTGAGGTAGACTAAGAAAATTGTGAGGGTCTCAATGAAGGCACCTATTCTGAAGGTAGAAGAAATAAATCACCATTGGCAGGGCAGAAGTGAGAGGCCTCTGTAATTTTGTTCTCACATTTGCAGCGTGAAGGTTTTCAGCCCCAGGTAAACAGAACCAGCAAAAGTATTCCCAGTGATGACTCAGAGGTATTTGGAGCCTCAAGGATGATAGATCAATGATCTAGAAAATACAATTCCTCTCCTATTGACAAGACAGCAGGCATATACGTTCTCCCCAGATTTCAGGATGCAAGTCTCCACGTTTTCCAATAGTATTTTCCATCCCACTATTCTATAAGTGTAAATCATTAGGTCAGAAAACAACACACACACACACACACACACACACACACGCACACACACACACACACAAAGCAGCCTCTGCTAAACCCTCCTCAGGCCTCTCCCTACAGAGCTGGGGTAGGGGCTGCAGCAGGGTGGCGGCTGAATGAAGCCTTTGTGCACTGCGTGGCAGGTGCAGAGGAGATCTTGGACATTTCAGAGCAAGTTCCAGCAACCTACGTCCTTCGTCCATGCTACTGCTGGCTCTCTGCACTCTGGGGACAGTGTTCTCATATTCCTTTTTAACTCTTGATGGCAGGAAGGGTGCCTGGAGCACTGGATTTGGTGTCTGAAGTTTTGAGCCTTCACCGGGCTCTGTCCCAGTGTCTAAATGGAAGGTGAAAAGCATCACTCTTTCCTATCTTCAAAGGTTTCTGTGATGATTAGCTGAAACTAGACACATGACACACCTCAGTGTTTCTCAGAGGGCTCCTCAAGCCACGGGTGGCAAGGCTGTCTGGGGCTTGCACACACAGACACTTATACCTCCTTGAATACATGCCTGATCTCAATCTCTGTAGAAGTGGCCCAGGCAAGTCTCCTGCACACATGGTGGGCAGAAAAATGGCCATCAGCAATGTCTCCTAAATTTGAGTACTGGGAACCTATGATTGTGCATCTTATATAAAAGAGGGGTTTGCAGTTGGAAGTAAGGTTGATAGCATTACAGGCACAGGTTTTTTTTTGTTTGTTTTTGTTTTTTGTTTTTCTCTCTGATGAGCAGATCAGGGGAAGGCATTTATTTTGGTGAAAAGCAGAAGGATTTGTTCAAGCCAGCTCCAAGGAGAGAAGGGGCCCATTTGCTCAAACTCACATGTTCCTGTGCACAGGGATGGGGAGCAGGGACATTTTTAGGGAGAAGCAGAGGGTCTCAGCACAGAGGCAGCACATAACTGTCCTCTCCCCGTCCTGTGCAGAGGAACTGGGTCAACCTCACCTTCTGGGCTGGTGCCTGCACCTGCTGTCACATCCTCTGCACTGGGACAGGATCAGAAGGAAAGGTGGAGAAACTGCTTCTCTGAAAGAAACTAACTTCTGAAGTTTCATTTTGCTTTGCTGGTTGCAATGGTGTGGGGAATCATGGATTATCTCAAGTGCACCAAATTTAATCACATGCACCTCTGAAAGCAGGTAAATGTTCCCAGTGGTGGCACATGGCAGAAGAGTCTGGGATGCCACACAAGAAGGATCTGAGCAGTCTTCCTTGGCCATCTCTGAGGATGCAGGTAGGAGTGCTGAAGCCTCTAGAAGCCCAGAGAGGGGCAGAGAGAGATGGTGCTTTCAGGCTCTTGTTGGGGAGGGCAACCCCTTCCTGGGTCCTTATCTGCTGAACAGCAAGACAGTAAATGTGTAGTCTTTAAGCTATTTCCAGTGTGATACAGTAGCAATAGGACACACATTCTACTCCCAGGAATACACTGTATTTTACTTAGATGTCATTTATTTTGATTGGCTTTATTTCCTAAGCCAGTTGTGTGTTCCAAGTGAAACTGAACAGAAAGTACAGAGTTTGCCCGGATGTTCTGCCCCCACCCCCAGTAGCATCCTCTCCTATGTGCAGGCATCATTGTCACACAGAGTCCAGTTGGCAGTGGTTTCACTCTGGGCATGCTGCATTTCATTCAGAAAAATGTATAGACCTGGAGAAAATCCTACTGGAGTTTGGAGTCAGGTTTTTTTCTAGGTGGACTGACACAAAGATTAGGCTGGGCACCCTGTGGATAGCTACATGTTGCTGAGGGACAGCCAGCTTCACCTGTCTTCTCCAGAGCAGGGGCAGCCTTTGTCCTGCTGACTTGGTGAGCATCACACCATCTGCCCCTTCTCCAGGCACCTGGTAGGTCCTGTGTGGCATGAGTTGGGTGACTTTGATTCATTTACTTGTTAGTTCACACATGAAATTCTTTTGCAGCACATCCTGTCAGCTGAACAGACTGGCTTTAGAGTGGGCTGGGTTGGGGTGTACAGGAATTGGTCCCAGATCCATTCAGGGGCCTATTTCAGGACCAGATACAGAAGCTATAGCAATGTATTGCACACAGATTGGAGCTGAGTAAGCGAATTTCTGTGAGGGAGTAGGCGTTGAGGACATGCACAACGGAGGGAATGAGTTCTCTGTCAAGCAGGTGTTTGCCAGGTGAAAGAGGCAGTCAGGAAGTGTGGGCCACAAGGGTGAAGGGGCAGCATTTGCTATGTCAGAGACTGGACCTGTTGTGTTGGTGTGCAGATGCCAAAACACACACTTGTACACTTTTGCAAATGTGTAGCTCATTACCCATAATGAAAACCTCAGGGGCCAGGGATTTAGCTCTGTGGTTCCACCACCTGCTTCACAAGCACAAGATCCTGGGTTCGATCCCTGGTTAAAAAAAAAAAAAAAAAAAAAAAAAAAACTCACTTTTA
>NW_022900928.1:82494379-82552871 GCF_012274545.1 Fukomys damarensis
AAAAAAAAAAAAAAAAAAAAAAAAAGTCAGATCTCACTTTTCCAGCTTGTTTTCAAGTGAGGGCTGTGGCTCATGATTCCCCAGCTATGGGGAAAGCCAGACAAGGGAGTTTGGGAGAAGGTTCTTGAACCTGAGATGGACAATGTGGCGAAGACAAGGCCCTCATCTTTGTTCCTGGACACAGTCAGTTCAACTCCCCAAGCTGGGAGTGGCTTCAGCAAACACCAAGGGAGGTGTCTGCAGTCCCGGAGCACCATGATATGGTGGGTCTCTCACATGCTAACTTTAGGCTTTTGCACATCTCACTCTCATTGGAATCTGAGATGCTGACTGTCTTTATGTCGGTATCTATGGGTTTTCTGTTGCTTTGCACAGCAGGAGGGAAGACAGGACAAGAGGAGAGGACAAGCTGGGGAGCAGTCTGTGCCATCCAGACACTGGCTGTCAGTAGGGGGTGTTTGGCTGAAGGTGTGTCAGGAGCTGGACATGCCCTTCATCTGAAGACTTCTTGACACCTCAGCTCCCACTGATGTGATAACATTTCTGAGAGCAGATTTCACTGACAGCCCCTGTGCCAGGTGTGGGAGTCAGAATAGGAGCTACTTTTCCTCAGCCCCTTGCCGAGATCCCCCTGTATGAGACCCCTGTGTACCAGCTCCTCCTGCCAAAAGCCAGCCTTTTCTGAAGGCTCGGGAGACATGAACTCATTGCTATCATCCACTTAAGAAATGGAGAAGAATTAATTACCTAATTGAGCAAGCAAACACGCACAGAAACATAAACACTCTTTAGAGAATTAGCTGCCCTTTATGCTTGTGTCCTTGGCTCCCTGAAATAATTAAGAATGGAAGCAAAAATGATTAGGGATCTGGTCTTCATGACTAATAATTAGAAATAGGGTTTTTGGGAATTCTGAAGACGGCCTGTAGAACCACCTTAAACCAGCTCACGGAGCAAAGGCAAATTAGGGTCAGTCTGTGAGTCCACCCATCCTTGCTCTCTGCTCTGTCCTGTTTACTGGGGCACAGTGACAGAGAGAGCCTGGTGACACCCTACAACTGAACGGGAGGAGGGCAGAGGATAAAGGCCCTTCATCAAGGGTGTCTGCAGCACCCACAGCACACAGTGGGACTCATGTAAGGCAAAATGTTGCTGGGCCTGGGATCCCTCCTTCATCACTTATCACTTGGTTTCTGAACAGGATCCCAAAGTGTTTTAGTTACTTTCTTGTCTCTGGACACAATATCCAACACACAACTCTAAGAGAGGAAAGGTTTATTTCGTTTCACAGTTTGTAGAGGTTTCAATCCATAGTTGGCTGGCTCCAAGGCAGGGTAGCCTGGTAGAGGAGGGTTATTCACACCACGGCAGGCAAGAAACAGAGCAAGGGGGGAAAAGGGAGATGGACCCTTCCAGGCTACATCCTCAGGGACCACCTCCTCCAACCAGGCTTCACTGCCAAGTAACATTTAGCTAGAAGCTCATCGGTGGACTAATCCACTTATGAGCATCACACACCCATGATGTAGGCACCTCCTCAAAGCCCCACCTATGAGAACATGAGGCTTTTGGGGATGTCTAGATATGAAACGTAACACAAGATAAATCAGGCAACTGGCAGTAGTCCATGAACAAGGGCTCTTTATATCTTGCTGAGTTCACCAATTAAATAAAGCATCTCTCAACCCAGGCTCTGTTGCCAGCAGGTGTTTGTTCTTTCATGGGTATTTTCCCTATCTTCATTCCTTGCTGGTGTGTACTTTTCTCTTTGTGGCCCCTGGCCCTTGCCTGGGGAGAGTGATTTCTGCTTGGCTGCTTCACAGTGGTTACCTTCCATGGACATGGCCTAGCCACCAGCTCTGCTACTGGCCAGGTGCTGGGATCTCACAGAATCATCCACCTCTTTGCCTTCCCGGGAGCCTTAACATTTGTCAGCTCTGCGACCTTGACAAAGTTAACTTTGTGCTGCTTAGTTCATTCTTTAATTTACACCTTTGTTCTCTCCTAAGGACAATCCTATGTCATGGGGCTTCATTCTCGATTGAGTAACGTTGTGTGCTCCAAGGCATGTTATGTGCAGAGCACAGGGAAAATATTTGGTGTCATTCCCATCACAGGAAAACAAGAAAGGAGATGCCCCGGCAATTTTGTAGATGATAAGAAGCCAAACTAACAGGCCAGGGATGATCCCCACTTTCCTCAGATGAGGAATGGCCACTCAGACTTGGTTATGTCAGACAGCCTTCCAGGAGTCAGTCTCTCCCATTCCCTCCTGGCATTCTGGCACACAAAGTAATGCCCCGTAGGTCCCAAGACACAGTAGAGACAGAGTAGGGGGTCTGAGAAACAAGACCTGAAGGAAGAGAGACAGTGATTACTCAGGGTCAGCTGCCCCATCCCTGGCATGGACACATCTCTCCCTTCTAGCAACCCTGTGGGTCACGCAGTGCCATCTCATTATCTCCATTCCACCAGACTCCATGGCAGGGAAGGCACACTTCTGGTCTCGGGCAGCACAGCCATCAACCAGGAGACCCAGGACATGAGGCCCAGCAGCCCAATTCCATAAAGCACCTGTGTGGATGCAGAATGGCCCCTTTTTGGGGCTGCACCACCTGAAATCTTCTGCTCTGGATCCTGTGCTCCAGGCCCACTAGACATCTGGTCCTGGATGATCCACTGGCATCTTTGATGCAGGGGTATAGAACTGTCATTGCTATTTCTGCCCAGTGAACAGAAAGAGAAATAAAGAGAACATGGCACACTAGGCTTCTGACTCCTAGCCTCTCCCAGAGCCTGCCTCAATTGCTTCATAGGCAGCCAATAGAATTTCTGTGGAGGCAAAGGGGGCAGAAGCCCAGGCCAGAGGCTCAGTATGGAGGAAGGAGAAGGCTGGTTGTTGTAGGAAAGGAATTGTATTAAAGTGAGGGTGAGGGGCTGGGTGCAAGGAGCAGGGGGTGCAGTGCAATGGGGGAGACTCTGGGAAGAAAGAACATACAGATACACAAAAAGGGCAGGACAAGGGGATTCCACGTGGACCACCAAGGACATGAGAGCCACGGGAACACCACCCACTCTAACTTCGGAGGAAGTACTCTGCCATTTTGGGACAATCGCTCTGCTCGACCGGCAGGTTGTTGAAGCTACATGTGGTTCAGAGTCAGAGAGCTGCATACCGTGGCTGAGTGGGGTGAATTATCCCCAGAAGCAGGTGTCTGAGTGCAGAGATTGGCCTTGCCCAAACTGTAGCTCAGAGTTCTAATGTATCAAGTGGAAGACTTGGGAGAGTGTGGTAGCTAGACTTATGATGGGTTGACTTGTTGGGGCCATGGCACCCAGATATTTGCGTGTGTCTTTGAGGGTATTTCTGGGTAAGACAACCTTTGACTCTGTAGACTGAGGAGCGCAGACTGCCCTGACCAGTGTGGGTGGCCCCCTCTTATCTGTTACAGGTCAGCACAGAATAGCAGATGGACCTTTCCCAGAAGGAGTGCTGTCCACAGGTGACCTGCTGCTGCTGGGTTGTGGACCCACCCTCCTTACACATATAGGATCTGGCTTCTTTTCCCTTATGATAAATCTCCCCACACAGATGCTCTTGGTTCCATTTCTCTGGAGATCCCTTGAGTGATACAGCTGGCCGACCTCCCTTCTCCCAGAGTCTGTTTCTTTCCTGAGGTGGGGATGGGAGTCTCAGGCTTCTCAGAGCAACCTTCTGTGACTCAGGGGACCCTGGCTCAGCAGGCAAGGGAGCCCTCTGTGGAGCTACTGTGGTCAGTACAGAGGATGATGCTCTGGGTGCTCTGGCTCACTTTCCCCACAGGACTGCTCCTCCAGGACCTTCTGGCTCCTGGCCTCCAGCCAGCAACCCTGCCCAGGCTGCTTGGACTCAGCAGACTGGTTTCAGGTTCATTTCCCCTCTGGACTGTGGACTCTTCCTCCTGGGCAGGTCTGTCAGGACCAAGAGGGCACACACCTCAGAGGGCTTGCTGCATGCTCTTCTTCACACTCAGCTCTCAGGGCCACAGCAATTCCACATGTCCAGAGGTGTTTGTAGGGATGTGTACACTGTGTACCATCTGTGTGTCCAGGTGTGTGTATGTGTAGGTGTACAAGTGTGTCTGAGAGAGTTCATGTACATGTGTGTGAATGCGTGCACATGAGCATGAGCCCATGTGTTCTTGTAAATGTGCACACACCCTCCGTGCCTCCTTTCTTTAAACACAGTGGATTTATTTTTATTGTCTTATGTCTGGGGCCAGAGGTTCACCTTCTACAAAGATAATATCCAGGAGTCATATTGCCTCAGATAGTCAAAAGGAAGTTGTGAGTGAATCTCCATTATAGAAGCCTTCCTACAGGTGGAGCATCTGAACTAATATGTGAAGGATGAGAGAAAGGCAGTCATCACATGAGTGAGGAGTGGGAATGCAGAGGGAGGAGCTGGTGCAAAGGCCCTGAGGCAGGAAAGGTTCCTCACATGGAGCCCAGCATGGAGGCTGATATGAGCAGACAGGAGAAGGGTGGAAAGTGAGAGCAGAGTCTGCAGGGCCAGCTGGTTTAGGATGGAGCAGGCTGTGGGTCTCATCCCAGTGAGTCTCCTCAACACAGTATAAGCAGAGGATAACAGAGGACCGGGGAGGAGCATACAATGTAGGGAGCCATGTTCAGCTGGTCTGCTTCCAAAATCATTGAGATCTGAGCTGGATTCTGCAGATTGAGGAGGAGAATAGAGTGCACAGGGCCATGAGGCTATGAGAGCACCATTCTGGGCTCTCACTGTTCTGAGCTCACTGAGCCACCAGCACGGGGAAAGCTGCCTGGCCCTGCAGTGCTGAGGACTTGGAAACTGCTTGGAAAGGAGTAGAAGCAGCTGACAGAAGTGGCCAGAGCCTAGCCAGGCCCTTTTCAGAAGGAGGCTGGGAGGGGTATGGCCGTGACGGGGCAGGGCAGCCAAGGGTGGTACTGTGCAGTCTCCCTGTGAAGCAGCACACTTCTCAGAAAGGAAGGCAGTCAGGAGCAGAGACACAGGGCCTGGAAGGCTGGGGTTCAGCCACTCGTGCTCCTGTCTCCCAGAGAGTAACCAGACAGGAACAGGCCCCACACAAAGACATGGGTGCCCTAGAAAGTGACACGATGGTGCTGGCCCTGGTCAGAAACACTGTGGGTGCCCTGCTGGGGTCCCTGTGCGTCTGACACATGCCGGATGCTGCGTAATGCATCAACAGAGCTGGCGAAATTCATGTCATGCACACACAGAGCAGACCGGCATCCTTGCACACGCAGAAACCAGGGGACAGCGAGGTGGTGTGAGCTGCCTGGTGTGTGCTTCAGAGCAGCCAGCTCCGGGATCCACGCTCCTGATGGCCGCGCTTGCTCTACATGGACTCGGCCATCTGTGTGTGCTTGTTCACATCACAGGAGAAATAACAAAGAGTGGGAGCTGTATTTAATTTTTAAAAGCTTTCCCCGAAGTGTGGAGATTTGTGGCCACCTAGATAGAGCCTGCACCCAGAGCACACTGGCTGTGATGGTCATCTCACTTCCTCCACAGAGGGGCCTCACTAAATAAACCTGTCCAGTGGCTCCAGTCCAACCATGAGCCCCTGTGGGAAGTGGCGTGCTGTCTGCCAACTTCAGACCTGCTGGACTAGCTGCTTCCTCAGGAGTGATGCCCTGTCTTCAAACGCCGCAGAGCAACTGATCCTCACACATCTAATAATCCTGCTTGACCTGACGGGGAGCAAAATGTGGTTTGGGAATTGAATTGTGGATCTGTTAATTGAGAGCTAGAAGCCGGAGCTTTACAGTGTGTCCCTGAGGTGAGCTCTCTTCACACCTTTAGATGGTCCTCTTGTCTTCATTTCGTGTTTCTTTCAGCTGCTAGAAGGACCTCTTATTACCCAGCCACTGCGGAGAGTGGGAACGGTCTCCGCATGTTAGGAGTCTGTCACCACCGAAGCAGGCCAGAAAGTGGTATTTATGTGAAAGATAAAACACATTTCACAGAAGAAGGGGAGATAGATCAGTTCTTTCATTTTTTTCTGTAAAAAATAATAGAGCTGATGTAACAGGCTCTATTTCTCTTTTTACTCTAGGGGTTGGATGCTCCCAGGATAGCTTTAGCAACTGTTATTCTAGGAAGGAAGAGTTGAAAACGAAAGCCAGGGGTTTGAAGCCAGGGTGGGAGTCAACACTTTTGGATTGCACATCGTTTTTTTTGTTGTTGTTTGTTTGTTTGCTTTAAGATGGCTTAAAATATTTTTTAAAACCTTGCTGGGCATGGTGGTGCTTGCCTGTAATTCCAGCTTCTCATGAGGCTGAGGCAGAAGGATCAAAGTTCAAGGCCAGCCTGAGTAAGTTAGTGAGACCCTGCCTCAAATTTAAGAAGACCTGAGAATGTAGCTCAGTGTTGGAGTGCTTGCTTAGCAGGTATGAGGCTCTGGGTTCAATCCCCCGTATCAGACAGACACTCAAAAAAGAAAAACTCATTATCTCTCAAGTCCGTATTGTTTCCACCTTGAATTACCTCAGGCTTAGAAATAGAAGGAAGATTTAAAGTAAAGGAGACTGAATGCAGTGTCTAAAGCTGGCGGTCAAGTTCAGCCAGACCACCAGCCTTACACCTGCACCCAGGGTCACATCCATGTCTCCTTTGGCTCAGATTGGTGTTCTAAGTTCCACAGCATTGTGCTGGCAGGGCCCGGTGCTGCCCATCTGCAATCTGAGCGTTCGGAGAGATTGAGTCAGGAGGCGTTCGAGCCCGAGGCCAAGCTGGGCAAATTGCTGATGTAGCTGGAACCTGTCTCAAAAAAATAAAAATAAATAAAAATAAGCAGGGCATGTCGCTCTGTGCCAAGGCCCTAGGTTCAGTCCTCAGCACACACAGAGACATTACACCAGTTCTGCCTTGATTCCCCCAGGTGGAGGGAAGTCCGTTACCCTGAGCTAGAATGCTTATACTCCATTTCCAATGTCAGTGTCAGAAAGGGCTGGGTGTGTGCATTCTTAAATCCAGCTGCAATTATGCCCACGGCTACTGACACCCATTCTCTCAGTCCATGGGAGTACGGGCTGCAGTGTCTTGGTCTGTCTCAGCGTATGGTCAAACTCCCCACCCAAAGGTCTCCTTTCCGTGATCTTGACAGCTTAGATGTCACTATTGTTGATCAGCCTTATGGAGGTTCAATTTGCATTCAAAGTGAGTTATTAATTTGATAAAGTCTAACAAACATGTACGGTAGCATACTTTCCACCACAATCAAACAGGAGATTTCCCTGATGCCTTATTTACAGCAGTCTTCTCTCTTTCCTGTAGGCCTTGGAAAACGTAGATCCATTTCTGTCAGTAAATTCTTTTTTTTTTCCTAGAGTCTATGTAAATGGGTAATAGAATATGCAATAAAGTCCTTTGTATATTTTTCTAACTTAGCACAGTGCTTTGGGGACTCATTCATGTTGTATGTATCAGTCACTCACTCCTCTTCATTGCTGAGAAGTATTTCATTACAGTGACTCCTCAGTTGTTCAGTGCAATTCCTCTCAAATTTGTATTCAAACCTTGAAAGATTCAAAAACTGAATGGATTTTTCCCATAAAAATAATGGAAAAGCAGATACTTGGTTTTGAGGCCCCCAAATCGCACTTACAAATTCACTTTTCTAGGAATCTAACATAAAGTTAACAGCCCTAGGTTGTGCACATACCCCCCCAAAACATCTAAACACAATAAACACAATGCATTAAATATCAAAGTGCAATACAGTAAGTAAACTTTTCCAAAAAATTTGAACAGGTAATTTACCTTGTCTTGGAGGCTTCATGGCATTACTGGAAGCTGGAGAGAAATTGAAGGAGGGGAGAAATATTATTTTTTTGGAAGAGTCTCCTTCCATAGTGACTTCTGGCAGGACACTGTCTGGGGTCTTTTCTCTCGGTCTTTCTTCATTAAAATTTTGTCTGGATGAGACAGTTCTCAGACCGAACCCTCTGGGTCCACGGCAATAGCAGCACATGACTCACTTTCTGCCCTACAGGATTTTTCCAAGTCAAAATTTTGGTTTTACTCTGAAGCAGAGTTAGAACACTGAGCAGATTTTTTTTTTTCAAACTTTGCTGTTCAAGTAGTGCGAAGTTTGAGCTTGGAGCCGTTTGTGCTATCACTGTATGTGAATGGAACAGCATGCTGTCACTCCAGTGTTCTGGCAATGTTGGGCTACTTCTCTTTGCACTGGAGCAGTGGTATCGGTGTGGTTATAGACTTATTTCTCGGGTGAATACATGAGGATGGTCTTGCTGGATATTTCTGCACATTTATATTTAACCCTGTAGACAATTGCCAGAGAGTTTTCCAAGTGCCTGCGTCATTCCTCACCCGCCGGTAATGTGTACGGTTCCAAATCTCCACATTGTCTTCTAACCTGGCATTGTGAGTCTTAAATCCTGGCCTCCCTCAATATGCTTTCAATTTACACTTTCTTAAGAGTAATGACGCTGGGCACCTTTGTCATTTGTGTATCTTCATTAATAAATGTCAAATATGTTGCCTAATTTGTCATGCTCCTGTATTTCTGTTATTGGGTTGTAAGAATATCCTAGATATTTGCAATCAAGTGTATTTTTTGCAGACATTTCTCCAGTCTTGCTGCTTCTTATCTTCATATCTTCTTTTTCATCCTTAGTTAAGTTTAACATTACAGCTTAGATTATATAATGATTACATTCATCATAGGGAATTTGTACCTCTACGATATATCTTGACTCTTATTTTTTCCCATTCCCCTCCCCTCCTTTTTATCCCACTTCCCCTTCTTATTTATAAGAGCTTTGTTTTCATTTTCTCTTTTTTCTTTTCCCTTCCTTCCTTTCCTCCGCCTTCCTTCTTTGTGCCCCTTCCCATTTGAATGTTTTCTATTTCACAATATCTATTATACATTTTGGTTCTTGTTTATGCTTTAAGTTTCTCATGCCACAAAAATAATGTTGTATTTATACACATGTGTCCAATTTATTTCACTTAGGAGTATGACCTTTAGGTGCAGTCATTTAGCTGTAAATGTCTCCAGTTTATCCTTCTTTATGGCTGAGTAGTACTCCATTGTAAAGAAAAAGCACACCTTCTTTATCCATTCATCAGTTGATATGAATTTGGGTTGTTTCCAAGATTTAGCTATTAGAAACTGTGCTGCTATGAACATGGATGTACATGTATCACTGTAGTATGATATTTCTATTCTTCAGTAAGATACTGTGAAGAGGCATAGCAGGATCAAATAGAACCTCTAGTCCTCATTTTTTGTGGAATATCCAAACAGATTCTACAGTGGTTGTACCAGTCTACACTCCACTATAGTGGAGAAGGGTTCCTTTTTTCCCCCACAGCACTGTCATCATTTGTTATTGGTCAATTTTTTTGATAATAGCTATTGTTTCAGTAGTGAGATGGTATCTCAGTGTTATTTTAATTTGCATCTGTCAAATAACCAATAACGTTGAACATTTTTTAGATATTTGTTACCATTAGTACTTCTTATCTGAGTAGTGTGCATTCATCCCATATGCCCATTTGGGGACTCGGTCTTTACATTTGGGAGTTTGATATTTTAAATTCTTTATGTATTTTAGAAATCAGTCTTTTGTCTGAGGAATGGCTGGCAAAATTTTTTTCCCAACTTTGTCGGTAGTTTATTCTGTTGGAGACTTCTTTAGTTGTGCAGAAGCTTTTTAGTGAGATCTCAGTTGTTGATACTTTATAATATTTTCTGTGTGATCTAGGTTTTGTTCATAAAGTCTTTGCCTATATCTATGCCTTCAAGAGTTCCACCTACTTTATCTTCTAGCATATTTAGTATTTCTATTTTAATATTTAAATATTTTATCTATTTTGATTTTAGTTTAGTGCAGGGTGAGAGATGCAGGTCTAGCCTTCAGCTAGTCAGTGGAAAGCTAGTTTTTCTAGCAGCATTTATTAAAATGGCTATCTTTCTTCCGGTGAAGGTAATTGGCCCCTTTGCTAATGATAAGATGGCTGAGTATGTTTGGAATTGTTTTTTAATCTTATAGTTTGTTCAATTGATCCCTGCTTCTGTTATTTTTTTTTTTCCAGTACCATTCTGTTTTTAATCATAGTAGCTCTGCAGTATAATTTCAAGTCAGGGATTTTGATGTCCTTACTTTTGTTTCTCAGAATTGTTTTTGTTGTTCTAGGTCTTTTCTGGTTCCAAATGAACTTGAAGATAGCTTTCTCTACTTATAGGAGGTATGCTATTGGTATTTTGATTGGGATTTCATTCAATCTGCGCAAAAATTTTGGAAGTATGGCCATTTTACATGTTGGTTCTTTCTGCCAAGTAAGTAAGGGATATCTCTCCATTTTCTGATATCCTCTTCAATCTTTCTCAGAGAATTGCAGAATTTCAATGCAGAAAACTTTTACTTTCTTTGTTAGATTGATTCCTAGGTATTTCTTCTTTTTATGCTATTTTAAAGGGTGTCGGTTACTTAATTTCTCTTTCAGTAAGTTTGTTATTTGTGTACAGGAATGCTTTTTGAGTATTGACTTTGTATCTAGCTATATCACAGAATTTGGTTATTAGATCCAGAAGTCATTTGGTGGAGTTTTTAGGATCCTCTATTTAGAGCATCATGTCATCTGCAAATAATGATAATTTAACTTCTTCCTTTCCTAACTTCATTCCTTTTATTTCTTTCTCTTATTTAATTGCTCTAGCTAATATTTCCAGAACTATGTTCAAACAGAGTAGTGATAGTGGACATCCTTGTCTTGTTTCTGATTTTGGAGTTGTTGACCATTTAGGCTGCTCACTTATCATAGATGGCTTTTATCAGATTGTGATTAAGACTATGTATTCCAATTTTCTGTGTTGTTTTTAGTGTATTGGACTTTGTCAAATGCTTTTCTGCATTTATTGAGATGATCATGTGATTTTTTTGATGATTTGCTGTATTCTGTTTGCCAGTATCTTATTGTTGACTTTTGTATCTATATTCAATAGAGAGATTGGCCTGTAGTTCTGTTTTGGTTGGATCCTTCTCTGGTTTAGGCATCAAGGTAATAATTACTTCTAAGAATGAGTTTGGAGGTATTGCTTGCCTTTCAATTTCATTAAAGAGTTTGAGGAGAAGTGGCAGTCAATTTTCTCTGAATTTCTCATAGAATTCAGCGGTGTAGAATAAGGACCTGGGCTTTTAGTTGTTGGTAGGTTTTTATAACCTCTTCAATTTCATACACTATTATTAGATTATTTAGAAATTTTTAGATCTGCTTAATTCAGCTTTGTATTTCATATATTTCTAAGAATCTCGCCATCTCTTCTGTGTTTTATAACTTACTAGAATTGAAATTGGTGTTGATGATCTTCTGAATTTCTGCAGGATCCCTTGTGATTTTGCTCTTTTCATTCCTAATTGTATGGATTGGAGTCTTTTCTTTCCTTCTTTTCATGAGGTTGAAATGGGTTTAATAATTTTAATTAATCTTTCCAAGAATAAAGTCTGATTCATTCTCTTTTTTGATCAATCTTGGTTGAAGTTCACTTTGTCTGCAAATTGTGTAGGCACCCCTGATTTTTTTCTGACTTTCTGTCATGTGGAGTATTGTTTTCTGTTCTTTAACTTTCAGTCTATAAATTTCTTTTTTAGTTAAACATGTTTTCTGTATGCAGCAAATTGTTGGAAGTTGTTTCTTGATCCATTCTGCCAGATTTTTTCTTTTAATTGGTGAATGGAGACCTTTTACACTGATGGTTATTACTGACATATATTGGCTAATCCTTATCATATTATTTTCCTATTGTTGGTTTTCTGTCTTTCCCCTGTGTTTAACTGCTTGCCTTGCCTGATGGCTTCTTTCTGTTGGTGTTCATGGAATGGTGGTCTTCATTATCTCTTTCTGAAATATTTTTCACAACATTTTGTAGAGCTGTTTTGGTGGTCATGAATTTATTTAATTGTTTTTAGTCATGGAAGTGTCTTATTCCTCCAATGATTCAGAAAAATTGTTTTGCAGGGTACATCAATCAGGTTTGAAAGTTGTTTTCTTTCAGGACTTGAAATACTTTGCTCCCAGCTTTCCTTGAGGGTCTGTGTTGAGAAGTCTGCTATGATTCTGAGGGGCTTTCCTTTAGTGGTGATTTGTTTCTTTTCTCCAACAGCTTTCAATATTCTGTTCTTGTGCTGAACTTCTGGAATCTTGATTATTATGTGCCTTGGTGTAGATCTATTTTGGTTATGGCTGTTTGATTGATCTCGTACCTATATGTAAAATTCTTTTGTTATGCTTGGGAAATTTTCTACTATTACTTCTGTGAACGGGTTTTTATATGTCTTTTTTTTTTTTTAACCAACTCTTGCATTTTTCATTGACTCCTGTCTTGTTCTTCTTTGCATCATCTCACAGATGTTGGGTTGTTTTCCCAATGTCTCCTTGCCATTTTCAAGAGGTCTTTTTGTGATTGTTATCCACATTGCTGTCTTGTAGATATGATATTCTGTCTTCGTTTTCATTTATTTGGCTTTGCAAACTTTCAGTGGCGATTTGAATTTCCTGGCTATCTGTTTGAATCTGTTTCATTTATTCCGTTTCTTTCCTATTTTGGGCATTCATGGTTTCCATCATTTTCCTAAGCTCCTCTATTTTTTAAATCTTATGCCTATGCTAGATTTGCTAAATAGGTCTTTCATTATGATCAACATCTCTTTTTTACCTGAGAGATTATGTCTTCTCTGATATTCTCTATAGCCTCATTCATCTCTTTATTTACTTCGGTTGCTATCATGTCAGAAAATTCCAGTGGGTGGCTTCTGATTTCCTCAATCTCCTTGTCTCCTGGATTGGGGTGGGCTGGAGATCTGGGGTTGCATTTTGCTTCTGGGTCTTTCTTGTCATTTTCTATTTTAAAATTTAGTTTGTTTTCTGTGTTGATGTTTGTAAATTTCTTATGTGAAGTAGCTTTATCACTGGTATCACCTGGAAATGTTTATTCCTCAGAGATGTCTTCTAAGTGTAGCTGGCTCTTGGTCTTTGTGTCTTTTCCAAGGTCCTACCTTCCTAGTTTATCAGAGATGAGAATTTATTATCTATTTGGCTGATCTCCCAGTCCTTTGGTACTGGATTATGGTGATTATTATGACCCAGACAATCATAGTGCTGTCATACAAGGGAGAACAACCGATTACAAGAGGTATGGCATCTTAGCTAAAGTAGTACAGTTAGCAATAACAGCATCATCAAGCAGAGCCTACAAAATGACAAACTGATAACTGCTAATTTGGTAACTTTAACCATAGGAGCAAGATCTTTAGTTATATAACAACATCCAACATAAACTAGGAAGTTGTATGCAGTGAGAATCCCCTGGAAGAATGATTTCACCTTATCAGGGTGAAATTTAAGGACAGGGGACAAAACAGAGCACTAACTGAAGAGAAGTATAGTAGAAGTAAGGTTGAAGTACAGAGAATGATCCTTCAAACTCTGAAAAGTGGAGAAGAGGAGAGGAGAGAAAGAATGAAGGAGAAAGCAAAATAATATCAAAGTGAACCAGAAAGACTCAAGACAATGTTCATTCATAAGAAAATATCAAAAAATCAAGAAAGGCAGTTAAGAAATGAGAGAAATAGGACAATGAAACAAAACAAACAATAAAAGTCAAAACCTAACCCCCAAAAACATAACATAAAAAGAAAGATGATACAGACTAATAAATAAAAAGAAAAAGAAGAAAAAAAAGATGCCTCTGGCACCCGCAGTTCTGTGGTAGTGTTTGGGTCAGAGCTCATATTTGTGCTGGGCAATTATGTAGGAGTTGTGCTGGGCACAGGTTGATCTTGGCCCCTGGATGTGGGAGCTGGCCTGTCTTTAGCTAGCGGCTTTCTGGATGGCCCACCTATGTCTCCTTCCCCAGTTAGTCTCTGTGTTGGCTCCTCCAATAGCTGTGGCACCCTCAGTCAGAAGCAGCTTGAGTCCACTCCCAGTCCCAAGTACAGTTGGCCCCTCCCAGACTTTGGAAAGTCTCCTCTACCCCATACCACTGTCTCCTCTCTAGTGCTGCCCTCCTTGTCCCACTGCAATGGCTCAAGCCTACTTTCACTGCTGGTTGCAGCCTTGCCTGCAGTCTGAGTCTCTTTCTTTTTCTGGTTGTAGGGCAGGAGAGGACATGCTATTCCACCCATAATCCTCCGTGTCACTGCCAGTCCCTAACCTTGGTGTCTTTGGAGCTTCCAAGTCTCAGTCTCTCCTGCCTCTCCCTTTCCAAGGAATATAAATTTTAATTTTGATGAAGCCTACTTATAAAAAATTATAGTTCAGGTTTTAATGTCATTTTTGAGAAATAGTTGCCAAGCAGACATTAACAACTATTTTCTGTTTCTTACCAGCCAGAATGTCTATGACCCTTCTTTAGCTTTTTTTTTTTGGTACCAGGGATTGAACTAGGGTTGTTGCACTTGCAAGGCAGGTGCCGGAACCACCGAACTAAATCCCCGGCCCTCTTTAGCTTATTTTTATACACAATGTGAGATAAAGGTGAACTTTGTGTTTGCATACAGATATCTAATTTTGTAAAACCTTTTTCAAAAGTACCTGTGCTCACTACTAAGTCACTTTATCAGCATTGTGAAAATCAACTGATCCTAGCAGTTCTGTTTCATTGATCAAAACCATGCTGTCTTGAAACTGTAACTTCATTATGTGACTAGAAATAAGGCACTAAAAGGTCTTTATCTTTGTTCTCATTTGCAAGATTGCTTTGGCTACACTAGATCCCTGCATTTCCCTATAAAAATTTTAACAACTCTGTGGAGATGTAATTCACTATCATGAAATTCATACTTTTTTGTTATTATTGTGCTAGAGATTGAACCTAGGGTTTTATGTCTGCTAAGCACACATTCCTCCACTGAGTTACATCTCCAAACCCAAATTCACTTTTAAATTGTGCATTTCAGTGTCTTTTAGCATTTTCACCATTATGAAACTATCCACAATGAATTCCAGAATATTTTCTTCTCCCCTAAAAGAAACTCCTGCCTACTAGCATTCAACTTCTCCCCACCTCTCCCTGTGCCAGCAGTCTTTAATCTATTTCCTACGCTTACAGATTACTGTGAAAATCTTATATATGTAGAAACACATGATATGGATACTTTTGTGACTGATTTCTTTCACTTTGCACATTTTCAAGGTTCATCTACTTTGTGGTATTGTGCCAGCACTTCACTGATTTGTGTTGTGTAATAATATTTCCATGTATGAATAAACTACATTTTGTTCTTCCATTCATCAGTTGATGAGCATTTGCTTTATTTCAATTTCTTGGCTGCTGTGACGAATGTTTCCATAAACATTTGAAGGAGAGGAGTGGGAAAATATTTTAATTTACCCTAAATATATTTATAAGTACCTAACCATGAAATTGCTGGGTCACACAGTAAATATGTTTAACATTTGAAGAACCGCCAAATAATTTTCGGTAGCATTCCATCATTCCCCATTTCCACCAGAAGGCTATGGGGCAGTCAGAGTTTTCAATTTCTCCTTTTCACACTGAAATTGTGTCTTTTGGACTATACCTAAATGGTTTGAAGCGAGATCTTACTGTGGTTTTGATCTGCATTTCTTTATGAAATGATAATGTCAAGAATCTATTCAGTGCTTATTGGCTATTTGTTTATTTTCCTGGAGTAGCACCTTTTCAAATCACTTAAAATTTTTTTTGTCCTTTTATTATTGAGTACAAGTGATTTACGAATATTTTTCCCACTCTATGAGTACAGGTTGAGCTTTTGCTTTCTTATTAGCATCCCTTGCAGCACAAAAAGTTTTAATTTTGATGCCTTTGGTTGCCTGTGCTTTAGGAGACATATCTAAAATCCTCTAACAGACCCAAGATCATGAAGATTAACATCAATGTTTTTCCTAAGAATTTTATTACTCTAACTCTTATGTTCAATTTTTTTCATTCATGACAAGTTAATTTTAGTACTCATTTGACATAAGGATCCAACATCATTCCTTTGCACCATTTGAACTGTGATAGCAACATTGTTGAAAATCAACTAACAATAAATGTGATGATATCTGTTTAGAATCTATACATATCTCCATTGTGTTTCCTTATATTGGTACCTTCTATTTGCTATGTTGGTAGAGGGAGGAACGCCATTCTAAAGTAGGATATTCTTGAATGTAGAACACTCAATGTCATACAGGTGAGGTAGCAAAGGTTTCTTAGCCATATCTGTGCACAACCCGGGGGAGAAGGGCCTAGATTCCACGCAGGGCCATCCAGAGACTGCATCAAGAGGGATCAAGAACCATCAGTGGAGGCTGTGGGAGGCAGGGTGTGCAGTAGTCAGAGGGCCAGTGCTGACTCCCATGGGAGAATGTTCCTGGCTGGTTGAACTGATTTCCTAGGCTAGCAGGGAACATGGTTCTGTGAAATTAAGAGTGGGCAGTGCAGCTGGTCCCACAGAGATGGAACTGCATGGGCAAAAGCCTTTCAATTTATGCAGTGAGAAGAGACCTGTGACAGTATGGGTACTTATGGTTTGTGTGAGGTGCAGATGTCAAGACAACACTTGAATTTTAAGTCTGGTGATTGGCAGAGAAACTGTGATTCTTCTAATTTTGTTCTTTTTTCCATATTGCTATTAGTTATTCTGTATTCACTGCATTTCTATGTAAATTTTAGAATCAGTTTCTCAAATTCTGCAAAGACTTTGATAAGAATTTCATCAAATTTATTGATCAGTTGGGGAGTTATTGACATCAATATATTAAATTATTAGATCTTCAGATACTTTTCCACCTATGCAGGACTTTTAATAATGGAGGTTGGAAATGGGAAGAAAGTATTCAAATAGGAAGGGGAGCAAGAGAGTAGGGAGGGAGAATGGAAGGAAGGAACAAACGAGAAAAAAGTGAAAATCAAAGGGAAAAATAGAAGCAAAGCTTCTGTACATAGGGGGAAAGGAGGCTTGAAGGGGGGAATGGGATAAAATAAAACTTGTTATTGAGATAGTCATGAAAAAATGTCTTCCAACAATTTTCAGAAAGCAAATCTTTCGTTTATTTTGTCAAATATTTTCCTAAATGCTTCACTGTTTTGATGCTATTGCAACTGAAATAATGACAGAATATAGAAGTATAACTCATGTTTGTGTATTGATTTTTTTTCCTGCAGTTTTGATAGATTAGCTAAAATCCCACATCTCTTCTCATATCACCATTATAACTTATTAGTTATAAATTTAAGTGGATTTCTTAGGATTTTCTAAGTTCTTGCCCTCTGCAAATAGAGACAGTTTGACTTCTTTATTCCCAAACTCGATGCCTTTCCTTCTTCTCTACTTCTTCAAGTCACTGTGTATGAGTTTCCAGAAGAACACTGAATAGGGCTGCAGAGAACAGAATCTCTGCAAAAGTCATCTGAAGAGCAGAGCATTTGACTCTTCTCATTTACTATGACATTGGTTGTGGTACTCTGTAGATGGTCTATTAGGGTAGGGGAGTTCCATTCTGTTTCTAATTTGTTGATTTTTTTTTAATCATGCAAAGATGTTGAATTTCGTGCATGATAGTTTTTCTGCAGCTACTGAAATAACAATGTGGGTTTAAACCTTTGTTTTAGTCATACGTGTGTTATATTGGTTAACTTTCAAATGCTAAACCAACCTTACATAACTGGGATAAATGTCACTTTATCATGGTGAATAATCTTTTTTATATGTTGCTGAATTCAGTTTGCAGTTATTTTGAGGGAAATGTTTGCTTCTCTGTAAGAAATACAGAGCATTCTGGAGCATTATTTTTCTCTTCTTCATGGATAGCATGCACTTGCTTCTTTTCCTGTTCTTCTATGTTTTTATTTTGCTTTCTTTTAAAAATAGGGTCTCACTATGTAGACCAGGCTGACCTTGAACTCATTGAATAGCTCAGGCTGGCCTTGGGCTGACAGCAATCCTCCAGCCTCAGCCTCCCAAATTCTGAAGTTATTAGGCATGTGCCGCCATGTCTGGCTCCCTGTATACTACTTTTTGATTGTATGATGATTAGGTTAATTGTAAGTTGTTGAAGGGTTATCAGTATGGTGATAGGATATGAAGTGTGGGATCTTCAGAAGTCAAGGCCTAGTGGAAAGTCCTTAGGTTACTGGAGCCCCACCCTTGGATCATGTTAAGGTAGTTCTTGTGGGTCTCTGGGTCAGTTCCAAGGTGAGTAAAGTGCCTGACCCCCATATTACACTCTGCCTTCCTGTCTGGCCATGTGATCTCTTTTGCACATGCATTCACACCATTGTGATACCGACCACCTTCAGGTCCTCCCCAGAGCAGAATCTATGCTGGTATCTAACTGAGCCTCAAGAACTGTAAGCCAAATAAACCTATTTTCTTTAAAATGCTACTCAGCTTCAGGTATTCTGTCGTAGCAATGGAAATTGATGATATATACTGGATCTTATTGTTTTCATTTAAAGAGTGGTAGACTTTTGTTTGGCACTAAACTGAATTGTGGGTCATTTTGATGTGCCTTCTGTCATCAGGCTTCCTGAGGCTGAGTTTCCAATACATGCATGCTAGGAAAGTTCAGCCTTATACCAAAGCATTTGTCCTCTGGCATCATCATGAATTATTTTGGGTGTTTACTTATTACTCTTCACTGTGGCTGGTTGAAATTTGTTGGGGAATTTATATCCCTCTAAAAGTGATATGATGAAATCCTAATTCCATATGGGATGGTTTAGAAGGTGAGGCTTCGAAGGTAATTAGGATTAGTGCTCTTATAAGAAGAGACATAGAGTGCTTTCTTTCTTTTTCTCCTCTCCACCATGCAAGGGTGCAACAAGCATCTAGGATATGTAAACCAGGAAGCAGGCTCTCACCAAGTGTCCAATCTACCACACCACATATAGCTCTCAGCTTCTGGGATGCTGAGAAGTGGATGTTTGCTGCTTAAGCCACTCAGACATGGTGATTTGTTAGAGTAGCCTGAGCTGACTGAGACAGAATTAAACACATTTGTGATGCTAGAAGAGCCCTCTTCCCTCCCTCTCTCTCTCTCTCTCTCTCTCTCTTCCTTTTTTTCTTTCTTTGTTGGAAATAGAACAGAGTTTTGTGAGTGCCAGGCAAGTGCTCCAACACTGAGCTACACCCTCAATTTCTACACTTCTTAGGCAGAGAAAGATTATCATAGCGTCTACAGACATTGGGTAGTCAATCCCCAAAAGCATCTCAGAATTTAGAAAGAAAGGAATTTTCAAGTAATTGTATTTCATGTATTTTCAACAAACCAGGATGGAGAATACAATTCTATTTTAGGCTTATTCACAATCTATACACTCTAACTAGGGATGGGGATAGAGTGCTCACCCAGCACACACAAGGCCTTAGGTTTGATACCCAGCACTAAAAGAAAGATTAATAAATTAATAAGTCTTTATGATGATTCAACTGCTATTTTTCTCATTTCATTCTCTGACTTCCAAAGCCTCCCATCTAGGTGTTCTCATCTAGTTCTTGTGGGCTGAATTAATACTGGGCGTTTCCATATCTCAAGCTGAATCCCAAGTAGCCAAAGGGAAACATAGACCAGTCTGAGCAAGCATCTGAAACTGCATGATGAGCCCCAGTCCCTAAAGGAATGCAAGGGCTCTACACTGCCCCAAGGGCTAAGTGGTGAGGACCTCCTGAACTTTGAAACCAAGTAGCTGGAGACCCTTCCAAGAAGAAGCATCATGCTGTGGCCTGAACCTGCTAGGAAGAGGCCAAACCCAGGAGGGCAGGCAGGGAATGGGTAAAAGAAGGGCTGGATGTGAGAGGGGACAGAGCCCAGTGATCCCAGAAATGCTGAGCCATCTGTCTGTCACATTACCAAAGTAATAGGAGAGGGAGATTAACTGTGAACCTAGAAAACTTCTTCTGATTTCACTTTCTTCTCAACATCTGAGAAAAGTAAATTTATATAAAAACGAGCAACACAAAAGGATAATGAATGAATCCCATGTAATGTGGAGATTTTAATTTAAAATTCATTTTTCATATAAATAAGATGTATAAGATGCTTTGATATGCATATATGTAGTGAAATTGAAATGATTGCTAAGGTCAAATTAACATCCATCATTTTCCACATTTTTTAAATGTAAGAGCACTTAAATTTATTCTTTGTAAGTTTTTAAGATCTGATACTGTGGACTATCTCCTTCTTGCTGTGCCTTACATCTCTAGGGGTACAAAGTTGGACCCTGTGACCTATTTTTCCCTTTTACCCCACCGCACCCCAGTAACCACTGTTCTAGTCCTATTTATTGAACTTTTTTCCCACAGAACTATCTAAGCTCCCATGTTTATTGTAGAATTATTGACAATTGTGAAAATACGAAAACAACCTAAGTGTCCACCAATAGATAAGAGGGCAGAAAGTGTGGCATACAAACAAAGGAATATTATTTAACCGTAGAAAGGGAGACACAGCCATATGCAACAACATGAATGAACCGAGGGATGTTATACTAAGTGAGATAAGCCAGGCATAGAAAACATTCCACAATCCCATTAGAGGACTGTAGACCCATCAAACGTTCTGTTTATATCCCTTGAGGAGAGTTGGTAATGGAATGTAGCATGTTTTCTTCCTCATTCCCTCCCCTCCTTCCATCCTCCATCCATCTCTTGATCTCTTCCTCATCTGAAAAAGAACTGTCTCCCTCCTTCCTATTATATATCATTTATTTCACTCTTTATATTTTGGGTGATATTTAAGCTTCTGTCTGATTTATTTCACTTAACATTATTTCCTGAAGCTGTGTCCATTTTCCTACAAATGGTTCAAGGCTTTCCTTCTTTATGGCACAGTAGTATTCCATTGTGTGGAAATACTACATTTTCTCTATCCATTCATTTGGTTTTTTGTTTGTTTGTTTGTTTTTTGGTACCAGGGATTGAACTCGGGTCCTTGCGCTTGCAAGGTAGGCCAGTGAACTGCTGAGCTAAATCCGCGGCCCTCCATTCATTTGTTAATGGACATATAGGTCACTTCCAAGATTGCAATATGAATTGTGCTGCTATAAAGATGAGTATGCACGCATCACTGGAATGTCTTTAGCTGTTTTGGAAAGATAGCTAGAAAGGAAATACCTAGGTCAAATGGACTATCTAGTTTTAATGTTTTAAGGAATCTTCGCACTCTTCTCTATAATGGTTGTGCTAGTTTACATTCCCACCAACAATGTAGTATGGTTCTTTTTATCTGCAGCCTTGCAGGATTTTTTTATTATTTAATTTCTAAATGATGGCTGATGGCCCTTCTATCTGGGGTAAGATAGGATGTCAGTATTACAATTTACATTCCTCTAATGGCCAACAATGAATCTGTAAGTTTTTATAAGATGAATGAAAATGAAGTACAAAATAGATCCTTTCAGTTAATGAAAGAATGTGAGGAACACATACCTACTTACAATGCAAATGAACATTATGACTTTGTATTGCAAAACAAGTGCCAAATACTTAAGAAAATGGTACATATGAAAATCACCATAAAAAGAATTAGGAAACCCAGGAAGGAGGAAATGTATCTAAGGAAAACAGTAGGAATGCAGGAAATATAAACCTTAAAATGAAAACTAAGCTAAAGGAAAACAAAGAACAAAAAAATATGCCTTAAAATAAATGGAGAAAAGTAATCTGAACCTTGAATTCAGTGAACAAAAATAATTTCCAAGATTTTAGATTTAAATGTCAAAATTAAAGGAAGGATTCTAGCATGCAACTGTAAAATAAAGAAAGAAAAAAATCACAAAGCAACAAAAAAAGATCATTTAAAGATGGAGTCAGTAGGCCATTAGAATGCAGGATTCACTAGAATTTCAGCTGTGGCCCAGACTGGGAACTTGGGTCATCTTCATTGTTTGATCTAACATCTGGACCCTTCTAAACAAGTCATCAGGCAAGTGTATCATGCTAAGAAGCTCAAGATGTATATCAGCAAGTTCCTGGACTCTAGTTTTGAGGATGTTTTTACCAAGTACATACATTCTTTTCTTTATCTTTCATCAGTCCACAGATGCTCTTTTTAAAAAAAAACATTAAGTGTCCCATATAAGCTTCCATTTTTCTGTGCTTCCTTCCTAATACCTACTGAGGACTGTCTGAATCCAACTCCTGAGTTGTAATTGCTAAAACTCAAAATAAATTTCCTTTTTCCTTTACAGATCCTGAGTTTGAATTGATCATAGACTATAAGAGAATAACTTGATGAACTTAAGTGAGCACGTCATTGGATGCGAACAGAGGAGGTTTCCTAAAGAGGAAATGGGGACTTCAGTTTGACCACAGACAGGTTCATGATTTACTACAGAAAAACATTTCAGGATGTACCAGTGACAGGATGTGGCCCCCCATGTCACAAAATATGCAAAAATAAAAATAAAAACTAGCAAAGTGAACTACCTTGAAATGAAGGTATTTCTGAAGACTCACTGGGACAAACTGGCAATACAGATGAAATAGGAAAACATACAAATTTATAAATATGCAAAATGGGAAAAGTAAGTCACAGCACAGGGAAAAGTCATAGCAGTATGATTAGTCACTAGCTCAACATGACTTACAAAGTTACACATATCTTTTTTTATAGGATGAAGGGAGATTAGGGATGGTCAGGGTATAGTCAGTGAATTTTTAGGGGAACCCAATGGGCTTTTAAATGATGCCTCATGGGACTCAAAGAGAGGACACTAGTATGTGACAAATCTATGCACGTGTGTGATGGACCTTGGGATTTCTTTCTATAGTATGCATTGGTCTTTGTTTAATGAAATTTTAGTAACAACACTGGAGGAAATTGTATTCATCTTTGAGGATATGATCAGGTAGGTAACGAGAATGTTTCAGAAAACTTCTCCAGCATTAAGAGGGGGAAGAAAAGGAAAGAGCGAAGGGAACTTGATGCCAAGGTAGGTTCTAAGGCTCCTCAGAGTACCAAAGCACCAGTCTCTGGGTTTTTTTTTTCTTTCTGAGCCCAATAATATATCAGAACATATTTATATCACTTACATTGAACAGAGGATCTTTATCTAGAAAAGACCATTTCAAATAAATAAAACAGAAAAAAGGGCAAAATGCCCTAAATTGGCACAAAATAGGATACCAAAGTAGACAACAAATATATGTGAAAAGTTGCTCCAACTAGGATCCCCAAGAAAATACAAATTAAAGGCACAATTAAACAAAATCATGCACACACTGGAATGGTAAAATAAAAGGTTCAGGAGCCATCGCTTGTTAAAGAATGTATGGAACAATGGAATCTTCACTCTGGAAGATCAGGGTGTGGATGGTAAAGCCATGAGGAAACTGAATGATGGTATCCACTGAAGTGTAGGTTGCACACACACAACAGTGATCCAGAAATTTCACATCTTGGCACATGCCCATCAAAAATGCAAGGTTCATCAAAACCAACTACCCACAGGGTAAATGTGGCACCAAGACGTAACCCCTAATGAGAAAACACATGTAGAAAATATCCAGCAATGCCCATAAAATGAAGAGGATACAGAGATGATAATCAAGACAGCTACATGCAACACCACAGTGGATTTTACACACAAAATGTTGAGCAAAAATCCAGACACAGAAACGAGTGTCCTGTTCTACTCCAGGGTTTAAACCAGCCTGGAATAATTTGTGAAACTAGAAGTCAGACCAGTGTTACCTTTGGATAAAGGCTGGAACAGAATGATGTGGTTTTATTCATTGTCTTTGGTTGTAGCAGTTCATGGGTGTGCTTACTTCTTGAAATGCATCAGACTGCATTTATGTATGTGGGTATGTGTTAGTCAGCTTTCATTAAGTTACCTGAGGTAACTTACAAAAAAGAAAGGTTTATTTTGCTCACAATTTTAGAGGTGTCAGCCCATGAGGAAGTGGCCCTGTTGCTTTGAGACTGTGGCAGCAGTCATGGGAGGAGTGTGTGCGGAACAAAGCTGCTTACATTACTACTGGAAAACCAAAGCCAGGACAGGGAGAAGGCCAGGGAGTAGGCCTCTTCTGGACATGCCCCCATGACACACACCGCTCCCACTGGGTCCCGCCCTTAGTGGTTCTGCCCCCTGGTCTGAGCTCCACACCTGGGCCAGCAAGAAGCATTCTGGGTCTGCTATACAGCAGTGTGCTATTTGTCCACTTCAAGGTTTGTTTCAATACCATGACTGCTTAAATATATTGTGGGACAATAAAATATCCTTACCCAATATACTTTTGGGCATATTTCAAGTTTATTATTCAGAGAAAATATGGCCCTCGCTGACATTACAATGGCTCTGAAAGCTGTCCTTTTCTAGAAAGAAACCCATGTCTGTGTACCTTAGTAAACAGCAGTACAAATGGAGGCCTCTCTTCTCTGCTATAAGCCCTCTTTGGGGAACTTACACAGGAAGAAAAGCTTAGGAGCTCTGCCAATCACCCAGGAAGTGGTGACCTCAGGGGACTGTTACACAGCAGACCCCACCTGCATCTGGGTGAACCTCCTTGGCTGAGCATCACTGTCCCTGGAGCCCTTTCAGACTGGCAGCCTCCCTTTGCCTCACTTGAAGCATCCGCCCTTCAAATGTGATACACAGCTCAACTCCCTTGTCCCTCTTTGATTCTAATACTCAGATGCCTTAGGTATGTAATAAAATCTGGATGTTCTTTCCCTCATTTTCTGTCTATTTTCAGTTTATTTCATAGAATAAAATGATCAGAATTTTAGTGGGAAAAGAGTAAATTTAAAACTTTCCAGGGGTATTTAAAAGCATATAAAACTACATTCCTTTGTTGAAAATTCAATTCTTCTCCTATTGTAGGTACTCCTTAGCGAAGACTAGCAAAAAGGACTTCTATCTTAAAAACAATTCTATTAGGGTTTTATTATCAGTCCCCATTAGCATTTAAGCATGCATTAGTCAGGTACCCATAAAGAACGCTTTTAGATGAAAATTTGAAGGTGTTAATTGATCCCTCAGGAGCATTTGAAATTTCGTTTCCTTTTCTAGTAGTTTTGAAGCTTTGATTGGCTTTAACAAAGTGGCAACCATTTATGTAAGCAGAGTCCCTGATCTGATTGATTGGCTACATAAAAGAACTCAGTGAATACGCTCAAAATGAGATTGGCCTGTGTTTCATGAGTTCACAAACTATCCTTTTTTCTATGATGCATTACTTGCTTTACTCTGTGGAATAAATCTTTGTGTCTGTATTGCATGATGGCAGAAGCTTTGAGAGATCTTGGAAGCTCCACCACAGCCTCACTTAAGGAGAGCATTTCAGCCTCAGGCTGAGGATGCTGATACATTCAGCTAGGCTCACAGATGATGTGGGCCCAGACATTGGCAAGTGTTAGAGTTTTTCTTGGTGGTCTGTAAAGATGTTATCTAAAAGGGAGTGTTGGCTGACTGAAAAAGACACCCCAAAGACTAGGAGAGAGGCCTCGGAAGCTAAGTCATGTTCAAGGTCCCTCTAAACTGGCCTTGCTTCTTCATCCCCTTCCCAAGGTCAAGGAGTGGTGGTTCTCTCCTTTTCACTTATCTGCATTAAGGTGGTACCCATAAAAAAGAATCCAATTGCCTTTCAGTCTCACCGCGAAATCTCACTTCCTACCTTGGAAAAGAAGGGTGAGGAATGTACTGAGTACGCATGCCTGGGTGGATATTGTTATAAGACATTGTCTGCCCTTAGAGCTCTTTCAAATCCCAAAGAGAACCATTTTACAAGCTAATTCCCTTCTCTGGGTCTATTCATTTCTCTAAAAATCATTTATAACCTCACAAACTGTTACATTCTCCATCGCTTCCCCTGTGAAGAAGGATGCTATGGTTTAATTTAAACCAGGACACTTTGCCCCAAAGGTCCATGAGTTACGGGCTTGGTCCCAGGGTAGTGCTATTGGAAGAGGAAAAGCCTGGTGGGAGGTCCTTATGTCATTGGTGGTAGGCCATTGAAGGGAGATGAAGAACCTGGGCTCTTCTGCTGTCCTTGTTTAAAGGCCTGTGCTATGAGTGCTTTGATCCACCATGTACTTCTGCCATTGTTACCTGCAATCTCACCCGAGGCCCAAAGCATTGTGGTCTCCTGGTCTTGGACTACAATCTCCAGAGCCTTGAAATAAATAATCCTCTTCTCTTTATAAGTAAATTGCCTCCAGCATTGCACCATGGTAACATGAAGCTGACTGATGTAAATGTTTTGTAAGCTTCAACTATCTAGCCCTCCTTTGAGTTTCATACTTGTGTCTTACTCTCCTGCTGTAATTTTTCCCTGAGCCCATTAAGAAATATCTGTATTTTATTTCCTGTTTAATTGATTTTCAACTCATTCTAGAGAAACTTCAGAAGGCAAAGGGGAAATTTCCCTCCATCTCTCTGGGAGCTAACTTCATATTTCAATCTTGGGAATGAGATAAGCGGATTGCACAATTCAATAATGACAAGGACTTGAAGAGCCTTTTTACAAGTCATCTTTTGTCAAGTGCTGAAGATATCAAAATGAACAGATCTTGCCCATGAAATGAACTCATACTACTGGAAGAAAGACAGGTCAACCAATCTTCAACTGCAGTTGTGCAAGGTGTAAGCTACCACTGTGCTGAGTGCAATTCAGTCTCTGACTTGCTTGACATCCCCCAACACATCAGACATACAAACTTTTCTAACTTTTACTAGGATGGGGATGGAGGTGTGGTACATATGCTCTGGAATCTCTCTAATAAAACCCTTGTCTAGGGCAGGGAAATTTAGATCAGTGGTTCCGGTGCCTGCCTTGCAAGGGCAAGGGCCCGAGTTCGATCTCTAGCACCAAAAAAACAAACAAAACAAAACAAAACAAAACCCAAAACCCAGTCTTTTGGACTTGAATCATCACCTAAATGCTGTGCTGTCAGAGTGAACACAGTAGCACTCTGTAAAAAGATTTGTCTTGAGCTCATATGATGCTAAGCACTGTATAGTAAGGTTGTAGGAGTGCTCACATTTGAGAGGCAGAGAATTTTACAACAAAACTGATTACTAATTTTAATTTTTCAAGTTAATTTTTCTGGTTCTACATTTACAGACATGGTGTTTATAGGTAACATTTATTTCCTTTTCTGCCTTTATCTGTTCTTATATTCTGGTCAGAACTTCCAGTGCAATATTGAATACAAGAAATAAAATACCATCCTTTTCTTGTTTTTCCTTTTCTACAATTTATGTATGATATTTATTGGGGTATTGGTAGGATGGAATGGTATCACAAGAATAGAAACTTTATGTAACTCAAATTAATAGGTACAGTTTATTAGATTAGTACCATTTCCTGTTATTTCTATCTTGAAAAGATTTTGTTCATCATGCATTTTATCAAATACTTTTAAAATGTCAGTCATACAATTTTGCTCTCTTTTAGTTAACACTTTGAATTTCATTAACAATATATTGTCTAGAATGCTGTGACTATAGAAAATTTTAATTTAAGCAAAACAAAACATAAACATTTTTTCTAAATTAATAGACTTTGTTTTGTGGAGCAATTTTAAATTTTTAAAAAATTCAGCAGAAAGTGTAGTTACCTCTAACCCTTCTCAGCCCCAGCAACCATGGTGCCCAGTCTCCTCCATTACTAACTTCTTGGGTTAGAGCAGCACATTTGGAACTGGTGAAGCCATGCTGATACACTACTACAATTAAAGTCCACAGTTTACATTATGATTCACTCTGTTGTAAAGTTCTGTGAGTTTTGACAAATGCATAATGTCATCTATCCAATATTTTTGTGTCACACAGAATAGTTCCATTGATCTATAAAGTTACTGTGCTGCATGTATTGCTTCTCTCCTCCAAGCCCCAGAGACAACAGATCCTTTTCCTATCATCATAGTCTTTCCTTTTCTAGAGTATCATAGAGATGGAATTGTATCGTATATAGTATATATAGCCTTTTGAGACTGGCATTTTCATTCAGAAACATGCATTTAAGTTTCTTTCATGTTTGCTGTGGTTTGATAGTTCTTGAAAGTTCTTACCACTGAAAAATATTCTATTGTCTGCTGACAATACGGCTTATTAATCTTCTTACTAAAGAGCATCTCCATAACTTCCAATTTTGGGAAGTTATGAATAAAGCTGATATATGGTTTTTGTGTCAATACATTTTCAGTTCATTTGGGTAGATGTAAAGGAGTGTGATTACTGGATCCTGTTAAAAGCACATGAGTAGTTTTATAGACAGCTAAGTGTGTTCCAAACTGGCTGTACCCTTTTGACTTCCTACTACCAGGGAGACAGGAGAATTCCTGTTGCCTCATTTGTCAACATTGGACATTTTCAGTGTCTTGGATTTCAGTTATTCTGATAGGTGAGTAGTGGTATCTCATTTAGTTTGCAATTCCACAATGACATACAATATTGGTCATCTTTTCATATGTTTATTTATGGTGAGTTGTCTATTAATATCTTTTGGCCATTTTTATGAGTTGGAAGGTTGGATTTTCAATTTTGGGGTTTTCAGTTTTAAAAGTCCCTTACATACACAAGTCCTTTATCAAGTGTGTTGCCAGGTATTTTGTCCCAGCTTGTGGCTTAATTTTCTATGTTTTGATGGTGTGTTTCTCATTGCAAAAGCTTTAAATTTTAATAATGTTCATCTTGTCAATTTGTTCTTTCATGGAGTGTGCTTTTACTGTGCTTAAAGTCACCGCCTATTCTAAAATCGCTTAGATTTTCTTCTATGTTATCGTGAACGTTTTAGAAATTTGTGTTTCACATTTAGTTATATGATCCATTTTGAATGAACTTTGTGAAAGATTTAACTTCTGCATTTGGATTGCTTTTTCATTTTTAATAGGTGGACACAGCTTCTCTAACATTATCTGTTAAAAAGCTCTTTTTTCCATTCAAGTGTCTTTGCACTTTATTAAAAAAAATAGCACACTACACTTTAATTCGGAAGCAATTGTCTACACTGAACCTCCAACAGTTTTTCAGTGACAGGGTTTCTGCTTCATGTGAGCTGTGATTCTCTGAGATACCTCTCTTTTTGGTATCAAGGCAGCCTTTGCCTGTGACTCAATTCTCTGAAAGACCTAAGGGGAGTTGCTTTTCAATTTATCATTCTTCTTAAGATTAGGCATAATGACTTCCAGCTGTTCCAGCCTTTATTTATTTTGAGACAAAGTCTCCATAAATCACCATGTTTCTAAGGCTGGGCTCAAACTTGTGATCCTCCTGCTAAGCCTCCCAGAATACTGAGAGTATAGGGGTGTGCTCTCAGTTGACTTGCAAGGACTTTACATGTTGGGCTGACAACATAATTCTGAGCCTTCCTTTTCTAAACTGTTTGAAAATACACACTATGTTCATGCTCCAAATTTCCTCTGCCTGGAGAAAGTATTTTATTTTATTTCTTCAATGGAAGAGAAAGAGCTGCTCATAAGTTAGGGACACAGTCATGTTTAAACCTCAGTTTTTATTGCTTGTCATGGGTCTCACATTTCTGAATGTACATATGTTCAGTGGGATACGTGTACAGGCTTTGATTTGCTGGGGCCCTTCTGATACTTGTACAGATTAGCCATCATAGCTCCTCAGGTGGTCTCAGCTTGAAACAACACCAGTCTTTCAGCATATTTGATAGCACATCTCCATCACCAGGAAATGGTTGAAGTAGGTTTTAATCCCTGGTCTGATTCAGAGGAAACTTCAGCCCCAGGCTCTGATGAAGACTTTCCCCTCTCCATGTTCTGTGGTGTGGCTTTCCAGTGTCTGATTGCATGCAGGACCAAAGTCCTTCGGTGGCTCTGGTATAGCTTGTTTCTTCCTCAGATTTCCACCAGATCTGCCTTCTGGACACTTCCACTCTACCTGCTACTTGCTTGAATTCTTCAGATATATCCTACTTAACTAAAAATTAAATCTAAATTATCTGCCATAATTCTCCAGGCCCTGTACAGCCTGATGTTGCTTGCATCTGTTTCCTTACTCTCTAATTCCCCTCTGCTGACATGGAGATCCAGGGCTCCTCTCTCTGAGCTACAGTCTCACACACTTTCCCTGTGGCCCCACTTGCAGCTTCTCTGGTGCCTGGATGTCTGGGGCTTCCTCACTTGGGTCTCAGATCTCTTATCCCACTAGTGCCTCTTGCCTGGTACCTTAGCCTGATTTTTCTCTTTTAGCAACTATCAACATAGGCAATCATCTCATCCCATAGCCTATTTGTTGTCCCTCTTCACACTGGAACATAGTGTCTTCGAGAGTGCAGACCTTGTCTGTCTGGGGTACAGGTTATTTTGGCCTTTTGAGCAGTTGACCCACCTTAGCACCATTGTACAGGTCTCCACATATCCTCCTTTAGGCCATGGGTATAGAAATACTCTTGCTCTTCCTTAGTTCCTGAGGTCATTGGGAGTGTGGTGTTGAAGAGGACCATGGGACCCTGGTCCCTCCTGCTTCCCTTGCTCTCTGGCTTGTGATGGAAGTGATTGTGGTCCTCCACATGACCCTGCCAACATGCACTTCCAAGTCCTCAAGTGAAGGAGCTGCTCCATCATGGCTTGGAGTCTCCAAAACTGTGAGCCAAATAAACCTTTTTTCCCAAACTAATTAGCTCAGATGTTTTGCCACAGTAACAGAAAGCTGCCAAACACAGCCTGCCTTGGTATTTTGTTACAGTAACAGAACTGATGCAGATTCCTACATGATGAGGTCCTCAACTATAATTCCTTAGGTCTCTGCTGTCCTGTTTGTCCCTCCGGGAAGAGTTCTGTGTTTCTGCCTCTGCAGATGGTGCTCAGAACAATGGTGTCATTATTAGAGTTTGTCTGGAATTGAGTGGGGTGCCTGTTCCTCCCACCCACCCTGTATGTAACAACTGTTTTATCCACACAGACTCAGATTGCTTTCTGGAAGTGATGTCAGAGTTGGCTATCAGCAACCTATCTCCCAGCACAAGCTCTTTTGTTCATATCTTAGGTTGAGTTAGTCAGCTCTAACATTAAGTATGCAACACTGCCACAACTAAAATCATTTTTGTTAGTGTTTATGTATAAAGGACTTCCCAAATTCTGTGGCTTTCATTGGCATCCAGCTTGATGACTCCCTAATTTAGTAAACTTCTCTTTGATATTTCATTCAGATCATTAAGAAAAACATTGACTATCAAGAGATACACTCTTTTGGTTTGAAAAGTTTTCTTTTTAGGGCCAGAAATTTAGCTCAGTGGTTCTGACACCTGCCTCACAAGCTCAAGGACCCAAGTTCGATCCAGGGTGCCAAAAAAAGAAATTTTCTTTTTAGTTTTCAAGAGATACCTAGGAAGTAGGATCCAGCATCTGTCCTTGTCCTAAATGTGTGCTCATCTCCAGGTAACCTGGACATACACATAGGGTAAAGCTCCGTGGGTGGAAGGACCAGGCAAAGCCACAGTGAAAACATACATGAGTAAAATATAAACTGGGCTCCTGCCTCAGGGTGACTGATGACTCAAATGTGAGAGTGATGCTATACCAGTCCTCTGAGAGAGAGTCCAATTTCTATTTTCTGTCTGCTGACCAGGAATGTGGAGGTTGAGTGGGATTTTAGGGACAGACCATGCTGGAGGATGCAGAGAAGAGTGAGGGAGAAGGTACAGTTCTGAATGGGAGAGAGCCCATCTGGCAGAGATACGACTTGTGAGAAGGCTGCTGAAGTCTACTTAGGCAGTTGGTGTTGCCAACAGTGAAACATCTGCAGGGGTGTTGTCTACTCAGTGAGTCTCCTAGGCTGACCCTGTGTGCCTGGAAGTAGCTGGGCACAAGCTGGGCAGGTGGTAGGAGCAGGGGGCAGCAGGGAGGTCAAAGTGGGGCCTAGGTATGTCAGGGGCAGAGGCCTGCACTTACCATGTGGCCGAGGTCCAGCCTGTGGTTTACAGCATGCACTTGGGTCAGCCTGGCTTGTACTTCTGAGCCCCGTCTATCCTGTATCTGTAGAGCCTCTTTATATCCAGCAGTTAAGTGAGTGGTTCTCCAAGGAAGAGCCATGTTTCACCCTGGTACTGAGGAAGGTGAAATCAGAGGCAGCAGCCCCAGCATTGCCCACAGATCACCTGGAAAACTGTCCAGTTAATAATCTGGGATGCCCTTGGGAGCTGTGCAGCCATCTCTAAAGGCCTCCAGCTCTGCTTCCCAGTGACTTTGCAGGCTGCCCAGTTTCCTCAAACAGCCTGTGGGCTCCACCAAGCTCCACCAAGCTCCATGTCCGAGGAACTGCTGGCTTCCTGAAGAGCAGGAGAGGCTGGAACTCTCTGTTCTGGGCTCTCTTTTTACACATTTTCTGTCTGAGTGCACACACAGAGTATGTCCGACCTGTGCCAACAAGGAGCCATACTCCTGCCATTTCCCATTCCCAGGGAACATGGTGTTCCTGGGGAATCCCGACTCCTTCCCATACATTCAGGTTCATTCCCTTTATCCCTGGCAGCAGTTGCTACAAGGGAGTGGACTCTTGGTCTGCTTAGGATTCTAGGAGCCTATGGAAAGCACCAACTGCTTCTGCAAACAGTTGTTGTGAGCTGCTGACTAGTCCCTGACAGCTGTCTGTCTTAGCCCTTCTTTAGCAGATTTGGTGCCCAAAGAGCAGGGCCAGCCACCTGTGTGTCTCCCTGACTACCTGGAGGCTGCCGCACAAGAGATCAGGTTTGACGTCCTATGGACACAAAGGGCAGGAAAATCAGCCAAGCTATGTGGTGTCCATGCCATCTATGGGTTTCATTTATTGAGAGTCATTTTCTCAGAATTTCCTTGGAAATCTTCCAAAAGCCCTCATGTCCAGCCCAGGGCCCCAGATTTTTGCTCTGTTCCCACTGTTCCATCACACTCCCTAGGAGCTGCCTATCTCCTCCTCTGTACTGAAGGCTGCATGAGGGCAAGATGTGATTGATCTGGTGGAGAAAGGTTATAAACAAACCTTTGTGTGTATTTATTCTGAATTTTCATTGCAACTTGGAGTTGTAGGAGTGATTAGGCTCCTCCATCTCTTCCTTATTTGCCTCCTTCCATTTTTTTTTCTTTCTTTTGGAGGATTAGAATGGGAACTCATTTGTGTTTGTGGTTCCAAACCTCAAACATTTCCATCTGACCCACTGCACCCTTCAGTTTTGGAAGGGCACTGAGGTTTTGGCCAGCACCAGCACAGAGCAGAGTCTCCACAGTGTTTATTAAAGTCTGCTAAGAAGATATTGCCCAGCCTGGACACACAGAGAGACTGATGCAGGGTGGCCACTAGGTTCTCTCTTTAAAGGTACTGCCAGACAGGAGATAGGGAACATGGGTTCCTTTGGCCTTTGGAGCAGTAGCCAGGGAGGCCTGAACTTTGCTGTTGATAGTTAGAGTGAGCAGCCTCCTCTGCCTTCAGCAGAACAGAGACATTGGGTGTTGTCACACATCTGGGCCCCAGTGCCTCTCCCTCCACTCATCAGAAGCTTTACATAGGGCAGCCCAGACCCAGGGGAACAGGGATGAGTGATACACCACAGCTCTGCCCAATGGAGTTTTCTGTCATGAGAAGAAGGAAGTCAGGAGAGTGCACATCTCAGGGAGGAGAGCCAGGAATGGCAGAGACAGGTAGTAACCCTGAGCAGCCCTCAGACTTCCTGTGCTTGACACAGACAGAGAGCCCTCTGCTGTCTCCTTAAACCCTACAAAGTGGACTGGAGATATGAAGAACCCTACTATGAATCATTCTGGATCACGCCCTTCTAATGATGCTGGAAGCAGTACATCTTGTCTTTAAAGAGACAGAAGAAAGCAAACACATGCTAAATCTAGATGTACATAACACTTTCTCGTGAGTATTTACTTCTCTTTTAGCTCCCTCTGCCCCCTAGAAGTACTGTAGGAATGCCAATCTTCTTCTTGTGTAGCAGATCAGGACTCATTGGGTTGATGATGCTCCTGTGCCAACCTCATGCCTTCTCTGTCCTGGCCTCCCCTGTCAGACTCATGGCCCACCTGTCATGACTCTTCAAGATGACAGGTGACGCTGTCAGCTATGACAAGTAAATGAGAGAAGCTGGGCACAGAGTCAATGGGCTGTTTTTAAAAACCATCTTTATTTGAAAATAATTTCAAAATCACACAGAGTTGGAAGACTGGGGAAGAACTGCATCTGCATCCTAAACTCAAATAATTCACTTATTTTTAAGACTCCCCCCGATTTGCTTCTTTAGATAAGTACATATTTTCCTTCTAACAACATTTATTTGATAGCAAATCACATAAAGCACACAATGCACCTTAACTCCTAAATAAATATTTAATCATGCATTTCCTATGGAAAAATATAGCCTCTTTTGCATGCGTATAACTGTTAGCTTTAGTTGTCTGAAAGAGAAGAGAGACAACTGAGTCTAGCTTGTCATTCTTTTCTTGTCTTCCAGCGTTAGCCCGATGGCAATCCTCACCTAATCTCTCACACTCCAGTTATCTGTATTTCCCTTAGTTGAGTCTCCCAAGGGCTCCACTGAGACATTGTCTGCTGCCTTTACCCCAGCACTCCTTCCTCCACCTGGCCACTTGCCACCCTCACTCACACTCACCTGACATGATTGCTGCCCTCCTGAACTCCAAGGCCCCTGTTGATTGACTTCTTCTGTCCCAAGATTCTCAGGCACAGGCCACTTTATTCTAGACATAGGCATCTGACAAACACATGCTCTACTCCACATCCTCACCCTCATGAGCTTCTGAATTTTCATATCATTTAGCTCATTCTGTAGGAAAAGTCTGCAACCGGGTGTGTAGAGCCTAGTAACAACTCCATCTTTAGATTTTATGCCCAAGTATACCTATAGATTCAAGTTGAGTATATTTTCAGATGTGCTTAGAGAAAGAAGAAGGGATACTTCCAAACCAACAGAGGGTAGGCCATGAACTAATTTCTCTGAATTCCTTAGACTTCCTTCATAAGGAGAAGAACTCTTAGTCCCTCTGAAGCACAGAAGGCAGACAGGAGTAGCTGTAAGGCCACCACTAGATTCTAAACCTGAGGCTCTGGGAGACAATACCACAGAGATAGAGGAAGTTCTCCTGGAGCCCTGCTAGGCACATAGGATTTGTGATGACTAAGGTCCTGGCCTCTGATGGACAGAACTCCCTGTGAGTCCTTTTGCTCATTCAAAGTAACTCTCAAGGTCCTGTGGCCCATTGCAGCCAAAAGAATCCTCACTCCTTCCCCAACCCAGCCTCTGCCCCAGCACAAGACCAAGCCTTAGTTCTCATCCAGAATGTCAGATGACAGGCTCTAATCGCAGTTAGGCAAAACCCCAGGATTACTTCTACCATTCTCTCCTGTTATATCTGTTCCATACCAAGTTCAGGTCCTTCAACCCAGAATTAAGTATGCTCTTCATCCTAACTGAAATTGTACTCTTTACATGACACATGGGTAAGAAGCAATGAGAAAGCTTGCGGGTTTTGTCTTATGCAATCCAAAGATATCAGAAAGCCTTTGTTTCTCTAGCTTCTAGCTTTCCACAGGGCAGACTGGCCTCCTGGTCCTGTGCACTCCTTCATGGAGCATTGGGTGTTATCAAAGAGACCTAGGAACCACTTGCACACTACTTTTGATATAAGAGTATCCAGAAATAGGGACAGATGCACATGACTCCAGAGATGGAGCCTATGGATACAAGTAGTCAGGCACATCTTGGGTGGTGGAAAACTTTCATGGTCCTCTGTTTTTAAGGGCGTAAGAAACAATGATATAAGGATAATTGGACTGAGGCAGCCATGAAGATTCTATGTGAGGAACTAGAGTTCCAGGAACAAGGGTTAAGGTTAGACCTTGAATCCCTGAAACAGCATTGAATGAAGAAGATTGAAGTCTAGCCACATGTTCAGTTTCTTTCAATCCTCAGCTTCCCTTGGTTCAGAAGTGGACTCCGTAGCTGAGTGTCTCAGCTCCTCACTAGACATGATCCAGCAGGCATGGGTGAAAAGAGGATCTCAAGAAATCCATTGGGCTCTTGGAAGTTTTTCTCCTAGACCTCTTGATGAGGAAGGCCTCAAAGCATACTTTTGGCCATGACTGAGGTTAAAGATTCCTTCCTTCCTCCAACACACAGACTGGGTTGTTATTACAGAGTAACTTGGGACACAGCCAAGCCAGACAAGAACCCATCGTAGTAATAACAGTATAATTATCAGATACATGCAATATTACCTTTTACACAAAAGTTACAAGAGATGTACTTTTATTTGGAATGATGGAATCTGTATGACTTGTTCATCTGTGCCAAGAAATTTAATTTAAATAAATAACAGAACCAGCAACATTTACAATGAGCAGTTGGTAGTGTAACTAGTCACACTAAACAATTTTGAGAAAGATTACTATATATATGTTAATATTTTTTCTATTCTCTGAAAGAATGACTTAAAGTAGACTTATTGGATATTTTCATTTTATAGGCTATATATTATGGCATACTCTTAATATGATAAATGTTAAGAACTTTAAAGAGGGGCTATAAATACAATAGAACTATTTAAATATACACTAAATATAGGTCATATTGTGATAGCCAGCCCGTCTCCATCTTGTGCCTCAATGCCAGTTTGTACCTGTATTAGAACAAATGGCTTACACTTGAACAAAACACCCAAACCCCTCAAACCCAAAATCCTGCCTGGAAGTAAACTTGCTGTAGTTGCAGTATGTTTTGTAGCTCACCTAGGGTGTGTGAAACTTCCTTGTGCCCCCTACTACCTTGTCATGGTTCTGCTTCTGTTAGATTCAGCTTGCTCTTCCCTGGGCCCTCCCCATCTGAAAGCATGATTTAAAAGGAGAAATCAAACTGCTTCCCATTGCCAAGGAAACTTCTGGGCGCTAGCCCCCCTTGGATGCTGGCTCTAATAAAGGGCTTGAATCTGGCACAGAATATGGTGCATCTCTATTGTTTGAACTCCTTCATCTGTAACAATAATAAATATTGTAAAAATAATATTTGAAACAATGATATGTTTTCCTTTTTATGATACAGTAAGTTATTTTTGCTCTGCCTGTGTTCTTTCCAATATTTTTCTGAACTAAAGGCCTTTAGGATATTTTTCTTTTCCTTTAGGAAGTGGTAAAATAGAGCACAGTCAAATATAAAATTCATTTTAACCCTTTTACTCTTAATCAAGATGCCAATGTCATGATATAAAACCAGCATTCTCCAACAAAAGGGTTCCAGTATAGAATTATTATTTCACTACTAGAAACCACAGCCTTCCAGGCTGGTAAGAATGGGTGTCTTTGTCTTGAAGCATAACTATCCCCTTCAGAATTGTGTACTGGTTGTGGTCATTTAGGCTCTCTGAATTCTGCATTTATCACGCAGGCTCTCCATTTCTGCAAGAGTGCCCACTTTTAAACCCTCCAAAGCACACTGGATGACACCCTAATTTAAATCTCTTTCTCAGGGAAAATAATTTTACTTTTTTTATTAATTAATTTTATCGGTGCATTTAAGGCATACAATATAATGACATTCATCATTGAAAATTTGCACTTTTACATAACCCATCTTGGTACTTATTTTTTTCCATTCCTCAACCCTCCCTTAAACACTCTCTCCCTATCTACAAAGACTTTGTTTCTACTTTTTCATTTTTTCATATTAATTCCATTCCCTTCATTCCTTTCTCCTGTCCTTCCCATCTCCCCTTCCCCTTTGCCCCTTTTCTTCCTATTTCACATTATCCATTATATCTCTTAGTCCTTATTTCCACCTTGAACTCTCACACTAGAGAAACTATTCAATATTTACACATGTGTGTCCTAATTATTTCACTTAAGAATGTCGCCTCAATGTGCATTCATTTAGCTATAAATTTCTCTAGTTTCTCATTCTTTAAGAGAAAATTATTTTAAAGCACAAAGAGAAACTTGTACAATCTAAGTAAGATTCAAAATAAAGTAGTTTTAATAAAGAAATGAGAAAATTGATTAACTAGGCTGCACTTTTCATGTGACAATATTTTAAGTTAAAAACAGCATTATTTCCAAAAAGTGAGGCATTTGTCACTTTTTAAGCTGTTGTAAAAATCTTTTGAACAACTTTGGCAAAGTTTGCCCGTGTTTTTCTTAGTTTCTTATGTTCTCTTCAAAAAGAGCCAATATATAGTTTTGGAGAAAGAACATGATTTTGTTTTTGTTTTTGTTTTACTCTAATCCTTTTCTCTGTTATCATTCACAATGTGTTTCCAAAGCAGACAAAGACATTCTCCTTGTCCTGATGTTTGAAAATATGATCAGATGGTCTTGCAACGTTTAATGATGTCAGGCAGCCTGTGAGCCCATGTCTAATAAAGCTATCACTTTGCATTTCTGCCAAGAAAAACTATCATTACTTTTTTCTGCAAATGAAGGAGAAATTAAAATGTATCAAATTTTTTCATTGATGAAAGCCTTGGTGCCACAGGTAAAGTGTACCCTTTGTATCACAGTTGTGCATGAAGCATACAAGCATATAGCAAGTTACTCTTCTCATTTTCTTTGATAAGAAGTTAATCAATTGAATTGAATTTTCCAAAACTTACATTTCCACCTTTTGTTGAATATGCTGCTACATGAGGGAAGTCTAGTTTATATTTGGAAAATATATAAATAATGCTTTCTATGGTTTTTTGGCTTCATTAATATCTTCACAGAAATCAATATGATTAAAAATTTCTTTTTTCAAGTCAAAATATCTGAGAATTATTAAGGGAATATTTTTCTTGATGTGATCACTTAAAGTTACAGAAAGCATGATCATTATTTGTAAGATTTGACAGAACTAGATCTATGCTATAAGAGGCCAGTAACTTTGTCATCCATTTTCCCATTTTGTTTGTTCCTAGGGCATTATAATTGCTATTTCTGAATGAAGAATGTAACTTCACCTAGTTTAATAGAAAAATCAAAGAAATGATACAATAATGTAAATTTTTTTATGCTGTAATTCAGTTGTCTCTATTTACAACTGGGCTTTGGTATCTTTTTGAGTGATAAAAATCCATTAGTTAATTTAGAAGAATTTATCTTCATCCTGGCCTTGTGAGATGCAGTCTCCATATAATGCTTTACCTTCCTCTCTCCGCCGTGCCCTGTACCAAATTATTTACTGCATATAATTCACTACACTATTTCAGATATTTCTTTCCCTGATCAAGTTGTGTGTGTTTGTTCATATGTTATTAAAATAACACAGACATCTAGCCTTTGTGGGGTGTGCTAGTTACTTTTCTCTTGTTGCTAAGACAAAATGCCTTACATCCAAAGTTAGAGGGGAAGGGGTTTATTTGGCTTACAGTTGGTAGAGATTTCAGTCCACGATTGACTGGCTCCGAGGCTGGGATGGCAAACTACATCAGCATGGCACATGCAAGGCAGCAAAGGTAACAAGAGTTAACAGTGTCTCCCTGCCCCTTTTCTCTTATTCAGACTACTTAGGGCAGGAAGCACTCACAAGCCTTAATCCTAGGGCTCTTGAGCATAGCATTGTGCAATGAATCAATTCTAGCTGCACATACTCTAGCTCAAGCCTCTGACCACATGAAGCTTTGGGGAGACATGTAAATCCAAACCATAACAGGGGATATCTGTGTCTTTCTGCTATTGGCCCTGTGATCATTCTTAATTTCATTTGTGAACTCTAGAAATCATGGTCATATTATTTGCATCATTGCTATTAAACTACTACTGTCTTGTTGCAAAGTATAAATGAATCTTCCAGAAACATCATAGAGAGTTGGTTGTGCTCACTATTTCAACAGGGAGGTCCACTGTACACTGTCCTCCAGATGCTTCAACATGGGTGACTTATTGTCCTCAACTGCAAATCACAGCTGGGCATATCAGGAACGTAGGTGCAGTGACTGAAAGATAAGGGATCTGTGCTACCCCCATTTGGTATTACCTATCAAAACTGTACTAAATATGCAGCTTTGTTTTCATCCCTTCTCCTGGAGCTGCTATATTGGTTCTGTTCTTTGCCTGAGGGAGGGAGGCCGTCTCAGGACACAGACTATTTATCCCTACAACCAGAGGTGCTCTGAACCAATCAAACCAGGTGGTTTGTATCCTGGCCAAGCCCAGTAAGGTGGGTCTGCTTTCCTTCTTGCTGCACCTCTCCAGCAGCTCCGTGTCTTCCTAGGAAAGTGACAGATGCCTAAGACAGGACTTGTAAGTTTGTGCAGCTGGCCACCAGCTGATCAACAAAACGTTTGTAGCACTTAGACTGTGGGAGGTGTTAGAAGGTAAGTGTGTTTCATTGCAATATCTCTATCCTCTAGCATGTTTATTTTATTTTGCTTTATTTTGCAGCAGTGACTTCCTGCATCTCTGCCACTGAGTGAGTGTGAGGTCTTATAAAATAGTTTTCCTTCTTCTTTCAATCACAAAGGACGAGCAGTCTGTGGGGCCTGGCAAATGGGCGGAGCACAGAGTTAGCATCATGTGGCTGGCAGCCCACGAACCGTGAACAAGTTGTTCTACTTCTTTCAGTCTCGTGTTCAAGTCATCTAGTAAATGACAATGACAAAAAACACCAAATAAATAAATTTTAAAAATAACCAAAGAATTTGAATAGACACTTATCCAACGAGACATAAATATGGCCAACAAATATATAAATGACATTCATCCAGGAAATACATAGCCACAATGACAATGAGGTATCACCTCACATTTGTTAGAATGGCTTTTATCAAAGAAAAGAAAGAAGGAAAGACAACCCACAAACCCAAGTATGGAGAAATAAGAACCCTTGCACCCACTTGGTGGGAATGTAAAACAGTGCAGTTGTTGTGGAAAACATTGTAAAAGTTCCTCAAAAAATGAAAAGGATAACTACCATGTGATCCAGCGGCCCCACTTTTGGCTGTACATCCAGAAGAATTGGAATTGGGATCTTGAAGAGGGATCTTCACTCCCATGTTCACTGTTTAAAATGGGCAAGATGTGAAAATAACTGAGACACACAGCAGTGGGTGAGAGGATACAGAAAATGCAGTGCACATTTTGCACTGATGAATGGATAAATACAATGTGATATGTAGACAGAAACAGATTCATAGATCCATCTGTATGTATATAATGGAATATCCTTCACCTTAGAAAAAAGGAAATATTGTCATTTTTTAGCATCAAAAATTAACCTTGAGGACATTGTACTTGGGGACACAGGTGCAGTAAGCTACACAAAGAAGTATAAATACTGCATGATCTCATTTACAAGGTACTTAAAAGTCAACTCTTCAGAAACACAGAGCATAATGAAAATCTCGTGGATATCTAGTGTGCAACAAAGCCTACAGTTAGTAATACTATTTTATGCACTTAAAATTTGTTAAGAGGGTAGATCTCATGTTAAAAGTTCTCCCTATAACAGAAATAAAATGAAATGAAAAAAAAATGAGAATTCTCTGCCATCCTTTCACCAAGTTCTGCAGAATACTTTTACATTCTAGCACCTTTCAGGGTGCACTGATGGGCCAAGTGGATGTGGAGCCCTCACTGCACTGACAGCAGGAGACATTGATAGTTGCACCCTAAGGAATCTCAAGGTCACCTGGAGTCCTGCTGTCTGGTGCCCATCAACATTTCCTCCTCTATTCTGATGTCCTGCAGATCCTGAGGCATCACTTATATTGTCCCCAAGCATCCCACCAAGCTGAGATCAGAAGAGGCATTTGTACACCTGATTCTGATGAGTTACTCTGCCCTGGTAACCATATCATTAAAGTACAGAATAATTCAGTTGTGTTCACATTTACTGAGTTCCTTTCAGGGCTGGGAATAGTGTTCATCACCTACTGTCTTAGTCTCTTCAGGCTGCCATAATGAAACACCATAGACCAGTTGGCTTACAAAACTCAGTAATGTATTTCTGACACTCTAGATGCTGGGAAGTCCCAGATCAAGGTTTCAGGTGATGCAGTGTCCAGTGAGGTCTTCTCCTCTGATGTAGTCTTCTTGCTGTGAGGATTTCATGATCCCATTTTCTCTCATGCCCCAAGTTCCTTCCAAGAGCCCAGATCCTAATATTGTTACCTCAGGGTTAGGATTTCAATGTATGAATCCGGGGTGGGACACAAGTATTGTAGACTGTAGCACCTAGTAAACTCTCAGTGAATATCACTCTCACGTTGTCTAAGGCTCCTGCAGATCCTCCATGCTTGCCCACCCATTTTTGGGGAGTACCATCCTCAAAGAACAGCCGTTCTTGATCTTCAACCCACCTTTGGCAGCATCCTCCCATCTAGATTTTTATTTTTTGATTTTAAGTGAAAATTCACTCATTGATAATTTAGGTATGTCTCATTTGCTCCTTCTACCTCTTCCTACTCAAGGTTCTTTGACTTAACATGTTTGCCCAGTTTTCTCCCCAGCACTTATGTTTTGGGCCATTGTGACTGTGGATCTTTTGCACAAGTCAGTGTTGTCTGTCTCTCTGTCTCCAGTGTTTAATTTTTCTTCCAAATTCATCTCTAGACCAGAAATCTCTGAACCAAATATGTGTCTCCCTCATAACATTTCCAGCGCGTTATTGCTTTGTACTTCCTCAAAATGATTTCTAATTACTTGTCCTATTTCATCTTCACATTCACATATGTATAATCTTCAGCTAAAGAACATGGTCCTCCTGTCCAAGAGACCAACAAACTGAGATTTGCAGGCTTTTCAAATGCTCAAAGGAAGGAGGGAGAAGGAATGTCTATAGTTTAGACTTCCAATGTCCCTGGCAAAAAGGGTCTTCTCTTTAGAGCAGGCCATTTGAAATGTTTCCTTGCTGAGTTCATTCTTCTTGTGACCCTTAATTCTGTTTCTGAAAACTTGGAACTATCAGTGGATGGAACTAGAAAACATTATGCTAAGTAAGTTAGAAATCACATTTTCTTTTATATAAAAAACCTAAAAAATACACAAATTAATAAAAGGAGAGAGGACAGGAAAGCAGGAGGCAGATGGGGAAGAGGACAAGCAGGGGGGGAGGAGGAGGGAAGGAGTAAAAGGACTGAAATTGGTTAAGATATTTTAAATGCATGTACCAAGTTCTCAACATAAATCCCATGACCAGGTCATACTAACTGTACAAATTTTATCTGGGATATCTATGTATATCTTTGCCTGAGCCACTGGGATAATACATATAATATATGTATTAATATAATAACATTTTTAAAAATATACGAGAGAAGAGAGAGAGAGAATGCACAGGGGCTGTGTGCCTGGGTATATGCACAGTATGCAGGCTCCTCCTGTGCCTACTGAAATAGCATCCCTAAGGAAGACACAAAACCCCACTCTGCTCCTTCAGGGATCTTAGATAATAGTCCTGAGTTTCCCTTGTTGCACATGCTTATCACACACCCAGCACCCATCTTCTGGGAGCCTGTGGGGGAGAAGATCAGGGCAAAGGAGAGGGTTTAGAGCTGGGGCATCATCTTTGGAGCTGGGGCAGGGCTTGGTTTGCAGCAGGCACAGGTCCACAGCTAAACAGTACAGGCTGCTCCCACCAGTTATGAGGAGTGTCCTGGCAGCTGCTGGACCTTGCAGCCTGTTTCTGGTAATAGTGATCATAGAGAGAGAGGAGTCCTGGTTCTGGACATGTGAGCTCCTACTGGGAAGGGGCCCTCTCTGGGTCCAGGACTTCACTTTCAGGCAGTTAGGTTACTGTGCATGGCCTGAGGCAGGCAGGCAGGGAGCAGAGAAAGATAGAGAACCCTGTCCAGAGGTCCAGGTCACAAGTGTTTCACTGTCGAACTGGAGGCACAGGAGATGATGAGCCAAAGGACTGGGAGGAAGAACCCTGCTCCAGGTTAGTGGAAAGAGAAGAGGGAGAAGAGAGCTCAAATGGATATAAGAGGAGGGGTCTGCGAGGGTGGGAGAGGCCCACAAAGCAAAGATTTGGACAGCAGGATCCAGGTGCAGGAGTCTGCACTGCTAAGAAGCCCCCATCTGACACGCTCTATGGGGTGTGGGGCCACAAGGAAGACACAGCCACTGAGTTCTCTTTCCACTCTGGCCCCTACCAAGCCACCTAGACAAGGGCAGCAAGGCCATGCATTGCCATCCATCTGGGTCCTCTGTGGATGCCCCTCATGACCTTTGGGTCATGTGACTCACACTGAGGCCTGGCTCTTTATCAGGCTCTTAGAGAGCCCCCCTCCCCAAAACAGTTATTCCCTGGCTCTAGTCTCTCATGTAGGAGCTGATCTTCCTGTGTACCTGGTCTCAAATTGGCCTTCAGTGTCCCCACCCCCTTAGCCCTCATATTAGACTTCCTTGCTTTCTAGCTGGATAAACCTGCCCCTTTTGACTAGTGAGCCAGGTCCTACTAAGTGCCCATCTTGTCTCTGCCTTTCTTCATCCATTCTGGAGGCCAGAAGCCTGTTCCTGGAGTTCTGCTGGAATCTGAGTCCCTGAAGATGGCACTGGTTTGCCCACTCTTCAGCAGTACCTTTCTGAGCACCTCCCAGTGGCAGATATGGGTAGAGCATCTGGCTGGATATGGTGACTGGGTAAAATCTGTGTTCTGTTGTGGAGGTGAGAGGCCCACCAAGGTGCAATAGAAGCAGGTGGCCAGTGTGTCTTGTCACACACTCAGCTGCATCTCCTCTGCCCTGGCCCCTCTTTGTCTGGAGTGACCAGGTGGGCCTCACTATGCCCTCTGGCAGAACCTTTGTTCTGAACCATTTTCCTTTCAACTCCTCAAAGCCTCCCAGGTCTGTCCTTCATTCCCTTAAGGCCTTGACCAGAGAGAAGTAGCCACCTTGTTACAATGGAACAAAAATATTAGTGATGTTCACTAGTGTCTTATGTCTGATCCACAATGCAGGAATGCATTTGGAGCACTCAGTAGAACAGGGACAATCTGGTTAGGAATAGACAGATCATTGGCGCTTTTGAAAATAATCATGTTCTACTCCAAGCCCTGGGTGTGGTGTCATGGTACAGTTAGCGCTTGGGGCTGAAAGTTGTTCCAGTGGCCAGAACAGTGTCCTGGAATCCACCTTTCAGGTCAATTTCCCATGATGAGGAAGGGGATGGGATGGATCTCTTGCTCCAGGGTCATTGTGGCAGCAGACCAGAGTGTGGAACTCAGATGCTCTGTTCAGTAGAGCTGTTCAGATAACTAAAACAGTGTCACTGACAGGGTCTGGTGCAAGGGCAGCGCTATGGGTGGTCCTCTGGGGCAACATGAGCTATGAAATGCAGAGCATTGGGACTGTTCAGGGCAGATTTGCTGCCAGAAAATGGTTGTGTAACAATTGCTTAACTTTGGGTCAACTCTTTGCCCTTTTCTTCTCTGCAAAACAAAGATGAAGATTCCTTATTTCACAATTTATATAAAGCATGTACTGAAACCTCTGAATATAAGTGTTCAATAAATGTTACTATCTTCATTATTGTTATTGATAGAAAATGAGCAGTTTTAATAATATACTTTTTTCTTAAGTTTGCATTATGATTCACTTTTGGTTTTGTACGTTTTGTGGGTTTTGGAGAAATTTAAAATGTTATATATTATAGTACTACACAAAGTACTGTCACTGCTCTAAAAGTCATCTCTGCCACACCTACTCCCTCCTTCTTCCATCCTGACCACCTCCCGCAACCACGGAATTTTTCCTGTCTCTGGTTTACTTTCCCCCAGAACATCTTGTAGCTGGAATCACATGTTGTATGGCATTGCAGACTGGTTTCTTTCATGCAGCAGTATGTATTTATGCTTCCTCTGTCTCATTCCTTGGCTTGCTATATCATTTCTTCTTAGAAGTGAATAACATTCTATTGTCTGGGTGCCATAGTTAATTTATCCATTCACTTGTTGAAGAACATCTTGATTGCTTCCATGTCTTAGCAATTATAAATGAAGTTACCGTAAATATCTGTGTGCAGGTTTTTATAGGATCATAAGTTTTCAGCTCCTTTGTGTAAATCCCAAGGACTGATAACATGCTTCTGTGATGACATGATTCTCTCTTATTGATCAATTTGTAGAAAAAGAAGATGATTTTCTAACTTATTTTAAAATACAATTGACCTATTAACTCATAACCATTCCTTGCTACTTCAGTCAGAGGTATTGATTCAGAAACTCACTTGTTCATTAATTCAACCAATATTTACAAAGCTTCTCCAGATATTGAACAGGGCCTAGGGATGGAGTGTTGACTAAGCTGTCACCGTGATTTTACGATGGTCAAGGCACAGAAGAGGCAGCAGAAGCACTGGATCTGGATACACAGCAATTGGTACGAAGGAATGCACAGGAGCTGCAGACCCAGCTAGGAAGCTGGATGGTCAGCACAGCCTGAGGAGGCCACTTTAGGAAAGGGTTCAAAGAGGAGGAAGACAGGAGATCACCTCTAGGTTGAGGTTCCATTATGTGTCAGATAAACACCTACTGGTATATCTGAATTCACACAAAAGCAGTGTGTGAAGGGAAATAAATTGATGTGATAATGGGCATTTTGCATGTGGAATCAATAGGAGTTAATGACTAAGAAATATAATAACAATTGAGAGAAAAGAAAATTAATTCCTAGAGCAAGGAATTAATACACAGTGATACACAGATGCAGGTGTTGAAAGGGAATTGTGACGCTCAACAACTAGGCCACACACACACACCCAGAGGTCCGACTGGAGATTTTATTCAAGGGATGGGAGTATAGGGAGAGAGCAGAGAGAGAGAGAGCAGAGAGAGAGAGGGAGAGAGAGAGAGAGAGAGAGAGAGAGAGAGAGAGAGAGAGAGAGAGTGACAGAGAGAGAGAGAAAGAGAGAGAGAGGAGGAGGAGGAAGAAGAAGGATAGAAAACCAAAGAAAGGAAGGTCCTTTTATCAGTTTTGGGCTGGGCTATTGCTTATTTATGAGGAGTGGGCTACCTTTAACCTATCACAGGCCAGGTTGCCCTTTATGGGTTTGGTCCTGGAGAAACAGGTTTAACTTCTCCAGACCCCTATGGCCTTGGGGGGAAGGGAAACTAGAGATAAGAGCATGAGGTCTTTAAGAGCCAAGAAGCACCAGCACAATGCTGCCTGTGCTGGCCGCATCACAAAATACTTCAACATAATCAATTCCCTAACAGGTGTCCCTGTGTGTGGACCTGCAAATTCACATGTGGGCTCGTGTGCCTCAGGTTTGTTGTCAGCATTTGTCTCCTCACTGAGTGGAATTTGATGTTATTGTAGTGAAGTGAGTAAACCAGAAATCCTCACCCCAATAGCCTGTGCCTGAGCTTTATCCCTTTTCCTCATGGGACTGTTTGTTCAAAATGAAGTTGACCAGCACATAGTTTACCTTGTGGTTGAGATCAAAGGATAGGACGCGTTATATTGCAGCCCTAACCATATGGATAGGAATTTCCTGCTGGATCCCACAAATTGGATTTTAATATGACTTGCAGTTTGCTTCTGCACCCCTGTGCTTGCTCAAAGATGAGATCATGACATTCTATTGTGTGGTTTTTCTCTTTAAGAACTGGGATTCCCTACTTAATCTGTACCAAGGAAGATGGGAGCAAGAGCTTGTCCTTGGTCGCCAGCTATAAAAAGCTCCTTTAATTTGGACATATTTTGTGGCTTTTTTCCCCCGCTGATACAGCTATAACAATAACAGTGAAGACAGGAGGTTGCTGCCTCATCTGCCCGGCTGCCATGCTCAGAAGGGGCAGCAAAGGAGTTCAGTGTACTTGCTCCTGGAAATCGAAGAAGTCGTACTTCCCTTTCTCTGCTTCTCCTAGAATAGAGCCACTGATTGCCTATGTGGCCAGGCTGGGCCCCTATTCATGGCTCTGTCTACTGTAACTAATTTGAGATTCCTTCCCACAATCCTGCTGATTATTTAAATGGAGTCTTCACACTCAGACATTTATAAGGAGCTTCAGATGCAAGCTTGTTTACAAATTCAACCTTTCATGAATTGAACTCTGAATGTAAGGAATGTATTTGCATAAGACTGTGAGGATGAGAGGTAAGCAAGGTCTCATTAAATGCTCAGCGTGTTGCCATTGTCCCTGAGGAGCTGAAGCTGCTATTGGAGCCAGGGGCAATTTCTCCCTTGGGCTGATCCACACTGGATGAGGTGGAAGCCTGTCTGGATGACTCACCTACATCTTCTCTTCAGTCTCCTCAAACTCACACAGACCCCTGAACCCCAATCACTTCTTTACCCCTAGCTGCAGTCTTACTTCTTGCACAAAATCTCCCTGACTCATTCTATTATAGACAGCTAAATTAGATAGAAATGTTACAGACAGGAAGTATTATAGAACAAAATCACAAGGTGGGTATAATGTGGGTCAAAACTATGATCAGCAATAAGATTACAAGTATTGTAAGACTCAAAGTCTCACTTTCACTCCATGGAGTGTGAATAGCCAAAAGGCCTCCACAATGCTGAGTCCTATAGCCCAACGATGGCTCTGGAGGCAAGACCCAGGGCCTTACTTCCGAAAGCCATGAACAGCCAAAAGGGCCTTCATGATGCTGGGACCTATAGCTCAGCGAGGCTCGGGGAGCTCAACAGAGGAATGAGAAACCCAGGAAGGAACACACCAGGCTAGATGGTAAACAGACCTTTAGAAGCCTGGCCAGACGGCACTCTTAGAACCAAGTAGCTGGCTCAGAGATGTGCCAGCTCAGGGGCTGAGATCCTTTTTATAGGGGGGTAAAGGGGGGGGTGTAACATTTTAATCTTGCAGGCAGGGGACAAAGGTCTGCTGATTTGAGCTGGTGGTCAGCAGCCATGTACTCGGCAGTCACGTATTGATGAGTAACAGATACCTATAGGATGTTTCAAAGGTCACCAAGACATTCCGAATGAGCAAACAGTTTGACAATTAACTTGGGGTTTCTATGTCTAGAACCACTAACTTACACGTTAATTGGGATCCCGACTTCAAACAGTTCAAGATTGCCTTACATTCCTAAACCAGGTTAGAACAAAGGTCAGGGCTATGGCTACAGTGGGAAGGGGTTAGAGCCCTGTCTCCTAGGCCCTTTGTCATTTAGCATGGCCTTGTAATTCAGGTCTTACAGTATAGCCCCTTAGGTAATGTTGATTCAGTGGGGATGCAGGTCACATAGCAAGTGTATGTGAAAGAACAAAGTCCTTCTTTGAGAAGGGATGGATCAGGGGGTCTTGGCCACCCATAGGGATGGCTGATGTCTATCTATACTTTATTGGACCAGGTGATAACAATATTTCATCCCCTGGGTGAGGCGTGTAGACCTGGTCAATTGGTCTTTATCTTGAGGCCTGGCCTTCAAAAGATGTTCCTCCCGTCAAAGTTGTAATATGTTCTCATCCTCTACACTGACTACGTTGATGCCTAGTCCTGTCTGACTGACTATTTCTAACTAACCTAGTTGTCTGTAATACCAACACAGCTGCACACAGCTGGGAGGCCCCTTTTCTAGGTCAAAGGGTCATAATATATTGACTCCCTCCCATAACCAATTCACCCATCCCACAGCAGTATCTGTGTTACATACTAGGCTTTTGCTTTTCTCTTCTCTCAACCCCCTACTGTATCAGCCATATCCCAGCCACATGTAACATTGGGCCAATCAAGTGAGCCCTCTGATCTTAAGGTTCTCATCTCAAAGGTGGAGATGTGGTATCATGACCGTTTGTGCCTGATACACAAGGAGTACTTCTAAAGGCACTACTCCTCCCTCCTCTCCCATTCTTCTTTCTCTTGGTTTAACAAATCTCAGGGGGCTACCAGAGCTGGGCATTCCCATCTCATCCTAGAATTTGGTCATGGGAGCTCCACCCTAATGACCTTATCTAGTTCTATGGGAATTATATTTCAATACATGGACTCACAGGGGACGCTTAACTGTATCCAAATTACAGTAGTAGGAATTTTGGCTTATACTGAAAAAAGAATGGGGAGATTTTTGTAAAGTATAGAATCTTATTTTCTCCTACCAGAAATTCAGACCTGAGCTTCTACCTATAGTTTTGTTTGAGGTCTTCATAAAACTAGAGAAGGCAATGAGCTTGTGTCTGTGCCAGTGTTGTGATAGCGGGGACCAGCATGATGAGTAGACAGGCTGTGTTTACACAGCTGTCCTGCTGAGGGACAGGTCCCTATCAGGCTCTCTGCCTGAAAAGCACAGACTGGCCTTCCTGGATCCCCAGCTGACCATGGCTTAGTGGATTAGACACTGCCCAGTAATCTCCTTGTCCTCTAGGGGAGCTTAACAAACTGTTGCTTTGTTTTTGTTTGTTTGTTTGTTTAGCAATCCAGTTGTTTCTGACAGGTGCTTAATTCCAGTCACTCCACTAAGGCCTGAAACTGGCTTGTTGGGAGGTCTTCTGCTTATGTCCTTTACCAGACAGGTCCTGAAATTAAAGACACCCTGAGCTGGCTGGATGCCAGGTGGGCAAGGTCTTGCCTTCACCTCAACTTCAGGGGAACTGTCACCTCTGCTGCAGTCTTACTCCTTGCACAAAACTCCTTACTCCTCTTACTTGATCCCCAAGAAATTTAGGGAGTAACTGTCCCTCCTCCAACTCCAGATTACCCATTATTGTCATGCCTTGTGGTCTTTCTCTGAGGCCTAGGTCTGTCTCACAGGAGGCCCTGAGTCCCACCTCCATATCCTGCATACATCTTCCTCTGTGGATCACTGCACAATGCTGGTGTTGTGTGTGTGTATGTACAAAGCCTATGTGCGATTCCATGTTAACTTCCTCACCAATTAAGTAGACTTCTTTGACAGCCTCAGAGGAAAAATTTTATTATAAATTCTTAAAAACATATTTAGAAATATTAGCACCATCAGTACATGCATTATTTACTTAACTAAATGTGCTTTTTTAAAAAATACCATGAATTATATTCTTCTTATAAGGGTATCTGTTGTTTCCTGCAAACAATTAACTGTCACTGAATCATCAATTTTTTATTTTATTTTGTGTCTCAAGCTATTTGTTCTAATTAAAGACCAGACATGAATCTAAATAAATTTGTCTTATCTGTAAAAATGGGACTTTCAGACTTCCTAAGGGTAAGAGTTTTAAATGTGTTGGATGAGCACTCTCCTCATAGTGTCTACAGCCATCTAGGAGTGGGTCAGGAGGCCTAGAACCAATGCTGTCTTTACAGAGATGTTCCAGCCCAGCAGGGTTCTCCGGCCCTGCAATGAGAGTTGCAGGCGCAGCTCTGGCTCCTGGAGGGAAGCTGCATGGAGCTCTGGCAGCTCCCTGTCCTGCTCTGTGGCTCAGCTGCCCAGAAACAGCTACAGCCCCTTAGCTCCTGAGCTTCTGGGTCAGGGGAACTGGGACTGTTGGGAGCAAGAGGCAAGAAAGCTGCAGCTTCTAGAACTAGTATTCTTTCCTGAGAGTTTCACTCTCGATCTCATCTCCCAGGGTCCAGGGGCAGACAAGAGGGAGGTCATGAGGCTGAGGGATGATGGGGGTTGGTGGAGACTGGGAAATGAGGTTTATTAAGAGTCCCTTGAGATGAGAGATATTTATAGGGAATAAAGCAAAGAAAACTCAGAGTGAATATGATAATGATCTGAAACAGGAGGCTTTATAGTTTTCCTGCTGGCCACATCAAGTCTACTAAAGCATAAAAGGTAGAAAATAAAAACAGAACTAGTCCCTTTTGTAGTACTTTTCTAAAGCCAGCATGTCACACAGACAGATTTGCTCTTGGCCTATACTATGTACTCATCCTTTCCCTTCCCTTAGTACCCCTTCTTCTTTCACACAAATCCCTTTGGCGAGACACTTCCCATCCCACTATCCAAGAGACCACTTCTTCCCATCTTCTCTTGCATGCTCATTCTGGCTACTGATTAGTGTCTTTACCCTCTGAAGTGTGGATAGTAGTGTCTTTACCTTTTAAAGATATGCCAGGTTATTCCCTGGCTAGGTCTCAGAAACCTAAAGAAGCTGTTAAAGCATCAGCCTTTTCTAAAAGTTAAACTAGCGGTAAAAATTTTTAGCATTCGTAAATCATGTTGTGTGTGTGTAGAATACATTCTAGCTGCTCTTGGACCCTGTGCTCAAGGCTGCAGTGTTCCATGCTGCATGAGCCTGTCGTGTCCATACAATTAGGGTCAACCTCAGTCAGTTGTTTTGAGTATGAAATGGAATAATAACATGTAGCAGCAATGACTGACAAAGTACCTGGCACATAATTCCCTTTATCTTTTTGGTTTGGTGCTAGGGTGGAGAAAAAGTAAGCATCCCACCACCTAGTTATCCATCTTCTACTCTAGTTGAGGACCCATGCTCTTCAGGGTGTTCATGTCCTGGTCCAGTTGCAGACATAGACAAACACAGGCCTTTGGTTTCTCCAGAATGCGATACAACCCAGAGTTACCGGGGATGTAAGTCCTCAGGAGGTTACAGAATGAGGGGAGAGGAAGGAAGTGAGAGTGAACAAGTTGTTTTTTGTCCCGGAGATGGAGCAGTTCCTAGGACCTCAGATGGAGATCTGGCTTGGTAACATGACCTTCTGTTAGTGAAATTACATTACTGTAACAAAGTATCTGAGCTAATCTACTTATATAGAGAAAAGGCTTATTTTGGCTCACAGTTTTAGAGGTTCTAGTCCATGACTGGTTGGCCTTATTACTTTGGGCTTTTGGAAAGGTGAAAAATCATGATGGAATGCATGTAGGAACAAAAATGCTCCCTTAATGGAAGGATAAAGAGAGTAAGGAAAAGGCTGAGGTTACAAAATCCCTTTCAGGACACCCTAAATGACCTAAAGATCTCCTACCAAACCCACCTTCTATTGGTTCCACCACCTCCTAAGAGTGTAACCCTGGGGAACAAACCTTTAATAAATAGCCTTTGGGGTCTCAGGATCCAAGGTATAACAGTCTCCATATTCACTCTCTCTCTTCCTCATTCCATCATCCTGCCTCCAAAGGATGCCAGGCCTGGTGAAGTGTGCCGCAGAATCATTTTAATTTAATTTAATTTCTTATTTTGAGATAATTATAGATTTACACACAGTCAAACAATTTGGTGCCTTTTCCTCAGTTTCCTCCAAGGGAAAACCGTGGTGGATTATTATAAACAAGAGTTAGACAATAAAGACACATAACAGTCCTTTATCTCGAGAGCACCTATGCTGCCCTCTATAAGCCCACCCACTGCCCTCTGCTCCCTCTTCTGCCTCTCCTGGAAACCACTAACCTAGTCTCCATTTCAATTATTTGTCATTTCAAGAGTGTTCTACAAGCAAAAAGAAAAAAGAAAAAGAAAAGCCAGTATAGGCACAATTCTTTCAAGATTCATCTATTTGTGAATACTGGGGGGGCTGGGTTCTGAAGAACCTGAATGACTCCATGCTAATAGGCCAGAGACTGTGCTTCTTCATGTGCTAATTACTAACTTGGTTAACAGCCCACCTAGGGACAAATGGTATGACAAAAGGTGACCATAGAACATTTCCTGCATCAGATAAGCAGTATGTTTGGAATCTTGTCCTCTGGTAGTTCTGTGAATGCCCTGACCTATGTTTGAAATTTTTTAGAAAAACCCTATAAAACTACCTCAGCCCTTGATCAGTTGCCTCTCAGAGCTACTTGGCTCCAGGAGTGCCAGACTAATAAAAGGCTGTTTACCATCTAGCCTGGTGTGTTCCTTCCTGGGTGACTCTCCTTCCTCCATCCAGCTCTTGGAGCCCTGCTGGGTCATAGCATTGTGGAGGCCTTTTCCACTGTTCATGCTCCGTGGAGTGAAAGTGAGACTTTAAGTCTTATAGTTCCACTCTTGATCCCATAGCCATGTGTATGTGAAACAACCACTGAGCCACATACACAGTCCCAACAATTCCTTTTAACTGCTGGCTGCAGAACCATTGTTCTCATTGTACAGAGGTGTCACTGTTTATTTAGCGCTTCATCTGTTGAAGAATGTTTGAGCTGTTCCCACTTCTTAACTGCTGTGAGAAAAGTTGCTACATACATTCGTATGAAGGTTTTTGTGTAAATATAATTTTTTGGTTCTTTGATAAAAATGTCCAGGGCTTTTGGATCTTGTGGGTGTTATATGCTCAGGACCCTGTGATGTGACCAAGCTGTGCAGATTACTTTCCAACATGGAGATCCAGCTTCTCTGCATCTTTTCCGGAATTTCAGATTGCTTCTATTTTATTGTTTTAGGGTTCTGATAGGTGTGTAATGATATCTTACTGCATTTTTTTAGTGACTAATAACATTGAAGATGTTTTCATGTGCTCATTTACCACCTGTACATTCTTTTTAATGAATTATATCATGTCTTTTTTCCTTTTTCTAGCTTGAGTGATTGAAGTTTTGAACTTCTAGAGGTCATAATATATTCTAGATAGTAGTTCTTTGTTAGATAAATGGTTTGCAAATATGTATTTCCCCATAGGAGGTTTATCTTTTTACTCCCCCTCACAGGGTATTTTGCTCTTCCTACATAATTTTCCGTTCTATATATTCTAGGATTTCCACTTTGGTAATTTTCTTTTTGTTCAGAGAATTTCCTTAGCCATGCTTTCCTTATAACTTACTGACAATAAATTTTCTTAGTTTTCCTTCTTTTCAGGGTATCTTGATTTTTACTTTATTCCTGTAGGATATTTTTGCTGGTTATATAATTTTGGTCTCAAATTTCTTTTCTTGCTTTTATGGTCTTTGATGTTATTTGAATTGTTTTTCCCATACAAACAAGATGGGTTTAGTTTTCAGAAATTTGACTGTGGTGTGTTTTTACATGAACATCTTTGAAATTATCCTGTTTGCAGCTACCTTGTCTTCTTAAAGTTGTAGTTAAATTCTAGGCATTATATCTTTGAGTATGTTTTTAGCACATAGCTCTCTTCTCATCACCTTCTGAAAGATTATAGTGACACAAAAGCAGATATTTTGTAAATTCCCTGGGTCTTGTTCATGTTTTTCTTGTTCAGATTTTATCTTCTATTTTTAAATCTCAAATTCTTTTAAAGAAAGATTTTTCTTTTCTTCTTCATTCTAATGTGGAGGCTGCACATTGAGTTTTGACTTTTTCCTTATTGTGCTTTTCATTTCTAGACTTTCCATTTGTTGCTTCTCATTTTCTGTTTCTTTGTTAAGACTCTCTTTTTATTCTCAGCTGACACTTTCTATATTTGGATATATTTCAGGTATGTCCATTGTTGCTCATTAAAGCATTTTGACATAGGCTGCTTTAAAATCTTCAGATAAAATTTAGTTATTTCATGTCAGTATTGGCAATACTCCATTGTCTTTTTTTCTATTCAATTAGACACTTTCCTATTTCTTGGTATGACAAGTGATTTTCAGCTGGAATCTGGGTCCACTAAGTATTATGGCATGGCCTCTTTTCACTGGCTGTCTGCTGCAGATGGAGTTAGCAATTGGCCTATGCACTTGTCTCTGCTGACCCCTAAGAGTATATGTGGTGGTTTTTGCTGCTGATGGAAGGGAGGGATGCTGGTTCTCCACTTGGCCTCCAAGAGCACAGTGGGGTGAAGTGAAATCCTGGCTGTCTGCTGGCCTCCTCTGATGCACCCAAGAGGCAGCAGAAGGGTGTTTTGTCACTGCTAAGTAGGGACAGATTAGCAGATCTCTGTTCTCCATGGACACTGCTACCCAGAAGGGCTAGGTCTCTGCTCATTACTGAGGCTTCTTTGACAGAGTGCTGGTGGGCAGGTGGGTACAGCTGGCTGTCTCAGCCCAGCATCAGGAGGGAAGAAGTCAACTTTCCCTGGTAAGATACGGCAGGAGAAAAATTTTTCTGTGGTGTTTAGTTTCAGTAAGGTGTTTGTTGTCTAAATCTATTCTGTCTTCATATCCTGCACTTGTCTTGATCATTATTCTAGAGCGAGTATGCTTTTGTGGGGCTTTTTTCCCTTTGTCTATACATATTTGTGCTAGAGGTTGCTTGTTTCTTTGTATCAAAATCTAGAACTTGAGACCCACATAACTCACTGCTATTATTTTTCCTCAGGTACTTGTCGCGAACCGGCGACGCAGAGCACTGTCCCGCAGTGCCTCAAACCTGAAAGAGCAGCGGGGTGGAGATGGGGCAGAGAGAAAGGAAGGACGCCAAGACAAGAGTCTGATCAAGGCGACGTTTATTGCAGGCAGGCATCAGCCTTTTAAAGGAAAATACCGAACTATTATGGGCTAGGATTACCATAGTAACCTCAATACCTGCTCCTATAGATAACATCAGATCTTTAACATAACAAAATGGAGTTAACAACACCTGACTCCTATAGATCTTTGGCTGTCCTTGTTTCTCCCGTGCAGGGTCAAAACAAGTTTAACACGTGCAGTCCCTTAAAAAGGAACAAATGTTGTCTTTCAAAAAGCCAGTGGGCCATGGCTGGCTTCCCACAGGTACTAACCTCTAACCTCTCTAACTGGTTTGCCTTCTCTCTGTCTTCCAGTATCTTCTTAGGTTTTTAAAAATTCAATGTACAAAGTTTTCAGTTATACTTAGTAGGAAGACTAGGGGAAAGTACCCCTATTCCATCTTTCCAGAAGCCAAAGTTCACAAATGCATAATCTGTTGCCACGTATATGACAATGGTTACCAGGAGAGGCCACAGTCAAGTTCTGAGAATGAGATCTGAGTTCTGAGAGAGGTCACTGATCTTAAGACCTCAGAAACCTCACAACTAAGGTGAGTGGATAATGATAAACTATGGCATATATTGGCATAGAAATTCCCATCAGAGTGAAATTAAGTCAGACTTTGAAGCTTTAGGATAGAAATAGTGGCCATGACTGATTTATATGTATGCAATGATAAATATAAAAATATGGCATTGAGTGACATGTTATGGCATTCGAGGCCCTGACAAAAGAAAAAAGAAAACAGTATATAGCATACAAGTGCTTCCTTCTCAGTATTTATTTTTTTATCAGGGAAGTATAGCTCTTGCCATATAGGTAATGACTAATTGCCACATGAATTGTAGGATCTATTTGAGCATGAGCAGAAAGTTGAGAATAATTGTGCTAGTGTCCCAAAGGATGGTCAGGATGCTTGAAAATTGGAAACTGCTGTGTGTGGAGAGAGGGTGCTATGATGGCCTGTAGTAAACAAGGTCAGCTGGAGTTTCTTGCAGCAGTATTGAGGAAAGGCTCAGAAGGCTCATGAAATTAGACAAAAGTTATTCTATATAAAACTCAAGCATTTCTGGATTTTTTGTTTGTTTGCTTGGTTTTTTTTTTTTGTCACTGGGGATTGAACTCAGGCTCTTGAGCTTGCAAGGCAGGCAGCAGAACCACTGAGCCAAATCTCAGGCCATTTCTGGTTTTATGTCTAGGTCTTTGATCCGTTTTGAATTGATTTTTGTACAGAGTAGGGGATAGGTGTCTGGTTTGCATGTTCTGCTTGTGGATATCAAATTTTTTCAGCACCATGCGCTAAAGAGGCTAGAACACCATGGAATTCTTGACTGACTCAGCAGAAGTTAGATACTAAAGGCTAGATGAAGGTGAACATTATTCCATGATGCACAGAAAGATGCACAGAAAGATGAAGTATCAGTCATTATGTTTGACTCAATGCCTAAAAGACTCTCAAGCACCTGTGAGACAAAATAGATAAGGGTTGGGTATTGCCTGCTGTATTTGTTGATGAGACCAGGCTGGCTGAGCAGGGATGATTGGCCCAGAGTTTGTATAATCTCCTTCTCTTAAGGACTGAGGACACCAAGAAAAATGGTTTACAGGGACATTCACCCATACCCAGAAACCTGGAGCCACTGTCCTTCCTAAACATGTGATCACCTGGATTCCAGGAAAGGTGGAGCCCCACATGACTGAGAACACCAAAGTGGGGAAATTCCTTTTGCAGAAATGAAACCACCTTTCAGTGGTAAAGTTTCCAGTTAATGATCATCTGGCCCCCAGCCTGAAGCACAACCTTGAAAGCCAGTCTCCGGGCAGCCTGAACCCGGGTATCAGTGTGCCCCTCCAGCTACTTCAGCTGGAGTCCTTTCCCATCTTTCTTCTAACTTTCCAATCAATGCTTTTTTCCTGTATAAGTCTGTGCCTTAGTTTTAATTTCTATTTCTACTAAAGCAAGGACTCAAATTAGCTGGCCATATGGGGACAAGCTCAGGTTGACCATCTTGGGTTCAGAAAGTCAATGCCTCTGCTTGCACTGGGCCTGTTAGGGAATTGATCATGTTAAAGTATGCTGTGACGCCGCCTCACAGGCTGCATTCTCCTGGTACATCTTGGCTCCTAAAATGACCTCATGCCCTTATCTCTGGTTTGCCTCCCCACCAAGGCCACAGTGGTCCAGGAAAGTTGAAACCTGTGTCTGCAGGACTGGGCCCATAAAAGCAATCTGGCCTGTGATAGGTTAAAAGTAGCTCACTCCTCATAAATAAGCAATAGCCCACCCCAAAACTGATAAAAGGACCTTCCTTTCTTTGTTCTCTCTCTCCTTCTGCTTCTTCTTCCTCCTCTCTCTCT
>NW_022900928.1:82553888-82737091 GCF_012274545.1 Fukomys damarensis
TGTTAGGGAATTGATCATGTTAAAGTATGCTGTGACGCCGCCTCACAGGCTGCATTCTCCTGGTACATCTTGGCTCCTAAAATGACCTCATGCCCTTATCTCTGGTTTGCCTCCCCACCAAGGCCACAGTGGTCCAGGAAAGTTGAAACCTGTGTCTGCAGGACTGGGCCCATAAAAGCAATCTGGCCTGTGATAGGTTAAAAGTAGCTCACTCCTCATAAATAAGCAATAGCCCACCCCAAAACTGATAAAAGGACCTTCCTTTCTTTGTTCTCTCTCTCCTTCTGCTTCTTCTTCCTCCTCTCTCTCTCTCTCTCTCTCTCTCTCTCTCTCTCTCTCTCTCTGCCTTCCTGCCTCCTGCTCGCCTCCCTACAATAAAGATCTCCTGCCGGACCTCTCGGTGCGTGAGTGGCCTAATTGGGAAGGGGCACCCGAAAGGGCACGCGAACCCCCCTTTCATGGCCCCTGCTGTACAAGCCTGGGCAAGTGGTTAAACTTCTCTGAGTTCCAGTTTGCTTCAAGACAAACGGTGCCTCCTAACACCCACCTTCTTCAGCAGGCTTCTTTCTAGTTAAATGATATGCATGCAAAGTACTTCAGATATGTTGAGAATGGTACATCTTTAAATGCGAATGTAAATCTAAATTCTAATTCTTATTTTAGTTCTGGCTTCCTTAGACTTCCAGATTTGATAACATTGAAAAGTTTCTTTTCAGCTATCTCTAAACCATACATTTTTCCCTTAATGTGATTTTTTAAAATGTGAGAGGATAATTTTAGGTTTACAGAAAATTGTAATGGCAGTACAGAGAATAGCCATATTGCCTTTACCTAGTTTCTCCTAATGTTAATATTTTGCATAAATACAGTTCATTTGCCAAGACTAACTTCAAAATGTTAAGCAATCAGGCACTGAAAATGCAGGCAGGGGACAAAGGTCTGCTGACTTGAGCTGGTGGTCAGCAGTCATGTACTCGGCAGTCACACATTGATGGGGGAGGGTAGTCAGCCTACCCAGGGACCTTGTCCTGACAGGCCTGGTACCAGCACAATAGGGGCAGAAGTTTTCAACCAGTATTATCTGCTCCTTCCTGCTGAGTAATTCTTTCTTGGCCACTGAGCTGCAGGATGGAAGCTCAGGATGAATTTTTCTAAAATATTTTAATGGAAATCATGAGCTCCCTGGCAGATTCTCTCATCACTGGAATCAGGGATCCTCCTCAAAACTGTTATGCCTCCCTCTAAGAAACTTGTCCCAAGATCCAGATAGGTTTTGGTGCATGACTTCCTTACTGCAAAATTAATGAGGTCCTGTGGCTGCCTGGTATCTCATCTTTTTGCAGCAGCATGGTGAGAGAAAAGCTATAAGCTGGACCTCTCAAACAGAACAGGAAAGTCAATGTTTAGTCCACTCCAGAAGGTAATATGCTTGCATGAACAGCCACTGGCTTTTATGTTGAGGCTGGAAGCTGGAGGCTGTGATATATCCTAAGAGTGGTAGACTCTAGTTCTCATGGCAAGGACAGAAGCTGTAGATTCCATTGCGAAGTCCACATTTTTTCATAAGAAAGGTGTAATTACTGATAATCAAATAGATCACTTTGGTGATTCCAGTAGAGAGTGAAAAATGAACTGTAGAAGATATTGGAGATTATATTCATGAACTCAATGGAGAGAATTTACCCTTTTCTGAGATTATATGACTATGATTTTAGCATAAAATGACATTCACTATTTGTGTGTCTCAGGTTCAACCTTCTTTCAAATAACACTGGGAATGAACTAGGAATATCTGTCACCCAGGCCATCCCTCTTTTCCCAGGAAGTGGCAGACATACAGCTCATTGCCTCACACTGTTACAGAGAATTATTTTCCCATGATCTCATCCAGTGGTTTTAATTCTTCACCATGAAATGGGAATCACTGATGAGGTCTTGGTTAAATACAAATACATTTTCTCACCCCTAGAGCTATTTGAGTAAGACTATCTCAGGTTGAGCCCAAGGACATACTTGTGTCAACCTCTACAGAAAACCCCAAGTGCACAGAGATTGGAGGGCCACTTTTGTTCTCTAAATCCCCCCCCCCGCTGCTGCAGTGCCACATGGAGTGCCCTCATGACTGCAGCCACAAATCCCCTGCACATGGCCCTCCTTCTGTGCCCATAGTCCCCTTATGTCCTATACGAGGGAGCTGCCAAGCAATGGCTGGAGGCCTGGTACCTAAAAGGGACTCATTGAACAACAGGTGTCCAGTAAGGCTGACTGTGGCCCTGTGTTTCACAGACAGAAGAAGGTTGGGTGGCAGCAGGGTAGGTAAAGACAAAGGAAGTGCAAGGTTTCTCTCTGCTCTGGGATGTTGCATATTTTAACTTAAATTACCTCTGGGGACAGTACACCTGTTTGGAGTGGGATTGCATTGAATTTAAAAGAGCACAGGTGGTGATGCAAAGCTGGATGTTACTGTTCAGCTGATGGACAATGGTGATGCTGTGTGGAGGAGACTGCCTGACTTCAGAGAATGCTCTAGGGGAACCCACCTTCTGCTTGTGGAGTCTGGTGGTGGTTGGTGACAAATATTAAATTTTTGGCTTACAATGTCATGGTGCAGAAGCCATTTTTTCACTCAAGCAAATGAAAGTGGACAGAACTGCAATTAATTGGAGAAGCTGAAAAAAAAAAAAACAACATATCTGATACATCAATTCTGGCAAGTTGTAAGCCCACAGTTAAAGATCTCACTGGAAAGATCAGAGAAGAATTGTTTATGAAGCCTGCCTAGGTGTCAAGTTCTGCATATATGGGTTCTAGATATGTTCCCAGAGGCTTCTGACTCAGTGAAGGGGTGCCAGGTGAATTCAGCACTTTGCTCTAACAGGGAAACAATTCTCCTTTTAACAGTTTGTAAGATAAGTGGTCACCTTGCTGAAACCAGGATATTGTATTTCTTCCCAGTTTTTGATGCCTCATTTTTTAGAATTTGTATTTGGAGATTTTAGTCCTTGTTTTATTAATATGCAGAGTACAGAAAGTGTGCTTCATGAGTTCCTGCTGATTCCACAGCTTGAGCTCCATTGCAGACATCTGAAAGTGCTCCCATTTCTGGAGGCCTCTGCACCAGCCCACTCTTGTCACCCTGGGGACAGCTTTTCTGTGAGTGAGCTGGCCTCCAGTGGAAGGAGTCCTACGTTCTAGCACCCTGGTGCAGGAACAGTGGGGTGAGGTTTTCAGAGCCAGCCCTAGGGGTGGTTCAGTTCCTCCTGGGTGGAGATAGGGCAGGAGGCAGGAAGGACCCAGTCCCACTCAGGTCACAGGATAAAACATGAGCAGAACCTATTGACCAGGCAGATTCAGCTCCAGGATACCAGAGGCGTTTGCCAGAGAGGGAAGTGGGAGCAGAAGTTCGGATATAGTCTCCATAGCCAGGCTGAATCTCAGTGGATAAAAGGAGACACCCTGGGCAGGCTCCCTTCCCAGCCAGGCCTGCCCAGGTCAGAAGTGTGTTGACTGACTCAGTAATGGTTGCTATGTAAGAAACGAAAATGTGGTCTATTGTCAGTGGAAGGTGTTTTAGCCTTAGGACTCAATTTAGGTGAAACATCTGAGAAGTTCTCTAAACAAAAGGGAATAAATATTGTGCTTTTATTCCTCATAACAAGGCTCCAGACTGTAACTAAAGCCCTGCAAAGACTCACGATTCTAGCCAATAAATTAGCAGAAGACTGGGGAATAGATGATCTGTTTACAGATTGGCTAGGAAGATAATTTGGAAAATGGAAGAAGATGAGCACATGGATATTAACCTACCTGGTAATAGTGGCAGGAGTTCCAATCTTCATGGGGTGTCACATTGTTGTTCCATCTGTAAGGGGCTAGCTCAGTGGTCAGTTGACATAACTCCAACCAAACAGGTGCCAGGTCCTATCAACAGAACAACTTATTATTGCTAGGATCTGGACCAAATTGTGAAAGAGAGTTTGAAAAATCAATGTGTTAATCCGAGGTGAAAATGGGAACAAATATAATAAAAGAAAAGAAGAGGGAGTTTGTAAGAAACCAAAAAAAAAAAAAGTTCTTTTGTGTGGGGGGAGTCTTTCAGTTTAAAGACAGAGGTCAGGCATCTGAGAAGGTCTCTAAACAATAGGGAGAGGGTAAATAGTCAATTAAGTATGGAATTTACTAAGCTAACTCTAACTGGAAAAGGACTAGCAGTTAAGAAATTGTCCCTAGTTTAATCATTTGCCTTTGAAAGCCCACAAATCCTTTAGAGAGGGAGCAAGGTGAAGGGGTTAAGTACTGATCTGAGTTAAGTACTGTAAATTCTGAGTACTGGGATGCTGAGGGGAGGGAAGGGCATTGCACACTGAGCTTTGTATCGCTCTTCCTGACCACTCTCAGCATGTCAGTCTGTTTGTTGGACTGCATCTCATTCTTGGGAGATCAAAAAATTAAGAAGTCTCCCTTCTGTTGCCCCCAGTCCTTGGTCCGATCCATCCTTTGTGTATGGTCAAAGGGTTTCATTCCTCACACTAGGAAGCCTGTCTTTACAAAGATACTGTGGGGACTATGGAGGACTTTTCTCTGGGTAGGTGAGCACAAGACCACATGGCGAGGAACAAGCTCTCTCTGCAGGCCTGGCTGGTGGAGAGGAAAGGAGGGACAGGTTAGAGCTGGAGACTAAGTGTGTTTAGGCCTCTGTGCATTCACAAAGAGGCTGGGGTTTGCTGGTTGGGGACAGCTCTGTCCCTGCAACAGAATCCTCTCCTAGGCCATGTCACAGGAGAAGCCCAGCCTGTGGACTCCACCACGTTATCAGTGGGTGGAGGTGACCAGAGAGTCCTTTGTGTCCCTGCCTGACCTGTGTATCTTCCCCTAACACCTGACCATCCTGGAGCAGAGGCCAGTGAGGCCACATGGAAGCTGGTGCCCACTACACATTATCAGTTTTACTACTGCAGGCAGTTACTGCTGATGTAGAAACAGGAACACTGTCTGGGATCAGACACGATGGGTCTGAGGGACAGCTCTGCCACTTGGCCATCTGTAAATATGGGTATTCCAGCAAATCAATCATTCATTCAACACTGCTGAGACCTTCTGTACCCCAGATGCAGGAGCCCACTAGGAGCGGAAGACTTATCTTACCTCAAACTGCATACCCTATGCATGCTGCCACTCCTACTTATCCAGCCACACACATTCACCCAGAAGGTCACACCCAGCAGCTCATACATCCATCAGCGCACTCATCCACTCACACAAACTTCCACACAGTCACAGGTAGACCTCAAACACTCACACTCACTAATACATTTGTGCAAACTCACAGAATTCATCTAGTCACTCAGCACACTCACATACAATACACACCCTCATGGATACACTTGCACACACACACAACCAACAATACACTCACAGTCATCCATTTGCACACCCACACTCACCCTCACATATTTGTTAATATACTTATAATCATTAATTCTCACTGATATGTTCACATCCTCACCCACTTACACACTCACACTCAAACTCACACCCTCCCTCCCTTCTCCTCCTTGTGCTCCGAGCGAGCTTTGGCAGACAATCTGTCATGAGAACTACAGAAACACATGTGGATTCCCTGTCTTCCTGAGGCTACAGGTTGTCATGGTGTAGGAACACCAGGCAGTGCAGTGAGTTTGGGCCACTCCTAGAGGTTACCATGTACATTAGTGATTTTTCTCTCCTGATACAGAATGCTCAACCCAGAGTTAAAGGGAGATTTATTTGGCTCACACATCAGAGGTTTCAGTCCATAATCAGTTGGCTCAAAGGCAGAGTGGCACATGGCAGGGGGCAACAGTTCATGGTAGTGGAAGACAGCAAAAACAAGAGACCTTAATAGTGTCTTTCCACCCCTTTATCCCATCTAGACAACTGGGATTAGGGTGATGCCAAACCAATCACTCACATGTAATGGTTCAGTAATCACGTGCCCTTAATCTCAGCATCACACATTCCAGATTCAGTCACCTTCACAAAAGGCTTCACTTCAAAAAGAGGCTTTGTGTGGAGATCTAGGTACAAGCCACAACACCATGGTCCATTTAGGGCTAGGCAGTGAAGGAAGAGGCTCTGTGGAAGGGACTGTGCTTACTTCTTTTGTGTTTCCTTTGGGATTTGCTGTTTTCTACTTCTAGCACTTCCAGACATATTTGCAGATGTGCACTCTGGACCAGGCAGTGATGATTTGAAAGGAAGACAGATTTTTTTCCCCACATTTATTGGCTGATTTCTATCTTGATGTTGAAACAAAGAGAAAAGGATACTAACAGGTAAAGTGGGTTTGGACAGGCAGCAGGGCTCATTACTGAAAAAAAGGGGTAGTTTCTGTGTCTGTGGGTCTCGGAGCAGGAAGGGCCTCATCACTGAGTCCACTGGGAAAGGGTGAGGGGAGGTGCTTGGCTGCACTGGGACTGAGGTCATCCTGGGACAGGAGCTGAGAGCTGAGTTCATTTTCTCCTGGAGAGCGCTGTAGAAGAAGATATAAGCACTTGTGCTGTGTGGAGCATCAGAGGCCAGGGTCTACTGGTCAGAGCTGAGTGTGGCAGGGTGAGAATGTGGGGCATGGGTGCAGCTTCACAGTCCAAGAGGAATATCCTCTTCCTGAAATCCAGGGGCAGTGGTGTGTGCCCTTGGCTACAGATTGTTCTGCTAGCAAGGTAGGAAAAGACTGGGGCACCATGGAGATAGTGACCAGGCTCTTTCAGCCTCTGAAACATGGTTCACACAAGGACCTAGAGTAGCAAAAGCCATCCTAGGCAATAGACACATGGCAGCAGGTATAGCAATTCCCAATTTGAAACTATACTACAAAGCCACTGTGACAAAAACAGTATGATACTGGCAAAGAAACAGATCTGAGGATCAGTGGAACAGATAGGAAGACACAAAAACAACTCCAGGTATACCCAGCTACTTCATCTTTGACAAAGGAGCTGACCATCCCCACTGGAGAAAAGATAGCTTCTTTAATAAATGGTGTTGGAAAAACTGGATCTCAACCTGCCACAGATTAAAATTAGACCCTTATCTTTTGCCATGCACTAAACTAAAATACAAGTGGATTAAAGATCTAAATATTAAAACAGAAACACTAAACTTGCTGGAAGATAAGTTAGGCAGAACTCTTGAAGACATTGGCATAGGAAAAGACTTTATGAACAAATCCTCAGTAGCATGGGAACTAGCAGAAAGAATCAACAACTGGGATCTCATCTTATTAAAAAGCTTCTGCACTGCAAAAGAAACCATCAACAGAACTAAGAGACGATCTACAATGTGGGAAAAAATTTTTACCAGCTGCTCCTCAGACAAAGAACTATTATTTAGAATATATAAAGAACTCAAAACAATCAGTCCCCCAAATATAAAGACCTGATTCAAAAATGGGCATCTGAAACGAACAGACATTTCTCAGACAAAGAAGTAAAAGCAGCAAGTAAATATATGAAAAAATGTTGCACATCACTGGTCATTGGAGAGATGCAGATGAAAACAACACTGAGATTCCACCTCACCCCACAAAGAATGGCTGTTATCAAGAAATCAACCAGTAATAAATGTTGGCGGGGTTGTGGGGAGAAAGGAACCCTTCTCCATTGTTGGTGGGAGTGCAGAGTGGTGCAACCACTACCGAAAATATGGAGATACCTCAAAGAGCTGGGACTAGAGGTTCCGTTTGACCCAGCAATCCCTCTGCTGGGTATCTTTCCAAAAGAATGAAAAGAATCATATCACAGTGATATATGAGCACCTATTTTTATAGCAGCACCGTTTGTAATAGCTAAAACTTGGAAACAGCCCATTTTCCCATCAGTTGAAAGCTGGATAAAGAAGATGTGGTTTTTCTATAAAATGGAATACTATTCAGCCATAAAGAATGAGAAATTAATTCATTCATAGGAAAATGGATATATATTGAGGATATACTCCTAAGTGAAATAAATAAGTCACGCATGTGTAAATACTGAATAGTTTCTCTGGTGTGAAAAACTATAATAGTACACAAGATCCTAATGAGATAATTGACAATGTGAAATAGGAAGAAAAGGGCTAAAGGTGTAGAGAAAGTGGGAAGGATAGGGGAAAGATAATAAGGGGAAAGCAAAAATTAGGAGAAAATGAAAAAAATGGAAATAAAGTGTTTGTAAATGGGGAGGGGAGGAGGGGGTGAAGGGAGGGCAGGGACAAGGGGAAAAAATGAGAACCAAGATCTATCATGTAAAGGTACAAGATCCCAATGATGAATGTAACTGTACTGTATACCTAAAATGTACCAATGAACTCAATAAAAAAAAAAAAAGAACATGGCTGAACCTCATGAAGGAAGGCTAGAAGTCCAGGCTGCAGATGAGCCATTGATATGAAGTAGGTGAGCTGTCTCCAGATCCTGAGATGAGGAGCCACAGGAGGTGAATTCATGGTCAGAGTGGTTGGGTCTCCTGTCCCTGCTTCAGGTGTGTTACAATTTTGATTGAAAATGTTCTTCCAAAGCCTCATCTACTCAGAGGCAGGACTTTGAGACTCTGACCTACAATTTAAAGAGGCCTATGGGAGGTGATCGGGTTAGATGAGGTCCTGATGGTGGGGAGGAGAAAGATCCCCAAGCACCTCACAGAAACACTGTGTGGTCACACTGAATGTGGGCCCCACAATCAGGCCTACCTCCTCCTTGACTGCAGCTGTCTCTGCTGCTTTCTCTTAATAAAATGGACACTGCAATCTCCACATTCCTTAGCTACCTGAGCCAGAGCACCAAACACACCACATGCATGAAACGTGTTGCAGACTCATGATCAGCACTACTCCCAACTCTCCCCAAGGAAAGAGAAGGAGTGAGAGTGACCTTTTGAACTGGACTTCATTAAACTGTTTGCTATATTGTTTTTTCCTTGAATTTTCTTCCTGTCTGTAAAACAGCAAAAGAAAAATCTGCAGTGACTTTCTAAAGAGGGCTAGGGATGAGTGGTTTTGTTTCCTGCATGTATAAGAGTGAATATCCCATTCAGCTCTTGTTTAATCTGCATCCTAGAGAGGGGCCTGGGGAGGCTGGGACAGCAATAAAGGATCATCAGAGAGTCTTGTTGTTGGAAGGCTGATGTGTTGCCTCTGGACCTGACCAGGGTAGGGAGCAGTACACCCAATTTAGCTGTGTACCCTTAAGCCTCATCTTCACAGTGCCATCCCTCTAGGGGCAGGACCCAGGCAGGCAGGTGGCAATAAAGAGGTAGCCCCTGAGGACAAGCAGGGTAATGACTAGCAGCAGTAAGTGCAGTCCCTTACATGCAGATGACGTCATTTCATGCTTTTTGCCTACTCATGTGCCCTTGCATTCCCTGTGGGAATGTACCCCAGACACAGGCCAGTTGGATCTACATGCCTTCAGACTCCAGAGGGGTTGTGCTCAGCTCTGACTTGAGTTCAAACAGAACAGATTGGGTCTAGAGTGAGATAAGTCTCATGTAATTTGGCTCTTACATATCCAGATTCTGGCCTAGGTTACTGAACTAGTGGGTATTACCTGTGCTTCTGCTTTTCAGTTGGAAAACTTCATCTCTACCCTGATCCTCATGAAAGGAGAAGACCACAAGAGCCAGAAGAAAGGGCAGAAGAAGCTTTATTAGCACCAGGATGCAATTTAGGAGTGGGTAGGTGATGGTGTATGGATAGAATTACTTCACAAATTCTACAGATTGGAAGTTCTTCAACAGAAGATGCCAGATCGTCACACCTGCGCTTACCTGTGTCTGGCTTGGCCAGCCATGGCAGTAACCACTGCCAGGAGGAGAGGGCTCCCTCCTTCCTCCAGATGCTAGATGGGCAGTTGCTGCAATGGAAAGAGGAACAGAGAGAAGTCCACTGGCTCTCTATTGGACTTCCCCTGTGCATACAGAGGAAAGAGGGGGTGACAGCACAGGAGGAAGTCTGTCAGGGTTCTCTAGGCCTGGGATTCTGATGGAGGCAGAGCACACTCAGGAGAACCCATGTGGGCAGAGCAGCCACCATGGAAGAGTCACCAGAGAAAACTGCATGGAACCAGGATGCAGGGACACACAGCCATCCATATATGGCCCAATTTCCCTCCACTCTTAAATTAAGGGTGCTTTGGGTTGATCTTCTCTGCAGTGGGAAATAAGCATGGAGTGCTGTGATCACTGCAAGGCAAAGGCCTTAATAAGTCCAGCCAGTAGAGTTTTCCCCTAAAAATACTTACTTCTGGACAGCTTCACAAGGAGTATAAAAGCAAAGGTGGAGAGCCTTGACCAAGTAAGCAGTCTCGCAGCCCTAGGCTGAGGGGGGCAGACCCGCCTTCTCTGAGCCTGATTGTACCTCTCACTGTGGGTTCCACTCACAGTTTTATTTCACTGTAATTGGTTTAAATTTGAATAACAGTCAGTGCGGGACAACACAACTTGAATGTTTTCCTTAAGGAGGAGAAAGAGAGAGAATCCAAAGCAGTCAACAAGAGTCCATGAGTCTGGTTCTTCTGCCCAACCCTACCACCAGTCTTTGTGTGATGTTGAGAAAGTTGTGTCATCTCTTAGTGCCTCAGTTTTCTCTCCCTGTAAGTGGGGTAGACAGTGCTTTAGTCCTGCCTGCCTCAACAAATGAATCCACAAGGACATCTAAATACATATGTGGAAATTGCACTTATCTACAAAATCCAAAATATAAGCAGGACCTAAGGTGCTCTGCTCTTACTGTTACAGCCTTCACACAGAAATAACCTCTACTCTGACTTCTGAAAGAAAGCATCAGTTTTCCCTGTTTTTGAACTCATACAAATGAGCCGTGCAGTGCAGTCTATTTTCTCTTGATTCCGACTCATCAAGCACAAACACTGTGTTTGTGAGGGTCATGCATGTTGTTATGTGTAACTGGGGCTTGTTCATTCTCACTGTTGTTCAATATTCTATTCTGTGAGTATGTTATACTTTATCAGGTTTCCTGTTGATGGCCATTTAAAGAGTTTTCAAGTAGGGTATATGAGTTATTTTTTTCTTAAACCTTTTATTACTTGTCTTTGGAGATGACAAGATGGCTACATGCCTAGGAGAGGAACTGCTTCTAGGGCAAGAAGATCTTAAGTAAGGAGGACTTAAGAGGTAAAAGATGACAGCAAGAAAATCATGCATGTATTTTAGAAATTTCTCCCGGTGTTATGTATATGAAAGGTATGCAAATATTCTGCTTCTGTAGATGTTGCCAAGTGATTGTAAAGTAGTTGTGCTAATTTATACATCAATAGTGCATGAGGGCACTGCTTGTTCTACTTTAGAACACTGAGTGCTTTTGATAATTTCAGGTTTAGTCATTCTGAAGCATGCATAGATTTAGTAAATTTTTGTAAGCTCATACATCCATGATGACTATAGAGTTAGGTTTTTCTAGAGACACAGAACCAATAGCACACATGAACCAATGTGTGTGTCTGTGTGTCGGGGGGTGCACTTGTATCTATTTCTGCTTCTAGCCTGTTCCATTTATCCCATGGTCTATCCTGCACTGTCTTTTTTTCACTGCAGGCTTATGATGATTCTCAATATCCAATACTGCATGTCCTTTCTTTTTTCTCATCTCCTCATCTTTCTCTTCTTGCCCTTATTTTCCTCTCCTCCTCGCTTTCTTCCTCCCTCTTTTCCACATTTTTCCTCTTTTTCTTCTTCACCTTCAGTAATGTTGTAGATGTAAATGTTTCTTGTGCAGTTTCAACACTGACGTCTGAATTAGTGATGAATTTCTGCACACACCACACACATACACACACACGCACATGCACAAACTTACAGGGGTGCACACACAGGAGAATTGCTCCAGCAGGAACTGGTATACTTGAGCTCAGCATTAACACTTTCCCGTGTGTGTAGCCTGCTGGCCTGTCCTGTAGTTTCTTTTGTCATTTTTTAAAATCAAAGTTTTGTTTAAGAATCATTTTTTTGGTTTTGTTTATAAGAGAGGTTTTTCTGTGAGTTCAGTTTTTGTGTTCTTCCATAATAGTTTCTGTCTCAGGTTTTGCCACTGAGTATTTACTGGCCACATAAAAATAATTGGAAAACGACTGCCGTTTATTTCCTGTAAGATTGGTGTTACTCATCTCCCACAGTGTGATCTGCACTACAGACTGGAACTTTAAAAGTTAGATTTTTTTTTTCTTTTAGAGATAAACAACTCCAAACTTCCTCCTGCTAGGTACATAATCCACATTCCCTTTTCAGCCCCAAGTGACAGAATATGCAGATTTTAACAGCAGGAGGCTGGTGACCCCCTTTGATTTGGTGGGGCCAGCAAAGGAATCTAAGCATATAAGTGTAAGTGGCTGTTAACAGCAGTTTGGAAGAAAACTGTCAAAGAACTATCAGGGTCTTCTGAGTGGGGAGGGTTTTTTTGTGATTTTTGATTTTTGATTTACTTTTATTTGTACCATGCCACTCAGATTTTCTATTTTTCCTTTTATTCCTGTGGTAAAATATTTTAAAGAAATTTTAAATGGTTTCATATAAATTTTCATTTTATGGTATAAATTTATTTATAATCATTTTATTTTATGGTTCTATTAAGAACTGTATTTTTTACTTCTGATATTGAAAATTTACCTATATTCTCTCTTCTACATTTGCCTTTATATCTCAAGTATTTAGCAATATATTTATTATTTTCTTCTCTTTTTAAGATTTATTGTCTTTCTCCATCCTGAAGATAAGAGTTAAACAATTGATTTTTACTCTTTCTTTTATATATATGAATATATGATGATTAACTTCCCTCTAAGCATATTTTTGATAGGTCAAATCTTCATTTCCTTTCAGGTTAAAATGTTCTCATTTCTATTCTGATGTTGTTTTTTTTTTTTTTTTTTATTGTGCTGTTTCTTTTTGTTTTTTTCTTTTTCTTTTTACTTTTTTTTTTGGTACTGGGGACTGAACTCAGGGCTTCACGCTTGCCAGGCAGATACTGTGCCACACTGAGCTACATCCCCGGCCCTGGAATTATATTTTAAAAACTTCTTCAGTTAGGGATTTTCCAGTTATCTTTTCATTACTGAATTCTAGCTTCAGGTTGCCACTTCCCACTACCAAGCCCTTGGCCCTTGGGGTAAGGGTGATGCTCTGGCATTGTCTCTTTCCTACCTCAGGAGACCTGACACCATAATTTTGCCTGCAAGGAGAAGCAGGCTATACAACTGTGAGCTCCTAATTTCTTCCCAAAGGAGCTGAGCTCACTTAAGCAGAGCATGGAGACTTGAACTCTATAGCTTTCTCAGGAATACTGGAAGTTCTGGTGAAAAGTGATTAGAAGGAATTTTGATTATCTAGTGAAGATACAGCCTCTGCCTTGGGCGAGCTAGTTTGAAGGAGGGAAGCAAAGAATAAGACAGCTGGAAAGAATCTTCCTGGGGACAGAACAAATACCAGATTTGGACTTCAGAAACTATTCCTTCAGGGGAGCTGGAAATTGCTTTGGTTAATTTGTGGGGCAATGTATGCTACAGGACAATGTTGAGAACAGCAGGGAAACCAAGCACTTGGTGAAATTTAACAGCTAGGTGTGGTCAGAGAAAGAGAGGAGAGACCTGCCAATACCACTGTCATTGCAGGTGGCTTTGGTTACAGGTAAGGCTTTGCCTCCCCAAAAGGCATCATGTCTAACCCCAAGTTGGTGGGGTTGGGATAGACAATTTTAGCAGTCATGGGCAATGAATAGCTGTCCATAGGCAAACAAACAAGCAAACAAACAAAACATATCTGAAAGGGGTCGCGCGTGCCCCTTCGGGCGCCCCCTCCCAATCAGGTCACTCACGCACCGAGAGGTCCGGCAGGAGATCTTTATTGAGGCACAAAGGCCGTTAGGCGAAGAAAGGGAGGCGGGTTCCAAGGGAAGGAGTGTTGGCTCATTTATAGGGTCTTTGGTGGGAGTTTTGCAATTTTAGGGGAATTAGCTGTTTTTTAACCTATTGCAGGCCACATTGCCTTATAAGGTCTTAGTCCTGCAGGAATCCCTTATCAGATGTTGGCGCCATTTCTGGGAAGAATTCAACTCGGGGAGGAAAACGAAACTTAAATTGGGAAAACGAAACTTAAATTAGGAAGAACCCGGAAGTCAGGTATAAAATGGAGAAGTTTAAAGTAACATGTACAATTTCCTAACAATACCCTCAAAGGATTACAAGTATAACTGCTTAGCTAATATTGATCCAATAGGGAAATGGGTTATGTAGCAGGGGTGCATGGAAAGAACTAAGGCAATTTTGGGAAGAGATATGTTCAATTCTTGGGTCACCCAGGTGATAATCTATCTAGACTTCCTTAATCAGGTAGTGCTAATTACAGTATACTTCCAAGTTACTGCCTATCCCTTAGGGAGGCATGTGGGCCTGGTCATTGTATCTTTATCCTGAGGCCTGGTCTTTTTCAGATACATCTTCAGCCATAATTTTAATGACTTTCTTTTTTCTGCTGACTTCTTTGAGGACCTAGTTCCTCTCTGAATGCATATTAATTTTTATCTAACTTAGCTGTCTATAATATGATTATGGGGAAAAAATCAATTGACCAGAAACTAAATTTAACAGAAGAAAATTTCAAAAGGACAATTGTAAATATGTTCACAGAACTAAGTGAAAGCAATGCTAAAGAACTGTTATAATACTGTGTTACATAAAGATATCAACAGATATTTTATATATATAAAATATATTAATATATTAACATTATATTTTATATATCATTACATTATATTAATATAATATGTAATGTAAAATGTTAATACCTATTATAAAAATAAACCTCATGCAGTTAAAAAGTACAATAACTGAAAATAATTTCCTTTTAGGGAATTAGCAATAGATATGAAATTGCAGAAAAAATAGTGACTGTGAAGACCGAGCTCTGTAGATTAAGCAAGTTGAACAACAGAGACTCAAAAAGGATGAATAAAGTGAGCAGTTCCTCAAAGGAACCTGGGACATCATAGAGCACACTGACACGTGGACACCAAAGGAGAGGAGAGAGGAGCAAAAAAATATTTTGAGAATTATGGCATAAAATTCCCTGAAGTTACTGAAACACAGAAATTTACATATCTGGCAAACACAATGAACTCCAAGTAGGATAAATGCAAAGAGACCAACAAATGGGTACAACTGAGAGGCTTGGTTAACAGACTCATGTGAAAAGCCAAAGAGCATGGGTAAAGGTAGTTACGTACCCCCACAAACTCACAGTGTAGATGCATATTTCCTTCTTTTCTTTTTATAATTGATTCTAAAAGCAACTATGCAAAAGCTATGTCCATAACATAAAGGTGGATCTACAACATATAGGAATATAATACATATGTAATATACCTGCCACTAATAGCAAAAGGGAAGTAGATGGAGCAAAATTGTACTAGATCAAGAAAACAGCTACAGATAATAAAGTAATTTTAGGTATATATTGCATAATTTGTAACATTTGCGAATACAGTTTTTGTAATAAAAACACCACAGAAAGGAAGGAGGGGGCATAAGATATAGGAATAACATCCCTGAATGTAATTGGAATTAAGCTAATATAAATCTGAAACTGATTCCAGTAATTTACAATGATATGGCAAACTCTAAAGAAACCACTGAAAAAGGTTCAAAGTATAGTAAAAAAGATTAAGGAAAGTAAAACTTTACACTATTAATTATTAATATTACACTATTATACTATTAATATTCACTTAACACAAAAGAAAGCAGTAGAGGAGGAATATAGGGCAAAAATGAGATGAAGTATTGCTGTGGTTTTATTGTGATCCTCAAAGTTCATGTGTTAAAAACTTAATCCTCAGCTCAACAGTACGGGGAGATGAGAGCCTGAAAAGGAGATCTGGTCCCCAGGACTTTACTCCCATGAATGCACCAGTGCTGTTACTATGGGAGCAGGCTCACTATCACAAGAGTGAATTTCTTATAAAAGCAAGTTCAGACATAGCTGCACGCTTCCTTATCTTTCCGCCACTACTGCATAAGGAACAACCCCAAACAGATGTGAGCCCCTCAACATTGGACTCCTGTCTCCATACAAATTACCAAGTCTCATGTATTCTTCTATAGAAATACAAAGGAAACTTAAGAGAGATATGTAGTAAACAAAATGTAAAATGGCAAATATAAACTCAACCATAGCAATAATAATACTAAATGTGAATAGACTACATAATCCAATAAAAGGCACAAATTGTGAAACTGGATTAAAAATAGTCAACTATAGGTTTTCTATATGAAAAAAATCCCTAGAAAAATGAAATTATTGAAAATGACTCCAGAAGAAATAGCCTGATTTTTATATAACAAATAATGAGACTGAAGTAGCATTTTAAAAACAAAACAACGAAACTACCCACAAAAAGTTCATGCCCAGATAACTTCACTGCTGAATTTTACGAAACACTTAAATAATAATTAACATCACTTTCTCATAATCTTTTCTGAAGACAGACAAGGAGAGAATATTTCCCATTTTACTTTTTGAGGACAGTATTGTTCTAAATCAAAAGCTAGGTAAAGATATCACAAGAAAAGACAATTTTTTGATCCATATTGCTTATAAATATGGACACAAAGATACTCAAGAGGGGTTTATCCCAGGAATGCAAGATTAGCTTAACATCCAAAAACCAAATAGTATAATGCATTATAACTATAGAAAAACAGAACAAAGACTACACCATCTCAACATATCTGCAAAAATCATATGAAGAAACTCAATAACCTCTCATCCTAAAATCATTTAAGAAACTAGCAATAGAAGGGAACTTCCTCAGTCCAATAAAGAGTATATACAAAAAGCCTCACAGCATTATTACACTTGATGGTAAAAGACTGGATATGTGGGAGAAGGTTGTTTTTGTTTGCTTACATTTCAGTAACAGTATTGATTTGCACTTTAAATGAATGAATTTTATGGTACACAAAAGTTGTTATGGAACAAAATGAATTTTAATCTCTAATAATACTTGCTTCTCAGGTTCTTTCCCTTTGTATTTTCTGGTTGTGTGGATGTTGTATTTGCATGGTATGCCTCCCATCCATCTGTTATTTTTATCTATCTTTATCAGTGCCATGTAGTTAGTATATGTCTTGTAAGTACTATAGTTAGATCTTTTTAATAGTCTGACTTTGCACTAGTTGGGAAGATTATTCCAATTACCATGAAAATAATTATTAATATAATTGAGTTTAATTCTATCATACTAATGATTTTTTTCACTTGGCTCACTTGTTTTTATTTTCTTTTTAATTTCTTAGCTTTAAAAAAAATTAAAACGTTTCACTGGTTCCATCATTAAACTATTAGTTATACTTTTTAAAAATTTGTAGTGCTTTCCTTTATATATTATAATGAAACTTAATTTAATACCTTATGTTTTCACCAAGTTAAGCCTTCAGGACAGTTTTCACTGAATTTGCAGTTTCATCTCTTGTGCTTACTGTTACATTGTGCTTGTTCATATGCAATAGCCCCCCAAATTATTATCAGTTAGTTTATGTAGTCAATATTATTTCATATTTACCCTCATATTTCTAGAGCTCTTTAGTCCTTTCCATGGTTATATACTTCTACCTGGATACTGTTTTTTCTACAGAAAATGTCTGCTAGTGAAGAACTGTCTGTTTTTTTTCAAGAAAGTCTCTATTTTATTTTCATTTCATAAGACTATAGCTGTAAAATGGTAGCTTTAATTTTCAGCTCTTTACCTCTGTAATTCCTTTGTCTTTGGGCTTCCATTCTTTCTTTTGAAATTTTAATTGTTTCTTCAGCTGTTACTACTATTATTCTTAAGAAAGCAACATGTTTTCTTCCTACTTAACACTGGGATTTCTCTTGTATGTATGTTTTACTCATTTGTTGGTTACTTGCAGAGATGTGACGCTCTTTGTGTTTTTCTTGCTTTTATTTTGCTAAATTTATTGGCTCTGTAGATCAACATTTTCATCCACATTGGAATCTTCTTGATCATTGATGATTCAAATATTGGCTCTTGCCACTCTATTTCTCTCCTTTTGGGATTCCAATTAATCGCATACTAGATGTCCATGCTACATCTCACATGTATTGTAATTCTTTTTTAAAAATTTAGTTTGTATACCTTAATTGAAAAAATTGTGAGTCAGCTAATTCTTTTTCTCTCAGTCTGATTAGTTGTGATATTTTAAGATTCTAGAATGCTGATCTGTCTTCATTCTTTAAATTCTACCTTTTTTCTGGATTTCTATTTCTTCATCCATTTGTCTATAGCTTTTTATCATATTAATAATTTTAAAATGTTTATTAAATTTAACATTTGAAAAATCTGTAGGTCTATTGTCTTTGATTAACAGCTCCATGTGTCTGGTAATTTTTTATTGTTTGTGAAACAGTGCATCAAACAGAATCATTTTCTTTCCTGCTCTGTTTTGTATCTTACCAGAGATCACACCTTTTCCTCAAGGTCATTCAATATTGTATAGTTATGAGAGGCTTTGGTCACACATGGACAGACAGGGACAGTCAGGTGCTCCTGCAGTTACAGAAATACCAACGCACCAAAGAGAGGACTTTCAGAGCATTCACAAGGGTTCTGACCAGTTTTAAAAAACTCAGAAATGTCTCCTGATAGCAGTAGCCATAAGCATCCTCTCAGACTGATCCTCTCAGGTACCAGTTCTCTTGGGCACACTGGGCTCTCAGCTTTCCCCATGAAGATCCCACAGGTGCACATGAAGGTCTCTGAAGACACCCTCACAGGCCACAGATGACTGTTCTTAATGCTCTTTGTCTCTTGGGGTCTGGGTTCAGAGCAGGTTCATCAGAGATCAGGGCTATTTAAGGAGGCTTCTGTTTCAAAGATCAGAGCAGAGCTGTGGTCTTTGGTCAGAAACTTTCATACTCCTTTTTGGTGAGTGGTTTCTAGCTCTCTGCCTTAATAATAGGAAGGTATTCTCTGCCTAGTTTGGCAGCTCATTGAGAACTCTACAAGAGCACATAGGTTACCCTGCTCCCTCCCCTTTTCCCTGAGCATCAGCCTTTTCCTTCATTGAATAAGGTGTCCAAGGAAGAGGGCAGCTTTCCTGTTTCATGAGGAGTCACAAGGCTTAGACTTTCCTTTCCATCTCTGGAGATACTAGGATGGCTCTATGGCTGTGGATCATTTGTTCGCTGCTCAGGTGTTCCTGGTGACTCATGAGACAAGGGGAGAAGAGATGACCCCTGACACTCTAGCATGGGGACTTTTGACTGAATGATAGGCCACTCCCTCCATCTGCTGTGGAGATGAGGCTCAGATAAATTAGGATCTAGTTTCCCTGCTACATGGCTTCTGTGTTTTCCTAGACCCCTTGGTATATGGCATGTGCTTCTTTTGCAAATAAGAGTACAGCTATATTTTGGGAGTGCACAGAAGGAGGTGACAGTGGTGTCCATTAGTTCAGGTCCTTGGTGTCTATTTAAATCTCTTGTTTGACCCTCTCTTTATTGTATGGAATAAAAGTTCTAATCTGAGCACTATCTAAAGTCAGTCTAGCACCATACTAAGCTTTTCTTTTGCCCTCTAAATTCCAAAATAAAGAATGAGAAACTAGAGACATTTATAGCTAAGTGGATGCACATTGAGGCCATGCTCTTAAGTGAAATTAATAGGACACACGTGTAAATATTGTATAGCTTCTCTGGTATGAAAAGCTAAAAGCGTAAATACGGATTAAAATGTATAATTTATATTATATAATAGCAAGAAAAGTTTTAAAGGAGTAGGGGAAGTGGGAAGGGTAGGGGAAAGGTAAGAAGGAAAAAGAAAAAATGTGAAAAAGAAAAAAATAGAAAAAAGTCTTTGTAACTAGAGAAGGGTGGAGAGGGTGAAGGGAAGCCAGGGAAATCGGGAAAAATAAGAACCAAGACCCATCATGTAAAGGAACAAGATCCCAATGACGAATGTAATTGTATTGTATACTGAAAATGTACCAGTAAACTTAATGGGAAAATAAATAAATTAATAAATTCCAAAATCACTCATGAATTTTATACTCACACAGCTTTGCTGGGCATATACGAGAGGGCAGCCGCACCCCACTGTACCTACAGCTAACATATTTAGCTCTCAAAATGTAGTCAAGGCAGAAGCTGGGTGAGGCCTTGGAACTGGGATCTAAAACAGCCTTGAAGCGGGGCAAGCACCGTGTTGAGGACAGGGCAGGCTCAGAGGCAGTCTTGAAGGACATGCAGGCTGGAGGGGTGGGGCACCTCAACTGGGAGCAGTGAGAACGGCAGTGGCAGCTGAGTGCCCACACCATCACACCTGAAATCACAGAAGAGATGGGACTGATCACCTTGCTCAGCCTATTCCTGTGTAAGAAGAAGAGACTGAAAAGCAGAAGCGGAAAGGGCTGTCCATCCAGGCCACCTTCCTGGACTACCCAGATCACATGAGTCTGCCCCATAGGGTGAGTCAGGAAACACCGTCCCTCTCCATACAATGCTCTGTGCTACAGCGGGACATGTAGGGAGGAGCAAAGAGCACAACAGCAGCCTCCTCATTCAGATAACCATGCACACAGCCCTCCCAGCTACTGTCCCCCTGCCGTAAGCTGGCTCCAGAACATGTCTTCTCCTTGCACTGCTGCCTTGCTCTGAGGGGACAATGGGCCTTGCACCAGAGACACAGTGCTGAGGGCATTGGTCCTCAGCTGGCACAGGATGAGAAAGGAGCTGATGGGGCTCTGAGCCATGTCTGAAACAGGGAGAAGGGACTTCACTGATTTCTCTTAGATGATATGTGGCTTCTGAGGGCAGGTTTGACCTGCTGGAAGGTGCGTGGGAAGGGGAGACCAAGGAAGCCCCAGTGTCTTCCCTCTTTGAGAGCCTCAATCTATGCAAAGGTTCTTGAACAGAATTTCAAGAAGTGATTAAAAAATGGTAATTCCTAGAACTACAATTGTCAAAGCCTTTACAATTCACCTCAAAGATGACCAGGGATATGACTAAGCATGAGTGAGCATGTTTAAGTGTGTGTATGAGTGCATATGTTTTGTGCATGCAAGCATGTGTAAATCCATGTGTGTGAGAGAGTGTGTGCACATGTGTGCACACAGGGGTGGACAAGCACAGGTGTGGACAGGATTCTAATGCTCAGGTTAGAAACTGGTAGCTACCGAGCACTGCTCTCTGCACCACTGAGTCTGGGCAGCAGCTGTACCACCACAGGCATCACTCTGCCCTGTGTACTCAGAGAATAAGCAGAGGGAGCTGAGAAGGCAGGCCTCAGAAGTCAAGGGCCACCTTCAGGCTGTCCTTAAGAAAGTGCTGTGTGCAGGTCTGTGTGAAGGCCAGTGGGAGACTATGACAGACACAAAGGTCATAGGAGGGTCTCTAAGAGTGTCTGGGGACACAGGCTGGCTCAGCCAGCCCCTGCTCACTGGCAGCCCACACTGGTGAAGGACCTTAAAGTAAAGGACCTTAACAGTGACAGTCACAATTGAGCTGAGCATGGAAAAGTCAGCCCTTGACTCAGGGTGGGAAGGAGGCCATGACAATGTGTGAAGACAGGGATTCTTGACTAGGGTCCCTGGGCTACAAACAGGAGGGACAATGTCCTGGACAGAGACACAGCTGGAGTCCACATCCTGGCAAGGAGCAGCAAGCCTTCAGCACAGCTTGGTGCTGAGTGCAGAGCCCTCTCTGGGGTTTCTCACTGTGCCTGGAGCATGCGGGGGATGTAGACCATGTAAGCAGCACTATGGAGCCTGTGAGCTTTGCAGGGTGCCTGAGAGCTCATCCCCAGGGGAAGTGACCATAGCTGAGGGCCAGTGCCAGGAGCTGCTAGGTATCCCAAGGGTGGTGTCCTCTGTAGCAGTGGTGAGAGAGCTACTGCCAAAACCCTCAGAGGCTGCCTCCCACAGGGAATTAAGTCAAGGTGGAGACTGGAAGGTGAAAGGCTTCTCCACTAAGCTGATGGGCACATTTCAGGGTAAATTTCCCCCTGTGATTGTATTTTATCTTAGAGTCATTAGGATAATATTGCTATTCTTTCCATATCAGCGATCTTGCTGCCTTATTTGCATGTTCTGTGAAAGTCTCCACTCTGAGGAGACAGGCTGTGTCTGTTAAGTGGCATTTCCATAGGGATAGGCACAAAGCCATCTGCCAAGGTCAGGCTGTCAGCCTCCTTCTCTACCTCCTCATTTAAGGGGCCTCTCTGGGCAGGAGCACTATCCTGGGGCAGTTAAGTCTGTAGCAGGCAGGGCCCCTCTGGGCTGACCCAGCTATTCCTCTATGGGAGGAAGGACCCTGATTTCCCCAGAGTACCATCAGTGATAAGTCACCAGAACTGAGCTCACCCAGTGCAGCAGAATGAATGCTTCCATTGGGGTCACATGAAGGCTTCTAAGGAGAAGGCACCCAGGAGGCCTGTGGAAGGCAGAAAGGCTCAGGGAGAACCTAGCTTTAGAGTCGGCATTGACATAACTGGACTAGATCTTGCCTCTGCTGCTTCACGTGTGATTCTGTACAGCAAGGAGCTCTGATCCTTGATCTCCTCATCTGGGCTGTGATCTTTACTGAAGTTTCATAGGATCCAATGATCTAAGGGTGTCAGGGTGTTCCAAACAATAAAGCATGACACAGACACCACTGTCCATGGGCTGCGTGGCTGTTCAAGTGTTCTTCTGAGATGGCATTGTCTGAATGGGGATCCCAACTTGGCCAGGGATCATTTGTATGCTTCCTTTTTGTGCTTCCCTCACACCCCTGGATAATGCACTGTGCTTCCCAGGCCCCCTCCAGGAAAAAGATTGCTGGGGCCTGGTGATAGGGGTCAGTACACAGTCTCTAGTCCTTGAGGTCACAGCCTTGCCCTGGCAGCCCAGACTAAGCCTGAGCTGCTGGTTTCAGTGGGTACAGAGCAGTTGTAAGGGCTGTGCTCCTGCACAAGTCTTGATAATGGTTTTGCCAGACCTGCACTGTGATCAGAGCTGTTTGGCCCAGTTCTCTCTTCCTTTCCCCCATAGATATGGATCCATAATAGTTTGTACTCAGATCTGGTGGTGGCCCCCAGAAAACCCAAGAGATTAGAGCAGTGATGGTGATGGTCAGAAGAGTAGTAGAGTCCAAGAATTTTTTTCATTGAGTTTATTGGTTCATTTTAGGGATACAGTACAGTTACATTCATTGTTAGGATCTTGAACCTCTACATAACAGGTCTTGGTTCTCATTTTTTCCCCTTGTCCCTGCCCTCCCTTCACCCCTCCTCCCCTTCCCATTTACAATCACTTTATTTTTATCTTTTCATTTTCTCACATTTTTTTCTTTTCCCTTATTACCCTTCCCCTACCCATCCCACCTTCCCTACACCTTTAGTCCTTTTCTTCCCATTTCACAATGTCAATTATCTCATTAGGATCTTATGTACTATTACAGTTTATTCACACCAGAGAAACTATTTGTTATGAGTCCAAGAATTTTAAGCAGTGTCTAGGACATGACAATACCATTACCATTATCATTAATTATCACCTCTGACATTATCATCACGTCCTGAGAGGAGTGATTCTCACGTGGAATTGTCCTCTGGTGGTTCCTAGTGCTCATAGCAGTCACAAGTGTGGGCTCCATGTCTGTCCTGCCTGGTGTATCACAGAATCTTCAGGCATGGCCCTGGAGGGCTATGTCTGGGTCCTCTACAAGACAATGAGTCCCAACTGCACTCCAGGCTTGACCATGCCAGGCTTATACCCATGTTTCAGGTCTCACGATGACCCCCACAAGGTGCACCCTATTATTCCTACTTCACTGGCAAGGAACCTGGGCCATTTCCAAATTCCAGTAGGAGTAAAGCCAAGACCTAAAGCCTTTGCCATGTGCCTTGAGCCTTGCAACAATGTGGGCGCTAGTCCCCAGGAAGGTGGGGGAGGTGTCTGAAAAATAAAAGAAGCCCGTGCTGCCACCATTTCAGCTGGCTTCACCCTGATCCAAGCTTCTGTATGCTCTGGGCTACCTAAATGTTCACATGAGAAAAAACAAAACAAAACAAAGTCAATAACCAATTTCTCTTTTCATTATGATTCCTACTCACTCTTCTGAGGTTTCCTTGATCTATGTTTATAATCCATCACCATCTCTGGCCCTAGCTTGTTTAGGGAGAAGGAGATCAATATTTTGAGGAATATAGGCAGGGGTGATGGCTCAGTTGAGTGAATAAGACAGGAGGAGGGAGGATTGAGTCCGTGTCTGTCTGCCGAGCTAGCTCTGAGGCTGAGGCCTCTTCCAGGTCTCTCACTTTCAGGCTCCTGGGGAAGCACACTGGGAGGGTCAGAAGCAGAGCCTGCAGGTGATTCAGCATTTGAGTTCCTGGTCTTCCAGATAGAGCAAACTTCCTTTCCCTTCACCAGTCTCTGTTTTAAAGGGACTTGCTGATGGACTGAGATTTGCCTTGGAAAACTGATTTCTTTTGGTCCAGATGAGTGTACCCATCAATCCAATTCTGTCCTCTACATATTTGTCTTATCTGGGCATTTAAATATAAATGGAATCATGCAGTGTGACTCTTGTGGTTTTGCTTCTTTCATTTAGCCTAATATTTAAGGCTGTGGCATCCACAGCTACTTTGATTCTTTTTGTTGCCAAATATCTTTTCTATGGTCAATTGCAAGTTCTTTGTTTTCTTTAAATTGTTGAATTTTAAAAAAACTTTAGATTTACAGATATTCCTTGCTTAAGGATCTACCTGTTTAACGACAGGACTATGACTGAGGCATGGTGTTTGGACTTTTGACCTGCTGTGCAGACTTCCAACCCATTTTTTGATAAAGTTCTGTACATCTTGTTTATAGAGCCTCAATGTCTTTTTATACAGTGTACCTTATTTATATGATACTATAAATGGTGATTATATTGTACAGTATAGTACTGTAGCTTTATGTTGTTATACATTGCAGTATTGCATGCAAGAGTTATGCAAGTAAAAGAAAGCTCATCATATTGGAGTTTCCTTTGACTATTTCTTGTTAAGTGGTACTTTCATATATCACACACCTAGTTTCTCTTTATTGACATATTAGTATGATACATTTGTCACAAATGATGGATCAATATTTATATACTACTAATGAATGAAATTCATGCGTTATTCAGCTTTGCTTATTTTTTCTAATGTCATTTTTTCATTCCAAAATCCTACCAAGGATATGACATAAGATTTAGTCTTGTGACTCTGCAGGCTCCTCTTGGGGGCTAGTTTCCCTGAATTCCCTTTTTAAAAAAATAAAATCTTTATTAAGTTTATTGGTACATTTTAGGTATATAATAGAGTTACATTCATCATTGGAATCTTGTACCTTTACATGACTTATCTTGGTTCTTATTTTTCCCCACTCCCCAGCCCTCCCTTCACCCCCTCCATCCTTTCCTTTTTACAAAGACCTTGTTTCCATGTTTCCTTTTCACATGTTTTTTCTTTTTCCATTTTTACTTTTCCCCTACCTCTCCCACTTCCTCCTCTATTTTAGACTTTTCTTCCTATTACACAATATCAATTATACATTTTGATCCTTATTTACACTTTTAGTTTTTCACACCAGAGAAACTATTTGGTATTCACAAATGTGTATCCTATTAATTTCACTTAAAAATGTGGCCTCAGTGTGCATCCTCTTAGCTATACATGTCTCTACTTTCTCATTCTTCATGGTTGAGTAGTACTGCATTTTATATATTAAAAAATTCTTCTTTATCCAGTCTCCAGTTGAGGGGTAACTGCAGTGTTTCCAGATTTTAGCTATTACAAACTGTCCCACTATAAACATGAGTGTGCATATTTTGCTATGGTATGATTCTTTTCATTCTTTTGGGAAGATACCCAATAGAGGAAGAGCTGGGTTACATGGGACTTCCAATCCTAGTTGTTTGAGGTATCTCCACATTGATTTCCACAGTGGTGGCACCAGTCTGCACTCCCATCAACAATGGAGAAGGGTTCCTCTCTCCCCACAACTCTGCCAGCATTTGTTATTTGTTGATTTCTTGATAGCATCCATTCTTTGTGGGGTGAGGTAGAATCTCAGTGTTGTTTTCATCTGCATCTCTCAAGTGATCAGTGATATTGAACATTTTTTCATAAGATTATTTGCTGCTTTTACTTCTTCATCTGAGAAATGTCTGTTCATTTCAGGTGCCCATATTTGAATTGGGTCTTTATATTTGGGTCTGTATTTTTTGAATTTTTTATATATTCTGGGTAATAGATCTTTGTCTGAGGAACAGCTGGCAAAATTTTTTCCCGCATTGTAGGTTGTCTCTTAGCTCTGCTTGTGATTTTTCTGGCAGTACAGAACCTTTTAAAAAAGATGAGACCCCCAATAGTTGATTCTTTGTACTAGTTCCCGTGCTACTGAGGATTTGTTCATAAAGTCTTTTCCTATGCCGATATCTCCAAGAGTTCTACGGAACTTATCTTCCAGCAAGTTTGGTGTTTCTGTTTTAATATTCAGATCTTTAATCCACTTGGATTTCAATTTAGTGCATGGTGAAAGATACAGGTCTAGTTTTAATCTTTGACACATTGAAATCCAGTTTTTCCAATACTATTTATTAAAGAGGCTATCTTTCCTCTAGAGAGGGTATTTGGCTCCTTTGTCAAAGATGAGGGAGCTGAGTATTTCAGGAGTTGTTACTGCATCTTTTAATCTATTCCACTTATTCTCAGGTCTGTTTCTTTGCCAGTATCATGCTATTTTTATCACAGTGGCTTTGTAGCATAGTTTCAAGTTGGGGATTGTGATACCCTCTGCCATATCTCTGTGGCTAGAATTACTTTTGTTAGTCTAGGTCTCTTCTGATTCCAAATGAATTTATGGATTTTTTTTCTCTATACTTGTGATTTCTCTAGATTTGTGGGATTTCAATAGGGATTGCATTGAATCTGTGTAGCAGTTTTGGTATGGACATTTGGACTACATTGATTCTTCCTACCCAGGAACAAGGGATGTCTTTCCATTTTCTTATATCCTCTTCAATTTCTTTTTTTAGAGAGTTGTAGTTCTCAGTGAAGAGGGCTTTTGTGTCCTTGGTAAGGCTGATTCCTTGATATTTCATTTATTTGGATGCTATTGTGAAAGGGATTGTATCCCTAATTTCACTTTCAGTGAGTCTCTTATTAATGTACAAGAAGGCTATTGATTCTTGAGTGTTGACCTTGTATACAGCTATTTTACTGAATATGTTAATTAAGTTTAGAAGTCTTTTGGAGGTGTTTTTTGGGTATTCTGTGAAGAGTATCATATCATCAGGAAATAATGACAGTTTCACTTCTTTCTTTCCTCTCTTTATTGCTTTTATTTCTTTCTCTTGTCTAATTGCTGTGACTAATGTTTCCAAAATTATAATGGACAAGAGTCATGATAGTGGACAACCTTGTCTTGTTCCTGACTTTAAAGTGAAGATTTTCAGTTTTGACCATTTAGTATGATGTTGGTTGTTGGTTTTTCATAGATAGCCTTTATCAAGTTAAGATAAATATCATCTATTCCAATTTTCTGCAGGTTTTTTTTTTTATCACGAATGGGTGTTGAATTTTGTCAAATGCTTTTTCTGCATCTATTGAGAGGATTATATGTTTTTGTCCTTGACTCTGTTAATAGAGTGCATTACATTTATTGATTTAAGTATGTTGAAACATCCTTGCATTGCTGGGCTAAATCTGACTGAGTCAGGGTGTATGATCTTCTTGATGACTCTCTGTATTCCGTTTGCCAGTGTCTTGTTGAACATTTCTTCATTTATGTTCATTAGGGAGATTGGCCTGTAGTTCTCTTTTTTGGTTGGGTCTTTCCCTGGTTTTGGAATCAAAATAACACTTGCTTCTAGGAATGAATTTGGAAGTATTGCTTCCCTTTCAATTTCATTGAAAAGTTTAAAGAGTAGGGGAATAGTTCTTTTCTAAATGTCTTATAGAATTCAGTAGCGTATCCATCAGGACCTGGGCTTTTCTTTGTTGGTACTGTTTTAATTACCTTCTTCTTTAAATTCTGCTGTGACCCCAAATATACAAAACAAAAATTAAAGGACACACAAAAAAATAAGGACTAGTACAATTTTAGTGGGGAAATGCAATACTACATTGTCACAAACAGAGAGATCATGTACACTAAAAAACAACAATGAAATGCTAAAACTAAACCAAGCTTTTGAACAAATGGTCTTAGTAGATGTCTAGAGTGTTCCACTCCACAAAATCAGAATATACATTCTTTTTGGAAGAACACGTTATTCTCCAAAATAGAACACATGCTACATCATAGAACATGTTTAAGTAAATGCAAAAAATTGAAGTTATCCCATGTACACACACACACACACACACACACACACACACACACACACACACATATATTTTTTGTTGTTGTTGTTTTTGTACCGGGGGTTGAATTCATATCCCATGTATATTATCAGACTGTAGTGCAATTAAACTATAGATCAATAGCATAATAAACTGTAAAAACTTCAGAAACACATAGAAATTGATTAACACTCACCTGAACAGCCACTTGGTCACAGCAGAAATTAAAGAAGATGTTAGACAGTTCTTATAACTTAATGATAATGCCAGTACTACATACAGGAATCTATGGGGTACAATGAAAGCAGCATTAGGTGGGAAATTAATAGCAGTGAATGCGCACACCAGAAAAACAGGGTGAGCTCAAATAAACAACCAAATGGTGAATCTTAAATTCTTAGAAAAAGAAGAGCAAGAGAAACCCAAAGTTCATACAAGGGAGGGAATTGTAAAGATCAGAGCAGAAATCATTGCAATGGAGACTAAGAGAAGAATACAAAATATCAATTAATCAAATAGTTGTTTTTTTTAAGAATAAATCAAATTGATAAACCCTTAGCCAGACTTTTTTTTTTGGCACCGGGGATTGAACTCGGTTCCTTGCCCTTGCAAGGCAGGTCACCGAACCACTGAGCTAAATCCCGCCCCCCCCAGCCAAACTTATGAAAAAAGGAAAGAAAAGGCTTAAATTCATACAATTAGGAATGAAAATGGTGAAGTCACAACAGATCCAGCAGAAATTCAGAGGATCATCAATATTACTTCAAGAACCTGTACTCTAATAAAATACAGAACATAAAAGAAATGGACAGATTTCTAGATATTTTTCTCTCCCTTCCATTTTTTAAAAAAGTTACAGACATTGAACATCTGTTACTGTTTGTATCTCAATGTCCCCCAGAGCCTCATATACTCATACGTGAGCCTTTTGAGAGGTAGCTGGATATAGATCGTGTGAGGCCAGATCAAGAGTGTGTGGTTCTGTATTAATCCATTGATTTGTTTAGCATAGTTCTGGGTGTGGATTATGGGAAGGGCCACCCTAGGTACCACCCAAAAGGCTTGTGACCTGAATAAAAGGGAAAGGTAAACTGTTGCTGCTGCTTGCTGTTTGCTGCCTTCTGCCTGCCACACCATGAACTGTTTCTTTGCTGTTATGGCTCTTTGCCTTGGAGCTAGCCTACCATGAACTGAATCTTCTACAAGCTGTGAGCTGAAATAAATGATTCCTCCTTTGACTTGTGGGTGTCAGGTATTGTATTTCTCAGTGACAGAAGTATAGACAGATATCAAATGTAGGTATGGGTTATGCTTATTGGTACCAGGATGCCATTGCTTCTAGCACCTCCCAATGGTCAGAACAAAGCAATATATACATATATACCAATCTACATACACTCACACACCCACAACCACACACACATTTTGCCATAGAAATATGCACCTATGTTAAGCTAAACATAAATTCGTAGCAATATTTTCAACTCTAACCTAGTGCCAAACATATCAGTATAGCCTTTTCCTCAGGCCTGTTTGTGAATTCCCGCTCTTAGAGAGAAATCTGCCTCTCTGTCATACACCATGTGTTTATTTAATTGTTCAACTTCAGTATGTACATTTGTTCATTTCTGTATTATTAATTCTTACATTAATGAAAAAGCAATTTTATCAACTGGCGTAGATTACTCATTTATAATTCTTTTTTGCTTGTTTTTATTTTATGTGAAAATAAAACAATACATAATAGAATAATAAAAGAAGAAGAATACCTAATAGATGGTGTATTATTATCTTCAGAATAGTCATTTAGAGTCCAAGACAGACATAAAGGATTCTCTCTTACAAAAAGAAACAGATTGGCCAGGGATTTAGCTCAGTGGTGCTGCTGCCTGCATTGCAAGTGCAAGAACCTGAGTTCGATCCCTGATGCAAAAAAAAAAGAAAAGAAAAGAAACAGATAAACAGATAATAGCACAAAACTTTCTTTTCAATGAACTAAAAGTTCCTTTTTCCTTTAGCCTTTTAGACTTCATCCATTTCCAAAGTAATTTAAATTGTTACTTTCTAACCTTCTCCCACCTTCCTTCTTATTTCAATCATTGATAATATAGCTAGGTTATTTTGTGAGTCTGCAAGTGCTGTAGTTGCTCTATCTCCTCAGTGATCATTTTAGTTTATATATATTAAAGTGCTATAAAGTTCTATAGATTTATAAAGGCATCTGCTATGTATCCATTACTTTAGTATCAGAATAGTTTCACTGCTCTGGGAGGTTTACAGAGCTTGAAGAGTTGCCTTTTCCAGGGTTGCATATGTGCTACTCTTCCATTATTCACAGAGGATAACTTCCAAGACCCTAGGTGGATACCTGAAGCCGTGCATAGTACTGAAATACATTTTTCCTATACAGATACTCCTCATCTTATCAAGTTAGCTCCTGGTAAATCTACCATAAGTTTAAAATATCCTGTTACAATTCTTTCTTATTTATTTATTTTATTTTATTTTATTTTATTTTATTTTATTTTATTTTTTGGTACTGGGGATTGAACTAGGGTCCTTGCGCTTGCAAGGCAGGCGGTGGAACCACTGAGCTAAATCCCCAGCCCTCACAATTCTTTTAATGCATCAAACTTACTGACAACTCTAACTCAGCAGTGCAGCACATTACAGAATATTGGTTGTTTACCCTGAGTAGATCTCTACATGGCATGAAGCATGGGGGCAAGGATAAAGTATGGCTGCACTGGAGGAGTTAGCGGGAACATCAATATGGAGGAGAAAGTTGAAGAGTGGATTCTAAACTGCACCTGGAGATGAGGATGGACTAATTGGTAGAGTACTTATATTTCAGCATAATAATAACAGTAGTAATAATACTATTTGATTCCCAGCACAATAATAACAATAACCATCATAATAATGATGAATGAAATAATAATGAATATAAATTAATAAAATGCATAGACATAAGCAAAATATCTAGAATTGATAAAACGATTTGAAAATATAAAACCAATTTGGAGGATTTACCCTCTTTGTTTTAAGACTTCCACAAAAATCAAGACAGTGTTTAATTGGAGGGTCCTGGTGCAAGCCTAAATCCCAGTACTTCAGGAGGATGAAGCAGGAGTATCATAAACTGGGTAATTTAGTAATTTAGCAAGACCTTGCCTCAAAACAAACAAAATAAGCAAAGCAACAAAATGAAACAAAACAAAAGCCAATGTAGTCTTTGTATTGGCCTAACGATAAGCAGTACAATGGAATAGAAAGTGCAGAATAGGCTCAGAAATAAGTACTCAGCTGATTTTTTTTACCAAATAGAATGAAGACAATTGCAAGGAGAAGATGTTACAAAATTGTGCTAGAATTACTAGATATTCACACACATAGATGACATTGCCACATGCATGAAAAAACGATTCTAAATGTATTACAGATGTGACATAAATGCTAGATTTGTAAACCTTCTAAGGTAAGGTATAGTGTACTTGTGACCTCACAGCTCTAGAGTTAGGAAAATATTTCTTAGAAAAGATACAAGTACATTAACTACACACCAAAAACAAAAAAAGAGACAGACTGTTTTATTACATATATCTGATTATCAAAAGGTATTATTAAAATAAATGAGCAAGTGACAATTAGGACACACACAAGCTTCATTCTTTTTTGTTTTGTTTTGTTTGTTTGTTTGTTTTTTAAAACAGGGTCTCACTATGTAGTTGAAACTGACCTGGAACTCACCATGTAGCCCATGCTGGTTTTAAAACTCACAGCGATCTTCCTGCCTCAGCCTCCCAAGTACTGGGATTATAGGCGTGCACCACCACACCTGGCTCAAACTTCATTCTTTGTATACAGTTGAACAATAAATAGGAGAAAATCTCAATTTAATATGGAAAAACATTCAGGTCTTTCACAAAAGAAGATACTAATAAGCAAATTAACTCAGACTTAGAGTCATTATTCATTAGGGTAATGGAAATTAAAACTACCATAGATATTCACTAACTCTGATCAATTAGCATCACTAAAATAAAGAAAATCTAATAATGCCAAACATTCTCAAGGGCATGAAGGTAACTGAAACTTTCATGTGGAGCTGAGGGAGTAAAAGGAAGCCTTCATTTTGACAAACACTTTGACAGTTTTTAAAAAAATAACGTCAAGCATACAAATGACAAAATAATTCTATTCCTATCTATCAATATTTACCAAGGGAATGTAAAACATATGTTTACAAAAGAAATTGTAGAAACTATTTATAGAAGCTTTATTCATAACAGCTGAAAGGTGAAAACATCAAAATATTCATTAACTGAATTGTGAATAACTAAATTGTGGTATATTTCTATAATAGACTATTACTGAACAACGAAAAAAAAAAAAAAAAGGACTGCTGATACACAAAATATCATTGCTGGGCCTAAAAAAATTCTGAGTGAAATAAGCAAGACATAAAATGTGTTCAATATACTTCACTTACAGGAAGCAGAAGAATAATCAACCTTCAAAATATTGGTTGCTCATTGAGAGGGGCTGAAGGAAGCACTATGTATTGTGTTCTCAAAGTGTTTTATGTGTAAATGCAGTCATCTAAATTCACACAAGAGTAAAGATAAATTGTGGCCTGAATAAATGAACAGTGTGGTGTTAGATGAGAAGCATTATCGAATGTTGGTCATTAAGTTTTTTTTGACCAAGACAAAATACCAAGCTGGGTAATTGCGGGTGGTGTAGTTTCATCGTCCCTTTCAAGATGCTGCCTGAGATATTGCTTGCTGACAGGGACTGGACACGATCTAAATCACTCGGATGCTCCTTCAGATACCATCAGTTGTCATCTCACAAAATAATGAATCTGCCAGCCTGGAGAATCCCAGGTCTCCACAGAATCAACCTCTTGAATTTCATTTCTAACCTTTCCTTATCCTTGAGGTATTTCAAACTCTGGCAGCTCTCCTCATTAGCCTCTGACACAGGGCTGGAGCATGAGAACAAAGCACAGGCACAGTGGGGGCCTGGGAGAGCTGTGAGAGAGGACAGCAGGAGAAGCAGGAGCATGGAGAGTAAAGCGAAGAGAGAAACAGGGATGGCAGAGGACATGAGCAAGGAAGAGAGAGATCTGTCATTTAGGGCATTACCAGAAGGAGCGAAGATACAGCAGCATACAAAACTTAAACAAAAGCTAAGCATATATTTGACACCTCAGTGAATTAACCAGTTACCTGCAAAACCAGAGAAATTCAGGGCACGGGACAGGGGAACACACTCATATATCTTTCTTCTTTTGACTTTCTGTAGACTAACTCTAGTCATTTTCTTCTGACCACAGCGCAAATCAGTCTTTTCAAATGAATCTTCACTTTAGGCAGCTTAGTGAATTAGGTTATGAGCCTAAGGGTGTGAGCATGTAAGGCTGCTGCCTGGTGAGCAGGCTGCTCTGAGACCCACCATCCGAGCATTCACTGCAGCCACGTTCTGCACTGTTTACTCATTCTGCAGTGTGCAATATTATTTTTCCCCACAGAAGCACTGTTGTGGGCAGGGGTTTATCTTGGTGGTAGAGCTCTTGCCTAGCATAGCCAAAGCTTTGGATTTTATCCTCAGTGCCCCTCCCTGCAAAAAGATTTATGTCAGGAATATTTAGAGTTTCTTTTCATACGGATATAAGTTTATAAAGACTAGGGAGATTTTTTTTTCTGGATTATTTTAACGTTTCATAAGAGATTCATTTGTCCAAAACAATTTTACTATTGCTTTTGTCAAAACGTCCCATGATGCAAAATCATTTAAACCACCACATTGTTAGAAGCTCCTCTCTCCTTCCTAAGTTCCCAGAAAAGTGAGGTGTGATGGATGGCACCTGCCTGTGCCTGGACATTCCATGGTTTCTCCATGACTTGGGGGGGCCTGGGTGGGAATGCTCCTTTGGAGTCGGTGCAAGATATTGTCTGATGTTGCTCCCAAAGGGCAGGACTATGGGAAAAGTACTCCTTAAAGCCCTCATTCTACATACGCAATATTGGTTCTTGGGTGTCCGGGAAGACCCATTATAGGAAGAGAATCAATCCATTTCATAGCCACAATGGCAGCAACCAAAATGGAGCTGTCTTTTTCCCCGCCTAAGTGACTTTGCTGGTGTCATGGCACTAAGTGGAGCCCCTTGGATTCACAAATGCTGCCTTCTAGCTCAGCATCACTCTGGGTAGTGTGAAGGTGGGAAGGAGGGCAACAGAGGAGAAGCTTGCTCTGTCCCCATCCCCTGCTTCCAGTCTTGCTCCGCTGTCTGGAACACTCACTTTCCCAGAGACACTCTAAACACAGGGACCATCCTTTGTTATGAACAAATGCAAGACTTTTCCCCAGGAGAAATAGGTGCCAAGAGTGGTACTGGGGTTCAGTCCACCGTCTGGCTCAGCCTGCACCTTTGAATAAAAGGTAACTCTGCCTGGAACCCATGACCCACTTCTTGATTCAGATATTTAGGACCCAAATCCAGGCATAATGATCTGTCTGTCAAGAAGCCAAGAGTCAGAGATGTTCATTGATAAACTGGGAATCCCACAGCTCAGTCCTCCCAGGAGAGAGCACAGTGCTGCTTAGGCTCAGTCAGGAAGCAGTCTGTTAGTTAAGCATCACAGTTTGTTTTTTAGCTGTCTGTCCTGCGTTTTCAGTTTGAAGTCGAATAGGATTATAATTTTTCTTTCCCCAAGAATATTTACCTTTGAATATATTATTTAATCCAGAAAACTCCAGGCTCTCTGACACATGGTAAATGAAATGCAAGCTATCAAAAGGGGGCTCTGATATTCCCAAGGGCTTGAACTGACCGAAGGAGTTCTCACTTGCGCCAAAATTACATTCATTTGATTGATGCTAGTGGTGATGAATTCCCAACATATTCTATTCCTTTGTCTTTTTCCCCCCAAGATTCATTTTCGTAGCCCAGGTCCAGTGATTACTTGTCTACCCAAGATGGTGAGACTTTAGATGGTGCTGGTGGCTTTGCTTCTTTTCAATATCATTTATATTTATTATTTATATGTGCCCAAATTCCTTGGATTTTTGCCACAAAGAAAAGCAAGTGTGAAGTTAAGAGCAAGATTGACTGGTTGAGGTTTTGCCAAATGATATACACAAAAATAACTTGATCCTGGATTTTAGGTAGATGGCCATTTTCAGCCCTGGGGAGCAACTAGAAGGACTAAGTGTACAGGCAGGGCCACAGAAAAAGGAGGGCCCTGCTGTAATCCAGAGGAGCAACATGCTCTTCAGCTAGGAAGGAAGTGGGTGAAATACACTTTTGGGGAGAAAAAGAAGAATCAAGGTAAAACTGAGATTTCTTAGTGACAATTCTGATTATTTTTTCTTAATATCAGAACAGTTTTTCATGCCGGGGATTTAGCTCAGTTGTTCTGCCATCTGCCTCGCAAGCACAAGGACCCGAGTTCAATCCCTGGCACCAAACAAACAAACAAATGAACAAAAAACACTTTTTCATGTCTCAGTATGAATCCATTATTTTCAGAACTCTTATTAGCACATAATAAGAATAGTCTTTCTGTGTTCCCCTCATGTTGACCTTTTCCGCCTCGTCTGACACACTATCCTGATGGTTTGTACAGACACGCACTTTTCCTCCAACTCCTCCTTTGAATTAGCTTTCTTTTCTATGTCCCCCCACTGTAGCTGGATTACTCCTCTCAGGCAGGCACTCTTAGGGCGAACTGGGCAGAGCTCCCATTCACCTCAAGAAAATAACCCAGTGATGGCAGTCAGTCGTGAAACTGCATCTGGTCACTGTCTCCTTGGCTCTCTGCTAGCTACTAACTGAACTCTAATTTTGTGTTGAGATTGCTTTTGCAGCAGGCTTCTTTCACTAAGTGTGTCTAATCTGCTGTAAAATTGTTTCCATGGCTTTAGTCAGTGTTATCGTGTCCGTTTAACAATGAGCATTTCTTTGCTTTACGAAGGATCTTAGCTGTCTTTATGCAAATGAGCACTTATCTAATGAACATCAACTGGATTCTGGGATAAACTTGTCAACTCAGTCTAGAGGATGAAGAGACTGTGGTAGGAAAGCAGAAACTCTGTCTGATGGCTGCAACAGATTTTCTTTGGAGACACATCCTAACCTGTAGTCATTTGTTTGTGATGGGAGCAAGGAGATTCATTAAACCAGCTGAACCCATTCCCTTATCCTCTGAGGTTAATATCAAGTCCTACCCTGAATTGTCATACCATGGATTTATATTGGCCTAAGAAAGTGCTTTGTGATATTAGTCATGCTTCAGGTAGAAGGCTCAGAGTCCTAAAAAAGAGGTAGCTTGTGATGGTGAACAGAGGGGGAGGAGGTTATTCATTGCTCAGCAAGTGGGAAGTGTGCTAAATCCTATGTTCTTTATTGCTCTTCATTCTGGCAACAACTCTACAAAGTTAGACCTCATAGGTTGGATTACCTTGGAAGTTGCATCTTAAGCAGTCTAGTCCTAGATCTTCCTTAACTCAGCACTTGTAGTAGGTAGCAACTCCTGTCTCTTCAAACAGGATCTTGTCAAGAGCTACTCAGCCTTCTGGTGACATTTCTCTTCCTGTCCATTTCTTGGTCTTTCAGATCCTCAATATGGAATCTCTTTTCTATAATGAACCAGCATCTTCTCCCAGAAATCAGGGTCATTAGGTTTCCTATATCCTACTATAAGCCTTTGCTTTTACTACCCAGACTTTCATCTGTTGTGGCACATTAAAAATCCTTTGAACTGTGGGCAATCAAGAAACCACCAATGAAAATAATCTATCCTTATGCTACAGTGCACCATGCTGCTAAGAAAGGATGTTCAACAGTTTAAGTGCACTAGATACATGTTTATGTTCAACATTTTAAATCCAGAAGGGTTTTATCAAGGTACAACCCTGGAAGAAGTTAAGAAATATTTGTGCTTGGAATCCTTTCTTCTGCTCATGATAAATTTGGCTCATTCTTATATTTTAGGCTTTCACCCTCTACAAGCTCAGGTTCTAGGCTGTGGTGCTGTTGGGAGGTGATGGAGCCTTTAGGAGGTAGGGCCTTGTGGGTAAATGTTAGTCACCGGGCTGTTTCTCTGAATGGGGATCTGGAGATTCTGGCCCCTTCCCCTTTCTCTTTACTTCTTATGGAGAGCTTCTTTGTCCCAAAACACACTCCCTGCTGTGATGTGCTGCCTTGTCATAGGCCCAAAGTCGGGGACCAATTGACCATGGACTGTCACCTCTGAAATTGTTAACCAAAATAAGCTTCCTGGCTTCTTTGATAATGATTTCTCAGGTATTTTATTGCAATGACAGGAAGGTTGACTAATTCACTCATCCAATAATTATTAGTCTTAACATCCTGTCAATATTGATCCAACCTGAATTTTTCTTTCTTTATATATGCATTTTCACTTATTCATAGACACTTTCCACAAGGATATAAACTCAGTGAGGGCAGAAATTGGAATTATTATGGCCCATTGCTGTATCCCACCCTTTCAATACAGCCTAGAATAATATCTAGCTAGAGTAAGTAGATTTGAATAAGTGAATGAGTAAATGATCATAAGGTCCCAGGGTAAAGTTGGACTTAGTTGTGCTTTGAGGTATTACTAAAGTGCAAGCAGGCACAACAAAGAGGGAAAAGAACAATTAGCCAACAAAATAGCATAGGCAAAGACATACACATCTCAAGGCAGGCTAATGTGTGAGCTGGGTAAGACACAGCTGCTTATTTAATGCCTCCCAGTGGGCAGAGCAAGAGCATTCATCAACTTGGCCCCAGAGTCTGTTTGACTGTTATGAGGATCAGCCAAAGTGCAATTGCCATATTCATCTAGGTAGCTGTGGGGTGAGACATCTGTGATTCATCAAGTCAGGTGTGCCTGCTATGGACTCACTGCCCAGGAACACACACAGGACCCCATCACATCTGCTGTAACGGGAAGAGCCATGGGCCTACGTGGAACCGTCACGTGGCAGGTAAGTGGGGAGACACCTGTGGTGGATTCCCATTACACTGCATTTCACACTTCCGCTGCACATTCACCTTAGCATCTGAATGTTCTGCTTGGAACCAGAAGCCTGAAATCAAACCCAAGTAGCTTTGTTTCCTGGCCCAATTTGGTACTGCCAGCTTTTAATAGATGCATGTTTTGAACAAATTAATTTTTGTTTCAATTTCCTAATATCTAAAATTTGAAAAATTTGATACCTAAATCAGAGGGCTGTTGAGAGTTAAAACTGGAGCTCTGTTGATTGTGTCTGTCTATCTATTCTATTCTATTTACCGATTTACCTATCTAAATAGGTAGAGATAAGACAGATGGACTGTATCTATGAATCTGTATTAGTTTCTATGCTATGTGTAATATTTTATATATCTATGAATATATATACATCATGTGTAAAAGTTCTTATATAGTGCACATATAATTCTCAATAATTTATAGCAATGTTATTCTTATACCCTAGACATTTAAGATAAGAAAGATAAACCGCAAGCCACTATTTTAGCTACTGTGTATTCACGCCAGGGAGCCTGGAGTTTAATTCTTTTACAAAAAGTAAGATTTGGGCTGGGCTGTCTGCCAAATGTGGTTCTGTATCTCCAGTCTAAGTATAACAGACCACATTAAATGCACTGGACTCCAAGAGCCAAGCAAGAGAGATGTTCTTCTGGCAAGGCAGCAGTGTCATTGTGGCCTTGAAAATTAGATTCTGGGTTTTAAAAAAAAACTTCCCATTTAAAAACCTCTTTCTTTTGTTGATCTTGACATTGGGTCTCTAGTCATGTTTTGGTCTCAAGAGACCTGGGCTTTTTACACTAGCAAGCAGTTTCTTGCTACACTCAGAGGAATTTTGAGCTGACAATGTCTGATTCTTTGATAATTGGAAGTTTGATTTCAAACAATCAATAAAAAATGTCAGAAAGCTCACATCAATGCAGCAAACAAATGAATTGTTGATGCATAATTTAATAACTAATGTTCAAGAGAGAGTTTCCTTTTAACCTTGGAAGAATTTTAAGGCAATTAAACATCAATGGGAAAATTATATTTGTAAAATGAGACAGCAACCTGAATACATTTACATTTTATTAATTGAGAGTGTTTCCTGAAGTCATCCTGAAATGAGTACCAAGTGCAGTGAACACAAAATACAGAGAGGCTGTTCAGGAAAGGCAGAGGCTGGGAGTTTGGCAGAGGCTGGGTGTCCCACAGAGTCTGCAGGAAACCCTTGGAGTTGCCTTCAGAGATAAAGCACACTTGTGCACATGGAGTTGGATGCTCACATCACTGATACTACAGGCTCCTCCTACTGGGTTCCCAGGTATTTCTGCTGTCTTGATGTCACCATAGGTAACCACTCTCTTCCCATTCATAACAGACACTCATATCCTCACATTCTACACCCCTGAACCTGCCACCTGACCTCTTCTCCTCTACATGCCAGACACCATTTGTGTTCTCTGACCCTAGTCATTCTGCAGAACTACAGGAAAATCAATTCGCATGACCCACTCTGACTGCAACCTTGTCCTCCTGGGCACTTGCCCAAGTCCACTGCCTAAAGCAACACCTCACCTTCCCAAGATCTCTGGCCAATGCTTCACTCTCTATCCATAGAAGAACTCCTGCATTATTGTCTCTTTTTAAAATCCTGTATCTGTGGAATTACATTTTCAAATATAACTTCATTCTTCTCACCCTCTGAAATTGAGGAAGAACCCAACCATCTTCTGTCTCCACAATCAACATAGCTGTTGATTCAGAGCTTTGCTAAAGAAAAACAGCACTTTGGGGTTGACCTAAGTGTGGGCAGGCCAACGACCTTGTTCTCAATGATACTCACTGCACCTCTTTCTGTACTGACTTGGATTATACATTTTACATTGTATTCAAATTCCCATAATGGCTGTTACTCACTCTCAGAGCTAGGCTACTACTGTCTCTCTCCATACCCTACTTAGAAAATAGAAAACATCACAGAAAGTCACTCTCCCTTCAAAAAAATGCATATGTCTGTGTTTCACATTTTATCTATTATGTTCTTCTTCCTCCTAAAAACATAAAAATAACCACTCTTTTCATAAAATAACTAAGATTTTCAAGCTCTTTATTATGAGCTACTCGTCCTACCATGTAATGACCTACCATCTAATATACAAGGAGAGATACAAAAATAGTTAATGTTGAAATAAAAAAATTACTATAGTAAGAGACACATTGTCTTTAATTTCCTTCAAAATATTGTCCCTCACTTTGGAAACATTTATCTGATCATTCTTTCCACTTTCTGAAGCAGTTCTGAAAGTCATTTTTCACAAATTTAAGAGGTATGATAAAAAAATATAGTGAATGTGCTACCCAGGGCTGTTTAACAGAAAGACAAGAATTACCCTGTGTCCTCAACCACCTCATTCAACAGAACTGGCACTGTGTGACCTCTGGCTCTTCCCCCAAAGTCAATATGACCATGGGGAACAGGGATTTGGCTCAGTGGTTCTATACTGCCTACCTCCTCAAAGTCAATATGACCATGAAATGTAAATGTGTCAATTGAGTCAGGCCATCAAGGCAGCCACAACAGCACAAATAAACACATTCATGAAAAAGGACTTCCAGAGCTGCTTCAGAAAGTGGAAAGGACTATGGGATAAGTGGGGAGGGGCTGTTTAGAGGGGGCTAATGCTGATGTGTCTTTTACTTTAATAACTTTTTATTTAAAAACATATTTTTCTAGCACACTGTGTACATGTCACAAGCCTATGGGGGAGGCATTATTATTATTTTTTTTTCGGGTAAGGAAACTGAAACGTAAGAAGTATAATCATTTTCTCAAAGTTACCCAAGCACTGAATAGTGGAGCCAGGATTGGAAGCTGGAATACCTGGTATCTCAGCTTACATCTTTTTTTTTTTGGTTTTTTAAGACAGGGTCTCACTAAGTAGTTGAGACTGACCTGGAACTCACTATGTAGCCCAGGCTGGTGTCGAACTCACAGCAATCCTCCTGCTTCAGCCTTCTGAGTGCTGGGATTATAGGCATGTGTCACCAAGCCCGGCTCAGCTTACATCTTGACCTTGTAGGGCAAGGTCTAGTCCTGCCCACATGTTGGATTTCACCTGCTCCGGTTTTCCATGGACTCTACTTCTTTGGTGATTCCCATGTCTTAATTATTCCTTTTCTTTTTTTATTGGATTTTTCCCATTGGTATTCAAATTTGGTCAAGTAGTTCTCATTTAAAAACAAATAAGCCAAAACCAAAATCAAAATCCTGGACCACTCTTCTATATCAAGGCAGACTAATCAGCTTCATGTTTGGTACCTCCCTGCATGTTAAAATATTAAACAGTATATTTAAAAAATATAAGACAAAAACAGCACATGGCCATCAGCAATGATTAACAGATTTCTAGAAGACACAAACTACTTGGAAGCTTATTCATGGATCACATGTAGAAAGTCAAGGTAGAGGGAGACAGAAGAAGCAAGATTGGTCAGCCTGAGAGCCCTGGCCAGGCTCCAGAGCTGGACTCAGCAGGAGAGGTAGAAGATGGGACCCAAAGAAGAAAGGCAGAATTGTCCTTCACTATTTACACCATTCCCTCTCCTTGGAGATGGCTTTGTTTCAGTACTAGGTGAAGTTGTAGGGGATTATTTTCTCAGAAACTATATCAAGCATGTGGATACAATTCGGGCAGCTAGTTGTCATCCCAGAAATTGAGCTTCAAGATTCAATCCTCTGATCTCTCAGTCCTTCATACATTAGGACCATGTTCATCCCTATACCTGGAAACTCTGCTTTTCATTACTTCCTAGCTCCTCACCATAATTACTAAAGACCCCTGCAATTAGGTTCCAGTGCTCTGCCCAGTATATGATGCAGGCCTGAGAAATAAATACACCAAGAGTCAGTACTAACAGAGAGAAAGTGGAGTGCCAGGACGACCAATGCTGGTGCCATCAGCAGAGGCATAGGCCAGTCCCAGGCACTGACTATTACTGGAAATAATTGGAGTAAAGGCAAGCTATGTGCAGTTTCTATATAAATTAATGTAAACAAGGCTCACAGAGGATAAGACAAAGCATTCTCAAATTAGGAACAGAATAGATAGAATGTATGGTTGTAATTAGAACATTGTCCTTCTGGTCAGAAGTTTTTACTTGGAATGGAATTTGGGTGAGAGTTATTCTGACCTTGAAACATAGGCTTTGGCCTGACTCACTTCTCAAATCAAGCCAATTGTGGGGTTAACTCTTCACAGCCTGCTTTAGGCATAATCAGTATTTCAGTCCCCTGCAATAATTCCCCAGAATTCAACTCAAAGAACTTTGCTCTGAAACATAATTTTAAGCTTTTTTGTTTTTGCTTAATTATTTCTCTGAGCACTATTGTTTATTTCTTTTGTGGCACTTGCCACAATATGTAGCTCATTTTTTATCTCTTTGCCTACTTACATCTCCATAACAGCAGGTCTCTCTCTGCTTTCTTCTCCACTGTGGTCCTACTGCCCAGGTTGGTACCAGAATACATAAAAGCAAACATGAGGAAGTGGAGGGTGTTCTCTAAAAGATGGAAGGGGTCAAGTGAGAACTCCAGATTGCCATATGCTATTGGTCCCACACATCATCAACCCTGGCATGATTGGAGAACTTGGTGATCAAACAGATTGCTATCTTCATGGGAAAGTGTAAGTATAGGAAGAAGACAGAGGCTACCTCCACATGGGTCAAAACCAAAGAAAGCAATAATCAGGCCATGGTGAGAGGCAAAGAACCTTAGTTTCCCTAAAAAGGAATATGAAAAACTATACTGCCAGGGCAACTTGAGATCTAGGTGACTGTGACCAGGGACAAGATAAAGTAAGGCAAGATCTGGAAACTCAAGTGCAGATTCAAGGTAAGAGTCAAACTGGCAACAATATACACATGCTCAATTATCAATCCATTACTTATTTTTTAATTAAGTCTGTTCTATTTTCTAGGCAACAAATGAGGCAATAAGGTAATGGTTTTAAAAATCAATAACTAATTTAACCAGCTTGTGACCTGGAGCTCCTTTAAATCCCCTGATGGAAAAATCAGTGACTCAAAGTCTAGGCAAGGACTACCATACCAGGAGAGAAGGAAGCATCACAGCATCTCTCAGAGGGACTCTGAAAATGGACCAGACTCTTCTTTACTTCGTTTACCTTTTAATGCTGGAATTTGGTGTCATCCTATGATTCAGCCCACTCAAGTTCCTAGTGGTTCAGTTGCAGGTGAGCTGGGGATGGCATTGGACCATGTCTGTAGGTCCCAGAGAGCAAGGCAGAGCTGGTGAGCCTTCTGCATATTTGTCCCCTTTCTGCAGTGACTGTGGAGGCCACATATGAAGAAGTAAGGCCACTGCTAAAATGGTCTAGACTGCTAAATAGTGCCAAGAAGGAGATGAAAACTCCTGAGGACATTTGCTCAACTTGGGTCACATTTCCCACAAGTGGTAAGGAAGCCACTGAGACTTTGTGTCTTGCCTGGTGATAATATCCTGATACACAGATACCTAGGAAATGTCCTAGAGCACATCTCTCACTGTTCTAACCACGAACTGACATTCATACTTTGGTTCCTTTCTGAGGATTGAGAAACTGGGCCTCTAGGGAAGGCAGGAGATGACATCTGCCTGTTTTATGTGGTGATGAAAAGAAGAGGCCTCAGAGATGAATGTCAGAACATTCTCAGGGTCTTGTGCTGACTTCAGGTAACTGCAGGTATAATAGAGTCAGATGTTCCTAAGAAGGAGCCCCACAAAGCAAAGCCTACCCACGTCTGCACTCACTTTCCCAGAGGGAGGTGGAGCACTTGGGCCAGGAAGGAAAGGAGAGGAGTTTCCCCAACCTTGCTCTATCTGGGTATCGATGGGGCTGTATCCAGTGGGGAGAGAAGGCAAAGCACTGGAAACTGTGGGCAAGAACATGAGCAAGGTGAGAACATCCCTGGTGCCCATCACTTTCTCTTTCTGCACTGAGGCTCATGACTTTTCACCCAGGTTACCACTCTTTTACATAAACTTGCTCAGTGACTTCACAGTGCTTCTAGAAGAAATCCCACTTCCTCCTCATTCTCCTTAGTCTGGCTGCTGCCTATACTTCTACTTTTCCCTGGGATCTCCCTGGAACGTGCTCTGTGCCCTCCATACAGAGCTCCCCCCGTCCTTGCCAGGATGGCTCTGGCAGAGTAGGCTTCATGCCTGTCCTGAGGTATACACTGTACAGTGAATCTCAGTCTGTGGAATGAATGAATTAAATTGCCAGTTTCTAACCCTGGTGTGTGGGGGACACTGCCCCCCAAGTCCTCTTGCAGTGTCCTTTCTGCTCTCCGCACTCCATCCACGAGCAGCGTTGACCTGTGAACATACCGGGGGTCATCTGAGCCCAGCACACCCATGCCACTTGTGTCAGCTGACCTAGAGAACACTTCACAGCTGTGTGCTCTGTGCAAGTACAAGTACGGAGATCAACAAGCTTGGCATAGGTAAGGGATCCATGGGGCAATGAGCTGCCCTGGATATGGTCTGGCCCGTTAGAAAGGGTGGTGGATTTTCTGTTCCCGCATTCCCCAATGCCCCATCCTCCAGCTTCCTAGGTCAGGTTGGGGTTCCCTTCTAAGGGTGCTTCCTATCTCGGATAAGGGTGAACGCTGTGCCCCTTCATTTCTTCAGTGCTTCTGCCTACCCATTTGCCCAAACACAGACCAAATGCTTGGTGGGGCCGCTGGGTGGTGGTGAAGAATCTGCTGTCCCCCACTTTCACTGCAAGCCACATCTCAGGTTGCTACTATCTCAAGAGCCTGGATTTTAGCTCAGAAGCTGCCCCACCATTTCACAGAGAACCACGGAGAAGGGGCAGCAGGAGCTGCATAAATCCATACCTAATATAGCAAGTGTCTTAAAATAGCACATTCTGATCAAGGGCAAAGCTCCCAGTGCTTGCCGTGAATGTGCGGACACCAAAGAAAGGAAGGTGAAGAGAAAACACATAGTTATCACATCTGTTTTCAGAAAATAAAAATTACTTTTGCACAGAATGATTTTCGCAAATACCTAAACCTTTAGAACAGTTCAATTTTTCTGTACAGTGATAAGGAACAGATGGAGGATGCTCTACTAGCTCTACTAGGGATAGAGAGGTGACAAGCACTGACCTTTATTGATAAAAACAAACTTTGATTGAAATCCACAGGCCCAGCCCCCTTCCACACTGGGCCTCAGGCCAGATTGCTTACAGAAATCTGTGTGAAGGTACAAACCACCTCCCTACCCCGTTTATTCCATGTAATACAACTCTCACCAAAAAAGTAGTGAAAGGAAGCGAGGTATTGAAGGAGGAGAAGCCGGGAGCTAGGATGATTGGCAGATTGGCAGATTGGAGCTAGGATGATTGGCTGTTAAAGCTGGATGAAATCCCAGAAGTTATTCAATTTATTAATTTTTTGCCTTCCTTTTCTGATTTTTTATTGAAGTATACTATAAATGCAGAAAAGTGCTCCTATCGACTGTACAACTTAGTACATTTTCATAAACCGAACACTGCAGTGTATTCAGCACTGGAAAAAGAAACCAAAATGGCCAGTATACCAGAAGCATCCTCGAGCACTTTTCTAGTCCCACTGCTGCATGAATACAGACCAGTGACCTGCACACCTGCGTACTGACTTTGCCCACTTGGCACTTGGCACAGGCTGCATGGCACACAGTGCCCCTGAGATGTCTGGCTTTTTTTCTTCGAGGCTGCATGTGGGAAACATTCAGGTGTTTGTAGCAGTGGATCTTACTGCTCACTGCTGCTTAGTTTATCCCCTGCCCTTCAGATTCAAAAACAGCAAATTTTATGTCCTCTTGTTGACAGTCTCCCCTTATATTACTTGTAAAAAAGTTAGAGTCCAGAAGGCTGGTGGGTATTTGAAGTTGTGTTGAGTGTGGCCCTCTGTGCAGGACGCCAAGGACTACATGTCACCGGCTGCCCTTATGTCCCCTGCTGAGTCTTTTACATACTCTGTTGTATGTACCTGTCACATTTCCCTTGTACAGGGCAGAAACTAGACTTAGCTACATGTGCAGATGGAGATTAATAAAAGCAAGTTTTGTCAATATATACTCCTTCCTTGGCAGATAAACTGCAAGTAACAAATCTGAATGTACATTAAGGCACATAACACAAGTGCTGAGGTAATATTTCATCTACTCTGAATGCAGTCTGTGCCCTAGAGGTGTTCACTTGGCAGAGATTTCCGCTATTAAGAAGTACTAGAATAAATTTTTCCAAGGAGGCAGGTGAATTTCTTTCCTACAGAGTCTTCTTAAGACTGAAAATACATCACCCATCCCAGGACAGGACAGGTCAGGTGCTGGAGGCAGTGGAAGTCAATGCTAAGACTGTGGACCTGTACTCAGGCTGAGGTACAGGATGTCCCTCCACTTTACATCACCTCTCTTCCCTCTGCTCCTCCCTGCACCTGCCAATCACACTGCTGCCCCAAAGCACCAGTTGATTCCCTATGAGAGGATGGGTGCAGTCTGCTTCAGTGGGACCCTCCTCCAGCCATGTGCATGACAACTCTCTGTCCCTGAGAGAGGCACCTCTTCTCAATCTCCCTCCCTCTGCCTGTGTCAGCGGCAAATCAAGGCAGGTTCGTTAAAGTGTCTGCTCATGCAGGAGCACCTTGTTAGGAGGATTCATTGGAGGTCAGGTTAACTGATGCCTCACCCTGGAGAGGCATTGGCTGCAGAGGAAACTGATCCCCGCCAGAAATACAAGCAGCAGAGCAGGCCAGGGCTTCACCTGCTTCTGGGAGTGGAGAGCAGAGGAGTGAACAATTAGTTTCCTTCTTCTATTTCTCCAAATTCTTTCTTTCTCTACCTACTTTTGGAAGTCTCACTCCCTGTGGTATATATCCTTGACACTGTTGAGAAAAGACTTCTTTGAGTTGGCAAATTAAAAAGTGGCTGTGCACAAAATTGCTACATAATCTCATGGAGGCTTTCCTGCAGCCTAGGGTGATTTTTGTGTTCACTTGGGCAGTGGTGCAGGATGAATGCGGGGGCCCTTTTCCATACTGAATGACCCCATCAGAACTTTGTCAGTAGAATAGGGCAGCATGTTCATCTTCCAAGTTGTTGTAAGGGCAGAATAAAATAATATTTCTTACAATAATTAAATTTCTTCCTACTTAGGAGAGTATTTTTTTTTTATTACAAATACAGAAAACATTAAGGAATGGAAAGACACTCTTTGTGTCCTGGGAATTGTTAGCATTGTCATTCTATTTATCTTGCTTGGCAGCACGAGAGTTGGATCCACAGTGCAGAAAAGAAACTGGAGTTAGAATCATGGCAGAGACAACCGGACAGAAGACTGTGGTTTGTGCTATGCCTGTCAATCAGAACAACAGATTCTGTAAAGAAAAGGCACTGGACTCAGGAATGAGAAGGGGTTTGCAAATCTGTGTATGGATGCTATGGTGAATCCCATGGCCCATAGGTACCCAAGAAGGCAAGGAAAAGCAGGGCTCTTAAAGGCAAAATGATGACAGTCACATAAGAGATAAGGAAGTAATGATCTCTAGTGACAAGTATTAATAACAAAGATGATAGGGCAAGTGGGCAGCTGTTAGGCAGATATTCTTAGACATTCTTGCAGTTGATTTTTTTTTTTTATAAGGCTGTGGTGACCTTTGGTTAAGGTTGTACTCTTCAGAGAGTTCTTGGAATAGTTTTTGTTGCATGTGTAAGTAAGTGCTTGGGGGTGGGGAGAGAACTCTCCCTTTGAGGTCTCCCACCATCTTATTAGGATTTAACATAAGTGATCCCATAATTTTGGGGCTGACTAGGTAATCAGCAGGAAGCTCATGCAGAGACCAATGGGAAACAATTGTTATTACTAAATAATACTAATTATAATATACTAATTATAAGCATATAATAAATTTGTTAATAAATACACTAATTGTAAGCAGCTACTGCTATGAAATGAATATACAGGTAGGTCTACCCTTGTTCTAAGTACTTCTTGTATCACAGTCAATCTTCTAATAACCCTCTGAGGTAAGAATATTATTTTACAAATAAGACAACTTACAGGAAATTAGACAGTTTTCCAAGTTCAAACTGTAAATGGCAGGTTCAGGGTTTGACTGTGAGCAGACATTCTAGAACTTTTGCTATTAAATTTTAGTGATATTATATTTTCTGAAAGACATTCCAGTAAATAATGGAAAATTCATGGTGATCTGCTGAAGCTAAATTAAAAATATTTAATTTCTAAGCAAACAGTTCCAGCTTAAGTGTAGATTTGATGGCCCCCAAATGTGGATGAAGGAGGTCATGGCCTCCAAGTTTTGTTGCTGCCCCCATGTGAGAAGCCCTAATCTCAAGCTCCATAACCTTCCATCTATGTCTTACTCTAATTCTTACCACACTCCTGTTACACTTTCCCTGCACATTCCAGATATTTGCTCTGCAAAGTTTTCCATCCTTTAAGAAAAAAATACAAAACAAAACAACCAGCAATCTCTCAACTCTCTTATCTTCCCTGAGTTGGTTCCTTAGTTTTTGCTGATAGTTTCTGTTACAAACTGTTTATTTTCTCACATCATACAACTGACATTACTCTTACTGAAGTAAAAATTTGTTTTTATCTGCCAGAATCACTTGAATGTATCCACTTTACTATGGCTTTGAAGCATTTGATTATGTCCTGCATTTGAGCATTTGAGTCTCTTCCCTTTTGCCCTGTGTAATGTTTCTTGCAGCCTGAGGGGCACCCTCTCAGTACCTTTTCCAGACTGCCACTCATAGGTGTCCCTTGATCCATTTGGACTCCCCAAGACTGTTCCCATCCACAACCACAGATGTAGTCACCACCAGTGCACCAGGGTTGCCTGAATCTAAATCTCCAGTCCCAAAGCATCTTGTAGAGTTCAGCTCACATCCAGAATGGCGCTCCCCAGGAAGCTCAGTACCACACACTGAGATGGGTTTAGTTTTCCTCAATTTCATCTCCAGTCCTATACTCTGTCTCCAACACATGCCTCAAAACCTGACCATTTCTCTTCATTCTCAATGGTCCTGAACAATGACCTGGAGTTTGTCCTGCAAGCCTCTGTTCTTTTCACTGTCACAAAAGCTGCCTGCTTTATTACACCTATCAAGTTGGCTCCATCCTTTCTGTCATGTCACTACTGCCTCAGGACCACTGTCCCAAGGTTCTGCCTGGAGTGCAGCCTGGCTGGTGGCCCTGCAGCTCTGGTAGGCTTCTCTGTCCCCAATTTAAGGCTCAACACCATGGAACAGACTCCTGTTGCCTTCAACATAAATCTTTCTGACCTTTCCAGCACTGTCTCTGACCAGTTTTCTACAAATGTCATGAGCTCCAATGGATGGACTGGGATTTGCCTGCTCTTTCAGAAACAGAATGACTCTTGTGCTTCCTCATTAGCCCATGTGCTAGTTCCTCTTCAAAAACTGCACCTCCGCCCTTGCAACGCCTATCATCCATCAGGTCTTGGATCATTTCACTCTCTCAAAAACATTTCCCCACCTCCTGTTCCCTTCTCCTAACTGGATTAAGTGTCTACAATCAACATTCATCACCCTGCTCTGTAATTTCCTTCTCCTTTCTCTTTTTTTCCTACAGATTGTGATAAGGACTCAAATAAGGTTCCAACAGTTCAAATTATACTTGTGGGAAAATGAAAAAGTAAAACCCCTTGGACTGTGACCCTAGTTCCTCCATATCAGATGCCTACTGTAGTCCAGAGACTAGTAAGTCCTGAGAAAAATACACACCTGATGAAGACATTTAGGAAGGTATAAGATCAAGAGGGAGGATAGAAAAAGTCTTAGGTGCTTTGGCATACAGAAAAATCCTGTATTCTGACCTTTTCTTACTGTGTAATGAACTACCCCCAAATGTACTGCAGTGACTTATGACAACATTTTTATCATGACTCACAACTCCGAGTTGTGCATTTGAACAGAGTTCAACAGGGTGATTCTTCTATTTCTTGTGGTGCTGACTGAGGTTATTTAGTGTTTCTCAGCTGGCAGAGGCAAGTTTGGAGGGTCTAAGATGGTACTTTCTTAAAGATGGTTGCATATCATTACCTAATATCTAGGATATCATTATCTAAATTCAGGTGCCATTATCTAATCGGCCCAGGAGCAGTTGAAGCTTCTGGCTGTACTTCTTCAAGCAAAGGTCTTTCCAATATAAAACCTAAGTGCTAAAGAGACTAATTTTCTGCCCCCTCACACTCAATGGACAGTGAAGGGGCAGGTACAGGAACACCACAATAGATGCCATACTTTGAAAGGGGGAGAGTGTGAAAGTCATTGCTACTTAAGCACATTCACTAATTCCCTGATGAGGGCTCAGTCTGCTGCCTCTCATCCTTCCTTGCATTTGCAGCTGAACAGATTTATTACTCTCAGGGACCCTGAAGAGGAACCCAATCTTCTCTTCAATGCTACAATGAAAGGTGGGAAGAAATGCTTAGAAACAGAGTCAGAGTGAAATGGGGAGCTGGGATGATCAATCTAAACAGCTGGAAGTGCTGATATTTATTGGTGACACAATCCTTTATTAAGTTAGGGTGAGGGGACTATGTTTGGTTGCTAGGCACACGTTTCTGATGCAGTAAGCCTTGTAAAGGAAAAGACAAAGCATTCTTGGTTAGGAACAGAACAGACCAAATATGGATTTTGGTTAATGATTAACCTTATTGTTTTAGCTAAGAAGGTTTTAGTTTTGGGAATCAAATTTGTGTGCTAGTCACCCTGAACTTGGCTGCAGTGTTCTGTCATATTAAGCCCCACAGCTTTATGTCCCACAGGCCATTTCTCTGGTTTCTGCTGTGGCCATTGGCAGAGGGACTTGCTTGTCATCTGCAATGCTCCTATGAGTCACATAGGCTTTGGCCAGACTTACTTCCCTAAAGAAGCCAATTGTGGGGTTACCTCTTTATGACCTGCACTGCTTACAGCCTGTTTTGGACGTAATCAACAGTGCAGTCTCCCATATTATTACTTTGCTTCTGTCCTCTCACTGCAAAGTTGTGACCCAGGGGACTTTTTTCTCTGTCTCTTCTAGTCCAAGTTGGTAGTGCATCTGTCACTACAGTTCTCTTAGAAAGTTTGCTTGAAAGCTCTTTTTTCTGCATTTTCTTTTATTCAAATCTTGTGCGCCCTGTGAGAAATTAGCTGGTACTTCTGATGTTTTTACCTGGGAATCTCCTTAACCAAATCATCTTTCTATTAAGTTTATATTTTTTTTGTCCCACAGCGCTGCAAGCAAAAACATTTGTAAATTTTACCCCTATATAACAAAGATTTTGAAATGTGCAGATAACTTCCTCAGTGTGGACATGTCAGAGCTTTCTTACATTTTCTGTTTGTGCTCACCTAGAATAAATGTTCTAACAGATTCAAGTGGAAGCTTCATGTTGTCTTATTTCTTACACTGGATGTTGCCTAATGTTACTTTAACCACATTCTAGTGGTCAAGAAAATCACTAATTTAGCACAGGTTTAAGGATGGGAATTAATGTTATGTCCTAAAATGAGCCATAAAAATTATTTACATTCATCTTTAATCTCCTATATCTAGGTTAAAATGCATCAGGAGGCATGGTTTAGAAGTCTTTTAAATTTTATTGACTTGTTTTGTAGGTGAATGTACAGTTGATCTATTCTGGAGAATGTTCTATTTTTTTTTTTGTTCTGGGGATCAAACTTGGGTCCTTGCACTTGCAAGGCAGATGGCAGCATCACTGAGCTAAATCCCTGGCCCCTCAATGTGCTTTTGAGAAGGATGTGTGCTCTATTTGGCAGAATGTTCTGTAGGTGTCTGCTAGGCTCCCTTGGGTTATGGTGTTGTTCAAACCTCTGTTTCTGTACTGATCCCATCTAGTTGTTCTATTCATTAGTGAAGGGAGATATTGAAGTCTCCAACTGTTATTGTACAGTTGTTGATCTCTTAGTTCAGCTGTGTCAACATTTGCTTTATATATTTAGCAACTCTGATATTGTAAATTGAACTTTTGGTCATTTTATAATATCCTTCTTTTTTTGGTAACATTTTTTACTTTTGTCCAATATTATCATACTCACCCATGCTGTCCTTTGGTTAGTATTTACGTGGACTTTTACCACATTTCACTTCCAACCTATTTGTGTCTTTGGATCTAACATAAGTTCTCAGTTTCATTGCTCTTCTGAAGTTCTTTTAGCCAAGCTCAAGGTTATTTACTTCATGATTCTGTTGGAGAAGGTCTTAGAAGTTCCCTAATCTGTCATCCGACCGACATCCCATTGACAATATTCCTCTGTAGCACTGATTTACAGATCATGGTACCTCTTGATTATTTTTTTTGCTCTTCACTGTTCAATGTTCAGTTGCTCAGTGTTCATGTCATTTATCTCCTCACTCTCATGTAATACTCCTCAGTGTGTACCCACTTTTTATTCTTGCATTGCCTGCTGTGTTGAGCTCCTAGACCTAGCACACTGCAATCATATTCTCATTTCAGCTGGACTACAGAAAGAGTGACAGTGGGCAATGCTGCAGTAGATACAGGAAACTGGGGTAAGGCTGTTATGACACAGGTGTCCACCTCTCTCTTATGACCTCTGTCTTCCTTCATCTCCACTTATCCCTGTGGTATGCTGTTTAGTTCTTTCAGGTGCATACCAAGGTGTAAGGTAGCTGGATCAAATGGTGGCTCTATTTCTAGTTCTTGAGGAACATCCCTACTGATTTCCATAGTGGCTATACTGATTTACATCCCTACCAGCAGTGTAGAAGAATACCTTTCCTCCACACCTTCACCAACATGTACTGTCTTCCATATTCTTGATGGGAGCCATTGTTACTAGACAGATGGAGCAGCAATATAGTGTTGATTTAGTAGCACTCTTTTTGATGAGTGGGGTCTGTGATGATGGGCAGTGATGGTGCTTAGTGCTAATGTACTTTCGCTTTCTGTCTTGAGAAAAATAACAGTGATGGAATGAAGACTATAAAAGGGCCTGTCATAATAGGAAAATGGATTGGAGAGGGAAAAAAATCTAGGAATACAAACACAAATTATTATTTCAATAATTATGATGTCACACTGATGCGTCACTACAGAAGCCAAAGTGTGGGAAGAAACCTGGCCTCCTGACAGAACTGAGTTCAAATCATAGAACTGCCTTCCCCGGCCCTGTGACCTTGGCTCAGTTACATGACTCTGTGACCCTGAATTTCTGTACATAACGTGAGAGTCACACCATCCCCACCCCAGAGTGGTTGCAAGGATGTCATGACAGCCTGTTGGACCACAGCAGATGCAGACTGGTGCTGCAGCTCTGTTAATTTTCCTGACTGCTCAGTCCTGGCAGCAGTTCAAGGAGAGTGGTCATCAAACACTTGGTGTTGATTTGCAAATTTTCAGGGGGGCTGGAAGAAAAGACGACCTCAATAAACACACACAGGGAGCCAGAAAAGTTCTACATCACAGTGGTGGATGGCATTGTCACCTGCAGCAGTCTCTAGCGGCACAACACCAGACAGTACCCCCTGGCTGGTGACATGATGTAATTAAGGCAGGCATGGTGTAGCCTGAGGCTACTGCTTCTGGTGAACAGATCACTTCATCTGCACCACTGGGAACTGCAGCTTGCTGGCACTTCTGGTCTGGAAAGTGCCTCTCCCCTGGGGCCCTCCTAGTGGTCCTCATGGTCCTGCCTCTCCGGAGAGGATGCTGTGCTCGGGTAGCACCCATGTGGGACACTGGAATTCTCTTCTAGGCAGAATTAGCTGAGAGCCAAACCTGTGCCAGCTCAGACTAGAAAACCTTCTGGTGACAATTTCCACATTTTCCAGCTTCTGTGGTGGTGTTGCTAAGCATGGCCTAAGGAGATAGAGGAAGAATTAATAAATGTGCTTTCTGCATTGCTCAGAGGTAAATAAACAAAGAGAAACATACTCAGGAATGATTTAGTGTGATACTGCTTTGCCTGATGCTCTAGCAGAATGAGTAAACTGTGAACTCCATGCTGACTTCCAGATTGAGCCCGAAGGAACTGAGAGCTGAGGAGAGCAGCGTGATGTGTTGGATGCCAGGTGTTCAGACTCTGGGCAGGCTGAGCATGAGGCCACGGGAGATGGAAAGGATCAGCATTAGGATGATGGGAGGCTCAGCACTTCCCCCCTAGCCTGTCTGAAATTCCACTCTTCTCTGTTCTTGCCCCTCTGTCCTTTCTTCTCACAGGAGAGCCACCTGACCGTGGACCCAAAGGGGGAGGCTGAGCCTGTTGTGAACACAGGGCAGAACCTGTGGGAGCCTCCAGTGGGGCAAAACTGGGGTCACACTGAGGTGTTGGCATGGCAGTGAGCACCAGGTGTAATCGCTGGGTTTGTGGGAGAGATCGTCAGGAGAGGATGGAGAGGGGCGTGGTCAGGCCATGAGCCAGCTGGGCAAGGCAATAATTAGGCACCACTGGATTTTGCACTGCTGGGTGCTATGTGGAGTATAGAGTGGGGTAGGGGAAGGAAAGGAGAAAAACCCCATGACCTGGAATCTGAGCTGTGCAGGAGATAAGATGAGATCAGAAGAGTGATGTGAGGGTGGGTGGGGGCCGGGGATGTGTCCACCCAGGTTGCTTGGAGCAATGAGGCCAAAGGGTGCTTGTGAAAACCACCCTAGGCTGGGAATGCAGTCCCCAGATCATCTGCTGGATGAGAAATTAAAATCACCAGCTCCTACCTAAGGCTAATATCTCTTTAAGGATTTTGGAATTTTCAGTGCAAACCTTGACTATATTCTAAACAGATTCTTTTTAATCACCCAGATCTGTGCAGCTCAGTCTTTGTCTGGAGCTGCAGGAACATGCCTGTGAGGGAAGAGGTGAAGTGAGGGTCCACCCTTCTCTCTGCTTGGAAGCCATGGCAGTCAGCAGGGAAGGTGGAGAGGGTCTTCCTCTTGTGCCCTAAGCCCCCTGAGCCCCAGCAGCTCAGCAGCACCTGATCAGCCTGCCTCCTTGGCTTGCAGAGTCCTGAGAAGGAGGCCCTGCTGGGTGCAGAAGGGCAGGACACTAGGTTAAAAGCCAGCACAACCAGGGCACAGGCATTTCAGACTTCTGCCTGGATCTCTTACCAGCAGTGCTATGCACAATCATCTCTGAAAGTCCTTTCTAAGCTGATTTTTTTCTTGTCCTGTTCTGTCATCTTCACTGGGGTGCTGCACTGTGTCCTCAGGCTAAGGGGCTGAGGTGCAGGCCTTCTTGGCAATGATGCTTTTCAGGTCAAATTGAAGTTCAGCAGGTGATAGAGATGTCAGGAACCATTTATGATCACAAGGAAGATGAGATTGGCAATATGATAAGAGAAAGGGGAAAGAGGAGTAAGTTATCACCAGATCTCATCTGAGGCCTGGAGGTGCACTACATTCCCAGCCTGGATTACTCCGCAGAAAAGAAAGCCCCTCCTCATTCCCCTGAGTCTCCAGCATCTCAGACCAAAAGGATCCATTACACCCTGAGCCCTCCCGTTGGGTCAGGCACAGCATCTGGAAGTGATCTATGGCATCTGAATGGCAGCCTCCTTGCCCACCTTCTTCAGTGCCTGTAGGACCCTGGGCTGAAGAAAGCTAAGCTTTAACTGAACTGAACAGGAACAATGACCAGAGGAGCTGATATTAGATGAGCTTTAACAAAGTATTAGAAAACACTTTGCTTAGAAAAGGGAAAAACAAAACAAAACAAAACAACAACAACAACAACAAAAACAAACCCTCAATAACAAACACACCAGTGAGTTCCTGCAGCTGTGCTCTTACTAATGATACATTCACCCTGTGTTCAATGCTTCCCTGGTTCTTTAAAGATGAATCAGAGGAAACAGGAGCACAAAGCATCTGTCTTCAAACTGTAGGTGGGGTATTTACATGATGAACAGGTAAACAAGTTGACTCTTCCTTTCAGACACAGGTCTTATTAAATGCATCTCAAGGAGGCAAGATTTTCTCTATTGTCCTTGCTTAAGACTCAGGTCAACTGTGATTGTGAGTTCTGCTCTGGAGCTGGCTGCTGACCACACAGCTTGTCTAAATCTCCCCTAGGCTCTTTGGCTACTGGACAGGTTAACAAAACCCCGAGAGTCTGATTTCTCATGGTGAAAGGGAGGTGATGACACTTGTCCTATGAGAGGATGGTGCACGTGAGCACACTGGTGACATGTGACAGGTGCTCTGACTGTGGAGGCTGTGGCAGTGATGAGGTTGGCTGGGCTCCCTCCAAGAGAAACTGGGGCAGGAAGGCTCCTGGATACTCTCTGGGCAGTGAGTGAACCTGAATGTGAGACTGGATTTCAATGGGAAGCTGTTCCTCTCAGGGAATCAGTGAGCCCTGCACCACAAAAGAAGAGGTTAAGAAGAATTATTCAATGTGGATGTAGATTAAATCAGAATGGGGCCCACTGGGGCCCACTGCAGCTCAGGAGAGCAGCCCCCAGAGCCCAGGAGGCTGCCTGTCAGCTCTGTCTTCTCCAAGCTCTGGGCAGCCAGGCCTCTAGGTTTTTTACCTTGTACATCGTCAGGAGCAAATGGGAGATGGTGAATTCTAAGTCCACTTCTCTCAGCCACCCCCTAATTTGCAGCTTATTTTGCCTCCAAATCTACAGGCTCAGTGACTTACCCATATATAATTCTTAATCCTCTGCTGTACTCTGAGCATAAATGACCACTAAATATTCAAATGATGTGAGCCCAGAGAAAGGCATATCTGCCTTGAGGAAGCCCTCTTGCTCCTCCCAGACAATACGTAAGTTATTAAATCTTCTGTCCTCTTTGAGTCTCCTGAACCTTCATTCCTCTTCTTCCTGTGCGAGGGATCAAGTGGTAGCTTCCCACGAAAGCCATGTTTGCCCCCTCGCATGGTGGCCAGGTACAGTGGGATTGTGCATGACACCAGGCTGGGCTTGGCCAGGACCTGCATCACAGGCAGAATGCCACCCAGTGGGGTCCAGGCACCCGTTATCTTCTCTTTCTTTGCTTGTCACCAGGCCCCACTGGTCCCAGTCTCAGCCATGGTAGTGGATGCAAATACTACACCATGCAGATCTGCATCAGGAAGATGTGAAAATAGTTGAAACGAAAGGAAAATTGTTCCAATGAAGAATGTTGGGGTAAGGGTGTATTGGAAAAGACAGATACCCACAGGTCTTAGTGCTCAGATTCCTTTTATTATATTTGGGGAATTTGTCATGACCTGATTGGTGCCCAAGATCTCAACCTGGACACCATTGTCTATGTGCCCTTGCCTACAGACCCCTTTCCTTTAGAGGAAAGATCCCGGGTCCAGGCCACCTTCTCCCATCCTAGATGCAATGGCTTCTAGATTCAGTTCCTCCCACCAACTTTTTCCACCTTCCAGAATGCTATTTTAAATGTGATTATGGGTTCTTACCTCTGCAGTTTAAAAATCTTATATGATTTCCATAACCCTTACAGTAAACCCAGAACTATGAACAAACCTTGGGGTTAACTGACCTGTCAGTCTTTCATACAGTGTTTTCCTTCTCTTGTGGTGCTGGCCAAATGGCATGCTCATTGGTTAACAGCATTTTACCTGTACCATTGTTGAGACTGTTTTGATTATGAATTAATAAATGGCCATTGATTTGTTTAATGTGCTTCCTCAGTAGACCACTAGTTGTGAAAAATCAGCTACAACTTTGAGTTGTGGGGAGAGAGGAACCCTTCTTCATTATGGGAGTGCAGACTGGTGCACCCACTGTGGAAATCAATATGGAGATACCTCAAATAACTAGGATTGGAAGTCCCATTTGACCCAGCTCTTTCTCTATTGGGTATCTTCCAAAAAGAATTAAAAGAATCATACCACAGTGTTATATGCGCACCCATGTTTATAGCAGCACAGTTTGTAATAGCTAAAATCTGGAAACAGCCCAATTGCCTGTCAACTGGAGACTGGATAAAGAAGTAGTGGTTTTTTAATAAAATGGAGTACTACTTACACATAAAAAACAAGAAACTAGAGAGATTTATAGATAAGTGGATGCACATCAAAGCCATACTCTTTTTCTTTTTTTGGTACCGGGGATCCAACACTGGTCCTTGAGCTTGCAAGGCAGGTGAAACCCCTGAGCCAAATCCCCAGCCCCTTCAAGGCCATACTCTTTAGTGAAATTAATATGTCAAACACTTGCATAAATACAGAACAGTTTCTCTGATGTGAAAGAGTAAAAGTGTAAATAAGGATCAAAATGTCTAATTGATATTGTGCAATAGGAAGAAAAGTCCAAAAGAGCAGAGGAAGTGGGAGGGGTAGAGGAAAAGTAAAAAGGGAAAAGAAAAAAAATATGTGAAAAGGAAAAACATGGGAACAGTGTAAAAGAGGGAAGGATGTAAAGAGACAAGGATGGAGGGGGTAAAGGGAGAGCTGGGAAATGGGGAAAAATAAGAACCTGATAAGTCGTGTATAGGTAGAAGATCCCAATGATGAATGTAACTGCATTGTATACCTAAAATGTACCAGTAAATTTAATAAAGATAAAAAGAAAATAACTTAATTGCTGATGAATTGATTGATAAATTAATATTCAGAGCATAGCTCCTCAAAGTAAGGTCCATGGACTAGTGCTAGTCCCTAAATTGTTAGTAATCTGCAGCACTCAGGAGCCTGAGGCAGGAGGATAGCTGTGAGTTCAAGACCAGCCTGGGCTACATAGTGAGTTCCAGGTCAGACTCAAAAAAAAAAAAATATATATATATATTGATCTGCAAAAAAAAAAGTAGAAATTAGGACAAATGTTCAGAGATTTCATAACAATTTAAAGATTAATATTATCCCTGTTAAATATAATAATAGTTTTAAAGTGATTATGTTTTACATATAGCTTTAAACTTATTTTCTGGTAATTTATTTTCACTCTGTTTTATGAAGTATCCCTCAATAGGAAATTACAAAAAGAAAACCACAAGTAGTGTGAGAGGCTCTAAGTTGATTTATTTATTTATTTTTCTGGTACCAGTGATCAAAGTTGGATGTTGTGCTTGCAAAGCAGGTGGCAGAACCACTGAGCTAAATCCCCAGTCCTTCTAACTTTAGAATATTGCTGTGTTATTTAAAGTGCCCATAGGCCATGTGGAATTTTTATAAAATAATGAGAATATTGATAATAAAAATAAAGACATAAGTAATAAAGATTAGAAAACAAAAATGACTGCTGTGAATTACATGTGAGAATGCAGCTTTAGAGAAAATTGTGAAAGTAAATTCTGATTATTGCATCTTGAAATAAGTTTTGAAAGTGGAAATTATGAATCTTTCAATATCACTATTTTTGAATATTGTTTTGATAATTCTACATCCTTTTCAATTATATAAGAATTTTAGGCTTAGCTTGTCAAGACTGATTTTGGAGAATTGTCATCTTAAAAATATTACTCGTTTCAATCTATGATTATGGATCTTTCCATTTAATTAGAACTTTTAAATTTTCTTTTAAGTATCTTTTGTACTTTCTAGTGTACTTTTACTTGTACACATTCTTGTACTTTTCTCTACATTTATTCCTATTTAATTTGATGCTATTTTAAATGTAATTGCTTCCTAATATCTTTCTAGGATTGTACATTGCTATTGTATAGAAATACAATTTACTTTTGTATGCTGTTTGTATCCTGCAATTTTATTGACATTATTATTAGCTCTGATATATTTTTTGTGGATATTTATATGCATTTTTATATGCACAATCATGTCATGTGCAAATATAAACAGTTTACTTCTTCCTTTCCAAACTATGTGTGTTTAAAATTTTATTTTTTTTATTAATTCCCAGCTTCATCCTGCTGTGGTTGGGGAAGACACAGTATATGATATCTATTTTTAAAAAATATATTGAGACTTGGGCTGGGGAGTTTTTCACTTAAAATGATAATTTGATAAAATGATCTCTTGAAATTTTTTTCATATTGCTCTTGAGAAGATTGTGTATCATGGTATTTTGGCGTAGTGTGTTCTGCACACATCTTTTAGGCCTTTTAGATTTATTGTGTTATGAAATCCTCCCTTTCCTTATGTTATCATTTGTCCAATTAAGTATTGAAAATGAGATCTTGATATTTCCAAACATTTTTGGATTGCTATTCCTTCAATCCTATAAATATATTCTTCACATATTTTGAGAATTTCTTTTAGGTATACAATTGTTTTGTCATCTTATTGCATTAAATTCTGTTAATATTTAGTGTTCTTGTCTCTTATATAACTTTTTTTTATTTACATGATTTTTCTCCAGATATTAGTATAGGCACCCAGCTTTCTTTTGCTTAGTATTGTTATGAAATATCTTTCTCTGTCCTTTCACTTTCAACTGAACTGTGTTTTCTGAGAAAATGATTCTAGTTGAGTGATTTTTAAAGTCTACTCCTGCAATATGTGTCTTTGGGTTAGAGATTTGAATCGATTTTTATTTAAAGTAATTACTGATAATTGGATCATTTGGAACTGTTTTCTACATGTTTTATAGATTTTTTTTCTCCCTCGTTTCTTCTTGTCTCTTTTTTGGGGGTATTTCATTTAATTATTTTCTAGTGGAGTGTTTTGATTCCCTTTAATTTTATTTACTTTCTTTGTGCTTATCATTAGTATTATATGTAACATTCTGAAGCTGTAATACTCTAATTTGAATTTATAGCAATTTACCTTCACTGTTGTACAAAACTCTGCTCCTGTATTTATGTTGCAACTATTTCTTGATACATTGTATTCAGTAACATAGATTATTTCTTTTGCTCATCTGTCTTTAAAATCATGTTGAAAACTCTGAAACGTGGAGTCATAAACCAAATTTACAGTAATCTTAGTTTTTATAATGGTCCATCTAATTACATTCTTTCTGTCCATTGCTTTGTGTTGTATCTCATGTCCTTCATTTCAACCTAAAGGTTCCCCTTTAGTATTTTTTCCATGGCAGGTCCCTGATTTCATTTTATCTGGGAATGTCTGAATCTAATATTTTCTTTCAGAAACATAGCTTCACCAGATACACAATTTCCAGTTGATGGAGAATTTTTGTTTGTCTTTCTTGTTTTTCACTTTTCTAGCACTTTGGATATATCAACTCACTACCTTCTAGCTTCCAAGGTTTTAAATAAGAGGTCAGTTGATTTCATTGATGCATGTGACTTCAGTGCTCTCTTGCTGCTTTCAAGATTTTATCTTTGTCTATAGTTTTCAGAAGTTTGATTATCATGTGTCCTGGTGTGGATCTATTTAAAACCATCCTAATAAGAGTTCATTGAGCTTCTTAGGTTTTTTATGCACATATTTTCCACTGATCTTATGATGCTTCAGACATTTCTGCAGATAATCTTTCTGTCCTGTTCACTGCCTTTTCTCTTTCTGCAACTCCTGCAAGGTGTGATCTCATGAATGGTGCCCACAGGATTCTAAAGATCCTTTACCTTCTTTTCGTTCTTTTTTTCTTTATGTTCTACAGAATCAGTACTTCCCACTTTCCTATCTTTAAATTATTATTTTAAAATCATGGCTCAAATCTCTTTGTGAACCTCTTTAGTGACTGACCATTTTAGTTATTGTATTTTTCAGCTCCAGCTTTTATTTTGTTTTCTTTTTATAATTTTTATCACTTTAATGACATCCCTGTTTTGTTCCTTCTGATTTTTTGTCAATTTCTTCCTTTGATCCTGGGGCATTTTAGGACCAACACCTCGTAATTCCAATGGTGGGTTTCCTCAGGGATGGTCTCTGACCATTGATTCCTCTCAGAGAACTACATTTTCCTGTTTCTTCTTCATGTGACTTATTTATTTTGTTGTTGTTGTTGTTGAAAACTAGACATTTGGATCTTACAACATAGAGGGGCATCTCTGGAAACCATAGACCCTTTCCCCAAGGTCCTCTGTTTTAGTTTTTGCCATTGGATACTGTGTATGGAAGGATATTTCTGTTTCTGGATCAACTGCTCAGGGCCTTTGTGCAGCTGCCCTTTCCCTGGATATGTGTGGCTGCTTTCTAAACCTCCCTTACACATGCTTACATGTACATATCCTAATCCTTAAATGTCTGGTTCCAAAATTGGTGAAAAAAGAGAAGCAAAGCAACTACAATGAAGCTTCTCATTTAAAAAAAATGCAAAGTGGAAGTCCCTGTGTCATAGAGTAAATTGTAGGCTGATTTTACCCAGTCTGCCACCGTTCTTACCGTTTCCATTTACAGTAAGAGGAACCTGAAATGCCTTAGAGAAGAACTGGGGCTCTTATAGCTCTTCGCTGAGAAAGAACTGGCTTAGCCATTGTCACACAAGCCCCTGTAGAACACTTGACCTGTCCTCATAAGGCCTCAGAAAACATGTGGAACCTGGTCTTAGCCTCTGGTAGGATGGGGACCTGAGCTACCTTGTGGTAACTGACAGCAGAAAAGACTGTGAAACCTGAGTGATCCCATGGAGCAGTCCTGGGACTAAGTGAGGGACATAGGTAAGTCACCATTATGCTATCCATTACACAGGGAGCCCAGGGAATGGAAGTCATCACAGTTTAATTTGGGGACTTAGAGACTGGTTGAGAATGTCTCTGTTTGGGTTCAAAAGCAGGGAAAAGACAGGGTCCAGTTTGAAGGCTCTCAGGCAAGATTCTATGGTTTGGATCTTGAATGGCACCCAAAGGCTTGTGTAATGAAAGTTTGGTCCCCAGTTATGGTTCTGCCAGGAGGTGGTGGGACCTGCTGGCAGTGGGCTAGCAGAAGGGAGTTGGGTCACTAGAGGTGTGTTCTTGAGGGAAACTCCAACCCCTTCCTATTTCTGTTTTACTTTGTGGCCTCCTAGTCATCAAGAAATAAGTAGCTTTGTCTGACTGTGTGCTTCTTGCCATGAAGTTCTGCCTTATCAAGGGCCTTAGAGATAGGTGACTAGGCACTGATACCTCTTAAACCATGAGCCAGAATAAAACTTCTCTCCTTAGAGGTTGCTTACCTCAGGTGCTTTTCACATGACAGAAAGCTTACATACAAGGATGAATGTATTTGACTCTGGGGAGAGTTAGTCTTTCCTTCTAGTCAGTTTTTAACCAAGTGCACAGTCTCAGTTACATTAGGGATGGCGTCAGCTCCAGTGTCCTGAGTGCTGATCACACCCAGAACTACCATCACAGGATCCCAGACCCCAGTCAAGTAGACAGAGGAAGGTCACTGTCATCATCCTGGATCTGAGGGGAAGCTGTGTATCCAGAGGCCCTCCTGGGGCTGAGGCAAAGCCACTTTCTCTCAGGAAGGCTTTTCTGTGGGATCCTGGAGGGAAGCCAGGATCTGTGGGCTCTGTTAGCATCCAGATCTGAGGAGTGGTTGCCTATGGCAGAGAAGGGCAGAGAAGGGCAAGGTTCAGGCCTGGACCCCAGGGCCCCAAACAGCCTTATTTTTGTCACCCAGTGCTTAAGAGCTCTTGGGGAGGTACTTCACCTAGAAAAGTCTGGGTAACTCTCTTCCATAACACCACGGATAGTGACAGCAGGCAAAACCACCAGAAGAATTAAACTGGAAGGTTACCTGAATCCTTGGGGTGTCAAGGAGGCACTATGCACCAGGGCCAGTGGCCAAAGAGACAGCATGGTGGAGTTGGCTGGTTCTGGGAGGTGAGGGCATAGTCCTTCCAGGGCAGGGGTGTCACACAGGGCTAGGGTGTTAGGGAACATCTGTTCATAGTACTTTGTTGTTCCCATAAGTGGGGAACATCCAAGTGACACTCTGGTGACATTTGCCAACTCCTATCCAAGCTTATATTCAGTGTCCATGACCACTCAAGCATTTAACTGAGCAGGCAAGCTTTCTTGCCTGCATATGGGGACTGAGGCTTAGAGAGAAAATATGATTCATACCAGTGGATGGGATAGCGTAGGGGTAGGGACATAGCTGGAATGTGGCAAAGCTATGATCAGAAATGCTGTCCTCTGCTCACTACCAACACAGTTCTGTCTCTGGGCCATGACCCCAACCTGGCAACAAGCCCCCAGTATTCACACACCCTGCATGTGGACAGATACTGGCCCTTTCCTGGGGACACAGAACTAGCTGCCACCCACACTGACCAATGCCCATTCTTGGGTTTAGAATCTTTGGACACCGTCACTGATGCTGCAGCAAGTGCTGAGTGGGCTTCAGTCAGCAGCTGAACCCCAACCCTGATCTGATAGGGAGGGAAATCCCCCAGGCAGAGGCCTGGGGACAAATGGTAAAGGATGTACACAGAGGGACAGCCACCTGTAGGGCCCCAGCACCTGCAGCAGCAGACTACACCCACCCTGGAGTTTACGAAAGTTCACTGGGAGAGGAGACTCAATCCAGGTGACCAGGAGGAGCAGAGAGGTGAACGTCTGGGGAGGACAGCTCAACGGTCAGAGCAGGCAGGAGCTGCTCTTATGGAGGGGCAGGGAGGAGAGCAGCTTGGCCCAGCAGATCACATAGCCCACGCTTTCTCTGGGTTATTAGGCTGCAAGGGCTCACAGAGTCAGTCATGATTTCCTGGGTCTCTCATCTGGAGCACTAATAAATTAGAGGTCTCTAATAATTCAATGTACAGATCCCATTACAGTGATAAATGACATTTCCTGCTTGCGGAGGTACAGTCTGATGGGAGATGCAGGCAAGGATGTCTCTGCAGAGACAGAGCTCTAGGCCAGGCAAACAAACCAAGGCTAAGATTTGGGAATGGGTTGAACTTTGTGATGCTGAGGCACAGGCAGGGCCAGCATTCTCTAAAAGAACATTTTGTTTGTTTGTTTGTTTGTTTGCTTGCTTGCTTGTTTTGAGATAGTCTTGCTTCCTTCCAGGCTGAACTTGAACTCACTGTGCACCTCAGGTTGACCTGGAACTCTAGGCAACTCTCCTGGTTCAGCGCTGGGATTACAGGTATGTGCCACCATGCCCAGCTGGTGCATTCGTTTGTGATATGTCTTCTTTCCGAGGGTGGCCAGGATATATAATATTTTGAACATATGTTTCATACTCAGAACTGTCGTGGAAAACAAAGAATCTGTCAAATGCCAGGTCATGCCACCTCAAAACTACCTTTCTTTGATTTCTTTGGCATCGTTATTCAGAGGAAATGCAGGCTCCTGTAGATATACCAATGGATCTGAAAGAATGCCCTTAAAAAATATATCTACCTGCATTAGGCAGAGGTTTTTCTGGCTGACCCACTCCCCCTCTTGGTCTAGGCAGGATCCTTTCCCTGGAAAAAGCGCTAGAAGCCTGACACATGGCCCATAAGGGATATGCTCAAGTGGCTGTTACCTGAAACGCCCCACCTGTGTAACCAGACACCCTTGTCTCAGGGCTGTCCAAACCTCTGTAAGCCTAAATCCCTCCTCTTTGTTTAGCTCCTTGTAATGCCCACCCTACTGCCCCTCTTTGAGGCCCGTACTGTGTGTGTTCAGGCATACAATAAAGTCTGTTGATCTGTCTACTTTCTGTTGATTTTATAGGTAGAAATGAAGCTTCAGAGGGAAAGGAATACAATTAAATTTCCCCATACCTGGGAGTGTAGCTTGGTGTAGAGCTGTTGTTTAGCATGTGAGGACCTGGACTCCACATTCAAACATGAATGCAAAATTCATTTCCCTGCAGTTTATTTCCTAAAAATCCCCCTTATTACCAGCAGTACTTGTAGTCCTTAGTAAAGTTGTTGTTGTAAGCGGTGCTTCAGGTCTACAAAGCAGGTGAAATCTCTGAACCATTGGCTTCTCCACCTGTCACCCAGGAGCACCTCATTTTTATACCTAAGCTGGCCACATCTGTGCAACTTTCCCAGTGAAGCCCAGGAAAGGGGAGCACCTGGGCTATGCAGCTGTGTCCTCTGGGTTGCCTGACTCCTTCCAGTTTCTTTTCTTCTTTATACTTTTACAATATCCTGGATCTTGGGGAGTTTTACTTTTCCAGAGCCTGGGTTTCTAGGTCATACCCCTTATTTTTTTCCTCTCCTACTCTGTCCTGGCAGTAATTTCTTCTATAATCCATTCCAGTAAGACATTGCCTCGGCTTGCTGTCCCATGATGGAAAAATGAATTTGTTATCTCACCAGGCAAGCCAAAAGATATATAGTGGCTTCTCGGTTACTGAGCCCTGAACAAGATACTTGGGGTGAGAAAATATGAAATCAAAACTTGAAGGCCAATGAAGAATTTCAGGTCTTGTGACAGGCTGGCAAATGAAATATTTGGGCAGAAAAATCTGAGATTCCCTCAGTTATGGCACAGAATTCTGCACACTCAACCTGCACCAAACAGTCCCCACTTGCTGGTGACCTGCTTATTTGTCCCTCCACTGGGTTAATTTATTCATTAGAAGCTCTTTTAGTCAGTGTGATTTCAGGCTCCTTGGTTCAGCCGGACAGGTGCATATCTAAAAGGCTCTCCTTTCATCATAGCTAAGACTAATGAGATTAGTAGAATATTTATCAAAAGATTTTTGAAAAAAAAATAAAGCAGCTGTCATCATTCAGAGTGACCCTTGACCTTGGCTTCCCAGGCTGAATTCTCCTTTGCTGGAGTCTGTTTTCTCCATCCAAGGTGCTTCCTGGCAGCCCTGAGCGAGGGCCCACATGCCCAGCCCCAAGCAGTCTTTCTATGCTTGGTTTCATCTTGTTCTTGGGAGGGAAGTGATCTTATCTCAAACTTTATGAGAAACCACACTTCTGTCCTTCAGGAAGACTGGTCCCAAGCTGGCCCTTATCACTAGTCCAGAATCTTCGTGTGAAATCCACTCTGCACTGTCTCCTGCTGGACCACTCAGCTCAGGGCAGAGCTGGAGAAATGGGTGCAAGGACCCAGGGGAAAAGATGATGGAAAGCTTTTCTTTTGACAAATAAAAAAGATTTATTCATGCATTTAATGAATATGCACCTTCTATGAGCAAAGCACTGGGCTGGTACTGATGACAGTGGAGCCCAGGGAAGCAGGGGCTTTGCTCATTTGGGTGTCAACAAGTGGTTTAACAAAGAAAGGGCCTTTGTACACACAAACACTTTGACTTTGGGTATGGCTGTGACACCCTCTGCTCTCCATAAATGCTCATGTGTGACTTAGAGCAGGCTCACGAGAGATGCTCAGTGTGTACAATGCCTTGACTGTCGTGCCAGTGGCTGCCCATCCACTTAGGTGATGCTCAAGGTGACTTCATGCCTCTGTGCTCAAGTGTCACAGATGCCTAGAAGGAAGCTGGTGAGGGCCATGCACTATAGGGCACAGGAGAGTTACAAGTGCTGCTGTTTGTATGTCTTAAGTGATTTTCAAAGACATCCTTCATATATTAGGAAGTGCTGCAACACCATCCTAGACATGAAGAACAATTCTAGCTGATCTTAAAGACCATCACTGCTGAGTGTGTAATTCAGTTGTCTCACATGCCACATACTTTGGTGTCACACTCCAAAAATCACAGTCTGACTGGCACATCCAACCAGGGGAAGCAAAGGAGAATGGTTTCTGCTTGTTTGCACCATGGACGGCAGGTATGAAAACCCATTTACTTTAGGATTAAAGCGCTTTCTTTCAAATGTCTCCGGAGTGATTTAACATCAATGCTGCAAATCCTTCTGTCCAGCAGACAGTGAAGAAAACTGCCCAGCCCTGTCTTGAAGAATAAGCTCTTCTTCTCATCTCCTACTCTGCTTCCACCCAGCACGTCAAACACCTTTCCAAGATGCCTCACAGAAAGCGAAAAATCAGAGCTAACCCATCCTGCCAAGAGATGGGATCCTTTTATGGAAAACTAACTGTACATTTTTTCTTTTACATTTTGCTTCTGTATTTTATAACAGCATCCTGGAAGCCAATATCCTTTTCCTCCTAATGTTCTGTGAGCTCCTCTTTCCCCTGCTCCTTCAGATGTAACCAACTTGGCTGTCTCCGTCCCTGGAAGCCTGAGGCAGAGTGAAAACTTGACATTAGATATTTATCATCGCAGGCTGTCTTCCCTCAGATAGCCAGCCAGCCCTCTACCCCCAGACCTCTTTATCTTATTTTGCTAAACAAGATGGGTTTCTGTCATTCTGAAAGTAATTGACTTGTTTTTTAATATACATCCAGGCTCAGGTTAAGAACTGGACAATGCAATGCATTTATTATTCTCTCCTTCTTCTGTTTATTCTAGTGTGAAATTGTTTTCCAGGTAGTGATTAATTCTGCCAAGGTTTTCTGCCCTTGTGAGGTGGTCTGCTACATTTAGAGGGAAGAAGCTGACTGCACAGCCTGCGTTACAGTGTCATCTCAGCCTGTCAGACGTCAGGTGCTCTGTTGTCCTCTGTCATTCAAGCAAGCCTGTGGTCCTTCCCTCACTTGCCAAGTCTGAGTTTTCTATGGCATCATCAATATTTGGCTCTGGAAAGATGGGTGAGAAGGTTTCTGGTTGGTGGGGGGTGTCTGCCAGCAGTGATGTTACAGCCGAAACTGGAATTGGGGAATTATCAGAATGGCCAGATCGTCTGATATCATCCTGCTCTATAGAGTGTAGACTGACTCTCAGTAGTCAAAGATGGCTTTTGTTAAGAGAAAGCAAGGATTCCTACTCCTGGGCCAAAGAAGGAAATTGGGGCCCTTGAAAGATGTAGCAAGTCACCTCCTTAGGGTGAAATGTGGTAGCAGACCTAGCCCTGATTGATTCCTCAAGGGACTATGCGCATGAGGATCCTCAGGGAAGCCAGAAAGATGGGCTAAGTGAGCTTCCTGACTCTGTCAGAGCAAGGAAGCGGTCTCACTGTGTCTGAGCCTCAGCCCTGTCAGTGTTTTGGGCTGTGTGATCTCATGCCCGCTGTGTGCCTCAGAGGCCGCACCAGCATGCTGGCCTCCACTATTAGATACGAGCTGGGCAGCTATACCCCTCGCCCTTACTGAGACTGCTGATGGTTTCTCCAGACACCACTGTAACCAGATAAAGAGGGACCATGAGCACTCCCCTTGAAGGGTCTCCCTGGGGATCTGGGCAGCTTCAAGATGTTGAAGGACAAGTGTGGGATCTTGAAGTAGGAAACCTAGACCCAAAACGCTGACTTAGCCTCTTACTCTGCAACCTTGGGAAGAAGTCATTAACTTGTCATTTACCTAGGATAGCCTTATCGCTCCCACTCTGGAGGGTCCCTGAGGCCATTCCCCTTCTCAGGCCCACTGTCTTGCGATGCTTACTGGTGTTTTGAAATGAATCCTCCCATGCCCGTCTGAGGCCTATGTGCAGCACACCACCCTTCCTTATGGCTCTAACTTTACTTCTCTGCAGCCTGATGCCCTCAGAGTGGCCTCAGCTCCTCCCCTAGGTGCACTTCTCTCTGTGCTGTGGTGTCTGGATCTGGGTCTGTCCTATGTGTGATCTCTTGGAGGTAATTTCTCTCGGCTTCCTTCCAGGTTCTCTGGTCCCTGCTGCCGGACTCCAGGGGCTTCTTTCCAGCAGGGCAAGGAGTTTCCACCTGTGGCCAAGGTGAAGATTCTGCTCAGGGCCAGGATAGATACTCTTTAATTACCAAGTGTACCTAGTTGCTCCACCTGCTGTCTGCTTCACACCCCACCTTGGGCACGTCTGCAGGATAAACTGGCTTTTCTGTGAGGGTCAGAGCCTCAGCTAAGTCATAGGCAGGCCCCCAAGCAAATACGCAGTCCTCCTGTGGTGCTGTCTGTACCAGTTCCCATTTCCTGTGAGCTCTGAATATCTTGGGCCATGTGTGCCAGCAGGTCCCCACCCCTAGGCCTCACACTTTCCTGAAGTTGGCAGCCTATGGGCCAGGCATTGCTTCTCTTTTCCCCAGAGCCCCGAGGTGGTGACTGTGTCCCCTGGAGCTGCCTGTCCTGCCTGTCCCTCTTCCTGTTCAGGCTCAATCTCTGGACAGTAGGTTTTTTTGAAGCCCCCAGTACCAACTGTGGCAACACATGGGACTTGGAGATGAGACCAATCGTTGGCACCAAGCTAGGGTGAGAACTTTCCACACCTCATGTCAATGGCAGGAGAACCATGCAGTGTCTTCCAGGCCCCAACCAGCCTGTGTAGTTGGGGCAGGTTCCTCAACACTTTTATTGAGCTGTGCCTGGTTCTGGCCCACCTCCCTGCTGCTGCACAGATAGGTCCTGGTGTCTTGTCCTCTTCCACTGGTCTGCACTCCTGAGAGGGGTGTGCCCGGCTATACTAAGAGTTATCATTTCGTGGAACTTTACATGACCTGATTTCCTTACAACCCTTACATGTTCTGCATTACATAATCCTCAGACAGCTGTGTGAGATGGATGTAATTTTTGACCACCATTTTATTGATGCTACAGGAGGTAAAGTGATGGTCAAGATCGAAATCCTGAGATCTTACACTGAACTACTAGGCTCAGTCTCCTCTGGCATGTGAGCCTGGCTCTTTTTGCCCTGCTCTACTGGAAAGGTGTGTGTCTGTGTGTGAAAGAAACAACAGAAGCCACCAATCAAACCAGTGAAGAGTGCTTATGGTCACTTCACACGAATTTGTTTTTTTCTCAGGTTTGTCTCCCTCATAGGATTGTGCCTGCATCAACACTAGAGCGAGTTCGTGTTCCTTGAGCCCAGTTGGGAGGGTGTTGATATGTTTGTGCCTGTGTATGAGTCTTCATGTGTGTGTGTGCCTCTGTGTGTGTGTTGGTTGGAGCTTGCTAAGGTAGGGCTCGTAAGAGAAACTTGTACAGAAATGAGCAAGAACAGTCAGGCAGGGGAAGGCAAAGGGCATCCAAAGCCAGTGCAGCTGAAATATAAAGTAAATTCCTTCCAGCATCTCAGCAATCCTCACCTCTCATCTCACTGGAAAGGAGCAGGAGGAAGCCCTGCATGCGAGCAAAGCTTGAGCACTTTTCCTTAAATTCTGCAACATAATGTGTCTTTTTTTTCTTGGTCTGCTCTACTTTTAAAGCAGCAGACTGTGCCCATGGGTGTGGATGTGTAATGTGTGTAGTGTGTGTGGCATGTGTGCTGAGATGAGCGTGCTATGGACGATGTGTGTGCTTGGGTGAGTGGTGTGTACATGGGTGGGGTACTGTGATGTGTGTGGCATCCGTGTGAGTTGTGTGTGGTATATGTGGTGTGTGTCGGGTGCATGTTTGGAGACAAGCACTGGGTTTTATCTGGACTCCTTGAGCAGTAGACAGAATAGAGTGACCAGGACTCACAGCAATGTCCCTTTTACCTTGAGCAGATAAATAATCCCTCTGCCACACTGTGTCTTGTTACGGCGATAATGAAAGAATGATAAAAGTCACAGGGTGGCCTCGGAGACTTAGTGGTGTAGATGTGAAGTTTCTGACATCCTGGGGGGTGTTACTCCTTCTTCGGGCCTCTCTCCTCTGTGCTCTGTGTGTTTTAATTTCATCCAGTGCGTCCTTCCTGGTTTGTGATGCCTGTGCTTTAGCTTCTTTCTAAAATGAATGCTCCCAGGAGGATTCGAGGAAATCCTTACTGCCAAGGGCCAACACATGGAGCATAGAGGCGCAGAACGGCCTTCCGTGGGCTCCCTCCAAGGTGGACACAAAGTGAGCCAGCAAAGTGGATGTCAAGGGTATTGGCTATGCTGTAGGCAGATGGCGCCCAGCTGCGGCCCATGCTGGAGGTGCTTCACAGGCTGCACCCTTCTGGGCTCACAGCCTCACCAGTGTGGGCTCCAAGGTACGGGGATGTCCAGGTTCCCAGGGCCTGTTACACATGACTTTTTGGGTGTACTGACACGTGCTGTCGTTCGCGGGTGACTAACGCTGGACACATGCATTCAGCCAGTCAGGACTCTCGCGGAGAGAATGACGAGCTGGGCACAGGAAGAGGCATGTGAATGTCCCTAGGTACGGGGCTCAACCCTGGCCTCTGGGAGCCTGCATGCAACATGGGCACTGGTGGCAGTTGCAGGTTGGTGAAAGGAAAACCAGTGTCTGTTCTGCTACTGCAGCCTCCTGCTGTTCTCTCCTTTCCCTGCGCTCTCCCAGTCCAAGGTGAGAAGTCTGTCCCGTGGGCTGTGACTGTGGTCTCCCTCCCCGCCACCTCACACCAGCCTTGCTGTGCTGTGTGGGAATTATCCTTCCTTCTTTTCTTTCAAGTCTGATTTCTCAGATGCATGGGAATATGCTTAGCATAGCTTTCCCAGGGCCTGTTACACATGACTTTTTGGGTGTACTGACACGTGCTGTCGTTCGCGGGTGACAAACGCTGGACACATGCATTCAGCCAGTCAGGACTCTCGCTGGAGAGAATGACGAGCTGGGCACAGGAAGAGGCATGTGAATGTCCCTAGGTACGGGGCTCAACCCTGGCCTCTGGGAGCCTGCATGCAACATGGGCACTGGTGGCAGTTGCAGGTTGGTGAAAGGAAAACCAGTGTCTGTTCTGCTACTGCAGCCTCCTGCTGTTCTCTCCTTTCCCTGCGCTCTCCCAGTCCAAGGTGAGAAGTCTGTCCCGTGGGCTGTGACTGTGGTCTCCCTCCCCGCCACCTCACACCAGCCTTGCTGTGCTGTGTGGGAATTATGCTTCCTTCTTTTCTTTCAAGTCTGATTTCTCAGATGCATGGGAATATGCTTAGCATAGCAAAATTAGAAATCTCATACATTTCCCCTCGTCCTTTGAGATATAATTAAGAAAGTTTGAAGCAGGAGGCTGCAGCGCTAAGATGACATAGCAGCCAATCCACTCCCTGCAGCTCTGCCAGGCAGCCGAGCTAATGGAGACCCGCCTGGTCCTTCCCCTGGTCCCTGCTTCTGCACAGTGAGGACAGCACTCTCCCTCTCCCCGGGGCTTGGTCTGCCCTTATGTGGGCTCAGCTGATGTAAATATATTAAACTGCTGCAGATGAAATGAAGACAAGTGGGCACACTGACCAGGATGGCACACACCACACAGAAGCCACTCCAGTCTACCACAGACATGATGCCATACACAGTGTTTGGGGCCCAGACGTTGACAGAGACCATTTTGCAAACTCTAAGGGGGCAGCAACCCTATGGGACTACTGAGTTGAGCCAGGCTCACCTCCCCTCGACATAAGGTGTTAAAATACGTGGGAGAGTTCCAGGTGTGGTGGTGCATGCCCATAATTTGAGCACTCTGGAGGCTGAGGCAGGAGGAGGAGGCCAGCCTGGGCTACACAGTGAGTTTAAAACCAGCTCTGTCTTAAAAAAAAATACATGGGACAATGATAAGTCCCACATTGGTGCTGAAGGAAGGTTCACACTCTTCTCTTTTTGAAAGGTGTTTCTGTCCCTTAACTTGACCCTTTGTAAGGTTTGTCTTTGCCCTCAGGACAAAACGACGGTGGAATTTATGAGCCCGAGGCCCTTCTTTCCCCCTCAGTCCGAGGAGCTCTTTGTTTCCTCCTGACTGAGCATTTGCTGTGGGAGAGGTGCCCAAGGTCTCAGTAGAAGTTCTGACACTGTTCCACAGAGGACCAAGGCCTCAGGGACCCTGTCTCCTGGAGCTGCTAGCCTGTAGGCTGGAAGGGTTTGTACAGTGCTGAGAGAGGGTGGGCAGTTGGGGAAGAGGAATCCAGAGACAAGCACAGGGGAGGAAAGAGGCAGGTGAGAGGCAGGCAGAGTGACAGCACCTCTTTGGGAGAAAGCAGAGCATGAAGGGGAGGTAGGGGAGACTGAGAGACTGGGGATCAGAAAGAGAAGGCAGGGAGAGCAAAAAGAAGAATAGGAAATATAGAATAACCTTACAACAGGAGGATGAAAAGGACAAGAGGAGGAGGACACCCCACGCACATGTATACCAGTGGGATGGAAAATAGCCGCAGAATGGAAAGTGACAGCTCTTACCAATTACTGTGATTTTCTTCATGCACAGTGTGCTGTTATTATTGGCAAGGAAATCAGAGCATTCTTTATTTCTTTGTCATGACTAGATAATTTCACACATAGTCAGACATCGGAAATCAACTGAACAGGCCCCAAACGCTTACACTTTTCCACCGGACTATGGAAAAACAGATAAATCAATCATTCATTTGCCACAGCCATTCTCTGAGGGCACTTGCCCTCCTTCTTCTTGTGAGAGTCCCCTCGAGATTTCACGTTTGAACCTGTTTTTGTTTTCTGTTTTCCTCATCTTCTTTTCTTTTTATTCGTTTCTTTTGGGAGCTGGCATCCTATTCTTCAGTTCTGCCACGTGTACCTCAAGATGAAATGTCTGAGAAAGGATTGAGCAGAGACTGGCTCACCATGGTTTTGGGTGAAACAGGTCACCTTGTGTTACTAAACATAGCAGATACCTGTGGGCGGAGGGGAGCAAGCAAACTGCTGAGAGGAATGTGGCTCTAAAAGGACGTAAACACCAGCAACTAGGAGCTGTGCAACATCTGCTAAGAGCGAGCTTGAGCTGGTGTCTCCCTGTTCCCCAGGCACATCAAAAGCACTGTTTGATGGCCAGAAACACATTTGTACCCCATCCCAGAGCCCCACAGCTAGCTACTTCATTTGGGTTCGGGTATTCTTTCTCAGAGCCCTTTTGTGTCTCATTTCTACACTTGATAATTTTGTAAATCACAGAACAAGTTTCTTCCTGCAATCTGGCAGTTGATCCAAAGCAGGAGTTCAATAGATATTGACTACTAACTAGGATAACTAAGACCTAAAAAGATCAAGAAAAAGGAAAACACCTAAAATCATACATCTAGTTACCATGCTCTTTTACAAGCCCACTTCACTTCTCTTACTAATTGTGAAACTGGTCTAAACCCAGTCAGTTTAATTTTGGATTCCTTCAACTTTTCAACCCTATAATAGGGTGGGATGGCCTTGCTAATGCCAGTGCCCAATTGTTAAGTCTTGTGTCTGGTTGTCCCTCCAAAGCCTCATGTGGTCACAGGGGTAGCTTTTGAGAAGTGGCTGGATCTAGACTGTGTGCTGCTGGGATCAAGAGTGTGTGATTACTAAATCAGTCCAATGGTTTGGTGTCTGCCCTAAGCCCGGTAGTCTAGACAGGATGTAAAAGGAGCAGAAAGAAGCTGCCAAGGTCACTTGGACTTGCTGCTTGCTGCCTTCCATCTGCCCTGCTTCGCCATGGACTGTTTCTCCTTTACAATTCCCTTCAGCCATGCCACCCTGCTTGGAGCCAGCCAACTATGAACTGAAACCTCTATAAACTGTGAGCTAAATAAACTTTTCTTCTTTCAACTTGGGGTGTCTGGTATTTTGTTTCAGCAATAAGAAAAAGTAACTAAGATAACTAAACAACTATAAAGTTTTGTGTTTTTCTGCTGCCAAGATCCCTCAGTGGTGCATTGCACTCTTCTATGCCTTCTATGTCTGTGTGCACGCGCACGTGCGTGTGTGTGTGTGTGCGTGTATGTATTCAAAACTCTTGATTATTTTGGCAGAAAATTTAATCTGATGCAGGTTACTCTGACATTATCAAAAGCTTTAGTTTAATAGAGTTCAATTTATCCATCTGCAATTTCCTCTTTTACGGTTAGTCACTTTTGGATCTTTTTGAAGTAGCCTGCTTATTTAAAGGTCATGAAGATATAGCCTGTGTTCATTTCTGTAATCCATCAAAGATTGATTTTGTGTATCTCTCTCTCTCTTTTTCTCTCTCAAAAATATACACAAACACTCACATACATGGAACACAATTCACTGAACACACTGCATCTTCTCCTACCCCATACTGCAGTGCCAGTGACCCTGAGAGGCTATGCTCATATTTGAATTTTATATGCAATCACATTGGTTGGTTTGCTCATGCTTGAGTTAATCTGTGTTGTTTGAGATGATTTCGCCTTTACTGCAGTCTGATGGCTGGTCATACTTTTTAATTTTGTTTGTATTCCTAGGGCCATCTTGGCTATTCTTAGACATATGCATTCCTATAAGAATTTTAGACACAAATCATTAATTTACACAAATATTTTTTTTCTTTGTGCTGCATTGAATGTATGGCTTACTTTTGGTTATAAAACCAGCATTTGTACTCTCAGCGCTCCTTCCTTTGAATGGCAGTTTATGGGAAGGGGGGAAATTGAAACGATAGGAGAAGAGAGGGCTAGCTTTCCACACAAGCAAGCTCATGAGGTTGAGAAGAATGAAGCCTCCTGAACACTGGGCTCTTGCTTACAGCTACAAACTCTCCAAAGACCTAACTCTCTTTCTACTCTGAGGTTCTTTTCCTTTCCCTGACATAGAGAAACAAAATTGAATCATCATCACACAAACAGCAGACTGGCTCAAAGGTTCCCAAAGCCTTCTCTAGAAGTATAGTTTTTTGGAGTGCTTTATAAGATGTTTATGATGAACAGAAAAATGAAAGGTTGTCCCAGTACTGAGGAGCCATGTCTTCTCCACCAATGGCTATAGAAGAGCTCCTTCGCTGTTCCTGGTGTTCAGGCTCTGCCATCTGCTTTCCAGGCTGGCTGCTTTCTTCTTTATCATATGTCATCTTCTGTGTTAGTTACTTTTTTCTCTTGCTGAGACAAAATACCTGACATCCAAAGTTAGAGGGGGGAGTTGTTTACTTGGTTTGCAGTTCATACAGGTTTCAGTCCATAATCAGCTGGCTCCAAGGCAGGGATGGCCTTGCAGAACAGGCATTTCAGAGGAGAAACAACATGGCTCTCACAAAGTAGCAAAAGTAACAAGAGAGTTTAACACCATCTTTCTGCCCCTTTAATCTTATTCAGACTACTGGGATTAGGGTGGTGCCAAACTAATCTCTCATGTGTAGTGAGTGGTCTGGTAATCACACACCCTTAACTCCAGCATCACACATTCCAAATTCAACTACCCTGAAACAGAAAGTCCCACCTCATCTGCATGAGGTTTTGGGGGGACATCTACACACAAGCCATTACAGCTTCATTAGCTTTTAGCATTTTCAATACATGTTATTCAACCTTCCTTGACAGGTCAGATGGTAACATATGGGAGGCAACATCAAGGAAGCCAGGTAGACAGTAGCTGGAGGGGGTGAGTTGGAGGAGGAGGGAGATGGGTTGTTCTCCTTGCCTCACAGGTGTCTCATTTAGGAAAACAATTGTGGCTTCACAGATAATTCCTCATAGTCTCAGTCACTATCCATTTCCTGGCCCATCTGAAGCAAACACCAGACAGTTCTTTCCTTCGGTAGCCTGGAAATTGATTGTTCTGTAAGGCCTGTTGTTCAGATCTGCTTCCTAAGATGCAGAAACCCACCAGCCTCCCCAAGTGTCCTCGATGCATCCCAGTGACCTGAGACATCTTGTAGTTTCTGCTTGAATTTGACTATGCTGTTCATAATCACCTAATTGAATGATTATAACTATTCCAGACATGTAATTCATGTGCAGATGAGCTTGTCCCCAGGAAGGTTTATACAATTTAACAAGTGATTAGCAATTTTAATAGCTAAGTCTATCCCTGGAACCTTAGCGTGTTTAAAGGATCTTGGCAGATCAGAATCACTCTCAGTGCAGAGAAGCTTGCTTCATTTTCCAAGGGAATCTGGATCTTTCTAGGCACTCAGCAATCCTTGTTTTATTTCTTGCTATTGGACCTTTCCTCTGAATATATATATATATATATATATATATATATATATATATGCCTGGATGGTCACTGGGCACCTCTGACCCAAGGATATTCAGTTTAAGAGGCTGTGAAGGGTTCTGCTTTGGGGATCTAGTACCTAAAGGGTTACAGGAGTCAAGAGGAGGTTAGATCTACCACCGGGGCCAAGGCATCAGCACAGTCATCAAAAGGCCAGCTCCTGCTGCAGAGCAGTGCACATGCCCACTGCTGAGTAGATGGGGGCTGGTTGTACTGCTGTTGGTGGTGGGGTGTGTCAGTGAAGCAGGTTTCAAGCCCACTTGGAAGTGGAAGGCAAAAGCTAGGTTCACTCCAGGGGTTGCCTCTCTGACCTACAGTTTCTTCATCAACTAGATCCAAAAATAACTGCTTCTCAAAGTTATTGCAAAATTTAATGATGTAGCATATGTTAAATTCTGAAAATGGTACGTGGTACAGTGAGAGCCAGTTTTGTTCCCAAAGTCTCCTTGAGGGGAAGAAATTCTTTCTCATTTCATAGTGATGTCAAACAGCATCAGGGGAAAACAGTCTCTCAGCCCAAGATTTTTTCAGCTAGTCAGAAGGTTTAAAAATATGCTCATCCTTCAGAAATATGATTTTCTCTGTAATAGTGTGGTTTGAGAAGGAAAATTCCTTCCCTTTGGAAATAGAGGTGGACTTTTCATTGTGGCAGGAAGGTTCTGTTGGGTTTCTGATGAAGTTAGAACAAGGGCTAGCTGGCCATGGTGACACACTGCTGTAATAACAACACTTGGGAGGCTGTGGCAGGAGACTGTGGAGAGTTTCAGGCCACCCTCAGCTACACAGTTAGTTCAAAGCCAGCCTGAATTACATAGTGTGACCCTGCCTCAAAAAACAGAAAAACAAACAAACAAAAAAACCAGAAAAAATAAGAGCTTTGGTACTTCTGTATCAAATGTTTCCATGCAAAACTTAAATCTAAAACTACTTGCTTATTTTGAAATAGTCCGATGCTTTGCATTATATAACTAAAACATCTGAGCACTTACCTTTGCTTCCCAGTTTCGGTGTCTGAAAGAGAAGTCATGAGGCTGGATAAGGTGAGTTGTGTGTACACTGGGTGATTCCTCCCCTGGGTGGTTATCGCATCCACATCCAAATGTGTGCTTCATTTCCTGGCCTGAGCAGTCCAGGGCTATTAGTCACCCACCATGTACACCGGGTGAGTGGTCACAGAAACCCTTCTGCACTCACACTTCTCCCTCCTCTCTTCTCTTCCATCTTTGCTCCATGATGACCTACCCCTCTGGACTCTCCTTTTACCTTCCTCTCTGCTGCTTTCCTTCTCTTCTGCCTTTCCCTCTCTTCTACCTGTTTGATCAGCACTGTAAGGGCAAGAGAAATGTCTTCCTTCCACCCTGCTACTGAAAAGACGAGTCTACAAATTAAGCAGATGTGTGACAGGTTAGGGGAGGAAGCCATTTTTAATTACACCCACGTGCATAGGAATCTGACAAAAGTGCAAAGCTCAGTGAAGAGTCAGATGATTGGTGCAGAGTTATATTTTGAACTTCTAAGGAAAGGTCTTGAGAATTCAGATGGGGGTAGACAAGTTCTGGGAAGGTGTTGGAGGAGGCATGGTCAGGAAAGGTTACCTCATTATGAATATAAAGTTTCTGTGGGGACAGAGGCTGTCTGGAGCAGCCCTTTTTCTAATACAATACTTTTATTATGTAGATTTCCTGTATAAATTTCTGTTTTTAAATGGTAGGTTTTGAGTTCTACTCCTGTATCTGAAGTTTTTCAGAGTAGCCAGCTCAAAATATCGGAGAGCCATATTCTGTGCTCCTGTAGTCACACTGTCACTAGATAGAGTCCAAGGAGTAGGAGTTCCCCCAAAGAAGAGATGAATAGCTCAATGTGGCCCACCAAGCAAGTTAGTAACTATCATCACAGAAAAAGGATTTCAAAGCACTTCAGTGAGAGGTGCAAGACAGGTCTTATTAGGCAGAGCTAAAGAAGTTCACATTCAGAAAATAGAGTGTGGGCTCTTGAGGGAGAGCTTCACTGTGGTCTGGGGTTGGGGATGTGCCCTTTTAGGTGTCCTTTAAGATGGGTAACCTAAGATAGTTTTCCCAATAACATTCTTGGAACCTTTTTCATCATGTGAAGGTGAGATTGCTGCCCTTTACCTTATCAGCTACCTTAATTTGTGGACATATAATACCTTTAGGGATGTTGGATGTGATGCTTAAAAGACACAAAAGAAGAAGCCTTGGAAGCAAAAAGAAGCCTAGGGAATAAAGACATAGAGTGAGGAGCTAGCTAATCCCTCGGGTAACTTTGACAGTGTTCTGAAGTTTCAGTTTCTTCTTTAAGTCCAGATTGAAAATTATCATTTTCTTTGTTTCCTTTTCACCTACCTTTATTTCTTCTCTCCCATCTCAGAACATTGGAATAGTGTGTCCTGTGCCCTAGCAGAGCCAAGTCCTCAGCAGAGTTCAAGGCTCCCCTTTGATGGCACCATGAGGCTGTGATAAATTGGCTTTGTTAAAAGCTCCAGGATGAAAAATATGTCCGAAGGAAGATGTGACTATGTGTGCAATACACTCCCACTAGAGCACTCGCAGCCTTCCACTTGGTAACACGGTCTGTCATTCTGAGTCCTACTGCAGCATCATGAGACAGGACTCAGATGATGAGGTGGTTTCCATGGAAATGCTATGGCTTCATTGGCAAAAACACTACTTTGTCTAGGAAAAAGATGGAAAAATAGGATCCTAAATTGAAAGTGATTCAACTCATCTCTATCCTCCTTTTATCACTTATGTTACTTAGCTTGGGTGCAGACTGAAGTCTTGGAATCAGAGGCTCTGACCTTAGACTACTCCGCACATCAGGGTATGTTGGAATCATAGTACAGTCATTTTTCCATCCCTCCTGGGCATCTCCTCTCAGAAGCCTGTAAGTTCCCTGTCGGCATGTGGTATTTCTTGTCAGCTCTGTGTTACTTTCTGCCATTTTCTGAGTATTTTACAGGCATAATAACAAGATTCTTGTGTGTGCTGTTTATTTCTCACAAGAATCATTGGTAGGAGGCAGATATTGTCAGGTTCTTTATAAAATGGAGGAAAAATGACTACTAAGTGACTTGGCCAAAGTTGAACAGGCAGGAGTCATAGACAAGTCCACATTTTGTGAAAGGCCATGTGCCAACTTCAGCATGTCCCAGAGTGTTTGTGTGTAATCATCCAGAAGAACAAAGGGACGAATGAGCAAATGGAGAGAGGAGGACACTGGGAGTAGAGCGAGCTGGTATCCAGTCTGTAGGCAGCAGTGTCACCATCTCGCAGAGTGGGGCTCAGTGCGGATTGACATAACAGAGGGCCTGAACTTTGACCCTTGAACCTTTTACCTAGGCCCTCCTTCTGCTCTGGTTGCTCTTGCTTGGATGACAGCCCCACCTTGGACAGCAGGCATCCGTCAAATATCTGTCTAGAGAAACTTGTAGGGATAGAGTGCTTTTTTCTGAATTTTTTCTGGATTCTAGGCTCATGGCAGCCAGCCTCTCCTAGTCCAGCTCCTAGTCCCGGCTCTGGCCATGGCCCTACTGTAGAATGAGGACACTGCTACATGGCCTAAGGCCTGTGTGGCTCTGGGAGGGGTAAGCACCCTACTCTGTGGGACTCACGGAAGAGGTACTATCTGACACACTGCAGCCATTGGCCTCCATAGGGTAGAGTATGCAGAAAAGATACATCTGCCTAGATGTGGATAGGAATTTGCTTTTTCTGCAGAACCTGGTAAGGGATGTTTTTAAAAACACTCTATGTTTCTCATAGAACTATGGCTGGGATCTTTTCTCGATAGGGCCAGGACCTGCTGCCTACCAGCTATAGCTTTGGACAAGAGCTCCTCTGTCCCCACTGTGGCCGTCCTGTGACTTCTCTTTGGACTCAGTGCCACTTCTCTATCGGAATGGGGAGTAGGTAGAAGGCAGTAGCAGAAGCAGATGGAAGTACAGGTCCTATCCATGTGAGAAAGTTAAATGATGCTGTATAACGAATGACTTTGAAACTTTGTGACTTAACACAACCACCATGTTATTATAGGTCATGGTTTTTGTGAGCTGGCATGTGGGCACAACTTCACTCGGTGATTACTCTGATCCATTTGACTTTGACAGAGGTTACCTGGAGGTACTCAGTTGGACGATGGCCTGGGCTGGAGGATTCTAGGTGGACAGAAAAAGGCAGGTTCACATGGATTTTAATGGAAAACTTACATATGGCCTCTCCATGTGATGTGGGCTCCCAGAGAGAGCAAAAGAGAGAACTCAGAGTAACGTGGGACAGCTGGCACTGTCTCAGACAGAAGCTTCTGAAGGCATGGGTGGTGTAACAGGCATGTAGCTGCTTTTACCATACACTAGGTGTAATGGCCTCTCAGAGCCTCCCCCACCTCATGCAGAGGCCCTCTCAGCAGAATGTCACGCAAAGATTTGCAGTTCTCTCTAACTTCACCTCACCTGGTTTTCAGAAGGAAAACCTGTTCTGTTGAAAAAGAAGCACAATGAAAAAATGGCCATGCAGGTAGCCTTTGAGCCACATAGTACTCTTTGTCTCTAGGATCTTTGCTGTATTCAGTACATGAGGAGTCCTGTCTGGGGCAAAAAGGAATGAGCCAGCTTGGTTGATATGTCATGTTATAACATTCAAGAGACAGTGCTGTTTTCTTTTATCTTATCAAGTTTATTGGTACTTTTTAGGTATACAGTTCAGTTGCAGTCATTCATCATTGGGATCTTGTACCTTTACCTGACAGATTATGGTTCTCATTTATTCCCCATATCCCCACCCTTTCAGCCCTCCACCCTTCCCTATTTATAAATACTTTGTTTTCATTTTTTTCTTTTCTCATAGTTTTCCTTTTCCCTTATTTCCTTACCCCTACCCTTCCCACTTCCCCTACTCCTTTAGCCCTTTTCTTCCTATTTCACATTATCAGTTATACAATTTGTATACAGTTATACAATTTACACTTTTAGGTTGTAATAGCTGAAACTTGGAAACAGCCCATCATTTGGAGACTGGATAAAGATGCAGTTTTTCTATAAAATGGAGTACTCCTCTACCATAAAGAATGAGAAACTAGAGTCATTCATAGGAAAATGGATGCATATTGAGGCCATACTTTTAAGTGAAATAAATAAGACACACATATGTAAATACTGAATTGTTTCTCTGGTGTGAAAAACTAAAAATGCTGGGTATTTGCCATGTGCAAAGTGCCAAGTGAATCACTTGGGGGACATGATTAAAACCTCATCCTACACACCTTGAAACTGTACTGATGAAGAATGCAGATGACAGCTGATGGAACTTCAAGATGAACCAAAGTTTAGGCTTCTGTGGCTCTAAACCATGATTTTTTTTCTAGTTGTCTCAATCCATACTCTTTTTTTTTCCTCATTGAGTTTATTGGTACATTTTAAGTATACAGTACAGTTAGATTCATCATTGAGATCTTGTACCTTTACGTGGCAGGTCTTGGTTCTCATTTTTTCCCCTTATCCCTGTCCTCCAAGTCCATACTCTTAACTAGAGATCTAGACTCCAAATTCTTTATGTGGCCCATGTAATATCTTCAAAGACAGAGTTTGAGAATGCCCACCCATTAAACCAGGCCTCTGTTCAAGACATGACTTCCCTATGCCATGGGCCTGTGTGTAACACCACGTACTTTGGTCATGGCCTTGTGCCTTGGCCTAACCTCTGACTCCCTGTTGGACACTGTGCACTTGGCAGCAGGATCTGGAATGATGCACCTCTGAATACCTGGTCAACACTACCTCCTGTTATTGAGTAAGCAGTCAGTCCTGGAGTGAGAGGCCATGGCCACTCTATACTTAGAGGTATCTGGCCTTGGCCATTCCATGGGCTGGGAGAGGGGAGGCACTGTGACCCATGGTGTCCAGAGAGGACAGGATTCATTCACTGTGGAGGCTGTGGAAGGATTTCTATAAGGGCTGGGCATTACTTCATCTTGTAGAAATTATCATTTGTTCCAGTAAGTTTTTCCAAAGAAAAACAACTTGGCAAAAACAGACCTATATATGAAGATGTTGGGGCTGAGAACCCAGCAAAGAAGGAGGTGCAGGAGAATTGCGTCTCTCAGAGGTCAGATAGCAGAATAAAGGCATCATGGAAGCCATTGAGGAGTGAAGCCATCAGGGAGCAAAGCCATCAGTGACTTCAGTTGCAGACCATTGCATGCCAGAGCCCTTCCTGAAGACTTCTTTACTTCCTGTATTCCTTTAAACTTGACAGGATCTCCTCAAAGTTCCAGAACATCTCTCTGCAATTCTCTCATTACTGTAATAAAAATAGACTTTAGTTCTCACTCCTTTTCCTGGAAAAGTGCCCATTAGCACCCAAACTTGAGCAGGCAGAGCTGGCCACACTTCCCCTGAGACATACGGTCCTTTGATAGTTGCAAGTAGACATCAAAGAAAGAAAGTCACTGGCCTGGAGCCCGTGTGGCAGCAGGAGTCCCTGTGGAGGACAGGCACTCCCAAATTGTCCTGGCTGCAGCCTTGGTGGCCTCATAAAGAATTGCACTTGATCCCATCTAAATGTCTGTGTGAGGATTGAGATCATGAAGTGACAGAGCTTGTGTTTGGGATGTGAAGGCTCTCTCTCCTCTCTGCTTCCTCTGTAGCTTCCTGTTCCAGAACATGCTGAAGTTCCTTAAAGACTGCAAGAGAGCCTGGGTTCCAGTGGAGTCACTGGGACTCCTGCCCAGCTGAGAGAGACAGAGATGCAGCAAACGTAAGCAAAGATAAGGTAAAATAACTCAGAGAAGGGAAAGGTCTGAGACAGAAGGGAGAAGAAAGGGTAATCCTGGCTATGGGGATTAGGTAGGGGGACAAGAGATCAGTTTCCATGAAACAGAGGAGAAAAATCTTTCTGGGGGATGGGACTAAAATGGGAAAATTTGAATCTGTAAAGGGAGGAGTTGGACAACTTTTAGTCTGCAAAGGGAGGTGTTGTCTGAGCTATAAGCTGGGGCGAGACCAGACAGGTTTGGAGGATGGAGTTTGACCCCATCTTATGAAGGCCTCATGCCCATCAGTTCAGAGACACCATGGCCACATGAGGTATTTAAGGTGAAAACAAATGGAGCTGTCCCTCCTTCCTTCTCCCTGGGCAGCCCCAATCCAGGCTCCCAGGCCTTCATGTAACATAGTATGGGTTCCTTCTTGTGAGTGCAGTTCTTACAGCCATGGCCCAGAGGGAGCAGGCACAGGAGAAGCAGGAGCATGAGAGGAGCCTGGTTATCCTGAGTGTGCACCCAAGGACAGCGGACGTGGGTGTCTGTGGCAGGCGTGCTGGAGACAACAGCTGCCAGAAGTAAAGTGTCTTTGGTCCTGGTGCTTTCCAGCCTGGCAGGCACAGTACTCATTTTCATAGTACTTCCGAAGGAGGGCCACAATATGAAAATGGTCAGCAGTGAGGATTAGGGCTCTGTGGGAGGTGGGAGAGCACACTGGGGCCACTGCATCCCCAGAGGTGAGAATTGCTGCTTCAGTCACAGACTCATGGTCATTGTGAGCTCATGGACATCAGAAGAAGGACCCTAGGGTCAACTCCCTGTGGAATCTGGTCAGAAGCTTTACATTCAAGTCTAATCTCCGCCTCTTGCTTGCCTCTGAACCTTGGTGCATTCACCTACAAAGAGAGGGTTCAGGACTAGGTCTCAGCTTCTCCATGAGCCTTACACAAGTGCACAGCCCTGATACCTGGAACCCAGTACACAGTAGGTGATTGAGTAAGGAAGCTTTTAACACTACCATCTGTAATGAGTCTAACGGAAAGGTCGTGGGCGTCCTATGAAGATTTCAATCAGCTCAGGTGCTAAAGAGGGATCCAGCGATAGTGCGGTTCACACACAGCTCCACAAGCTCACCTTTCCTCAGGGTCTGCCCTGCTCCATAGGGCCTTTGAGAAAAGCCCCTGGTGGGGATGGGGCCTGAGGCTGCTGCTCCAGGAAGGCTCCTGGGTGTAGGAAAGCAACCACACCCGTTAGGAGCCTTCCCATTCCACTAAATGGCACAGACAATTCTTGCCAGGAAACCAACAGAAACAGTAGCTTAAGGAAGGCTGTCTGCCCCAGGATTTCATTACTTTGTAGTAGAGACTGCACTGCCTCATCCAGAGGGTGGTTCCCCAAATAATCATGCTATTCACTCATTCCTGGGAAGCCACAGCCAGCCCCCTCCCTGGACCAATTCCTGCCACTCCCACACAGAATCAGGGCACAACACAGGGGAGCAGGGCCTCTTGCCACCCATGTTCTCTCTCGTGAAGTCCCTCACCTCCCCTCCCCTCTGCAACCCATCTTCAGCGAGGAACCTGAGCCACAGCTCCTCTCATTCTCAGAGATGTGGGCTTACTTAGTTCACAGCTGAAAGGGCCTTGGGGAATGGGAGCCCAAACTTGGCCTGTGACAAGCTTGAGACTTCCTCCCCAGTCCAAGTATGAGGCTGGAGCATTATCGCAGCATCACAGGGTTACCTTTGGGTTGCCTTTGGTTTGGGCAAGCCCCCTGCAGAAGTCTTTGTTTTTTTTCTTAATTTGGTGCTGGGCCTGAACCCAGGCCTTCCTTATGCACCCTAAAGCATGATCTCTACACTGCCAACCTTTTCTAAATATTTCTGGAGACTCAAGAGGATGGCAGTGTCCCCAAAAGCCTGAGAAATACTAGTAGCCTGTGCTCAGCTGAGGGAAGGTGTCTGTCTGAGAGTTTAAATTCAAGGTCAGAGTTGAATGGGGCAAAGAGGACCCCATAGAGTTTGAGGCCCTGGATCCTGAAGCTAGTCCTCACCACTCCCACATTCACAGATCATTGACACCTGAGGTCTCACCTCAGAGCTGTAGGTCAAGTCTGAAGGCTTCTGCTTAGGGAGGCGAAGCTCTTTTCTGTTGAGGCCTTCACCTGATTGGACAAAGCTACCCATATTTTGTTATTTTTTTCCCCTCATTGAGTTTATTGGTATATTTTAGGTATATAATATAGTTACATTCATCATTGGGATCTTGTACCTTCACACAACAGGTCTTGGTTCTCATTTTTTCCCCATACCCTTGTCCTTCCTTCACTCCCTCCTCCCTTCCCTATTTTCAAAAACTTTATTTCCATTTTTCCATTTTCTCATATTTTTTCTTTTCCCTTATTTCCTTTCCCCTACCCTTCCCACTTGCCCTACAGCTTTAGCCCTTGTCTTGTCTTCCGATTTCACATTGTCAATTAAGCAATCTGTTTAACTCAAGGCTACTGATTTAAGGGTTAAGTCAATACATTCAAAAACACCTTCACAGAAACTCTGAAATAACGTTAGACCAAATGTCTGGGTGCCTCACTATTAAGTCAGGTTGGCACAAAATATTAATCATGACCAAAGCTCTCCTTATAACCTGGCTCCTAGATAAATCTTCTTGAGCTATTTAAAGTCTCCAAATAAAGACAATAAATAATAAGGCCATACTTCTACGTAGCAAAATTGGAGGATACCAAAACTGTACTACATCTCTCCATGGAAAGAGATGCAGGGTTCTTAGAGTAACACTTATACTTTTCCTTCATATCCTATATCTTACATACTATGTTGTAAATTTAATAAAGCTTAGGTCTATGATATAAATCAATGCCTTTCATGTTATATGATAAGAGAAAAGGAGAAGGAAGAAGGCAAACACATGCATACAATTATAGCAAAATAGAAAATATTCATGACAGTTAAAGCTCTCATTTCTGTAACTGCTTTTATCATTGTCCTTGGTATATATAACCACCTTCTTCTAGTACCCACTCTGTTTTCCCTTTGGCCTCAGCTGATTTCTTGAAGGACTGGGCCCTTGGAGATCCTGCCTGAATTTCGTGGTTATAACAAGACACACACAGAGGGATCCCCAGAATTTCAGACATCGTCTTTCTTATTCTGGGTAGAGTATTAGTCAAGTTTCCCCAGTAGACAAGGATACGTTACCATCGACAATACAGTCACCCTCTTCTTTGCCTGTTGATTCAGAAGCAAGAGAGTCCCCAGAGGCCAGGTGGCAGCCTTAACTTCAGGTAATGAAAGCCTTGCTGTTTCTCCTGGTGAAATCACTTCTCCCTCTGGAACTGAGGTTTCTAGCCCAGCAGAACATAAGGTTATGAGAACAGGAAGCAAAATTCTTGGTACTAAGTGGCTGGAGGTAATAGTGAGTAGTGCCATTCACGTTTCTACCCTTTAATTTCTGATATTATTATGTAAAAAAAAAATGAGCATTTATGGTTACTTCTCATCTCTTTTCTTTGGAGTGGAGGTAACAACTACCTCTACTCATCTTAGTTCTTAATGGGAATCTAGGATTAGGTCTAGAAATCAAACACATTAAGAGGGGACAAGTATACAAGGTTTATTAATATTGACAGGTACCTGGTGTCCCTCATCAGAGAGTCAAGGCTCAAAGCAATGGCTAGAATGGAACGTTTTTAAACCTTTTCTATAAAGAACAGCAAATTGTCGCGCGCACCTCGCCAGCAAGGAGCACGCAACACTCAGGATTCTTCTGATGCACGCTTTATTGGAGTTTCTTCTACATTCTTCAAAATGGCAGAAAGACCCCGAGCCGGATGCGAGCCTGCCTTTTATAGCCTCTCGGGTGACGTGGCCCATTTCTATTGGTCAATGCCGGCCTGCGTCATTCTGACGAACCAAGCGCCTCTTCTGCGCAGGCGTGAACCGCCGTCACCGGTGGACTCACATCCGGGATTCATGCAGGGCATGAAGAACCCGGAAATAATGGCGCGTGACATCTCCCCCTTCCTTAAAATAACTAGAGCTCAGGAGGAGCCTGTCAACCACCCCGGCCGGAAGGTGGTCGAAGCAGGTATTCCATGTGAGCAACTGTTGGATCATCTTAGCTCGTGCAATGAGGAGAACCTCTGAGCGGTGCAAAGGCTGATCAACAAGATTGTAAAAGGACATGCCTGATTCTGGTGCAATGGACTAATCCACAGAGTGCAGAGGCCATGTCCAAGGAGGTAGAGAGATGCAGATATTTATGGCTCCCGAATGAGCAAGGCATAGGCAGATAATGACCAACGTTCAAGCTATTGTAAATTGGCCAACCAAACAGCAGGCGAGTATCCGGCTTCAAGGGCAGCAAAAGCTTGCATCAACATGATATTATCATTTTGTCTCTGTCGTCTCAGCTTACATAACCACCAAAATCCCAAAAACACTGCCAAAGCCAACAAAGCAATCATTGATCCCATTCCAGCCCACTCCTTCAGAATAGATACAGCACTTGCAATCCAATCAGATATACCTTGTGCAAAAACAATGTCTACTCGGGTAGAATTAACATGAGCAATGGCTACTCTCAATTGTCTAACCAAGTGATCAAAACGTCCCGTCCAATTTGATGTCAAATACATAGAGAGTTCCCTAGATAGATTCGCAGCTTCTGACATATTATGATATTGTACAGGTGTAACACAGAGTCCTGGCATCCTCCACATACATCCTATTTGGGCCAATTGCCATAACACATCAAGTTGCTCTTGCACTAAATCAACCCTTTGATTAACAATCATTAACCCTCCCTTCAAATGAGCATTAACAGAGGTTTGCATATCGAGCGCAGAGGCTACATTGGCTGACAAATTATTCAAAGCGGTTGCGGTTTGTACTGACGTGGAAAGAGAGACGGCGGCTGCGGTCGCACCAGCGGCTGCAATAGTTATCGCCGATACTATTGCTGCCGTAATCCCAAAGTCTCTCTTAGATCTTACAATACTCAAGGGATTCGAGACTTCCGTTGGTACAGGAATGAATCGAGGCATTCGAACGACCACAGCATGAAGAAATTTGGTAGCGTCCCAGCAGGATGCGTACCAACAAGTATCATTGGCACAATTCAGTTCCATAGTCTGTGAGAGAGTCACATTAGCCACAAGCCAAAGAAATGGTGGCCACACGCAAACTGGAGTGGGTGCGAAGGTGATGTTGCGCAGACCATTGAAGTGTTGTGGTGATGTTGATGGTCCTGTTGTTGGTGGTGAAAAGAACTAACCATAAGTAGGTGGAGCAGAAGAGAAGAGAGAATACCTGGACCAAAGGGTTATTGTCATAAACAATATGCTGGAAAACCTGCATGGTCAAACAATATAAATACATTTTGTATACCAGAAAAATAGCAATAATAATTATAATGAATTCTTATATCCTGTAATGTGGCTTTGTATCAACAGGATCTTCCCCCCCCTTTTTTTTTTAACAGAAAATAACCATCAGAAACATATTTATAATTCAGACCTTTGATAACCAACAATATTCCCAACAACATATTTAACAAGATGTATCTTTTTATAAGACTATAAAAAATTATTTTGGTGGCTCCCATTAGTGAACAAAGATCAGAATAAACTTTCTGAGCAGCTGCTTCTTTATTCACCAACAGGAGCATATCCAAACTTGAAGGTTGTATTTAAATATCTTTTAAATTTTTTATTTGATCCTATAAAGCCAGGTTGTAGAAATCAACAATCTACTTGCATTTGACGTCATTCTGATCAAGAACATACAAACATCTTTGAACATTTAAGACAGACAAACATATAACACTTAAGACAGACAAACATATAAGACAATTTTAACGAGTGCACTCAGATGGTTTTGGCCAATTGAATTATCTTACTACTTCCTCTTTTTCGGGCGGCTCCCCTGAGGACTCCGACGCGGTCTCGGAGTCCTCCGAGGAGCCCTCCGAATTACTTTCCTTTTCTGCTAATGTTAATCTTTTTAGTTCATCTAGGGCAGGGTAGAGGCCCGTTGAGGCCTCAATAGGGCCGGAAATTTGGCTCCCTTCTTCTTGAGCTCCCGTTGTTCTCCGTTTTTGTCTAGACTTACTTCTTTCTTCCCTCTCCGTTTCTGATACACTGTCTTGATGCTCCCTAAACAATTTTTGTCCCTCCCGCACCTTATCATTGCAGCGTTTATCCTCCAAACAGGCTCTAATCATCTTCCACACTGGTAAAACCCCCGGTCTTAAGGTATTCTTATCTTTCTCTCGCTGGAGGTCTTTTCCTAATTTTTCCCAGGATGGGATCGTGAGTGACCCGGTACCGCTGAACCAGGGCGCCGCTCGATCCACTTCCTTTAAAAACCTCCTTAAAACCTGCTCCGATATTTTTAACTCCCTTTCCTTCAAAAGGCTTTGTAAAGCATAAACCAGTGATTGTGAAGTTGAATTGCCCATTTCTCCCTTATCTACGAAAGTGGGCGACCGACAAAGTTAAACCTGTTGGAGTAAACAAATTAAAACACCCGCCCACACCAGACAGCGTACCTCTCGGAAAGTTGGTGGATCCTCCCCTCCTGCTGCTCAGTTCTGAATCCTCCTGAAGTCAGGGGTCTCCGCTGATGCCGGCGATGATGGTCGTCGCTTCCCGGGTTTCGGCACCACTTGTCGCGCGCACCTCGCCAGCAAGGAGCACGCAACACTCAGGATTCTTCTGATGCACGCTTTATTGGAGTTTCTTCTACATTCTTCAAAATGGTGGAAAGACCCCGAGCCGGATGCGAGCCTGCCTTTTATAGCCTCTCGGGTGACATGGCCCATTTCTATTGGTCAATGCCGGCCTGCGTCATTCTGACGAACCAAGCGCCTCTTCTGCGCAGGCGTGAACCGCCGTCACCGGCGGACTCACATCCGGGATTCATGCAGGGCATGAAGAACCCGGAAATAATGGCGCGTGACAGCAAATTTGAGAAGAAATGAAAGTCAGAGGAGCAGTAAATGCTAAAGAAGTCTGCTAGCCTGCAGAATCAATTCCCAGTGTCTAGGAATGAAGTTAATCCTTGCCTTGCCTCGACACAGGGAAGGCATTATCTTTATAAGAGCTTTGCGATTTGCCACAGGCAAGAACAAGATTGCCCTTCCAGCAGCTGTGCCTCTCTGTACCTTCAGCTTGAAAGACTCAGCTGGCCAGATTGGCATATTTTGGGTGAATCATCCTACATGCCTCACCTTTCTGCTTGCTGAAAATAAACCTCAAAGCTATCCTGAGAAGGAAGGAGATGAGTCCAGGTTGATCACTACAGAGACATCCCAGCTCTTCAGAAACATAGGGGGAATCTTCAGTGACACTGGCAGAAAAATAACCCCAAAGACATCATTCCTAACCCCACACCTATGACTATGTCACTTTTGTGACAAAAAAAAGCATTTTGTCAATGTGATTAAATTAAGGATTGTGGGCTGGTGAGGGTATTTGGACTCATCTAAGGGGACCCAATGGAAGCACAAGGGTCCTCATGAGGAAAGAGAGGCAGGAACTCAGTCAGAGAGAAAAACATGGTGGCAAAAGAGGCTAGAGGGACTTTGAGGATGGAGAGAGGGGGCCACAAGCCAAGGAAGGCTGGCAGCCTCTAGAAGCTAGGAAAGGTAAGGAGGTAGATTCTCTGAAAGAAACCAACCCTGCAGACACTGTGATTTAAATCCAGAGAGACCCACCAGATTTCTGCCCTCCATAACTATGGTGATAAATTTGTGTTTTAACTACTAAACTGTGGCTGTTATAGCAGCAATTGAAAACTAACATAAAGATGATTGATAAACTTGTACTGTGTTATGTAAAATATCAGAGTTGTGTGATAAAACAGATAAGCTAACTTTACTAAAATGCTCAGGGACTAAGAAATAAGGCCCTCCACCTTCACATCATGTATCTGGCAAGTGTTAAAGCCACCTCCCATTACAATCCTGCCTGTGGGCTGACTCATACTGGCCCTGAGTGGCAGGTCCCTGTGCCTTGCTCAGCTGGCAGACTCCTGGTGTGGCATTTGGCAGCACTGCCTAACTCAGTGCCCACCCTGGGCATGAGCAAGCTGGAAGCTGTCAACATTAGCCACCCTAATGCTTTAATTGGTACTTATTCCAGGCAGTTCATTTACATGTCCCCAGCTTCTGCCAGATGCACAGTCAAGCTGACCTGACAAGAGAGGCTGACTGTGGCAGAGCAATGTGATAATTACTGGGTCCTGCTCTCCCCTGCTTCAATTAGTGCTTTCATGTCACTGAAACATCATGCCTAGAAAGCTCTCGGTTTTTACTAATCAGCAGTTCTCTGGCCCAGAACTACTTAGGTGATCAATAAATATTTGAGTGAATGAATGTCAGAGGTCTGGAAGATCAGGTTTCACTAGGTATAATCCCCATCTCGTCTCTGAGAACCTTCTCTCCTGGAGAGCCAGAGCTTCCAGGATACCACAGTGCTAGCCTCCTAGGGCTGCGGAAGTTTTGTAGAAATTAGTAACAAGGAAGCTTGCATATTTCCTGCCCTACAGTGGACCAAGCGGGTGGGCGGAAGTATAAGCATATGCCCCAACCATGTTGCCCACTCCAAAGTGTTGGGTAGATGGCCAGGTGACCTCAGGGCCACTGTCCTCTGCGATTGACATGTGAGAAGTGGTTAGGTTCATAGATTTGGACTCTGTGGTGTACAGATTTAGTTTGACATGATTGCAGAGAACTTGAGTTGTGATTGCCCCAGAGCAAGCCCAGCATAGCTACCCAGTGAACTAGAAGTAGACCAACTATTAGGGTGACATGTGGAGCTTTACATCTGGACCCTGGCTCCAGGAATGTGTCTAATTTTCGGCTTAAGGCAAGTCAGGATACATTCTGGTGGGATGAAGTCACTTTAGCCCTAATCATAGATCGATCTACTTCTAACTCATACTGTGGGGATTTGACTTGTCTTGCTATTGCCCAGGGCCATGTTTTTGTCATTGAGTCCCCCAAGAAATTGCACTCTGCCATCCTGGACCTTTTCTTCTGAACACCCTTTAGTAGATGTGCAACTCTCAGTAAGGTATACAGTCATTCATGGGCCAATTTTCTTATATATAAAATGCAGATAACATCATCTACTTTATTGGATTGTTCTGAGGATTAAATCATATAAAAATCTCTCCACACAATGCATGGTTGTCAGTAGTCTCAATAACTGTCCCCTCACAGGCTGGCCAGTGCCTCCCTTCAAGGCAGATCTGGCCTGCCCCAAGCATTCTTGGGCACAGAATTTTGGGTGGGAAAGGAATTCAGCCAAGCACAGCAGACAATCCCATGGGTTTTGTCTGGGCAGCCAAGACCTGCAAGGTATGAATTCTGCCTGGCCCTAGGCAGGCTCTGTCTCCTGTCCCACATACTTCCTTGCTGGATCAGGGTACTGGATTCTACCTCAGTGGCACAGCCTGGGCAGAGAGGGTGGGAGGAAACATACACCTCTTCTGTTGACCCTTGGTAGCTACGGAGATGCCCTGTGCATCTCCTAGGAGGGCAGAGTGCAGAGCACGCTGGGTTAGAGCTCTTCAGAAAATGTCAAGCAGGGAGAGCCTTTATCTACCCACTTCAGTCCTGGGAATTAAAATAAAAGAAAGAGAAAGTTATTGGGGTAAAGTATCTCTCCTGACACACATCCTTCTTCCTCCCGAGAAACAGAGCTACACCCTGGTGAAGGGCAAAAGTGTTCATCCAACTCCTGCTCAGCTCTTACTCACTAATGGCTGTGAATCCCAAAGGAGAGTGAGGGAAATAAAGTGCTCAGAATTGGAGCAAAGGTCCTTGGTCACCCCTAGCCCCCTTGAGCAAACTTGTGCTGAAAAGTCATGGCCATTTCTTCCAGTGGATGCCGTACTCCCCAGGGAAGCCATTAATCTCTTCAGGGTTGTACTTGCTGCCCTCCCCCATTTGTCTTACTTCTGACAAGTTATGACTACTTTCAACCTACTTTATTCTCTCATTCTTCTCACCACAACCAAGCTCCAGCATCTTACATTAGTGATTAGTGCAAGATTACTCTAAACTCTTATTCTCTTTTGTCTTTATCACATGCTAATTATGTTTTTACAGTGAACTAGCTGTTTTTCTGTGTGCTGGAAGTGTGTGGTGCTTTGGCTGTAGCCAGAGTTCTCTCTTTTATCCAGACACTCAGTGGACCTTCCCCGGGTCCCTGTACCATGGGAGGCAGCATGCAGTTCTGAACCACAGAGAGGAGCACGATGGTCTCTTCTCTGGAGAAGTGCACAGCACAGTAGCATAGAGAAACAAACAGGGGACACCCCTGCAGCAGCAGCAGTAGCAGCAGCAGCAGCAGAGAGGGGAGGCCAGGAAAGGAGTGGGGAAGGGAAAAGTCAGGAAAGGTTTGTATAGAGTTTGAGCTGTGGCTGTAAGGGGAATTGAGAGAGCGTGAAGAGGAAAAGAAACCCGAGTCACGGAAGAACATCTGTGTTTTGTGGCCCACATTTCCCAAGCATTGCCTTTGGCTTTGGTGAGTTCAGCACCAGGATGCAGATAAGGAAAGGAGAGCCTGGCTGGGAGAGGCTGTGGTGGCTGAGCTGCCTGGCAGGGTAGGGAAGGCTCACTTAGGAGTGACCTGAAGCTGAGCCCTGACAGAGGGGGAGTTGGGCAGAAGAGGGAGGAGGAGGAAGAAGCACTCCCTGTGAGCATCAGGTGTAGAATTGTAGAGATCAGCCTGTGAGTCAAGGAGAAGGTGGGCAATGGGCAGGGAATGACCAAAGGGGTTGAGGATCAGGCAGAGCTGGAGTACAGGGTGGAACTGGTGAGGGCTCACCCTTGGGGGAGAGGTTCAGCAGGGTTTCCTCCAATGCTGGCCATGAGACATTGGAACGGCTTGTGTTTAGACGTCCCCCTAAAGACTCATGGGGTCTTCTGTGTGTGTGTGTGTGTGTGTTTTTTTAAGTAGGCCTTAGGTGGTGTCTTAGTTGGTTGAATCTAAATGTGTGAATGCTAGGTCTGAGGGCACTAGGAATAAGGGTGTGAGAGCTGCCCATCCTAAGTAGTCTGAATAAGATAAAAGGGCAGAAAGATACTGTTGCGGTCCCTTGTTGCCTTTGCTGTCTTCCACTGACATGAACTAATGACTCTCTGCCATGTACCACCCTGCCTTGGAGCCACCCTATTATAGACAGAAACTCTACAAATTGTGAGCTAAATAAACCGTTTCTCCTTTCACTTTGGGTGTCAGTTATTTTGTCTTTGTCTCAGAAATGAGAGAAAAGTAACTCAGACAGTCATCATTGGCCTAGCTTGCAGCCAGGTCCCAGCATCAACCAGATGACCAGAACATGGAGGGAGATGAAGCATAGACCACAGAGCCTGCCATTGGCTGGGGAGAGAGACTGGTGCCAGAAGAAAGGCATGGTGCAGCACTGAGAGTGGAAACCCCAGAGGAGAAGGTGTGGAAACATAGAGTCCACTGCTGGCCTTGGAGGAAACTCTGTCCACCCCACAGGCCGTACTGACACCCTGTGCTGGCCAAGCATCTAATGTTGTTTCTGTCATGCAGGGACTGGAGAGGTGGAGCTCTGTATGAACCTATCAGAGATGAACCTGCAGCCTTAGCCTTCACCTGTCTTTAGCAGTGAAGAGAAACCCTGTGCAACTGTCACCTGCTCTGGGAAGCCTTTCCAGCTAGGTGACCCCTGTCCTAGTGTGCTAGGATGAAGGGCTCCTCGAATGCTGGCTTTGGTGGTAAAGGAGCAGCCCAGAAACCTGAGGTGTTGCTTCTGCCAACAGAATAAAGAAATACACTTCTCAGGATCTGGAGGATGAGGGTCTGATGTTGAAGGGCTGCCCCATGGCAGAAGGAGTCATCTCCCAACCTTCTGGCTTGGGTTCCTCTCTTATTATAGCCACTGGTGCCACACTATAGGCCCACTGTTATGACCACATCTAATTTAGATCATGTTCCCAAAGGCCATTGATGTGCAAAGTTGTTGATGAAGGTTTCCAACACAGGAGTTTCTGGGGACACATTCCAACCTTAGTATGGTGCCCTCTGTGATGCCCTTTCTTTGGCATATGTTAGCCTAGTACACACATGAATCTCAATAAAACAACCCAGGTCACTGTTCTTTCCTATATAGCAATTTCACAAGCTTTCCCCAACACGAAGAGGCCAGCCTCCTTCAGGGCCTTGCTCGTACACCCAGACTTCACTTGGCACCGGCTCAGTGTACATTTATACCACAAACAGTGCAGCCTTCCTCCAGGATGTTGAGCACTCTGTGCCTCTAGGATTGGCTCAAGTTTTTTTTTTCCCATCAGTGCTTTATTTCCCTGTCTTCACCACAGTCCTCCTGTTATTTTCTCAACAACTGCTCAAATATCAGCTCCTCTCACCCATACAAACCAGCCTGGGTCCTGGGACCCCACTGCCCTCCACAATGTTTATTGGACAAGTGACTCTATATTTATCTCTGTAAATGTCAGTTTTATTGGCTTTGTCCCATCTTTTCTGAATTATTTTTGAATCCTCATTTTGTGATCCGTTCTATTAGTGACCCATAACGGGGGGTGTCATCTGCAATTAGATAAATGTGCACTCTCTGTATCCATCCTGTTTTTATCTGTCTGAAATGGGTTACACAGAACAGGGCTTATAAATGTCATCTGTTATGTAGCTGGGGAAGACAAATGAGGTCGACCTAGACAAAATAAGGGGTTGGCAGCAAGGATGCATCTTGTAGATATGTTTGGATCTTTCTTACATCTAAAATCTTATTTTGATGCCCCCATATCATCCTGCTTACCACAGTACCTTCCCTTCTACACACAGATTTTTATTAAAGAATGTCCCACATGTCTCCAATTCCACATCATTGCCTTGGCTCTCTAGAACCACAGCTAATCTTCCTTCACCTCAGAGTACAGTGTGTACTTCACTGTACTTATTCTTCCTATCAGTATTCCTGAGCATCTGTAACTTTGCAGGCATTCTAATGGATAATGGTCACCAAGAAAGGTGAGATATAAGTAGGGGTTTACTTTATGTTATATTTATTTAGATACTAGACTTAATTTGTACTCTGTTGCCTATGAATTGGGCAAATTATGTAGAATTTCTCAGGCTTCATTTCCCTATCTGAAAAACTTAGGAAAATATTGCTTGTTTGGTTTTATGCAGTTTTGTAGGCTAGACAATATTATGAAGCATCTAGCTGTGTCTGGTGCCCCCCTGATGCCTAGCAATTTTCTGTTTCTCTCCCCTGTGTCATGCCAGGTCACACTACAGGAGCTGCCCTCCTGCTTGTCTCTTTTCTTGCTGTATCTCACACAGTCCTTGATCCTGAGGAGCTTGGCTCATGCAGTAAGGCTGGGTTCGAGGGGGATGCCATCCCTGAGAGCTGGGTTCTTGCTCCCAGGCACTGACTCAAGTGACAAACACCTGACATTCACAAGAATTTTTCCCTGGGGCTGGTTCCATGCACATCACTTCCGATGGATTCAGAGCCTGACAAGGGAGAACTGGCTTCCCATGAGAAGATTCCTCTACGTCACAGAAGGGGGTGAGAGCTCCGGGCCTGTCTTGCTCACTTTTCTTGTCACAGAAACACAATACCTGACACTCATAATTTAAAAGAGTAGAGGTTTACTTTTGGCTCATAGTTTAGAATTCTCAGTCCTTGAATGGCTGGCCAGCTCCAAGAAGACACAGCATAGTGGAAGGGGCTGTTTACCTCATGTCGTGGCGTCTAGGAAGTAGAAAGGTAAGGTAGGAGACAAAAAGGCAAATGTATCCTTCCTGATCTCTTTGGAGCAGGTCCCCTACCCACACACCAACACAGGCCAACAGTAGCACCCCATAATCCACTCACCTCTCACAAGCCCAGACTGCAGACACATGAGGGTTAGGGGAGCATCCAGATATGAACCCTAATATGGCTCCATGAGGTGGTGACTGTATTAGTGTGTCCAGTGGGGCAGCCCGGGAAGATGCTCATGCTCCACACAGGCAGCCTCCTCTACAGAGGACATCACCAAATGCCTGACCTGTTGTTTCTTGCCTCCCCTTCCCTTGCTGTACTGCTTTTTCCATACCCTCCCTCTTCCCTATTCTATGCCATGCCTCTATGGCTCCCCCTCTTCATCCTTGGCTCAGGCTTTAGTTCTTTATTTCTCTCCTTCCTTCTCTCCTCTGATCCAATTCCTGGTCTTGACTGGGGCAAACAAATACTTATTTTGCACAAACAAAGCCTGACACTGTGCAAAATAACCTGAAGAACAAGCAAAAAACAGTGTCCCTGCAAATTTCTATTCCTTTTCCCTTTGACAGACACTGCCAGGCTTCCTTCAGCTGGCTCCCTTCCCACCTTCCACCTCCCCCTCCATCCTTCACTGCTCTGTCTGCTGAAGTGTCATTATAATTTTTTAAAAGAAACCTGTCTCACATATCACAAGGCAGCTTCTCCATTAATCTCAGTGCATGGATATAAATAAATCTAGTGCAAGTAAAAAGCTATTTAATAAAATAAATTATGAAAAATTTACAGTAAAGTCTTGGATTTCATATGAATCAATCAAAATGAACACTAAATTATTGGTAGTACATAGCATGAATGCTTTTTATCTTTGTGCATGCTTTTTTTAAGCTTTGCACATTAAGGGGCTTTAGAATATCTTGTTTCTTATTTGCACACAGAATTTTCTCCACCTCTGCTGTGTCTCTAGAAGTAAAAGAAGACACTGGGTGTTGTTTAAACAGCTGATTAATTAAAGGAGACAGTACATTAACTCAGAATGTATTTAGTTCCTTTGTTACCATTCCATGATGACTCTGAGATGAGTGAATGAGACCTGTCAGTGATGGTCTTAGAGCGAAGTGGGTGTGTTCCTGTCAGGACCTCTCTGGGAGCCAGGGAGCCACCTGCTCACTGCTGGAGGTAGGGCAGAGGGGAGGATTATGAGTAAAAGAGGCATCTGACCTGGCCTATGTCTATTCTGGCAAAAGCTGACGTAGGTGGAAAATCCCTCATAAAAGGTGGGCATGGAGGTGAAAGATTTGGGTGCAAAGGATGCAGCTGCTAAGATGAAGAGAGGATAACAGGGTCAGGGATTTAGCTCAGCGGTTCGGCGGCCTGCCTTGCCAACGCAAGGACCAGAGCTCAATCCCGGGTACCAAAATAAATAAATAAATAAATAAAATTTAAAAAAAATAAAAGAGAGGATAACAAACACTGAGATGCGGTCTGCTCAAAACCCTAGTAAGAACTGGTGCACACCTATAATATCAGCACTCTGGGAGGATGAGACAGGAGGACCACAAGTTTGAGCCTTGTCTGGGTAACTTAGCAATTCTGTCTCAAAATGAAAAAATTCAAGAATTTAAAAAAATTTTAAATAAAAGGATAGGAGATGTGTAACAATCCTGGAATCAATCCCCAGTACCTCCCAAACAAAGCAAAACAAAGCAAAAGTGGCCTCAAGTAGCTGACCTTTCCTGACTGCTGCCATACCCACACTTTCTGGTCCACAGAGCTATGGGAAGCTCCTTGATTGAGCCAAAGGATGTGGAATTTGCCCCACTGAAGTGCTATTCCTGGAAACCTTCCTATCACAGCTTGAAGACTAAGCTCAAGTGCCCTCCGCAGAGCTGTCTCCTAGTCCTCTCTGTAGGAGCCTTCCCCAGGCCCTACCATTCTTTGTTCTCCTTCCTCACAATGTGCACAAACTTTAATTCCATGACCTGAAGAGTAGAAGCAAGACAGACAGCTTATAGAGCAAAATAGGGGAGAATCTTTTGGGGACCTAGTGGTAAATACTTTTAAAATACAGAAATATTGTATTCATGGATCACGTGAATACCATGAATAACATGGCCACACACACTATGGTTGGCCATGAGAGTATAACGGGGCTGAAAAATTTCAATCACCAAGTTTTAGTCACTATAATGTTTTTTTACACCACATTGTCCTGTGATTGTGGTGTTGCTGGCGTGGACAACCCTACTGCACTGCCAGGCACAGATGAGTATGGCAAGTGTATTATTATTAATATTATTATTATTATTATTATTATTATTATTATTATTATTATTAATTATTATTTTGCTTGTCCGGCAGGCATAGTGACCCTGAGCTACATTCTGGCTGAAGGCTCATGTATTTACCATGCTATACTTATCATCATTTTATGTGTTTTTATTTACTGCTTGCTGTACTGGGAGGTATATCCAGGGCTTCCTCACTTAGCTATGTCCCCATCCCTTTTTTCAGTACTGGGGATTGAACCCAGAGTCTGTACTAACACAGCCAGTTCAGCGTAATTTTTGTTTTGAGATAGGGTCATGATAGTCATTAGTGTCCAGGCTGAATTCAGGCTTTGTCTCAGACTTGCAGAGTGCTGTGATTATAGGTGTGGCCACCGTGCCAGCTCTTACTGTTTGAGAGTGCCCTTTCTACTTATAAAATATCAGTTCCAAGTTAAACAGTATGGTGTATCACTAGGGCAGCAGCAGCACGCAGCTCATGTTTACCAAGTCCCTGTTCAACCATTTCCTGTTGTTCTTGCATTCATGCTGTGTTGTTTTGTTCATTGTCTTAGTAACTTTCTTGTCTCTGAGATGCAATACCTGACACCTGCTGCTTAAAGGAGCAGAAAACTTTATTTTGACTCACATTTCAATCCATAATCGGCTGGCTCCGAGGCAGGATGGAGTGGCAAAAGGACATGATGAGGGAGAACTGCTCTCAGTGTGTGGGAAAGGAAGCAGACTGATGAACGGGGAGCTGGGGAGGGAGATGAACCTTTCCAGGCCACGTCTATGTGACCAGTCCTACTGCCTAACAGTAAGTCAGTGTAAGTCCCGGCCACCCTCTAAAAGTCCAGTCTCTGATTGATGTGGTTTTTGGGGAACATCTAGATATTAACCATAACATTCATAATGGCCATAGGGGCCATAACATATGTACATGTACACATCTCTTAGGTGTGTTGTAGGTGTACAACTGAGATTTGTATAAGTACAAACTGTGTTTGCACAACAAAAAATTTCCATGGGGCCAGAGATTTAGCTCAGTGGCACTGCAGCCTGCTTTGGAAGCACGGGTCCTGGGTTTGATCCCTGGTACCATTAAAAACAAAGATTTCCTGACAATGCTCAGAATGTACTTCCATTGTTAGGTAATACATGATCATATTAAAACAGTAAATTTGACTTAAGTAAATTAAAAATTATTTTCATTAAGAGAAACTGTATAGATAAGTAGCAGAAAAAGAGAAAATATTAACAAGATATATAACTAATATAGGGCTGGATAGAGAATTCCTGAAAGTTAATAATAAAAAGTCAGCTCAATAAAGAGTAACCAAAATATTTAAATGGACACTCTACAAACAGAATATATTAGTGGTCACAAACCCCATGAAGTAAACACACACTGGGATTAAACAAATACCTTGCAAAACACAATATCTGATAAAAGACTTGTGTCCAAAAAATCAAGAACTGCTTGAAACTGAACCATAAGTAAACAGCCCATTTAAAAGGGCAAATATCCTGAGTAGAGTTCTTTAATATAAACAGATGAAAAGTAAGCATATGAAAAAGCCTCAACCTCAAAGCCATCATGGAACTGAACATTAGAATGAAAATGTTTGAATGTGTCCTTTCAAAAATTCATATATTGAGAGAGATGCAGTGACACAGGCCTATATTTCCAGAAGTCTGGGAGGCAAAAGCAGGAGGATGGCAAGTTCAAATCTAGCCTGGGCAATGTAGAAACTGGCTAAAAAAATGCAAAAGGGTTGGGGTACAGGCTAGTATGAATGATCTGGATTCAATCCCCAGTATAAGAAAGAAATAATGAAGTGGGGGGCGGGGAGAAAAGGATTTCAAGTGTTGACACTTAATGACCAAGGGAATTATATCAAGAGGTGAGGCTCTCAAGAGGTAAATAACTCAGAAGGAGTCCTCCCACAGGAATGGGATTAAGCCACTTAAAGGAGGCTCTGTGGTACCCCTCTCCTTCCCTTCTGTCTTCTCCCACAGGAGGCTACAGCATCCCTCCCTGCAGACAATGCAACACAAGGCCTACCACCACCTTGATAAAGCAGCTTACCACTACTTTGATCTTGCACTTCTCAGGCCCCATGACTAAGAAATAAGTTTCTGTTCTTTAAAATCACCCAGTACTCAGGTATTTTGTCATAGCAATGAAAAATGATGAGAGTGGCCTAAATCCAAAATGTCTGCAGTAGAGGTACAAGATCCCAACAATGAATGTAACTGTACTGTATCCCTAAAATGTACCAATAAACTCAATTAAAGCTGCAAAGAAATGTTGTGAAGGTACAGAGCAACCAAAAGACCTCTGCACCACTGAGGAAGTGTACAGTGGCCCAATCACTTTGAAAGATAGTACACTAGTTTCTTATAAAATGTAGGATATGCTTACAATAGAATCCAGCAATTATGCTTTCTGATACTTATGCAAATGAATTGAAAACATGCACTTATATCAGCCTGGATTCCATCTCTATCACAACAACAACAACAGCAACAAAATGGGAAACAAAGAAAAGAAAGAAACCTTAGTCTATCCCAAAATTGGACATAAATATTTTTATACCTTTATTAATAACTGCCAAAAAGAATAAAATTGGAAGACTCACACATCCTAAATCAAAACTTACTACCAAGCTAAACTAATCAGAACAATGCTTTTATTGTCATAAGTATATGAGATACATACATACAAAAAATAGAATAGAATAAAGAACTCAAAATGAAATCCTGAAATTTGCATATGGTATATAGAATAAATAAGAAAACAAATAACAAAAATTAGGAGGTGGGTGGGTAGTGTCTTGCTATATTGCCCAGGAACTGCTGGGCTCAACCAATCCTTTCATTTTAGCCTCCTGAATAGCTAGTACCATAACTTCATGCCTGGCTAGTATCAATTAATTTTTGGCCAGAGTGCCAAGATCAATCAATAGAGATGTGATTTTTTGTGTGTAATTTATTGTTTCAATATACTATGAGGAGAAAATGGTAGCCACAAGCAAAAGATGAAAGCACACCTACACTGTACACCATACATAATCTATTAACTCTAAATTGATCAAAGACCTAAGCCCAAGAGTTTAAAATATTCTTAGAAGAAATCATAGGCGACTGTCTTCATAACCTTAGATTTAGCAATGATTTCTTGGATGTGACAACAAAAGTGTAGGAAATGAAGAAATAGATAAATTGGACTTCACCAGAATTTAACATTTTGTTCATCAAAGAACACTATCAATACAGTGAGAACTGACCTATAGAATGGTAAAAGACATCTACAAATCATATTTCTGATAAGGGATTAATGTCCAGACCATTTAAGGAACTCCTACCTCTCAATAACAAGAAGCAAATAACCCAATTTAACAAGTGGTGAAAGACTGTAGCATATATTTCTCCAAAGAAGATAAACCAGCAGCCAATAAGCACATGGGGTCTGTTTCTAACATGACTAATCAGTGTGAAATGTAAATGAAAACCACAATGAGATGTAACTTCCCATTTGTAGGGAACAGGGAAAGGGGATGTTACTGCAGGAAGTCCTAGTTCCCTGTGAGCCACAATGGCACAGGCATTGATGTATTAGACAGAAAACATAGAAAAAACAAGACTTAGAGCTTGGTCTGATCTGCTCTGAGTAGCAAAGACAAAAGCCCCAGAGCTTGTGACCCCTTTATTCAGCACATCGGGAGAAACACATATAACAGATGACTCAGGACAGAGAGTTCAGTACATTCAGAGACACAAATGTAACATTTAACTCAAGGGCAGTAGCAGTAGCAATAATCCTAGAATAATGAGGAACTATGCAGATGAAAATTTTGCTCCTCCCAGGATGTCTTCAGCTGGTGTACTCTTGCCCTGGAGCACCACAGCATCACTGGACCATTGAGGTTTTAGCTGTGACCCGAGGCCAAAATGGAGTTACTTCTCTCATGCCATAGCTGGCCTGTAGTCAGGAGAGCTAAGACTAATCATAATTTAATTGTGAAATGATTTCCCCCCAAGATTATGTAACATTTCTCCCAACACACATTCATTCAAAGGCTATTAAGAAAAGAAAGGAAAAAAATGAAAGAAAAATTTAAAAAAGGAAATGACACCTGTTGGTAAATGTTTGGAAAAATTAGAATTTTGTGTATTGCAGATAGAAATCTTAAATAATGTAGCAACTGCAGAAAAGCTTGACAATTACTTAAAAAACACACAGAATTACTCCATGATGATATAATACCAATATTACGTATATGTCCAAAAGAATTGAAAGCAGAGTCTCAAACAGATATTGTATCCCAAAGATGATCACGATGTTTAAGTTCATCACAACACTAATCATTGTGGCTGAAGAACAGTCCAATGTCCACTGATGGTTGAATAGATAAAGAAAGTGCAGCACTTACATTTAATAGAACATTACTGATCATTAATAGGCAGTGCGATTTTGATATATGCTACAACATGGATGAATCTTAGAAACATGCTAAATGAAACAGACTGGACATAGAAGGACAAATATTGTATGAACATACTTACGTTGGTCACCTTGTCAAAGCTATAGAGACAGAAAGTGGAAAAGGAAATACCAAAATACCCAAACCATGCAATTTAAGGAGGAGAGGATTATTTGGCTCATGGCTTAAGAGGATTCAGTCCACAGTGAGCTGGATCCAAGGTAGAAACAAGGCAAAAGAGCATGATGGAGGAAAGCTGATAACACTGTGGAAACCAGGAAGCAGAGAGACAAGGTAGGAGCCGGCAGTAAGAATACAACCTTCTGGACCAAGGTCTCAATAACGACCTCTTCTGAGCAGGCCCTGCTCCGAACAGCACATTCAGCTGTGAACTTACCAAAGGATAAATCCACTGATGATAGAGAACCCCATGATCTAATCACCTTCTCAAAGCCCCACCTCTGAGTACAGCAGACTTCTGGGAACATTTCAGTTCTCAACCATAACAAAGAGGATATGGTTAATGCTAGAGCAAGTTTCCTGGAGCAAACAGTAGCAGTAGGAGGGACAGCAGCAGAGGCAGGATGGGAAGAGGGCAGAACAGTGTGTGCATATATGTTACTAGAACATCTCAGTTTTATGTGACTTAATTCCTGTTTGTTCTTTGCTGAAAATTAGCAAGTCAAAAAATCAGCTGGTAACATTTGCTTTAGACAAACTTTATTTTTCTTTTTTTACAATTGGAATAAATAAATCACCAAGTGCTCCTTATTTTCTATTTTTCTTATGTCATATTACATTTTTCTTTCTAGGTAGAGAAGGAAATGAATAACAGTTTATGGTTCTAGGTTCAGATTGCTTGAGGCAAATCCTGATTCTTTTCATGAACGGATACAATTTGAACCATTTTCTTTATCAAGCTTTCTTCATGTCATTTATAATAATAATTATTCAATCGGTTGGGATTATTTGAAGGTAAAATAAGCTATTGTAAGAAAAGCACTTAGAGGCTGCCTTCCCTTTGGCACCTTCTCCTGCTCCTTGTTCTTAGCTTTTTTTGTGGGATTTCAGATACCTAGGAGGTAAGTTTAGGATGTTCCCCAGACCAGTATTCTCTATCCTTACTACTCAAAGGCAGTTCCTGGATGAACAGATCAGTGGTATCTGCACCAGCTGAGAGTCAGCCAATCAGGCCCTCCCTACAACTAATTATTCAGGCCCAGGTGTCAGAACACACATTGCCTCTGAGAAGCACTGTAGAGCCCTGGCTCTGGCTGCCTACCCTGACCCCTCATCCTGATTTCATTGTTCTTCTGCTCTGGACCTAATTATTCCATTCCCACACTCAAACCAGTCAAAGAATGAAAATGACATGAAAAAATGGCCTCAGGGCTGATTTAAAAAAATTGATGATTCTATGATCAGAATGAAAAAAAGTTAAAACATTTTCCAGGTCTTTTCTTTAACATGATTTCTTTATTTCTCACATCAAATTTATAAAAGAAATGGGAGATAACAATTGCTCATGTTCAATCAAGTCAGAGCCCATGAGGTCATGGTGGCGACATAATCTACCTGCATTGAAATTCTCTACTCTGTGAATACAGAACACCAAAGGTGAAACTTTTCCCATGTGTCCAGAGAAGTCATCTTAAAATCAAGGCAAACTTACAGGGAACAGGAACAGGAATTCTTGCAGAGCAAACTGTTTGTGTAACACCAGGGAGTCACTGATTAGGACTCGAAGCCACGGTAGCCAGAGTGTGTGCAGGATACAGTGGGGTGCTGCTCAGGCTGCTGATGTCCCTCTTCTTCCTTTGCTTCTCAAGTTGAGTGCCAGGTCAGGATGACCAGATCACTGCCCATGCTCCCTAGGATGGGCCCACACTCCTCTGCTGGTGTCAATCAGCGCTCAGGGAAGACAGCAGTGAGATATGTCTGCCACCAGATCACTTAACCAGATCTTCTCAGCCCTGATATTTTCATGAGCGTGCCTAGATTTGTGGCCCCTTCCAGGGATGGGAGGAAGGGGGAGAATTGTTAGAGGCCTCTGCCTAAGGAATTTGGAAATAACATAAATGACCCAAGATGAAGTTCTCACTGGGGATCAACTACTCCTTGAAAATGTCCCAGTGATTGACTGGCTGGCAGTTGGGGTAAAGAGCAGAGGGGAAGAGATTCTGCACAGTGTCCTCTCACAATGGGTCCAACAGTAGGCTCTGATGGGCTCACATCATCCCTATCAGAGACTTGGCTTAGCCGCCAGACTTTGTAAGATGTATCGCACCACCTCCCTGTGCACATCCTGGACTATCCAGTAGGGGTAAGAAAAGACAGAGTCTTGTTCTCAGTGATGAACCTCAGGAAAGGAAATCCCCTGTGTTCCTGGATAATCAATTCTAAGGGGCGTGGAAGAACACATACTATTGCCAAATATCCCCTGCCTTTTAAGAGGTACTTTATTCATGTCTTTCCTGAAAAATGGAGTGGAATGATTTCTGGAGACTGCCGTTGTACTAGGCTACAACTCTAGTTTGCCAGTCTTCTCCACCTTCAGTTTGTAAGGTTGCTTATTTTTCTTTGATCTACACTTTTGATCAATGACAGAATCAGAGTACAACTTGGGTACGAAGAATGGAGACTCACTTCTTACTGCTTGAGCCTTAGGGGAAGCCCTGACCTCAACCTATAGCTTGAAGTCAGTTCTGGGTTTAGCAGGGCCTATCAATTTGTTGCCCCTCAAAGGCAGACCCCACTCTAGTCCTTCTTGGGCTTAGAACTCTTGGAATTCCTTTAGACTTTGATAGTTTGCTGGGGTCCTCAGGATTAAAGAACAATTTTTATATTTCCTAGACAAATATAATATAATTAAATATTTGTTTCTTACTTTTCTCCTGCTTATTCCCCCAGGTTCAGGGAGAGCCCCTGCTGCCGCTGATGAGGAAGAGGACATGCTCTTTGGGAGCTGCTTGATGTGGTGTGTGTGGACTTGGTGGCATCATTGCTATCTTTTCTATTAGTTCTCTTGTGACAAAGTGAGGCAGGTGTCTGGAGTAAAATTTATGATCTAGAGGAATTGAATAGAAAATATATCTTTATCTATATTTATATCTATATGTATAAAATAGATCTATTGATTTATCTATCTCCATTTCCCTCTTCCCTTTTTGGTTCAGGACTTGAATTGAAGACCCCGAAATCAGGGAAAGTACATCTAAAGTTCCTGCCCTTCCAGCCCAGAGAACTACTAATGCTTGGCTTGAGCACACCATTTAACTTATCTGTACCATAGTTTTCTTCAGAGTTAATAATAATGATAATAGTAATAGGACTGTCTGCCTACTCTAGTGATGATTTAATGAGATAAAATAAATCAGGTGCTGAGAACAAAGTCAGCCTTATTAGAGATACCAGAATTATTAGTTACCTTTAAAAGGTGGAATCACACTTTCCTATTGTATTAAGAATAAGAAATTGTTTTAAAGTTCAAAGTTGTTTTCCCCCTTTGACATACTTAGGCAATTTTTGCCTAATAAATTTTGTCTTCCCAAGACAAAATTGTTGAAGTACTCTGGTGAGTGAGTCCTAGGAGTAGGAGCCTGGTAGTGACATGGAGACCACCCAGACCGGGTGTGGAAGACTGGAATAAACCTATGTGGTTCAGGTGGCAGGGGCCCAGGCTCCTTTGAATGGGCGATCCTGATCCAGGGCTGCTCCTTTGGGGCTCTTTCTGTGTAACACACTCAGTGGCACTCACAGGTTCTTCCAAGATTCTAAGTTTTACAAAATAATTGCAATGGGCTGAGAGTGAAGCAGGAAATTGAGCTATCATAATGCCATTTGTGGACTTAATGAGGATACTGACAAAAAGAAGAATAGAGGGTTCTGCCCAAATGGAAGGTTATGGGATCATGGGTAAGCTTCCATGAGGTTGAACATTACTGCAGTCAGGTTACATGCATGAGTGAATTCTTGGTGGGCTATATGACTTCATTATAGGGCAGAGCAGTTTTTGGTCTCAGATCAGGCTATGGCAGTGGGTATGGATGACCATCATGGCAGGGAAGAGGAGGTGCCCAGAGCTGAGCATGACGGGCTTTTGTATTCTATGGATGGGGAAGTCTCAGAGGGTGAAGACTGCACTTTGGGTGCAGCAGATGAGGCTTCAGTGCAAGGGAAGAGACCCAGGATGACTGGAGGACACCGTGAGCTGCAGGGATCAAGGAAGGAGGGGTACTCACAAGGTGGAGGGAGAGGCTGGACCCCTACAGAATCTTTAGAGGATGGCAGCTATTGCTCTAATGAATGACTTGAGAGTCATACTTTGCTTCTTTTTCCCCACAACCAGGGGAAGCTAAACTTCAGGGCAAAGGAAAGTCTTTTACTTCGTTTTACAGTCCACTTTCTCATATGTTATCTATCCAGATCATTCTGGCCCAGCTCAGACAGAGGCTCACACCTCATCTGACTTCTGTTATGCTGATCTGGAAGGAGGAGAGAAATGGACCTTAGAGAGAGAGAGCTGTGGTGTTCCTCTCCCTCCACCACAACCTCCATCCCAAGCAGAAGGACTCAGAGTGACCATGTGCATCTCTATTTTGGTGCTGATTTCCAGAAACAATTTCCATTCATAAAATGCAAATATATTCAGATACTCCCTCACTAATACAATTTTCCAATTGATGTTTACATTGTTTTAAAATTCTTGTGAGTCTAAAGGAATCTCTTGAACATAATTTTAACTTCTAAGCAACACTAATGAATTCCCTGAACAGAATAAAGCTTTATGCTTCTTAATTGATTGTTTGGAAATGAATTTCAAATTTTGGAAAGAACAGAATTTTCCTAGCTCAAAACTCATTTTAGAAGAGAGTACAAGGATTCTGGATTTCATAAAACTAATGTGGCTTGAATTCTGTTTGAGTCAACTATAGAGAAATTTCCCACTGGGAAGGTTACAGTCCATTATCTTTGGGCAGTAAATAAGGAGTCACTTTTGTTGAAGGTCCTGGCCTGAGTGCTATCATCTTTTTTAGAAAACAGATGAGGACAGAAATGGTGTTCATTTCCTGACTTTTGTGGGTATGGTATCTAAGTTATAGGGACTATTACAAATCCTACAGTTTCTTGTGCATTTGTGTAGGGTGCTGAAGGAGTGCTTCATAGTTCTTCATAGTTAATATTAAATGGAAATACTGAGCTAGACATTATAATTACCCCCTTTTCAAGATGCAGGCACTGAGTCTCCTGCTATAACAGTGGCAGAGCCAGGATTTGAACACAAAATACAGAACTATGGAAGAATGTCTCCAATCTGGGCATTCAGATTGTCATTGTTCCTTTTATCTTCCTACATGTATAGGTAATCCTGTGTAAAGCTGAGTGGCTGGGGAAATGCAGGAAAGAGAACTCTGACAACCAGACACACTATTTTTCACTGCTGAACCTTGGGGTTAGTGTTGCCTGAAAGAGAGGTAACGTTGGGCCTGTGGCTCTGACATTTGATTGGTAGAGAGAGGCATGGTGTGTGTCTCTTAAAAGCAACCTTGTTCGGGGATGACACCTTGTCCACCCAGTTTCTTTGAACACTGATAATTAGTTGATTGCTCCACGATTAAAACAGGTTCTTGAAACCAGTGCTTGATGAAAGTTTTTGTTTGGGCACTTTCTGAAACAATAAACAAAGAGATGTCTTTGGCTTAACCTCTATGCAACAAGGAAACGAACACTACTTTCTGTTCCTAGGGACTCTCTGAGTGGACAGGGAGGCTCTCTCAGGACTCTAGAAATCTATTCCCTTCTTCCTAGCTCTCACTTTGCCAGATATTTGTCCTAATGATCATACTTCCTTAGGTTCCCATCAAGCCCTTGTCAACTCTTGGACAATTTTTGAGTTTCTCCCTAGCCATCAGTTATCCACAATGCAAGAAAGTTGTCCCCTTTCCCACCTCTCTCTGGAAAGACAACAAAACTCATGCTTTCCTTTGTATTTCCTTTCCACTCCTTCTCTTCACTGCCAGGTCCCTCCTGTTTGTCTCTGACCATTTTTGGTGCCATCTTGCTGCTCCTTGGGAAGTTCTTGCAATCCTAACCTATCCATCTTTCCAGACCTACTATTCTTGGGAACTACAAGGGACATGCTCTTTCACCAAGGTCAGGGAACTTTGTGCTCAGACCATACCCAGAAGGGGAAATTACAGTCATTGAGCTTGGTTACCCAAACTAGCACAAAAGACAAGAGATCTGGTCTTCACCATATACTAAGAGGTGATTTGAGCACGTCCTCCAAGGCTCATTGCTGGAGCCTTGGTCCCTTTGCGGCCTTGCTGAGACCTTTAAGAAGTAGGGTCAGTGCAAAATATTTAGCCGCTGAAGTACCACCTTGGAAGGGAGAAATGCTGGTCTGTGGGAGTGAGTTCATGCAAGAGTGCCTCAAAGTAAGGCCTTATGTTTGACCTTTTCAGCACATAGCTGTATCATTTTTGGTTTCTCCACCACGTTGAAATGCTTCCAGGAGACCCTCAAGTATTGTGAGGTAAAGAAAACATTTTATAAAATATATTGCATTGGGTATTTTGCTATGGCAACATAAACTTGGAGAAGAGCAAATATTCCCATTTATTGCATTTTGGATTCAACACCCATGTTTTTGAAGAAACGTTCCTGTTTTTCATGTCACTTCTCTGAACAAAGACCGATCATATTAACTATGAATATATAAAGTAGCTGTTCTGTCTAAGGTATTATGGTGAAGGGGTCCTGACAAGCAGGTGCTCTGGCCTGTGAAAGGCTGATCTTCACATGGGATGGGGACCTCCACGTGCATGCAGCTCGCCTGCAACTCTGGGCCTGTGAACTGACTTCAGTACTGGTGTCCACGGAAGAAGCAGATGATTGCTTTCTTCCCCATATCATTTTGGCTGGGGGATGGCTACAGACTTCTTCTCTTTATTTCTTTTCACGAGTTCTGGGTTTGCTGATGGAGAAGATGGTGTTCATGGATATAGCAAGGTGGAAACACAACCAGAGGGGTGGTTCCAAGAGGCTTCAAATCTCACCATTTTTACTGTAATGTTTGTCTCTAATAGAATATAGCACAGGAAGAAAAGAACTGGAGAGAAATTTCCACCCATAGTCACTAATCATATTTTTCCCTAATGCTAGTATTGTTAATTCAAGACTGCCACGTGTGACCATTCTGTGACTGATTGTGATAAGAAATGATTAATTAATCCTGGTGTCATTGAGAACCAGGATTCTCACATCAGATAAAGACAAAAACAGATGTAAGACTGATGAGGTTAGGTTAAAAACTCTATAATTTATAAATGCATATTATCCATCTCCATCTACAGGAAGTCTTCGGAACAATGGACAGTTCAGTAGCAATGAAAACCGGTAACACTCAAATTGTAGTCATTATGTATCATTTATCTCTAAAGGGAGCCAAAGTTTCTTGGAAAAATGGCTGATTATAGGTCTGTGGCTGGAAATGTACAATTTGAGCCTGGAACATTTTGTCTCACTGGAAAATAAGGAAGCAATCACAGAATAATAAGATCATGTCAAAAAGACTCCAGAGGCAACATTAGGAGGATCCCACTAACTGAAGATGCGATGAAAAAGAAGTAATAAATTTCATAATCATAATGAATGAAACCCATAAAGTATATTTAAATCCATGATCCCATAATGAAATATTAAGAATAATGTTAGGAAAACTGCCACTGGCAGAGATGGTCATAGATAAACTTAAGGTTTTGAAAATTGAAGGCTAAATGGGAAGTGGGAAGGGTAGGGGAAAGGAAATAAGCGAAAAGAAAAAATGTGAAAAAAGGAAAAATGGAAATAAAGTCTTTGCAAATAGGGAAAGTTGAAAGGGGTGAAGGGAGGGCAGGTGTATGGGGATAAAATAAGAAGCAAGACATATCATGTAAAGGTACAAGATCCCAGTGATAAATGTAACTGAATCATTTGCTTTAAATGTACCAACAAACTTAATGGGGAAATAAAGAATCAAGCATGTACTCCTCTTTCCCTATATCAGTTATCATATATGAGAGTTCAACATACAATAGTTGATTAAAGATACAGCTAATGCATACATTTTTTAAAAATTAGTACAGTGAAAGGTACATTGCCTTGAGTTCCCCTCAGAACACTCCCTTTTGTTTCAAACATATGTGCCATCATTTTTTTTCATTTTCTGAAGCAATTCTAAAAGTCCTCTTTTGTGTTTTTATTAGATATGATAAGAAATACTGTTAATGCTGCTGCCGAGTGCCATCCAATAGAAAGGAAGACTGTGCGATCACAGACCCAGAAAAGAATTTTAAAAACTACTTTAGAAAGTGGCAAGAATGATGGTATAACTGTGTTCAAAGCAATGGACAGAATTTTGAAGGGATTAAATTTTTTTCAGCTTTAATTGAGTTTATTGGTACATTTTAGGGATACAGTACAGTTACGTTCATTGTTGGGATCTTGTACCTCTACATGACAAGTCTTGATTCTCATTTTTTCCCCTTACCTCTGCCCTCCCTTCACCCCCTCATCCCCTCCCCATCTACAAACACTTTATTTCCATCTTTTCATTATCTCACATATTTTTCTTTTCCCTTATTACCCTTCCCCTACCCATCCCACCTTCCCTACACCTTTAGCTCCTTTCTTCCCATAGTTTCTCTGGTGTGAATAATCTGCAATAATACATAAGATCCTAATGAAGGGATTAATTTTAATGTGTCCTTTACTGTAATGAATTTTTATGTAAACATACACAATATGTGCTATCACACCTCATATCATGTGATAGTTGTGTCATGTGATAATGAGAAATTATAGAAACTTTTCTAATAGATTTAGAACTAATAGATTATTTAAAAACTACATACATAGAATATTACCATTTTGTAAATGCTACATAGATTAATGAACCTAGGTAAGACTTAGGCAAGATCCAAAGAGCAATCAACATCATGTGTTACCTGACACTTAACACAGTGCGTGAGAAAGGGAAATCTAGTTTGTTTCAAGTATCTAGATATATCTCAATTGTTTGAAAATACAGAGGTTGAGAAACATTTTAAAAACAAACTACAGGGGAATATTCAATAAAATCCATACTTTGGGAAAAATATAGACAAGTTTCTAGATATGTTTTACAAATAAATTGAGATGGAAAAAAAAACAGTTGGAAAGATACTGTGGAAATAAACACAACTGACTAGATAACTGATGATTCGACAGGAGTGCATGTTGCAGTGGGCCTGGTAAACTGGGGCTGGGATGCTTGCTTGCAACATGTGCAGGAGGCTGCAGGAAGAGCAGTGACTGAAGACCACCCAGCCAGTGCTATTCGAGGGGACACCAAGGATGGAGACCCCACTTCTAAGCCTTCTAATAAGACAAAGGATGTGCCATGCTCTGTGGAGTGTGCTCACTGCAAGTTATGATATTCATCTTATTTTAAACATAAGACTATATGAGATGTTTTAAACACATAAGAGAGAAAGAAGGGAAAAATGAATCCTCCTGCACACAGTGTCAACTGTTAATCACATATTTTCCAATCATATTTAATTGATACCACCACTTTTCTTTTTCTGGCGTACTTGAAAACAAATCTCCAACATCATATCATTTACTCTGTAAATATGTCATTATGGATCTCTGACTAATAATATTTCCCTACAAAGTCTTTGATGTTATAACTCCTAATAATTTTAATCATAGTTTATATGCACAGCTAATACCCGGTTCATGTTCACACTGCCCTGATTGTCTAGTACTGCTTCCTGCAGCTGGCTTGATACAGCCAGGATCCTAGTCCATGCACTGTCATGCTTTCTATTCTCTCTCTCTCTCTCTCTCTCTCTCTCTCTCTCTCTCTCTCACAGCCCCCTGCCTTTTGTGTTTTCTTTTTTTTCTTTGCTATGTTGGAAAATTCATTGCTTTCTACGTAAGGTTGTGCACACTATTATACAGACTCCTAACTTGTCTCTTTAGTTCTGTAGTTATTTTAAATCAATAACTAGAGCATGGGTTAGACTCATGGTCCATTTTTAAGGGTAAGAATAGAATGAAAGTGCTGGGAGCTTGCCCCCTCATCACAGCATGGGGCATGTGTCTATCCACTTATGCCACTTCAAGATTGATCAGTTGAAAAGAGAGACATTGATATATATGCTCAGCTAGTGTCTGTCTAAGGAAAGTGGAAAGGGTAAGGGAAAGGAAAGAAGGGAAAAGAAAAAAATTTGAGAAAAGGAAAAAATGGAAACAAAGTCTTTGTAAATAGGGAAGGATGGAGGAGGTGAAGGGAGGGCAGGGATATGAGCAAAAATAAGACTCAGGATAAATCATGTAAAGGTACAAGATCTCAATGATGAATGTAACTTTACTGTATACCTAAAAAGTACCAATAAACTTAATGAAAATAAAATAAAATAAAATATCTCAGAAGTTTTTCCACTAATAATTTTAACATCCATCAGTGGATATAGTCTAGCTCCATTGTTTTATTAAGGTTTCAGACTGGATTTTCTAATTCTACCTTTACTTTTGCATTCATGAGTTGTAATTTTTCAAAAAGGAGAGCTTTTCCTAATCAACTTTTGGCTCCTTTTAAGTAACAAAAATAGAGTTAAGGCATTATACGATATATTTTCCTTTACTTTTAAAATTTAAATGTGTCAATATTATAACAATTGGCTCTACTGAACATTTAAAAATTTTTAAATTTATAATTTGCCTATTTGAGAGTCTGAGGCTTTTCAACATATTGCAGACATTATTCCTTTTATGGTCAAATAGCTACCTTATAGGCCTGTAGCAGTTTCTTCAGCAAATGCTTGTGTCTTTCTAATGAGACACTGTAATGACTGACTAATGGTCAACTTGTAATGCCCAGCCAAAGTGGATCGGCGCGGTCTGGGTGTGAAGGATCCACTTGAAGACTGTTGCCAACAGCCGTAAAAAGAGATCTGAGAGGAAGATCTTGGCCTGTTGATTTTTCTAGGAAAAGCTTGCTGTGGATGGTTCTCCCGATGCAAACTAGACTATTCTCTTCAGAGGAAGAGTTTGAGGCCTTGCTGTTGCTGGGAATGGCTGCTGCTTTGATCAGGGGAGCGCTGATCTTTACCGTGAGCATCACTTCCTGGCTCCAATGTGGATCCCTCAGCTTGGTGGCACAGATCCTTCATCTCATGAGCATAGATTTTCTGGCTTCCATCCCTGGCCTTTGGGCCTTCCAGGTGCAGATCAATACGGACAAGCATGAGACATTGCTGTGGGCTCTAGGATACTTGCTGGACTCGAGGAGGACATTACCTTGGAGCCTTTAGCTGGACCTATGTGGGAAACTGCTGGGATCTAGGCCCTCAGTTGAATGCTTTGGGCTTCTAATGTGTGGTTAATCTCTTGTACTCTTTTCATTTGACCCTTTGGGTAATTATCATAAAATAACCTTATAAATTATATGTCCTGTATTTAATGCATTCCTTTGCCCAGTCTTGCTGACTACAACAGACACTGAAGTTCTGGTCATTCTGCTTCTCCCTGACACAGCAGTATCTGCACACACCTTTGTTCACCTCCCATCACAGCCCTGGAAACTTGACCCTTCTCAAAAACTCCTATTGGTTGTAAAAGGTATCTGTAGACCAGACTCTGGAGATGTGTATTACAAGATTTTATTTATTCTTTACCATAATCCTGATAGATATTTATTATAATTATCTAATATTCTTAGTAGATGAAAACTTGGAAGTTCAAAAAGGTCAACAACTTTAGTTAGGGCTATATATAGAGATAATTAAGATCTCAAAAGTATTCTACTAGCTATGATGGAATATAACATAACTAGAATAAATTTTTTGACTGGGTATTCAAAGAATTTCTCTTGTAATTGAGCATAATTGGCAAGTCAAATTGTATAATTTAACATCATGTTAAATTCATCATGATAATATAAACATCATGTTTTGAGATACATATACATTGTGGAATGATTACAACAGTCCAGCTAATTAATATATTCATTATCTCACATACTTAGGCAATTCTTAATATCCTCCACTTAAAAACATTTTACAATAGCACAAGTCAAAAAATACTCTTAAGCAAAAAGAAAATGTGCTCAGCATCTCACTTCTACAGACTGATTAAAATAGTTAAGTGAACACCATTCTAGGCAATTTCTTGGTATCTTAATGCGCTTACATACAGAGATTAATGGCACCCTATGTATTAATTACAAAAAAATATCAGTGTCGCTTATATGATTGTGTAACCTGCTGTTTTGCTTAAAGGAAGTAGTGTCCATTTTTCCACCTCAATAAATTCATGTCAACATCATGATCTCCTAATGGTGTAATTGATAAGATTTTTCATCCTGATTACCCTTCTTTGCTTCTATACCCTCTCCTCTTGTTTTCTTCTTCTCTAATAATAATCTCCCTTCTAATTTTCATGTGATTGTTTTTAGATTCCACATATCAGGGAAAATGTGCCATACTTGTCTTTCTGTGTCTGGTTTATTTCAATTAATGCAATGAACTCCATTTGTCTTGCCACAAATGACATAATTTCATTCTTCTTTGTGGCTGAGTAACACTCTGTTGTGTATATATACAACAATTTTTATCCACTCATCTACTGATGGGCATCTATTTCATGTTGTGGCTATGGTGAATTGTGCTGCAATAAACATGGTTATGTAGGTCTCTTTCTAGTATGTTGACTTGGATTCCTTCAGGTATACATCAAAGGGTATGGTTGGGTCAAATGATAGCTCTAAATTTTACATTTTTGTGTGCCTTTGGCTTCAATTATTTCCTCTGTTTTCTTCCTGAAAATTCAAAGGTTCATTCTTATAGCCTTTGGTCTATCTTGAACGGACTTTTGTACAAGGTGAGAGACAGGAATCTAGTTTTCATCTTTTACGTGTGAGTATCCAGCTTTCCAGGCACCATTTGTTAAAGAAGTCGTGTTTCTTCCAGTGTGTGTTTTTGCTTCTTTGTCAAGATCAGATGATTATAGTTGCACTGGTTTGTTTCTCTGTCTTCTATTCTATTCCATTGATCTACCTGCCTTTTTGTGGCAGAACTACATTATTTTTTGTTATTATGGATTTTTAGTATAATTTGAAACTAAATATTGTGATGCTTTTAAGCTTTCTGTTTTTGTTTAGGATTGCTTTGGTTATTCTGGGTCCTTACCATCTGAACTTTGGGATTTTTTCTAGTTTTGTGAAGAGTGTCTTTGAAATTTTGATGGAGATTACACTGAATCTGTAGATTGCTTTTGTTAATATGGCCATTTAAACAGGATTAATTCTACTTATCCTGTCTTCCTCAATTTCTTTCTTCAATGTTCTGTAATTTTCCTTGTAAGGTCTTTAACTTCCTTGATTAGGTTGATTTCTAGGTATTTTAATTTTTTGAAGTTATTATGAATGGAATTGTTTTTCTGATTCTTTCTCAGCTAGTTCATTATTGCTGTACAGAAAAGACACTGATTTTTTTAAATGTTGATTTTATATCCCTAAAAATAGTCCCCTAAAAGTTTATAATCAAGTTGAAGAGATCCATATACAATAAATGATTCTAAGACATCTTAAAGTGACCAGGAATTATGGTGCAGGGTTTTGTGGCCCATTGGAAAGAGGATACTAGCAGTAGGAGCCAGGCAGGAATGGCTTCCTCAGTGAGGGGTGAATATCATCAGACTGTGAGGCTCTGATCTTTTGCTTTGAATGTTCTCAAAATCAGAGCCTGTTTGGTTGGAAGGAGAGAGGGGGAGTGAGGAGACAGGATAAGTAAAGCAGGGATGGATCACATCCAGAGAAAAGAGCATGAGTCCACTTTAATATGTGAGTATTCGCATTTCTACTCATAATAGCCAAACTTCCTGAAAAGTCCAAAAAAAAAAAAATCCGTGAATAGGTAAATTATTTTTAAAAGGAAGTGCTTATATAATGCAACATCAATTGGAAACAAAAAAGGAATGGACCGATCCACAAACCAGCATGGATAAATTTCCAAATATTGTACTGGGGTTCATGAACTAAACAGTTCAGATTGTTTGCTTTGTTAGTATGAAATTCTAGAATTCGAAAACTAATCCATAGTGAGAAAAAAGCAAGTAGTTACCTAGAGTTAGAGAAATGGGTGGCAGAGAGCATGGGAAAACATTTTAACTGATGAAAATGCTCTATATGTGGTGACGGTCATGTTGGGTAGACATTCACCCCACCACATCAAGTAGCATACTGAAAACCAATGGGTCTAACTTGATGCAAGCTAAAATGAACAGGGGTTGATTTTTAAAAGAAAGTCAAGTTGCATCCTAATGCTGGCTCTTGTAGACAGCAAGCTTTACCCTGTAGAGGTCCTATGAAGGCTAAAGACTATCTCCCAGGATGTTTTTTCTGAAGAACAGGAGAGAAGGATGTTAGTATGCTGTATTTTGTCTCCTCTTGTCCCAGGCGACATTGGATTCCCCGCACTTCTGAGTGAATCTTCCTCTTTTTATTACTGACCATGACAAACCTGAGGTCTGGCACAAGGGCTTTCTGTAGGCCTAGTCCAGTCCACAGGTGGTATGTGTAATGATTATTGGTGTTGATAGTGTCAGCAAAGGCAGCAACAATCATGGACCTGGGAGTTCTCCTGTTCTCTCTGGCATCGCCTTTTCTGAAGACAACATGGTATGAAGCTTGTCAGATGAGGTTCCTGTTTTCAGACTCATCTACCAGGTTTCCATTTCTGCTTATCTTCATGTGTGACTTGGATGAATTGCCTAAATTTTCTGAAGCAGCACTATCAAAGTGAAGAGAGGTATTAAACACGATTTCACTAAACCTGATAAAAATTATGGCTTGTTCTTGCTGTAGCATATCTGCGTTATGAATATTTGAGAGGTACTTTCTGCCTAGATAAATAATCAAAGCTAATTTTGAATTGGTTTGTTATTTGCCATGAATATTCTTAGACTTGATGGATATTTAATTTAATTCTCTATCTTGGCTATTTTAAACAATGCTGAAATGAACACAGGAGTGTAGTCCTCCTTTCAGCATGCTGATTTCATTTCCTTGGGACACTATCTCATGGTGTTCCATTTTTAGTATTTTGCATAACTTCCACATCATTTTCCATAATGGCTGCATTAATTTACACTCCTACGACCTATGGACAAGGGTTCCCTTTCTCAAAATACTTAACGACACTTATTATCGTCGTCTTTTTAATAAAAACTGTTCTAACAGGTGTGAGGTGATATCTCATTATGGTTTCAGTTTGCACATCCCTAAGGGTTAGGGATGCTGAGCTGAGCATTTTTTGTGCCCATCAACATATATGTACTCTTTTCAGCTGTTAAAAAGCACATCTGTCACTTGTGATACTGTGGATGGACACGGAGGACATTATGTTAGGTGAAATAATCCAGACAGAAAGGCAAACGACACATGATCTCACTTCTAGGCAGAATCTAATAAAGTTGAAATCATGGAAGTAAAGAGTAGAATGATGGTTACCAGAGCCTGGGTGTTGGCAAGAGAATGGGGACTTGCTGACCACACATACAGTCTCAGATACACAGAGGAAGGAGCTTTAGAATGTATTACACAGTAGGATTAACTCTAGTCAACAATAATATATATTTCAAAATAACTAAGAGTAAATTTTGACTATTTCACCACAGAAAGTAAGCAAGATGATGTATTAATCAGCTTGATCTAATCAATCCACATTATATACTTATACCAAAACATTACATTATACTCCATAACATATATAATAACAATTATTATTTATCACTGAAAATTACATTAATAAAAACATTCTCATGGTAACAAGTTAATATACCTCCATAATCCACTAGCTGCATTCATTAGCAACAATTTGTAACAATTCGCTGTTACTTGGTGTGGCTTTAGCTGTCCTCCTGGATCCTGGGGTCACTATGATTTCTTCACTCAATTTCATCACGATTTCTAAAAAGTATATCCTCTGCATGTGTTATATTACGTCTAGATTACTGGGAGGATTAGCAAACGTTGCTTTTTGACAGAGTGACTGTCAGCTGGTTCTCCTCTCAAGTGTTCCAATGGTATTTTAATTGCTAGACGCATTACATCTGAACACGTATCAGCCCCAAATACAGTATCTTACTTTTGTTATCAACAGTCACATATGTTTTAAATTTTAAAAGCCAGCTATGGAACTTAGTGACTCAGAGAGAACTAGATTCAAAAAATAAAAAGGGCTGGGAATATAGCTCAGTGGGAAGGCCCTGGGTTTAATACCCAGCAGTGGCAAAAAAATAAAAAAAGAAAAAAGAAAAGTAATCTGTTTTTAAAAATTCATATATTTATTATTTGGGGAGGGTAGCACATTTTTACAAACTGTAAAATTTTTAGCTGAGAATAATAAGGCCATGGGACATAAAAAATGTCAGAGGTTAAGGAAATTAGTGAAATAGTCCACAATGAGGGTGGGTTAAAATTCTCAGTGAAACACCACCTCCCTGACTTGGGAGGAAGAACAGAGGGGTGGAGTTCCTGGGTCTTGCCTGGCCCACTGCCCCTGGCCTAAGTACACTGGGATAGTCTGGATCAGGAGCCAAGGTCGAGTGCCTGAGCCATCACTGGCCTTACTGAATCTGGAACCCACTGCTTCCTGATTCCTTCCCAGGATTCACAGCCTTGACTCTGCAGAAGGAACACCTGGAACTCTGATCATCCTGGGTGTTTCTGCAAGCATGACTGGCCTCTCCGGGATGGAGCCAGGGAGCCACACTCAGGGCTCTCCTCTGGCTCTCCTCTCTCTCTGTAAGGCCCACTTTCTGCACATTGAGGGCCAGAACTATTCCCATCCCCAGGGGCCATGCTGAGCATCTGTCACATGCAGCAAAGAAATGGTCCCACCAGCAGGAAACCATAGCCAGCTGCTCTCTGAATCTGAAGTGCATTAGAGTAAATTCAATGTCCCAGCCCTCAGAGTTCCTTCCTGACAATTGGGACTCCTTCTTCCAGCTGTTTCAGGGGTGTCCTATTGGAGAGCATCTTGCCTCTACTCTCAGGTACGTCCTTCCACATGAGTCCCTCAGTCCCTCACAGTAACTGCCAGAGCAAAGGTGAAGCCCTCTCCCCTCTGGACAGCGAATTTTCCAACTCCACAGGTTGTATCTCCCTTTGCCCTTTTCTGGTATTCTCTCCTCAGCCTGTTGGACTCCCCCTTAATTTCTTTTATCTTCCTCTACTCTTTCTCATCTTGGTGCCCTCACATGTTTGCAGTCTCAGAGAGTGCTGGACACTCTGCTTCAGTAGCACCTCATAAAACATGGGACTGGATCAGATGACACTGAGATCACTCTGCCCACCTCTCAGGGTGCTGTGTGGAACAGAGCCTCCAGCATCTCAGCTCTGTCACTCCCTGTCACTTTCCACTCATCTCAGCATTTCTGAATTCCAACTTAGAATGTAGTCAGTCTGGCTTAGGTCACTGTGATTCTGGCCTGAAGTTGTCACTCAACATTTTAGAGCAGGGCACAAGCTAATTGCTTTCCCTGCCAGGTGTGACTTGTCACCTTAAGAGCAACTCCAGGGCCCTCAGAGGAGCAGGGTTGTGGCCTCAGCCTTTGTTGTGAGCTCCCCCTCAGACTCCCTTGGGGCCACTAGAACAGTGTGTGCTTGAAGCTGATTATCAGGATGAGTGGTTATCTCATCAGAAAACGATTTCAAAAATTAACTCTGCTGCCTTGAGGATGGGAGACGAGGAGTTAGAAAGTGGCATGGAGAGGATCCATGGGGTGTGATGCAGGTTCCAGTAGCACTGGTGCAGGGGTTAAGAGAGGAATCACCAAGCCCAAGGCACAGTGGCCCTTCCCCAGGGCTGGCCCTGCCGGATAACTGTTGAGCCTGCAGTAGAGGCATAATAGGAAGGAGGTTTGGTTTGATGAATGAGCTTCACCTGGAGAACAAAAGGGGAAGACTGAACCCAGACAGATTTGATTTCAGATCCCAGCTTGAATATATAGGAAACTCAGTGAATTGTTCTTTTAACAACAGTGAGACCCCCCCACCAATCTCCTCTGTGGATGCAGATGTCTTTCTTGTACGTGTTACCTCTGTATAGATGATAGAGGTATGTTAATTATAAAAATCATTGTACCTGTAATTGCTGATGTCTGTTTTTTCAGAAATTGATTGTCAGTGTTAGATTTACCTAGGTAATTATTAAAATTTTTAAAATTCACTTACTTTTGGGATGTGTACCATTGACAGGGAAACTCCTCCTGGGTCATGCTAGGTGTTGGGGCAGCCAGGAGGACTGACAGAGGACACAGGCTGAAGTGAAGGACTCTGAAGGAGATTCGTCAAGTGTGCATGCCCCTGCAGCTGCTTCCAGAGGGACAGGGTTGTCACTGTCACCACTCCCAACTGTTAGATGCAGGCCCTGGCTGTAAAACCATACATATGTATATATGCAGAGCCAGACATGTGCAGAAGCAGCCCTCCCCTCGGCAGCTGCACCTCCTTACTCTCCAGGATGAACGGGGCTGTGTTGCCCCTTGGCTGCCTGTCTCCAGCATGGTCACACATGCATAGCATCTCACACTGCAGTTGCCTCTTGCCTCCTGATATTAACTTCTAGTCTCTCCAGTATCTGGGTGTATGCTAGAGAATTAGTATACTCTGAATAAAATATGAAAATCAGAGCCTCTTTGTCTGAATATTTTTCTAAGGTGTCTTAGGGCTTCTAGTGCATAGTTGTAACTACCACTCCCTGGATGTGTCAGGAGAGCACAGGCTGGGTGAGCACAAGGCTCGGGTCATCCTTAAAAACCTCCCCTACAGGAGATTGTGGAGTAAGATCCAGTAAACTCTGAGATGCTTTTCACCTCACATGTCTGCTCTGCTGATTTAATCTCTATTGACACTGTCAGAATGGTGCCTTGTGCCAGAGATGTAGGAACATATAAAACATTGTTTACCATTCCCCCCAATGAGTTCTTTAAAGGAAACATACATGCAAATTAACAGTGGCAGAGGAAATGGATATATCATTGTTTTATTAGCTGGAGCTTTGCTTGCCATCTAAATTCAGACTTACTGAGTGGGTCCATAGGGAATTTAGATATTCTAGACTGAAGCCACTTAGACTAGAGCTACAGGCTGCTGCCTTCTATTCTCCTTTTCATCCCTGCAACCTCAGATCTTGCAGTAAGACCTACCTCTTTGTACTTCTTATTTGGGACTATGAAAATTATAAGGTATTTTGGGGATCCTTTAGGGTACACCAGTGGGTCTAAACATTGGTTGTGCCCTGGAATCCTTTTGCGGAACTTAATGAAATAACAACAGTGGCAGCTGATCTCGTGTTCAGTAACTCTGTCAGTGGTCTGGGGAACAGCCTGCTCCCACTCCTGATGACTGTTTTGCAGCCAACCTTGATGACTAGATTACCAGAGTCTCTCCACCACAGTGAGCATCAGAATCCCTCCTAAAACTGTGTTCATCTCTCTGCCCAGGACCCGTCTAGCTCACTGAGTCCCACATCCTGTTTGTGGTGCTAAGGCCAGGACACAGCAAGACATAGCCCATTACACATGTGTTGCTCATAAGCACGCAGACTGGTTACTGTGTGAGAAAGCAGAGGTATTTGAATTCATTTAATGCATCTTTTTGGCCATATGTCTTGGAGATTACATAGCTTGATAGGAGAGGCCATAACTGGGAAGTTCAGGAAGAAAACAGGAATGACAGGGTGCTGCTTCAGCACAGGTTTCCCACAGCTTTCTTTGATGCAGAATGTGGTGGGCCAATTCCCACTGGCATTTGTTTTATTGCAGTTCAGAAAAAATATGCTGCATATTGATTAATGAGTGCTTATTGTTTTTATGTATGGATTCAAAGTGCAGAATAGAAAAGCAGTTAGGTCTTCTTAGAAAATGTTGCAGCAATGGTTGTCCCTGATAACACTGAGACTGAGTCAGACTCAATGACTGAAAAGGAGAAGCAAGAGTCTCATGTGACAATGCTACAGGATTAGGATGCCTTTGTTTGATGGCACAGGCTATTCTACATGAAGACTGTAGAGAGAGTTCTGGGTGGAGAGTCCTTGGGACAACACTTGCGGCTGGTTTGGTTTTTCTGCACAAACACATGAGGTCAGAAATCAGAGTAGGAGTAGAGAGACCATGGACCCTCTCTGCCCAGGGCTGGCCAGCTCCTGAGGCTGTGTGGAGGGGCCCAGCTGTGGCTGTGAACGGATGTGAAGCCAGCAAGCCCTGTGTACATGCCGTGCCTGCACTGTATCCATAAATAATGATGACTTTATTTTCCTCCCTTGCTAATTAGAAACAATAATATACAAGGAAACAGAAGTTACTTAATGTGTAATTATTCAGTCAGCAATTTTCAAATCATAAATATGGATTGCTCTGAGTTAGAGCATTCAAGTCATCTGAAATAGAGCACAGTATGCAAATGTGATTAACACATCCACCCACCAAACCTGTCTGAAATCTGTTTTTTAATAAAATGATTGCTGCAGCCAGGTATAGGTCATTAGCACTGATAAGTAATGGTTCTGTTCCAATCCAGCCCTGACTCTTCATTGTCCTCTACATTAAAGGGTTGAGATGGCCAGTGGGTTCCTATGAGATGAGTCCTCCAGACCTGAGGCCAATGTAATCCCATAAATAATTGGCATGCTATTTGAGGAGACCGAGGGCAAACCTGCCACGTGAGAGCTGGCTATGTTGGACATTCTGGGAGGACAGCACAGCAGCCACTTCTTACACCCTGCCTCTCCCTGAGGCATCTAACCCCACCAGGGCATCTGACCACCCACATACCAACTATGCCTGGGTCCTCACTCAGCACTTATCTCTCTTCTGAGCTTCAGACATTATGTGACAGCCTCCCAAGGAAGCTAACTGGCATGCCAGAGTGAAAGGCATACAAACAGAGACCTCAATGTATACCTTCCTTACCTCATCAATCCATTCCTACTTCAGCGTTCATTATCTCAGAAAACAGCAGCAAGGCAGAACTGTAAGACTCGAGCCAGAAATTCCTCAAAAGAAATGAGAGTCATTTTGACACCTCCTTTTCCTTCCTCCTCACTTTCAATCCATAAGTAAGTCATTTCTGCCTCCAGAATCCATCTGGAGTCTCTGTACCCCACCCTCACAGTTACTGCCTGGACCCGAGCTGCAGATGCTGTCACTTCCACATTGCTTACTGCTTACTGCCCTCCCAGCTCCTCTCTTGCTTTCCTCTAATGTGGTCTCTCTGTAGAAAACAGAGTGACCTTTCATGATACATATTAGAGGCCATTTTCTTTTCTGTATAAACATTGTCAGTTGCTTCCTACTGCACCTCACAGAAAGTCCCCAGATCCCTGTCCAGGTAAACTTAGTCCTCTGTGGCATGTTCTCTCTTGCCTCTGCCACCCTGTCCCCTCTACTGGTACCCCCAGGGAAAGTGGTGTGCTCTTGGTTTCCCACAGTGCCAAGCTGTCCTACTGCACAGCTTTGAGACCTGCCATATTCTCTCCCATATATTGGCTTTCTTCTCCCTCCCCTTGCTTTACCCTCTCTTTTTCAGAGCACAGATGGCAAGTAATTTCCTCAGGCAGACCTTCCCATAGCTCAGCCAAAGCAAGGCAGCATCCTCTGCTGACCGGAAATGGACATGCTCTAAATCACCTTGGGTAAGATTTTCGTTTCTTAAAGTAATAAAACTGGCCCTCCATGTTGCCTCTTACAAATGACAGCCATCTATTTCATTTGTTTTCATCTGATAAAGGAAGGAATGAGCACCATTACTTTTATAGAGAAAAGGCCTTCCATAAAGTGTGGAAAGAAGCTTTCACCACAATGTAAACTTGGGTCTCTCTTGACCATAACACACCCTTGTTTTATGGCCCCAGGCAAAGCTCCAGGCTTCTTGGGTGCAAGCATTGTTGTGTGTGTATGAGAGAGTGACATGGGTCACTTTGTGGACCTGAAAGAGTATGCCAACTCCCAGTGTCCCCACGTGGCACTTACTGTGTATGTCCTTGTGGCATCTCATTAGTTACCTTAGCCGACTGAGGACTTTATGAGTTGACACTTCAGTCATGAGATCTATCCAAGCCTTGGTTTCTTTTCAGATCCAAGGGAACTGTCTGCAGCTGCCCCTGTGTGTTTGAATCCTGTGGCTGGCCAGCAGCATGCAGAAGAGAGGAAAGCATGGTTTACATTGGGTGTGGCTTCTCTGAGTCTGAATGACTGGTGAATGGGCGAGTTTGGAAATAGGCAGCAGGCACTAGGACTGGTGTCCTGTGGGAATCCAGTGTGCAATGCCTTAGTGACTTTCCCAGGATGGGTTGTGTTAATTTCAGGGCAATCAGAGAGCTGCCTACTGTGTCCCTGGGGTCAGGGTCCCAGTCTTCTTGCTGAGCAGCTGTTAATGCAGTGTGAGGGAGCTAGCCTGTTGTTTATGGCTGTTCTTGTGCTGTCTGTGGTCTGTGGATGTAGTTCAGCCAGCTGCCAAAATAAGAGAGTTAAATAAAGAGATTTGATGTTGGCCCTTACGCGTTTTGGTTTCTTGTGTTGCAGAGGTGAAGTGAAAACCTGGAAGGTACTGGTGGCCCCAGAAGCACTACCTCATCCTTCTGCTTCCTGCAGTATTCTCTGTTGACTGGAGATGGACATGATCTGAATCAGTTCAGGTAAGATTTTCATTTTTTAAAGTAAGAAACCTGCTAGCTTAGACAATTCCGGAAGGTCTTATCAAAGCAATATCTTATACCTTTCCCACAATCTCCCAATATCCTTGGAGCCTTTCGAAGTTTCCTAGTCTTCCTACTGGCCATAGACACAGAGTTATAAATAGAGAGAGATGCAGGAGAATCAAGTCTGTCTTCACTGTGTGACCAGGCAGCAGAAAGTTCAGACATGGAGAACGGGGATGAATTGAAAAGGAGGAGGGAAAAGGAGGAGAGGAGGAGGGAGGATGGAGAGAAAGAGAGAGAACAGGTAAGGAAAGAAGATGCAACAGAAGACAGGAGAGGCAAGTAGAGGAGAAAAGAGAATGAGAAAGAAAAGGGCAAGCAAGAGGGAAAAGGGAGGTAGAAATGGTGGAAGAGAGGAGGGGAGATATAGAGAAGGGAGGAAGAAGAGAGGAGATGTCATCTAGGGCACCTGGCTTGCATGTGTTGATAATTGGTCAAAGCAGATAAAATTGACTTCAGCATATCCAATATTGAGAAATAGAAAATCTATATACACAGACAACGACTTCATGACTTCATCAGCAATCTATAAATACCCAGAGAAATCTAGGTCTAGGAACAGCTATCTTTATTTCCCTAGGCCCACCTCCACCCTCATACCATGTGACTTCTGTCGACCAACGATGTCGTTTTCATTTTCTTCTGATGAAAAGCTTTTACTCAGACCCTAGTGCTCATTTTTATTTTCAATTTGAACAGTCTCCATTTCTTCATAACTGAGTACCTTACTGAGTTATAAAATACCTTACAAATAATACCTTTCAGTCATCTGAGCATAGTGCACTGCACAGCTCACCTCTGTATACTCCAGCCCAGTGCCGTTGCTTAGTAGCCCAGATTCTTCCAGGAATGTTGGCTGTGCTGTGGCCCATTCTGCTGGTCTGTGGATGACTTGCTTTCACCCTTCACTTGGTGTCCAGGCCACTCTGCTTCTCCCAGAAAGAAGCTGTAAGGGCCTCAGCATCCGGGTTCTGTCGTCTTTTGCTTCTGATAAACCACTCCATGAGGCTTTATTAAGATGTGATTGTGCGTTGAAGCATTTCCAATTGAAGGAAGCTCACTGTGCCAGTGTTAGGTCCCCCTAGACTTGTTAACATGATTTATGGAGAACTATTTTTAATTTTAAAAATTTTAAACATAGAGCTACAGAAAGTGGCAAACATAATGCAGAGCAATCTCATATACCCTTAAAGTTACACTTATACAACTATACTCAGTATCAAAGTGAAGATATAGAAATTGCAATAATTTATCACATATGAGGATTTGTATAATCACCACTCAAACAAGGAGGTGGTTCATTCCATCACTACTAAGATCTCTTTTGCTTTATTTCTTTGTAGTCCTACCCACTGTTCCACCCCCTAGATTCTGTAAACTCTGACTTACCATTAAGATTTTGGTTAAGATCTATGATTCTATAATTTCAAGAATGTTACACACATGAATCATACAGTACGTGTCCTATAGAGAGTGACTTTTATTCACTGAGAATTGTGACCCACAAAGTAGTTCTTTGTATCAGTAGTTTGTTCTTTTTTGTTCCTCAGTAAGATTCCATGGTGTGGATGTATTGTAACTTGTTTTTTGTTTACTGTTTGATTTTGAGACAGGGTATTGCAGTTTAGCTTAAGCAAGTCTTGAACTCACTATGGAGTCCAGGCTGGCCTCAAACTTGTGGTGATTCTCCTGTCTCAGCCTACTGAGTGCTAGAATAGCAAGAATGTGCCTTATAGTATAATTTGTTTAACCTTTCAGTTATTGCAGGGAATTTTTGTTGTCTTCAGTTTTTAGCAATTATAAATTAATCTTATGTAAATAATTGTGCTCTGGTTTCTGTGTGGATATGTTTTGAATTCATTGTTTTTTGTGCAATTTATAGATTACATGGAAAATTTACACTGATTTCTTCTTTTTTTAAAAAAAAAATCCAAATGTTTTTCCAGAATATCATGTTATATTCCCAACAGCAATGTGAGAAATTCAGTTTCTTCACATCCTCACTATCATTTAGTACTGTCACTGTCTTTAATTTTAGCTTTGCTAATAGGTGTGTAGTTATACTGCAGTATAGTTTTAATGATTTGTATTTAGCCAGGCGTGGTGGTGCATTCCTGTAATCCCAGCACTCGGGAGGCTAAGGCAGGAGGATCGCTGTGAGTTCAAGACCAACCTGGGCTACATAGTGAGTTCCAGGTCAGTCTCAACTACATAGTGAGACCCTGTCTCAAAAAACAACAACAAAAAAAATTATATTTGACTGATTACTAGTTATACTGAACATCATTTTATATGTTCATTTCTACCTGCAGTTTTTCTTCAGTAAAATAGTTCTGTCTTGCTCACTATCTAATTGAATGTTATTTTTGTAGTAAGAATTGAACCCAGTGCCTTCATACTAAGTTATATCCTTAGCCCTTTGTAAATTTTATTTTTGAAGGAAGGTCCCACTAAGTTGTTAAATTTTCTGCACTGACAAGTTCTTATCATCCTCCTATGCCAGCCTCCCAATATACTGGGGTTACAGGCCCACTCTGCCCAGCTACTCTGTCCAGCTCATACTTTCTTACATATATGGTGTGTGAATCAGTTTTCCATTATTGTCACAAAATACCGGAGATGATCAACTCATTAAAACAAGAGGTTCATTTTGGTTCACAGTTTGGAGGTTGCAGTCCATGATTGGTGAGGCCTCTTGCTTTAGGCCTATGGTGAGAGAGCTAATCACAGCAGGACCATGATAAACTAAACCACGCCCCTCATGGTCAGAAAGTAAAGACAGCCAAGAAGGCTGGAGTCTCACAGCTGACTTCCTAGGCCAGCTCCCAGGGAACCTAATACTTCCACTCAGCTTTACCTCCTTGATCGTCTACCACCACACCGTAGCACCACCTAGGGCACAAAGCCTTTGGGGACATTCAAGATCCAAACTACAGAGTGCCATTCACTTATCTTCACAGTCTGTAGCTTTCATCTGATTCCTCTTGATATAATCATTGCAAAGCAAAAGTCTTAAATATTGGACAGACTATCCTTTTCCACTGAATTGTTTTTGCAACTTCAGGGAAATGGGGGAAAAAAATAAGAACCAAGATATATGCTGTAAAGGTACAAATTCTCAGTGATGAATATCATAGTATTGTATACCTAAAATATACCAATAAAATGAGTGAATAAAAAAATTAATTGGATACGTTTGTATAGCTTTATTTCTGGGCCTTGTTTTTCCTGTTTCATTGCTCTGTACATCTCTTCTTCTGCCAACACAGTACTGTCTTGATTGCTATAGATATATAGTAGGTCTTAATATCAGGTAAGTTTACTATTGTTTGGGCTATTCTAATGCCTTTGTATTTCCGTAATGATTTTCAGAATAATTGTGTCTCCATCAATAAAAAATACTTGCTGGCATTTTGATAGCAATGGCCTTAAACCTGTACACCAATTTGGAGAAAATTGATGGTTTTCCTGTGTTGAGGCTGATAATCCAGAATGCAGCATTGTCTCCATTTGTCCAGATAGCTGTTTCATTTTTTTCATCAGCAATCTGTAGTTTTCAGCGTACAATTGTGTACACATTTTGTTAGATTTGTACCTAAAGATCTCACATCTTTTCGTGGTTACATGGTGCTACTTTTAAAACTTTTGATTGCACACATCTGTTGCTAGTGTGCATGAATATAATAGATTTTTATATGTTGATTTTCTACCCTGTAGCCATGCCAAGCTTGTTTATTATTTCCTTTTTATTCATTGAATTTATTGGTACTTTTTAAGTATACAGTACAGTTACATTTATCATTGGGATGTCGTACCTTTACATGACAGATCTTGATTCTCATTTTTTCCCCATACCCCTACCCTCCTTTCACCCCTCCTCCCCTATTTACAAAGACTTTATTTCCATTTTTTTCCTTTTCGCATATTTTTTCTTTTGCCTTATTTCCTTTCCCCTACTCTTCCCACTTCCCCTATAACTTTAGCCCTTTTTCTTCCTATTTCACATTGTCAGTTACACAATTTGGATCTTATTTACACTTTTAGTTTTTCACACCAGAGAAACTCTTTGGTATTTACATGTGTGTCTTATTTCACTTAAGAGTATGGCCTCAATATGCATCCATTTTCCTATGAATTACTCTAGTTTCTAATTCTTTTTTTTTTTTTTTGGTTTTTTTGAGACAGGGTCTCACTATGTAGTTGAGACTGACCTGGAACTCACTATGTAGCCCAAGCTGGTCTTGAACTCACAGAGATCCTCCTGCCTCAGCCTCCCGAGTGCTGGGATTACAGGCATGCGCCACCATGCCTGGCTTCTAGTTTCTAATTGTTTATTGCTGACTAGTACTACATTTTATAGAAAAACCACATCTTCTTTATCCAGTCTCCATCTGATGAGCAACTGTGCTGTTTCCATGTTTTAGCTATTACAAACTGTGCCACTTATTACTTCTCAGGAGTGGGTTTGTATTTGGTCATAGATTCTTTGAGATTTTTCTATTGAGATGATTGTATCATTTGTAAATACAGTTCATTTTTTCCTTTTTGATCCGTATCTGTTTTTTCCTCATATTATTGGAATGGCTAGAAGTACCCAGCACTATGTTGCATAAGAATGATAAATAAACTCTTTCCCTTGTTCCTGTTAATGGAGAGGGATACATTCCGGACCAAAGTTATTAAAATCTTGAATAAGACAAAAGAATTTGTCACTCCTCTCTCCATTTGGACCCAGAGTTCTTGATTAAAACTAGCATACTAGAGCTGTTTATAGTACCCAGGAGAATCACATAGTCTCATAGCCCCTTCTGATGTCTTCCTTTTCCTCCTCCTCAACTGCCTGGGGGAGAGATACACAGTGAAAGGGCAGCATGTGGTGCTGGCTCAGTTCAGTTTCCACACCCCCACCGTTCATGTGCCTCTTAGGACTGCCTTAAATTTAGTGAGCCTCAAACCTACATAGTCTCATACATGTTAGAGCAGCTGTAGGAGCATTCAAGGAGGATAAAGAGAAAAGCTAAAGGACCAAGTCACAGAAAGGGCAGAGAGAAGAAAAGGAAGAACGAAGAGTCCTTGGAGGGTAACTGCATTAGTCAGCTTTTTGTCAAGGTGGCAAAACACCTTAGATAAACTACTTAACTCACTGTATTGGCGACAGACAGGCCTGGGATTGGCACCGCTCAGTTCTCAGCTGTGTCTCATCATGACACGTGATACAAAGAAGCAAGCAAATGATCACATCTCAAATCAGGATTAGAGAGGCAGCTGGGTAGAACTAAACTCAGGCTTTGATAATAACCCACCAAGGAGTCCTGTAAGAGCTGCCTTCTGAGAATGCGACCCAATATCCTAAGACGAGCCCCAGCACCACCCCTCAAAGGTTCCACCAAACTTCGCAGCACTGTTGCCCTGCAGACCCTCCAAGAGCAATGGAGATTACACAAAATCACACATAACCAGAGCAACTCTTACAGTGGTGTTGGCTGCCAAGGCAAATCCTATGCCCCAATAGCCTCTCTCCCATCCCAGCTATATCACATCAGTGTGCCTGGCAACGAAGCAAGGAGTAGAAAATACTGCAAATGGAGAAACAAATGTTTAACTCTTCCTGTCTGAACTTTTGCTTCTAAAGAGAATCTCAGTGATAACAGTGTTAGGATCTTCCTAGACAATAGTTTACTTCTCTGAATCCTTCTTAACAACTCCTTGGCCTGCTAGACACAGCAAGTCTCTCCTGTTTGCTGAGAATCTGGCACCCTCAGGAGAGCAGTCTCCTTTCTCTGGGTGCCCAGGATAAGCAGGTTATTTCTTGAACTGAGAAAGATTACTCCTGGAAGGTGTTTCTTAGAAACTTCAGGTGTCCTATTTGTAAGGAACAAAATGAGGAAGACACAATGTGGTTGTAAATCATCTTGGCTCTAGCCAGAGTAGGATTTTACTCTCGAGTTGACTAAATTGTTATCTATTTGTCAGGCCATGAAGCACATTTCCCAGGTCCCAAATCTGGTTCTGAAGCTTCTTTCTCTGAGAGAGAAGTGAAAGTCTTAGGTTATCTCACTGTAAGGAACACTTGGCTGCATTTAGGCAGAAGGTAAAAGCTGTTATTCCCCCAGATTGTACATTTATGGGAATGTCCTAGGGAATTTATGGACACATAATAATAATGTCACAGACACAGTGGTGAGAATGAGAAGGTGCAGTGTCAGTAACCACCTTCTCTGTCTGACTAACGGAGAGCAGCAGCATGGACATAGAGATGCTGAAGAAGAAGGGAGAGATCAGTCCGTCCCATTCTATTCAACATTGTAGGACACACGTGCTCAAAGAGAGTTGCTCCAAATCTGCTCAGCATTATACATGGTTATGTCCTACAAAAAAACAAACTAAAAACTCCCTGAAAACAAAAGTACTCAGCATGACAAATAAAATGAGTTTCATGGCACTTCGTCTGGGTCTGTGGGGTTCCTTAGGCCCATTGAGCCAATGCCAGGTCCCCAGAATGCTGGATTAGAACCATCTGCGTTCACTGTCACACTGCCAGGGAAAGAAATAGTTCTTGACCAGAACCAAACAATTAGAAATGCTAGTTGACATACACATAAGAATCCAGAATAAGCAGCCTCCAAGCAAAATGTGAGGACTTATTGGCTTCCTGACTTTCATCCATTCAGCTAGAAGATTTTTTTTTCTGTCTAATCAGGCCACCAGCCCACAATTCCTTCTGTCTAGAAAATTATTTTGAATGTTAGTGGGAAAATCTGTCCTAAGAAATTGTCTTATTTTTCTCACTACAGGTTAGTTTCGCCAATCCTAGAGTTTCCTGTGATTGAATCTACACTATGTAGATTTTTTGGTATTTTGCTTCTTTCAGTTGGTATAATGTTTGTGAGATTGATTCATGTTTTATATATAACAGATATTAATCCCATTTATTTTGGAATAGAATTCCATTTTTGAAAGTCCCCAGACTTTCTTTAACTATTCATACTTGATGGGCATTTGGGCCATATAGCTTTTGTAGAAGCCTGAATATTTCTCTGACCCTGAGGGATGTTGATGCCTGAATCTCTGAAGCCTGTGAGTGTCACTTTATGTGGCAAAGGTGATACTGCCATGTGATTCAGGGTTTTGAGATGAAGAGATTATAGACTTCTTAGGATAATATAGTAATATGGCAGTCCTTTTTTAAAAATTAATTTTATTGGTACATTTAAAATACATAATATGATGACATTCATCATTGGAAATTTGCATCTTTGTATAATCCATCTTGGTTCTTTTTTTTTTTTCTTTCCTCTTCCCTCCCATGGCAGCCCTTATAAGAGGGAGGCAAGGAGACTTGGAGGCATAGAAGAAGAAAAGGTAATGTTCTGATACCCTACAAACTTTGTTTTCCTCCACTTCTGAAATGTAGCAATAACCAGAACACTGATTTTTGGTAGAGGATCTCATCAGACTTGACAAGTCAACTAATTCAGAAAAAGGGAAAGGTCCAAGAAGGTTGTTGACTCAGTTAGTCTTCTCTAGTACCAACTAACTCACCCTAATTTACTTTTCAGAGAGCTTTTATGCTGGGATCCTTTCTCAAAGTGTTTAACATGATGTGAAATTGTTATCATGATGCCAGTTAAAGTTACTGTAACTGTTAACAAAATGCATTATCTTTGCTTTACAAAGCACCTTGGCAATCTCTGCAAATCAGTGTCTTGTTGGATGCTATTGAGACGAGTCCCAGCAAGAGCAAGAAGAGGGAGTTTGGCTGACCTTATGTATCTCTGTACATGCACATTTAGATGTAACATTTAGATGATGGAGCCCAAAGCTTTGTAGGAATTAATTGGTGCTTTTAATGTGTTTATGTCTCACTCAACCAAACGATTGGCAGCGTGAAATAGCTGATTACAAATGTGGTTTAGAAATAGAATAAAAAATAAATAAAAGAGGCACAGTGTAAGTAGGCACTTCAATGCTGAACATACCATTGCTTCAACTGAACATCAAGTAGGTCTCTCAGTTTCCTAATCAAAACCATACGTAGCAAGGCTCCATAAGGGTACCCATCTGTAGGAGTTCACAACCAAGTGGAGCAGAACAGATCTGGGTGTTTCACCATGGAACACCTGCTCTCCTTTCCCATGACTAATCAAGTAAAGAATAAAAAAAGAGTTTGGCTAGAACAGACCCTACAAAAGCATATTTAAATCAAGACCAAGGATCTCAAAATGTATTAGTCTAGAGAATCCTTGAGGAAAAACTTAAGTGATCATTAACCCTGACAATAGCTTCAAATTAGTAGCCAATAGCTTATTGGACTAGAAGCGGGAGGGAGAGGTACCTTTGCTGAACACTCCTCTTGGGATCATTGCAATAAGAGAATCTCTTAAGAAATAATACATTTTTTTAAAGGTCAGTTTTAGGTTTTCAGAAAAAAAAATAAATGTTATCATGTAACCTGCACATACCCCCTGGATTACTCCCCTTATTAGCTTCCCACATTAATGTGGTGCATTCATTTTAAGTAACGAACCAACACCAAATACATTACTATTAATTAAAAGTTGTGGTTCACATGGGATTCACTTTTTTGGTATTATACATCATATGAATTTTGACAAATTATATGATGAGGTGTATCCACCAATGCATTACATGATCATTTTAGTACTCTAAAAATACTGTGCTCCAATCTCCCTCTTTTCCTTCAAGCTCTTGGCTGGTTACACATTTTTGTTAATTTATTGATTGTCTTAGAGTTTAGAGTATATGTTTTTAACCTATCACAGTCTGTTAGTGTGTTTTTAGTAAAAGCATTAAGAACTTTATAATAATATACTTCAATATAATTCTTCTGGCTTTAATGTAAGTTCAGAAATAATAGCTATATATTTACAATTTCCTGTAATCTTTCATCCTCTGTTCATCCAGATTTGCATTTGATATTCCCCTTCTGACAGGAAACTTACTTTAATATTTCTTGTCATGAATTTCTATTGGTACTGAATTCTTTAGAGTTTCATATCTGAAAATGACCTTGCCTTTATTTTTGCACTTTTTTTTTAAACTAGGGATCGAACTTGGGTCCTGCACTTGAGGCAGGCAGTGGAATCACTGAGCTAAATCCCTGGCTCCTTGCCTTTATTTTTAAAATATGTTTTCCAAGATTATGGAATTCTCAGTTGATAGTTTTTTAAAAAAATTCTTTACAGTGGTACCTGGGTTCATGAACATAATTTGTTCTATGATTTTGGAAAAGATGGCCATGGTTGTGTTAGTCACCCAATGCAGAGATTGCAAACAAAAATAAAATTTTGCCTAAGGCTTCTGTTTGTGAACTAAATTGTTTATAAACAAAAGTGCTCATGAACTGGGGTATCACTGTAATTTAAATACGTTCTTCCACTTACATTTTTTCGCAATAAATCTGATGTAATTCCTATCTTTACTTCTTGCATTCAATGTTATTTTGTTACCAGGACACCAGGTTCTGATCCTCTGAGAAAGCAGCACTCACACTGCTCTTGGTAGTGCTTGGTGCCTTTTCTGAAAGGATTCTTTTAAGACATGTAGATGGCCTCAGGAATGCTTAGGCAGAGTGCACTTTAGAAGCAAATGTAGAGAGAGCTACCAATCAAGGCAGAAGGTGGGCAATGCCAAAGAGGCATGTGCACCAGGTATGAGTTTAGACATCCTTTTTGTGAACACAAGAGTTACCCGTGGGGCTCAGGGAACTATAGAATTATGATGCTTTCTCACAAGTTCTTAGAGGCTACTTTGGAATTGTCCAATTCTTCTTTTAGCTTTTCGAGTGGTCAGTGTTCTCTCAATCAGGTAAGAAATTTAGGAAAGAACAGGGACAAAGGAACAAGGGGAAAAAATGAGAACCAGGACCTGTCATGTAAAGGCACAAGATCCCAATGATGAATGTAACTGTACTGTATACCTAAAATGTACCAATAAACCCAATGAGAGAAAAAAAAGAAGTTTAGGAAAGAAATTTACAAAAGATAAATTTACAAAAGATAAATTGTAATCTAAATCGGGTCTCTGTCCAAGGTAGATGGGTCTTTAAAAATGATCTCCTTGAGAAAGATGCTTCTCAAAGCAGAAGGGGATCAAGGGATGAAAGGAGGGGAATAAAATAGGTTGAGACAAGGAATTAAGTGCAGACATCAACTCTACACAAAGAGGGTAAACATTATGTGTCGCAAATATAGAGTGATAAGAAAAAAGAATCCTTTCCTTTCTGCTATCATTGGGTTGTAAACTTTGCCAAACAAGAAGCAATTCTGGAGTCCTCTTTTGTGAATGTTTTTAGCTATGCTGTCATAGTTTCCTTGATGTCCTGAATCAATTCAAAATATTTACCTCATAGTTTTTTTGACTTTGGGGAGGAACCAGCAGCTGCATGGTGCCATATCTGGTGAATAAGGTGCATATACACTGTAATGTATATGTGAGCCTATCTTTCTTTTGGATGGCAGTCAACAGCAGCAGCAGCAACATACTCTTTTTTTCATTGTTTATTAGTACTTTTTAGGTATCCTATACAGTTACATTCATCATTGGGATCTTGTACCTTTACGTGACAGGTCTTGGTTCTCATTTTCCCCCATACCCCTGCCCTCCCTTTACCCACTCCACCCTTTCTTATCTAGAAAAGCTTTGTTTCCATTATTTCACTTTCTCATATTTTTTCTTTTCCCTTATTTCCTTTCCTGTACCCTTCCCACTTCCCCTACACCTTCATACCTTTGCAAAGACACTCACAGAAGAGGCTTCCAGAACTGCTTCAGAAAGTGGCAAGGGTGATGAGATGTGTGTTCAAAGCAAGGGGGAGCATTTTAAAGGAGATTAGTGGCAATAAATCTTTTAGTGTAATAATTATTTTTAATTCAAACATTTACTGCATTTTGTACATAACTGGAAAAACATGCTCGTTGGCTCCCCTTTTGTCTCTCAGGCTTGCTAACGTGTAAGTACCTGCCTAACAATTTTACCACCTTTAGCTACTTTTAAGATATTTTATAGAGGTTGAGTGTAGCTCAGTACTGGAATGCTTGTCTAGCATACACAGACATCCTCAGTTTAAACCCTGTCACTGAAAACTTTATCTTTGATTTACCTGCTCCCTGGATATAGTTTTCATGTTTGTTTGTTTATTAGTATCTGCTTATGTTTACCTTAATTCACTGAACTTCTTAGGTTAGTAAGTTTATAGTTTTCAACAAATTTGGAATCTATTTGGACATTATTTGTTTAAGTATTTTTTCTGTTATACCTACTCCCTTCAACTCTGTGACCTGTACAGAGCTGTGTCTGGGGGATGAGATTGTCACCCCCCTCAGAGTCACCTTCATAAGACTTCCCTTTAATGTTGGACTGCTTGACTTTGACAATGACTTTAGGCAGGCCACGTCTTTGAAAAGTGTTGCTGGAGACTCTATCCAACATCAGGTTCAATGCCTTTTGCCTTAGGGTCCAAGGTGTGCTCTTTTGGAGGTCAGCATAAAAAAAAGAAAAGTTTTTCTCCAAACCAAATGCTAATTTTTTTTTCAGGAGTTCAGGCATACTTTAGAAAATTTGATGATTCCCAAAAAATACTGAAAAAAGAAACTTCATACTCCTGCCAGCAAGAGAGAATTGAAAGTGCACAAGTGTCAAGTCTTTTCTTCATAAAGAACATAACTGTTTGTAGGTGAAGTCATTCTTGATTGACAGTTTGGTATTTAGTTCATTTGACTTAATATTAACTATACAATGAATTTTTCTATGTCATTAATTATTTGCCCAAATCACTTAAATGACTATGGCTTCACTCTAATTTATATTTTCATTTCTCTGTGGGCTTTTACTTTAGCTTATTTAATTCTACATAATTCAATTTTATATATATCATGAATAGCATCTCTAATAATTTCTGAGTGCAATAATATGACAATTATGGATCAAAATATGAATATTTATTCTTTTTTCATTAAGTTTATTGGTACATTTTAGATATACAGTACAGTTATATTCATCATTCAGAACTTGTACCTTTACATGATGTACCTTTGTTCTTATTTTTCTCTATTCCTCTGCCCTCCCTTCAAACCTTCCACCCCCCCTACTTATTTTTTCCTTTTTTCATATTTTTCCTTTCATTCATTCCTTTGCCTTACCTCTCCCACTTCCCCTACCCCATTTAGACATTTTCTTCATATTTCATATTATCAAGTATACATTTTGATCCTTATTTACACTTTTAGTTTCTCATACCAGAGAAACCATTCTGTATTTACACATGTGTATCCTATTTATTTCACTTGAGTATGGCATCCATTCACCTATAAATGTCTCTAGTTTCTCATTCTTTATGACTGAGTAGTACTCCGTCTTATATTTTTAAAAATCCACATCTTCTTTATCTGGTCTCCAGTTGATGGGCAAATGGACTATTTCCAAGCATTAGCTATTACAAACTGAGCTGCTATAAACATGGATGTGAATATATTGCTGTGGTGTTATTCTTTTAATTCTTTTGGGAAGATAAACAGCAGAGGAATAGCTGGGTCAAGTGGGACCTCTAATTCTAGCTTTTTGAGGCATCTTCATATTGATTTTCACAGTGGTTGCAGCAGTCTGCACTCCCACCAGCAATGAAGAAGGGTTCCTTTCTCCCCAGAACCACACCAGCATTTATTTTTGGTTGATCTCTTGATAGTAGCCATTCTTTCTGGGGTGGGGTGGAATCTCAGTGTTGTTTTCATCTGCATGTCTCACATAACCAGTGATGTGGAACATTTTTTCATATGTTTATTTGCTGCAGGTACTTCTTTGTTTGAGAAATGTCTCTTCTCTTCAGATGCCCATTTTTGAATTGCGTTTATGAATTTGAGGGTGTTTGATTTTTTTGAATACTTTATATATTCTGGATAGTGGTCCTTTGTCTGAGGAACAGCTGATAAATTTTTTTTCTCACATTGTAGGTTGTCTCTTAGCTCTTTTGGTGGTTTCTCTTGCAGTGCAGGAATTTTTTAATAAGATGAGATGTGCTTATTGATTGTGCTAGTTCCTGTGCTACTGAGGTTTTATTCATTGCTTTTTCCTATGCCAATGTGTTCAAGAGTTCTACTTAACTCATCTTCCAGCAAGTTTAGTGTTGTTGTTTTAATGTTTAGATCATTAATCCACTTGGATTTCAGTTTAGTGTATGGTGAAAGATAGGGGTCTAGTTTTAATCTTTTGCAGGTTTAAATCCATTTTTTCCAGTCCCATTTATTAAAAGGCTATCTTTCCTCCAGAGAGGATATTTGGCTCCTTTACCAAAGATGAGGTAGCTGAGTATGTCTGGAATTGTTTCTACATATTCTAATCTATTCTACTGACCTGCAGGACTGTTTCTTTGCCAGTACCAAGCTGTTTTTATCACAGTGGCTTTGAAGTATAGTTTCAAATTGGGAATTGTTATACCCACTACCATTTGTCTGTTGCCTAAGATGGTTTTTGCTACTAGGTCTCTTGTTCCTGTGCTACTGAGGTTTTATTCATTGCTTTTTCCTATGCCAATGTGTTCAAGAGTTCTACTTAACTCATCTTCCAGCAAGTTTAGTGTTGTTGTTTTAATGTTTAGATCATTAATCCACTTGGATTTCAGTTTAGTGTATGGTGAAAGATAGGGGTCTAGTTTTAATCTTTTGCAGGTTTAAATCCATTTTTTCCAGTCCCATTTATTAAAAGGCTATCTTTCCTCCAGAGAGGATATTTGGCTCCTTTACCAAAGATGAGGTAGCTGAGTATGTCTGGAATTGTTTCTACATATTCTAATCTATTCTACTGACCTGCAGGACTGTTTCTTTGCCAGTACCAAGCTGTTTTTATCACAGTGGCTTTGAAGTATAGTTTCAAATTGGGAATTGTTATACCCACTACCATTTGTCTGTTGCCTAAGATGGTTTTTGCTATTCTAGGTCTCTTCTGGTTCCAAATGATTTTTTGGATTATTTTTTCTAGTTCTGTGAAATACAGTATTGGAATTTCAATGGGCATTGCATTGAATCTGTATAGGACTTTTGGTAGTATGGCCATTTTCACTATGATGATTCTTCCTACCCAGGAGCAGGGGATATCTTTCCATTTTCTTATATCTTCTTCGATTTCTTATTTCAGTGTGCTGTGGTTTTTATGTAGAGTTCTTTTGCTTCTTTCATTAGATTGATTCATAAATATTTCATTTTTTTGGATGCTATTGTGAAAGGGATAATTTCCCTACTTTCACTCTCAGTAACTCTGTTATTTGTGTACAAGAAGGCTATTGATTTTTGAGTGTTGACCTTGTGTCCTGCTATTCTACTAAATCTATTGAGTCTAGAAGTCTTTTGGCAGAGTTTTTTGCTTCTTCTATGTAAAGTATCATGTCATCAGCAAATAATGACAGTTCCATTTCTTCCTTTCCTATCCTTATTGCTTTTATTTCTTTCTCTTGTCTAACTTGTGTGACTGTTTCCAGAACTATGTTGAACAGGAGTGATCATAGTGGTCATCTTTTGTCTTGTTCTTTATTTTAGCATGAAGGTATTCAGGTTTTGATCATTTAGTATGATATTGGCTGTTGGTTTTTCATAGATAGCCTTTATCATGTTGAGATAAAGCCCAAGTATTCCAATTTTATGTAAGATTTGTTTTTATCATGAATGGTTGTTGAAATTTGTCAAATGCCATTTCTGCATCCATTGAGATGATCATATGGTTTTGTCATTGGCTCTCTTTATATAGTATATTACATTTATTGATTTATGTATGCTGAACCACCCTTGCCTCCCTGGGATAAATCCAACTTGTTCAGGGTCTAATGATCTTCTTGAAGACTCTCTGTATTCTGTTTGCCAGTATCTTATTGAAGATTTTTGCATTTATGTTCACTAGAGAGATTGGCCTGTAGTTCTCTTTTTTGGTTTGGTCTTTCTCTGCTTTTGGAATCAAAGTAAGCTTTTGCTTCCCAGAGTGAATTTGGAAGTATTGCTTCTATTTCAATTTAATTGAAGAGTTTAAAGAGTAATTGGAATAGTTTCTCTGTAAGTGTCATGTAGAATAAAGCATGGAAACCATCAGGTCCTGGGCTTTTCTTTGTTAGTAAATTTTTAGTTATGTTTTCAATTTCACTAATTATAATTGGAGTGTTTAGAATTTTCATATCCTCTTTGTTCTTTTGGTAATTCGTGTGTATCTAGGAATCTGTCCATTTCTTTTGTGTTTTCCATTTTATTAGAGTGTAGGTTCTCAAAGTAGGTATTGATAATCCTCTATATTTCGGCTGTATCTGTTGTGACTTCATTTTTTTTCTTCCTAATTGCATAGATTTGAACCTTTTCTTTCCTTTTTTTGGTAAGGTTGGCTAAGGGTTTATTGATTTTATTTATTCTTTTGAAAAACCAACTCTTCAATTCATTGATTTTTTTTTGTATTTTTCTATTAGTCTCTATTGCATTGGTTTCTGCTCTGATCTTCATAATTTCCTCCCTTATATAAACTATGGGTTTCTCTTGCTCTTCTTTTTCTAGGAGCTAGAGGTTCAGCATTAGGTTGTTTATTTGAGCTTGCTCTGTTTTCCTACTATGGGTATTCACTGTTTTGAGTTTTCCCTTGTACAACTGCTTTCAGTGTGTCCTGTAGATTCCTGTATGTTGTATTGGCATTATCACTGAATTGTAGAAAGATTTTAATTTCTTCTTTAATTTCCTCTGTGACCCTTTGTTGGTCGGGAGAGTGTTATTCAATTTCCATGTAGTGTGGAGTTCCTGCAGTTTCTTATGCTACTGATTTCCAGTTTAATTGCACTATGGTTTGATAATATACAAGCTATAACTTCAATTTCTTTGCATTTACTTAGACATGTTATATGAGCTAGCATATGGTCCATTTTGGAGAATGACCCATGTGCTGCCCAAAAGAATGTATATTCTGATTTTGTAGGGTGGAACACTGTAGACATCTATTACTCCATTTTTTCATAGGCTTGGTTAAATTCTAGCATTTCCTTGTTGATTTTTTTGTCTCAATGACCTGTCTATGAGTGGCAGTGGGCTATGGAGGTTCCCCACTACAATTGCATTAGTGCTTATTTGGCTTTTCATGTTCATTAATATTTGTTTTCTGTAGTTGGGGACTATATATATATATATACATATGATTGCCATCTCTTCCTCTTGGATTGTTCACTTTACAAGGATGTAGTAAACTTTGTCTCTCTTAATTAGTTTTGGTTTAAAATCTACTTTGTTTACAAATAAGATCACTACCCCTGATTTTTTTCTGAGTTTCTATTGCACAGAGAACTGTTTTCCCTCCTTTTACTTTCAGTCTATGAATTTCTTTTTGAATTAGGTGTGTTTCTTCTTTTTGTACTGGGGATAAAACTCAGGTCCTTGCACTTGCAACATAGACAGTGGAACCACTGAGCTAAATCCCTGGCCCAGGTGTTTTTCCTGTACTCAGTATATTGTTGCATTTTGCTTCTTAATCCATTCTGCCAGTCTATTTCTTTTGATTGGTGAATTGAGACCATTAACATTGATGATTATAACTGATATATGTTGATTTATCCTTGTTATGTTTTTTTTTTCCTGTTCTTAGCTCTTTTATTTTTCATTTTCCCCCTCTCTCTTTAATTTTTTGGCTTGCCTGATGGCTTTGCTCTGTTGAGTCTCATAGAGTTTTGACCTTCATTGTCTTTCTCTAGGATATTATTTAAAATTGTTTTTTAGTGCTGGCTTGGTATTCATGAAGTTTCTCAGGTGTTCAGTTGTGAGGTATGAGAAGGACATGTGCATAGAGTCTTGGGAAAAGAGACACAAAGTCACCACAAAGACTGAAGAGAAGGACCAGACCTACAAAGCTAGAATAGTCATAAATGTGTGCTTCAGGCAGTCATTTAAATTATCAATGAATACTACTCACGGTCAGGACCAGGATTGGCGTACATGTGGAAACCAACTGTGCTGCATCTTGCCAGGAAAGAATCAGGAGGCAACAGCCCTTAAGTGCTATACCTGACTGCTGCAAAGTACTGGGACAGGAACTTTGCTACATACTGAAACCAAGCCAAAGCACTGTTTAAGTCATTTTCCCTTGGTCTCCACTTTTTATAATCAGGAAAACCCAGCTGAAGTTAGGATATTTGATCCTCCCTGTTTTCTATAAGCCCTCAATGAAAAAGAACCCTAAGACTAGAATAAAGGTACATGCCTGTAACCCCAGGAGTCTGAAAGGCTCACAGAAGGATCACAAATTTGAGCCCACCCTGGATTTAAAGACTTAGTGAGATTCTGTCACAATATTTAAAATGGCCTATGTGAAGCTAAATATAAAAGCCCTGGGTTCAATGCCCAGTACCACACACACACACACACACACACACACACACCTAGAATTTCTACATACTGGAGCAGTTTCAGGATCAAGAATAGATAGTTCTATACCCTCTGTGGTTGGGGTCTTTCCCACCTCCAAGTAGCATCTTGGAGGCTTCTCCCACTGCCAGTAGGTGCTTTAGGTTCCTGCACATTTGAGGGTAGTTAGAGGTCAGTGTCCTGGATGCCTCTACTATTGGCATCTGGACTTACATGCTGCCCTTGGTCTATTTGAGGTACTCCTGAAATCACACTTGATGGAACCTCCAAAATCCCTGATTATTCTGTAGTCTTTTGGCAAATAATTTTTATGATTATTCATTTCAAACTTCTTCAAATTGACCAATATTAATTTAGCACTGCAGAGTTTGAGAAGTCACTCCAAACTTGAGGAACTCACTTTACCATGTGATTCTCTGAAACAGACCAAGGACCCCAATGAGAACAGTGTAAGAAGGCTGGTGACACCCTCTGCTTGGCCTGCATGCTGAACGGTATATTTGGAGTGAAATAAACATGTTGTGGGTGTTAAAAGAGGGTTGCAGAGGTTGCATGCAACTGTGTAGGCCTGGTGTGGTTCCTATGGATGCTGGAGGGTGGGTGGAGAGCTGAGATATCTTGGTACAGACAAAAGGTGACATGAGAAGGGCAGCCTGACATTCTCACCCCACAATCAGTCCTTACACTTTCTAGGTGATGGCTCTTCTAGGGCATTGGAAATGAGAATCTTTCCCTTTCTTGAAATAGGGAGAATTTTCCCTGCTGCCACCCCAACCATAAGTAGGAAGCAGGCTATGAAGCTCAGAAACAGAACTGGGGCTGGTGATAGTGAGACTGAGGGAAGAAAACTGACTGCATGAAGAACTGAGGAGCTGCTTTGCAAACTCTGTGACAGATGAAGTTTAAGACAGTCCTGCCTGGAACTCTTGCCTCACCTTATCCAGAGTCAAGGTCCCCCACCTTGCTGTGTCAGAATATTGGCACCCCAGAAAACTGAAGGCCTTCTCAGGGTCATACACAGCACTAACAGGATGGCGAGACTAGACTGGCAGAGAGGAGACTGGTCATGAAGCACTTGTCTAGCTCTAGGCTCCTCCAGGAGCAGCAGTGATTATCCACAATCAGGGTGATGGGGGTAGAGGTGAATGAGTTAAGGGCACTTTCAGGGGGAGGTATACCAATAATTTATCTCTTTTACAGTATGAAGTGCTGAAATAGATAGCTGCAGGGTCAATAGCATAGGGGAAGTTATCTGCAGTCTCCTTTCCTTTCCTCCTTTATCAACACATGGTTGCCATAGTACAAAGCATTAAGTTCATAATCAAGGTAGAGGAAAGGGGTGTGAACATAAGTTCATTTTGTTACCTTGATACTGTTGTGGAAACACAAATGATTTTTCTTTACCTCTAGTCATACAGAATTGAACCAAAAGATATTCCTGGGTACAAGGAAAGCAGAACAAGGCAAAGTTTAAGAGTTTGAGATGGTAATGGAGATGTGAACTGGAAAGATCAGTGTTGAAAATGGGCTGATTAATCAAATAATCTGTTATACATCACAGAGATTGTCTAGACATTTAGGAGAGTGTCAGGTTTGGAAATTTTTTCAAGGATCAATATCAATACCTACATTAAACATAAATACATCAAACACTCCAAAGAAAGGTGTTTTGTCACTGTATTTAAAATCAGGTCTGAGTGCATGTTAATTGAGGGGGATGAATTTTAAGTATGAATACTGATGAAAGAAAAAGGAAAAGACATCCCATGTAAACACCAATTATAGAAATTCTACAGCAGTTACCTATCTGCAAAAGTATTCCGTTTAGGCAAGGCATTATGCAGAGATAGATTAGACCCTTCATAATGAAGAAAGGAGACTATATCAAGAAAAAAATAATACTACCCCAGCATAGCAATGCCTGCCTTTAATACTATCACTGTGGAAGTTTGAGGCAGGAGGATTACAAGTTCTTGCCCAGCCTGAATAGCTTAGCAACTTAGCAGCATTTGGCTTCAAAATAAAAACAAAGAGTTTGGGAGTAAGTGCAAAGGTTCTGGTTTCAATTTCTAGTACCAGACAGAAAGAGAGAGAAGAGAGAGAGAGAGAAGAAGAGAGAGTAAAGAAAGAGCAATAGGGAAAGGGAAAGGAAGAGCAAGAGGGAGAGGGAAGAGAAAGCCTAAATACATACACAGCTAAAAATGAAGTACATGAAGAAAACCAAACAAAAATACAAACAGAAAAATACACAGATATACTTGGAGTTTTTAATACTGTACTTTCAGTAATTATTAGAACCATTGAACAGAAAATGAGTAAACATTATATCATAATATCATTAAAAGCTACATCTGTAATTAAACAAAACAAAATACCCAATATTTTTTTTTTTTCGGTGCTGGGAATCAAACTCAGGCCCTTGTGCTTGAAAGGCAGGCAGCAGTAACACTGAGCCAAATGCTCAGCCCAATACTCAACATCTTTAATGTGGAACTGTTTGTTGAAGGTACATGGTCACAAGGTTGTGACAAAACTGAGCATATGCTAAGCCACAAAATGGGTTGTGGCTGCAGGCAGATCCCATCCAGGTCTCCACCCTGACCCCAGAGGCTCAGGCACATCCACCCAACCAAAGGCACACCTAGAAAAGAGTTGCACAGCCAGAGGTTCACCCCATACTATTGATAAGTGCACAGAGACCCTAACCAGAAGCCTGCTCAGACAACAGGATCTGGGGAGTACAGCCCCCAGCCTAAGGTCCTCCAAGACAACAGGTTCAGAGCATTCCCAACAAGACTCACATGTAGATATCATCCCAAGTGTGCACAGGCACCAGCCAGAAGCATCCCCAGACAACAGATGAGCTCAGGTATCCAGAAAGCCACCATTCTGAACACAAGAATTGGTGTACTGGTGAGCAGCAGAGAAAAGGCCACTCAGTGGCTACTGAGAGTTGAAGATCACACTGGGTGAGCAAAAAGTTACCTCAACATAGGCACAGCAGGGTACATCTGTTGAAATGAGAAGATAAGTAAACAAGTTCCCAGACTTTCTCTGGAGATCACCTAGGGCAACCTCAAAGGACAATAAGATGGAACAATCTGATATTCAGCCATCTAGACTCCCTGAACTGTCAATGAAAGAGAATCTGGAAAAAATGAAATCAGAAATAATTTCTCAGATAACAACAGAGACTGTGCTCATAGTGCAAGACATGATTAATGCATCTAGAGCAGATACAGATTTTAAAAAATAGAGGAGCTGAGGAACATGATGAAATCTCAACATAGAAACAAATGGAATCCATAAAGCAGATGCAAACAGAATTCCAGGAGATTAAAAACTTCATTGAATGTCTACAGAGCAGAATAAACCAATGTGAGGATAGAATTTCAGATATAGAAGATAGGATTGCAATTAATGACCAGGAAAAGAAAATTTTCTTAAAAATAGTAAGTGACCATGAGAAATCAATCTAGCAGCTGCTAGAGGATGTAAAGAAAGCATAACATAAGACTGATTGAAGTCAATGAAGAAATGAGAAAGTGCAGACAATATAAAAAAGATGATCACAGAAGTGAAGACAGAAAACTTCCCAAGTAGAGGAAAAGAACTTGACATACAGATGAGTGAGACATATAGGGCTCCAACTAGCCATGATAAAAAAAAAAAAAATCTACATATAGACATACAATAGTCAAGGTACCATAAACTAACAGAAGAACAAAATTATACAAGCAGTTAGAGAAAGGAAACAAATCACACACAAAGAATCACAGTGGACTTCTCAACACAAACCCTCAAGGCAAGAAGAGCTTGGAGTGACATATTTCAAGCCCTAAAGGAAAACAGTCTCCAACCCAGATTGATATACCCTAAAAACTATCTTTCAAAATTTATGAAAGAGATACTTTTGTGACAAAGAGCACCTTACAAACTTCAAACCAGCACTTGAAAAAATATGAAACAATATTCTAGGAAAAGACAGTGAGGACTGTAACCCCAGGAAGCCCAGCAGAACGAGTCCATCAGACATGATAAGAAATTAAATTCAAAGGGGGAAAATCCAGCAAAAACAAAAAGTCATGAAAAGGGTAAGTCAATACATATCAGTTATAGCCATCAATGTTAATGATTTCAATTCACCAATCAAAAGAAATAGACTGGAAGAATGGGTCAAGAAGCAAGGTCCAATAATATGCTGCATACAAGAAACACACTTAATTTAAAAAGAAACTCATAGACTGAAAGTTAAAGAGTGGAAAACAATACTCTGTGTGACAGGAACCAGAAAAAAAGCAGGAGTAGCTACCCTCTTTGCAGCTCAAGTGGATTTCAAACCATCACTGATTAAGAGAGAGAAAGAAGGTTACTAATCTTTGTAAAGGGAATAATCCAAGAGGAAGAGATGACAATCATGAATCTATATTCACTAAACACTGGTGCACCCATCTATATAAAACAAATGTTAACGGACATGAAAAATCAAAGAAGCACTAACACAATAGTAGTGAGGGACTCCAATACCCCACTGTCAGAAATAGATAGATCAACTAGACAGAAAATAAACAACAAAATACAACAAACTCTTTAACAAATGAACCTAGCAAATGTTTACAAAGTGTTCCACCCCACAAAATCAGAGTACACATTCTTTTCAGCTGCACATCGGTCATTCTCCAAAATAGACCACATACTTGCTTAAAGAACATGTTTCAGTAAGTGCAAAGGAATTGACATGATCCTCTGTATATTATCAGACCATAGCATGATGAAATTGGAGACCAATAAAAAAAGAAACTGCAAGAATTTCATAAACACTTGAAAACACATTTTTGAATAACCAATGGGTCACAGAGGAAATTAAGGAAGAAATCAGACAGTTCCTACAATTAAATGACAATGATAGTACATCATATCAGAATTCATGGGACACATGAAAGCAGTCTTACAAGGGAAATTCATAGCAGTAAATACTCATATTGGGAAAACAGAGTAAGCTCAATTTCAACCAATTGCTGAACTTCAAACTTCTAGAAAAAGAAGATCAGGACAAACCCAAAGCTCATACAAGAGAGAAAATTATAAAAATCAGAGCAGAAATCAATGCCTTACAGACTAAGAGAATGATACAAAAAAAAAAAAATCAATGAAGACAAGAGTTAGTTCTTTGAAAGAATAAACAAAATTAACAAACCTTTAGCAAACCTTATCAAAAAAGGAAAGAAAAGGCCCAAATCCAGGCAACTAGCAATGAAAAATGTGAAATTACAATGGACCCAGCAGAAATCCAGTGGATTGTCAATATCTAATTTGAGAACCTATACACCAGTATGATAGAAAATACAGAAGAAATGGACAGATTCCTAGATACATATGAATTACTAAAGTTGAAAGAAGATCACCTAAAAATTCTAAACAATCCAATATCAATCTATGAAATTGAAAATCTAATTAAAAACTTACCAACTAAGAAAAGCCTGGGCCATGATGGCTTCACTACTGAAGTCTCCAGGACATTTAGAGAGGAATTATTGCCACAACTGTTTGAACTCTTCAATGAAATTGAAAGGGAAGCAACACTCCCAAATTCATTCCTGTAAGCAAGCATCACCTTGATCCCCAAAGCAGAGAAAGGCCCAATCAAAAAACCAGTACTATAGGCCAATCTCACTAATGAACATAGATACAAAAATCCTTAATAGGATACTGGCAAATAGAAATCAAAGATTATCAAGAAGATCATACACCCTGACCAAGTGAGATATATCTCAGGGATGCAGGGTTGGTTCAACATAAGCAATCAATAAATATAATACACTACATTAATAGAGCTAGGACTAAAACCATATGATTATGTCAATAGATGGAGAACGAACATTCAACAAAATCCAACACAGATTCATGATTAAAACTCCTACAGAAAAGTAGAATGCATGGTCTCTACCTCAATCTGATAAAAGCCATCTATGAAAAGCCAACAGCCAATGTCACACTAAAAGGTCAAAAACTGAAAATCTTCACACTAAAATCGGGAACACAACAAGGATGTCCACTGTCACCATTATTGTTCAATATAGTTTTGGAAACATTATCCATAGCAATTAGATAAGAGAAAGAAGTAAAAGAATAAAGATAGGAAATGAAGAAACCAAATTGTCATTATTTGTAGATGACATGATTCTCTATAGAAGAACCCATGAACTCGATCAAAAGTCTTCTAGACTTAATAACCAAATTCAGTAAAGTAGCTATATACAAAGTCAACATACAAAAATCAATAGCTTTTCTGTACAGCATTGATGAATGGATTGGTTGACTTATTGATTTAACAAGCATTTATGGAGCACCAAGAAAGGTGCTAAAAATCTGCTGGGTGTTGACTCAAGAATGAGTGCAAAACAAGCAAAAAGAAGTAAGTAAGTAAACCAATAAATAAATAAGACTGAGGATGTAGTTTAGTGGAAGGCCTTGGATTCAATCCTCAGTGCCACAAAATAATAATAATAATAATGATAATTTGATGCCAAGGAATCACTGATAATATAGTAATGCCTGGCAGCAAGTGCTATGAAAAAGTTCAGTGGGATAAGGGAAAGAGTGAGTGATGGGAAGAGAAATTTTTACACTTGATTTTAGCCAAAAGGCCAAAAAGAGATTTAAGAGAAACTTTTATATTCAGAACAGTCGTCTGAGAAGGAAAAACCTGAGCAGACACCTGAATAAATTGAGGCACTTAGGTGAGTGAACATTAGGCAGAAGTTTCCAGAAAACACTGAGGATAAAAAAGGCAAGTATATTTTGCAATGGGGCATGTGACTGACCAGTGTGGAGAGAGAGAAGAATCCATGCACATTGAGGGGATGGGCCTGAGTGTGGAACAAAGTGATGTTCAGAAGAAATGAAAGCATGTGGGGTCCTGGCACTCGGGACTTGGAGAAACTCCCACACTCTGTGGACTAATTGGGGACCTGAAAGATCCAACCACCTCACAACCCTGAACCCTGTAACTGCAACACAATATGATAAGAGGTCATTGCAGATTAACTGAGCATCTGAAATGAGATCATCTGGGAGACCTTAAAGGTAATGGCAAGTGAGACTATGAGAAAAATCCCAAGGTGGTGAAAGGAAAGGAAGGATGGAGGAAATGTCACAGTTTGGAGGACATTTAGAGGACGTGACACCTACATGGAATACAGGATCCTACATTGGGTCCTAGAATAGAAGAAAATGATGACCTCTGAAAAATTGGTGACATCTCAGCTCATTGTATAGTTTAGTGAGTAATGCTGAGTCAAGGTTAATTTCTTAGTTTTGATTATCTTTTTTGTGGTTTTATAAACTGTTAACATAAAGAGAAGTGGGGTAAGGAGTATATGGGAACTCTTCTATTTTTTGCAACTCTTGTATAAGTCTAAAGTTACCTCAAAATACAAAGTTTTAAAAAACCATGGTGCTGAGGATGCCCACATTTCTGAGCCTCCATGGTCCTGGAGTGTGCTGTGATTTTCCCAAGGTGAAACTCAAGGCAAATCACCTGGCAGAACCTGCTGTTAAAATGATAATGAAGTTGGGTGTGGTTACCCATGGCTATAACCCTGCAATTTGGAAGGCTGAGTTGAAAAGACAGTAAATTTGAAGCCAGCCTGGGTAACTTAGCCAGATGCTGTCTCAAAAATAAAAGAGATGGGACAAGAGGTTCCATTTAACCCAGCCATCCCTCTGCTGGGTATCTTTCCGAAAGAATTAAAAGAATCATATCACAGTGATATATGTGCACCTATGTTTATAGTGGCACAGTTTGTAATAGCTAAAACTCGGAAACAACCCATTTGCCCATCAGTTGGAGACTGGATAAAGAAGATGTGGTTTTTCTATAAAATGGAATATTACTCAGCTGTAGAGAATGAGATATTAGATTCATTCATAGAAAAATGGGTACATATTGAGGATATACTCCTAAGTGAAATAAATAAGTCACACATGTGTAAATACTGAATAGTTTCTCTGGTGTGAATAAACTGTAATAGTACAAAAGATCCTAATGATACAATAGACAATGTGAAATAGGAAGAAAAGGGCTAAAGGTGTAGGGAAAGTGGGAAGGGTAGGGGAAAGGTATTAAGGGAAAGGAAAAAAATAGGAGAAAATGAAAAAATGGAAATAAAATGTTTGTAAATGGGGAGGGAGGAGAGAGTGAAGAGAGGGCAGGGACAAGGGGAAAAATGAGAACCAAGACCTATCATGCAGAGATACAAGATCCCAATAATGAATGTAATTGTACTGTGTACCTAAAATGTACCAATAAACTCAATGAGTTTATTTTTTAAAAAGTAAATAAGTAAATAAATAAACAGGTAAATAAATAAGGGCTGGGGGTATAGATCAGTTTGAAGACCTTGGATTCAACCCTCAGTACCATATAATAATAATAATAATAATAACAATAATAATAATAATAATAAATGTATATATAAGTGAATGAAAACATATGGCAGAGTGCTCTTGCATTTTGAAAGCAACTATTCGTTTGAGAGTGTATGTCTATTATGAGTCATACATATTTACAAATTTCCCAACTATATCTCATTATTTTAAAGATTTAAGGATTTGGAGAAGAAGGGCTCTATTTAAAAAAATAATTTAATTACACATTACATGATTTTCACTTGACTAAACTTCAGAATAATTAGCCCAGAAGTGTTATCCATTTTAGAGGTCACCAAACAGACATTTCTTGGGGATTTTCAATTCCATTTTGGGGTAAGAATAAGTACATCTCTATTTTTGTAAAAGGTTGTTGCATCTTGTTAAGCGAATATCATGTTTTCTGATGCTAAGTAACCAAGGGTTGAACTGTGTCACTCATTAAGCTATTTACTCCCAGCTTTATTTTCTGTTTGTTAAGAAATTTTTGTTAGCACATGTTTGCAGTCCATAGTGATTATATTCATTATGGGGAGTTGTACATGCCCACAGCACATCTCAATTCTTTTTTACATCCCCTTCTCTCTTCCCTGTCCCTTTGTTCTGACTCTTCATCACCTTACCATCTGCAAAAGAGCTAGACCTCCATTTTCTACAGTCCATGAAACTCTCAGCTTCAACCCTCTGCGTTCTGCTTTGTGGTGCTGTGAACAGAACTGCAAACTCACTTCCTTCTTGCCACTGTTTTGGTTAAGTTCTCCCAACTAGGGGAACCAGAGGAATCTGGGAGGAGCACAGGGAGAATTCTCCTTCCTGTTTGCCTGCTGCCCTGTGATGCTGTTCCTACAACAGTGGTAGCAGTAGTCACTGTGACATCTGCAGCCCCTGTCAGCTGACCATGCATAGCATCCTCATTCTGTGGTAAACATACTTGGTCCCCAGAGCTGGGATTCCATGCTCAGAGCCTGTCTGAGCTCCACAGTCCAACCCGGGCCTCAAGGATGGACCCCAGCCACCTTGGTCAATGCCATCCTCAAGCCTCTATCCTCTAATTCCTGCCATGTTCTTTCAGTCCAATAGAGGCTGCTTCCTACGATTCCTGTCTCTGTCTTTAGTCTTTATTGTTCATTTCTTGATCTTTTGTGCATTTTCAGCCAGCCATCATATATTTAGCCTATTTTTCATGTAAATTTCTCTCTTGCAAAATAGTTTGTAGTGAATGTGTGTGGACAACTTAGAGGTAGGATTAAGCACCACACAGATTGTGTGCTTATTCTCAGAAAATTGTTTGTACTAGAACCATTTTCTTCATCCTACAAGGTAGAAAGCCAAGGCACAGGGAGTTTAAGCACCTCTTCCAACACTACACAACTCACTTGATGGACCCAGATGCAAACCCAGACAGCTCACCTGCAAAGTTGATGTGAGAAATCCCGACTCACCCTGCCATTTGAGAGTACTATTTGTTTTAGAATTTGCAATGTACCCTACTTTATACTCTCTCTAATGATTCTGGAAATAATTCTGCAAAGGAAAGGGGAAAAGGACATACAAACAAGAGAACTGAGATTAGAGAATTTCACTCCTCCTATGAATTGTTGAGATGGGATTTGAACTCACTTTGTTTCCTACACCTGGTACCAAATCTGAACTTTTCTGAGTAAGTGGCCTAACAAGGGTTTCTCAGATCCACTTTGTATTTCTGCTTTCCTTATGTTTGATGATGGGTGCTTCATAAAAATGGAACACTCAGAGTGTGTGTGGGAGGGCACTGATGAATGCGGCTGAGCAGCAGGCGGTTCCTTGTCTGACTTAGGCAAATGGCTGTGTGCTGATTTTTTTTCAAAATGCCCTTTACTGATAGAGCAATTTCTCAGCACAAGAGTAGAGAAGCTCATAGAACATGCAAATGAAGCAGAGCCAGCACTGACATGGAAAGAATAACAATATTATCCTAATGGCTCTGAAATGCAATACAGTAATGGGAAGAAATTCACCCTGAAATTGTCAGTCTGCTTTGTAAAGCAATCTCTGCCCTTCCTCCTGGCACCAGGCCACACTGGAGCCCTACTCTTGCAGGACACAGGGCTGGCATAGGTGGCTTTCTTCAGTGCCCCATTCAGGGCAGTAGTCTTCTGCCCTGGGCCCCATCAGCCCTGATCTGCAGAACCTGCCTTGGTGGGGTTTATATCATTCAGGAAGGCTGCATTTTCATTGCAAACTTGCCAGCCTCAATGGCTCTAAGGTGCCTCTACCCCATTCTGGTCCTCAGAGTTTTCCTTCTGGATTGAACCATGGACTCGAGAAGCTGAAGGGCCACTCCAGCACCTGAGCAAACCCTGGCTTTCCAGATCTGTGCAAACTTGGGGGAACCTGATGGCCCAGAGGCTAAAATGGGAAAATTTTAAAAGAGGCCTTAGTCTCTTCACACTTAAAAGCCAACAAATACCTCTGGCTTTTTCTTGAACTACTTAAGATCCCTTCATAATGAAAGGCTGCCTGACCCCAGATAGCATAGACTGCCAGGCCCTACTAGCCACCCAGAAGCCCTTTCTTCCTCTCCTCAACCCACATACTCCACTCCAAGGGTGCCTCCTCTCTGCCACTACCTGGCTCCTCCACTCTGGCTTCATGGCTATGGGTTCCACTGGTGTGGCTGGTAATAGTTCACAAATCTTTCTTCTTGCATGAACCCATATGTCCCTTGACCAGGGCTGGCTCATTTTCTTGCTCCATGATCTCAGGGCCTCATGTAAGTGATTGGCAAGATGTGCACTCTGAAGCTGTGCTGGCCTTTCCTGTGTCTTCATCTTGTCTGTGACTACTGTGCCCTACACTGAGCTTTGGATGTCACATAGTATGAGGCCAAGAGGGGTGGACACACCTATAAGGGTGAGTGCTCACATGCATGCACACAGCAGTTGCTTGAACACATACACACACATACATACACACATACATGAACACACACATACACAGTCTGTCACCTTGCTTCCTGGGTCAGTTCTTGGTTAAATGGTGCACACCTTACCCATTTTGCACTTAACTGTGCCTCCCACCTTGCATTCCATACACAGTAAACGGCTTTCAACAGAATGAGGTTTGGTGTTCTACCCATCCCATGCCCCCTTGTGAGAATGTGCAAAGTACAGTGAAGAGCGGGAGATACACATAGAGACTCCTGCATGGATAAAAAATCAAAGAAAACCTTTTAAGGCATTTTGTAACTAAATTTCATACTTTCAACATTACACCCCCCCCTTTGGTAAGTCACTCTCCAGTAAGTGGGAGAGTACATGTATGAAGAACCCCCCCTTCGGGCACCAAATGGAGTCTGGACATGACTTGTGTCCAGCACCCCTCTGCACCATCTCAGTTGGCCTCTGCCCTTCTCCTCTGCTGTTTCAGGCTGCCAGCTGCTCAACAAGAAGTGGTGTCACCATTCTCCGCAGAGCCCCAGTACCAGACGAAGCAGTGACTCTTAGATGGCCCTGAGATACAGAGAGTGTGGACACCTCTAGGATGAAGTGGTGATCAGAACCTTGGGGTGAGGCAGGATACAGGGCCAAAGAAAGTAATGATCAAAGCACAGTGGCAAAGAGGGGTGGGGGAAAATCTCAGGAGTTCTCAGCCCCCTGCTCATTTCTACAATCATGAGACCACTAGTTCCGGTACTGTGAGGAGAGAAGCAGCCCAAGCAGGCATCCTAAATTAGGACAAATCCCTTACAGTCATTCCTTCCATAACTGCCTAAGGGATACTACATGCTCCATATACAATGCTATAAATGAATCACAATCCAAACATTTATAATTCACAATTTATGAGGCTTTAAGTTGAATATGCGATCCAGCTTGACATAAGATAGAGGCTGGATTATTTTTTCTGAAGCACAATTACCTCTCATTGTCACTGCCCACTACACACCTTGTGAGAATGTGCAAAACACCCACCTCTGAAAGGAGCCAGTTCAGGCAGGTCATAGTCATTACACAGTATGCACTGCACAAATACAGGTGCAATAAATGAGCCAACACTTTAGCAAAGTATTTATTCTTCTCTGGTCCAGTGTGTAATTCCTGAGGTGTAATTTCAGGAATCCAATGCCACTTTGGAAAGACAGAGTGGATTCATATTCTTAACATCAATAAGAGATACAATCATGTGGAAGAGAGAAGGAATTTAGCATTAAGTCCATTCATTTGATTAACCTCTTATAATAATCCTTTAAAGTAGATAGACCATAGTGTTCACTTTATACTCTTGCAAACTGATTCTCCTGAAAGTGAATATAATGTGGACCAATAAGGTAAAAAGAGAAATCTGGGTTTATTTGACTTGGAGCCTGCTATTTTTTTTTTACCATAATATATACTGCCTGGATGTAACATCATGTAAACTCAGTGTTCCTATTCATAATGCAAAGAAATAAATACCAAGCTCCCGGGGCTAAGATAACATCAGAAAACCACAAAATACAGTTTCTTTATGATAAATACTTAATAGCAATTCTTGGTGTTCTCCACTGTGGACAGGTCCATGAGGTGGTAGAGTGGGACTTTGGTTTATAAATTTAATTCAGTCTATGAATTTCTTTGTGAATTAAATGGTTTTCTTATATGCAGCAATATAGTGAAAATGGCCATCCTTCCAAAACTGCTATACAGATTCAATGACTTCCAGTTGAAATCCCAAGAATATATTTCATGGAACTGGAGAAAACAATCCAAAAATTCATTTGAAATCAGAAGAGACCTAGCATAGCAAAAACAATCCTAGGCAACAGAGACATGACAGGGGATACCACAATCCCCAACTTGAAAGTATAGTACAAAGCCACTGTAATAAAAACAACCTTGTACTGGCAAAGTAAGAGACTTGAGGATCAATCAAATACATTAGAAGATGCAAAAATAACTCCAGACATACTCAGCTACCTCATCTTTGGCAAAGAAGCCAACCATCCTCACTGGAGGAAAAATAGCCTCTTTAACAAATGATGTTGGAAAAACTTTCAACTTGCCAAAGGTTAAAACCAGACCCCTATCTTTCGTCACACACTAAACTAAAATCGAAGTGGAAAGATATAAATATTAAAACCAAAACGCTAAGCTTTATGGAAGATAAGTTATGTAGAACTCTTGAAGATATTGGTATGGGAAAAGACTTTATGAATAAAACCTCAGTATCAGGACTAGCACAAACACCAACTGGGATCTGATCTTAGTAAAAAGTTTCTGCCCTGAAAGAGAAATCACCAATAGGGCTAAGAGACAACCTACAATGTGGGAAAAATGTTTCACCAGGTGTTCCTCAGACAAAGGTCTACTACCTAGAAAATATAAAGAACTAAAAAAGTCAGACCCCCCCAAATATAAAAACCCAATTCCAAAATGGCCATCTGAACTGAACAGACATTTCTCAGCCAAAGAAGTAAAAGCAGTAAATAAACATAAAAAAATATTCAGCATCACTGATGACTAGAGAGATGCAGATGTAAACAACACTGAGATTCCATCTCACCCCAGAAAGAATGACTGCTATCAAGAAATCAATCAATAACAAATTCTGGCAGGTTGTATGAAGAAAGGAACCCTTTTTCATTATTGATGGGAGTGCAGACTGTTACAACTACTGTGGAAATCAGTATGGACATACCTCAAACAACTAGGATTAGAAGTCCCATTTGTTCCAGCTATTCCTCTGCTGAGTATCTTCCCCTCAAAATTAAAAGAATCATACCATGATATATGTGCACCCATGTTTCTGGTGGCACAGTTTGTAATAGCTAAAACTTGGAAACAGCCTAATTGCCCATCAATTGGAGACTGGATAAAGAAGATGTTTTTGGTTTTTTAAAAATAAAACAGAGTACTACTCATCAATAAAGAATGAGAAATTAGAGTTATTTGTAGTTAAGTGGATGCACATTGAATCCATTCTCAAGCAAAATTAATAAGACACACATGTGTAAATCAGAATAGTTTCTCTGGTGTGAAAAACTAATAGTATAATAAGGATCAGAATATCTAATTGATATTGTGTCATAGGAAGAAAATGTCTAAAAGTATAGGGGAAGTGGAAGAGTAGGGGAAAGATAAGAAGGAAAAGAAAAAAATATACAAAAAGGAAAAACATGGAAACAATGTCTTTGTAAACAGGGAAGGGTGGAAGGGGTAAAGGGAGGGCTGGGGAATGGGGAAAAGATAAAAACCAAGATAAGTCATGTAAAGGTACAAGATCCCAATGATGAATGTAACTGTATTATATATGTACAAAGTACCAATAAACTTAATTAAAGAAAAAAGAGAGAGAATACAAAATACTAATATCAGAAGTGAAATTTAGGACATCAGTACAGATCTCATGGACATTAAAAAGATAATCGTGAAATAAAATAAATAACTCTACACCCATAAATCTGATAATCTGGAAAAAGTCCTTGAAAGATACAATCAGATAACATTCACATAAGAGGAAATTGATAATACAAATAAGTTTTTGTCTATTAAATAAAATCAATAATATGTAATTGAATAATTTTCTAAAAAATGGAATAATTTTCTCTAAAAGTAAGCACAAGGCCTATATGGGTTCATTGGAAGATTCTACCACACAGGGACAAATGATGCCAATTCTCTGCAATCTCTTCAGAAGATCATATCAGAGGGAATATGAGTGAACTCATTCTTTGAGGCAAGTTTCATCCAATCCCCAAATTAGACAAAGATATTGCAAGATAACAAAATTGAAGACTAATGTTTCACATAAACCTAGATGTGAAAATCCTCAATAAACTTTTGGCAAATTATTGAGCCCAGCAATGTATAAAAAGAGATGCACCAAGACTTAGTAAAATGTATCTCAGTTGTATAAGACTGGTGCCCAGCAATGTATAAAAAGAGATGCACCAAGACTTAGTAAAATGTATCTCAGTTGTATAAGACATTTGAAAATAAATTCAACATTTGAAAATAAATAGAATAATGTATCACATCATCAGGCTACAAAAAAATCACATATCAGTAGATTAGGACACTTTTGACAAAATTCAAAGCTCATTCATGATGAAAAGTCTCAGTAATCTAGGAACAGAGAAGTTCCTCAACTTGATAAAGAATATCCACAAAATCCTGCAGGTAACATTACACTTAAGTAAGGATGTTCACTCTCACTACTACTTTTCAGCATCATACTGGAACTCGTAGCTAATGTGTTGTTTTGAAAGAAAAGTTACACAGATCATGGAGGAAGAAGTAAAACATTCCTTGTCTGTCTTTGGAAAACCTAAAAAAATTTAACTAATGTAACAAAACTCATGAAACTAATAAGCAATTACAACAGGGCTGAAGGATAATATTAAAGTCAGGGACTTTTCTATTACCAAAAACAAATAATTGGTGTTGAAATTAAGAGCACAGTTATATCAGCATCCAAATGGTTAAACACAAAGCATAAATCTAACAAAATATATAAAATATCTCCATGAGGAAAATTACAAAACAATAATGAAATAAACCAAAGAGGAATTAAGTAATTGAGAGCTATCCCATTGTTATGGATACTGGATAGTATATTAGTTTGTGTTATCTTAAGGAGCAGATACAGTAGGAAATAAATGTTTAATTAATGCTCAATGTTGTAAAGATCAATAAATCCCAATCAACATCCTCACAAATTATTTTGTGGGTGTTGATAAATCAATTCTAATACTTATATGGAGATACAAAAGACTCAGAATGAGCATCACAGACTGCAGAGGAAAGTAGAAAGACTCACATTACTCTATACTACTATGAGGCTGCAGACATGAAGGCAGTGTGTTGTTGGTGAAGACAGCCTGGATGGAAAGCCACACAAATATAGTTGGGTGATCTTTGACAAAGGAGTTAAGTAAACCCACCAGAGAAAAAAACAGTTTTTTCAATATGCTGCTGGAAACTGGATAACCACATCCAAAGGAAAAAAAGCACATAAATATAGAAATTATCTTTCACAAAAACTAAATCAAAATGATCACAGACTTAATGTCAAATGTAAAATTGTTAAACTTCTAAAAGATAACATAGGGACAAATCTAGATGCCTTTGGGTTTGATGATGACTTCTTAAATGCAAAACCAAAGACATAAAAGAAATAACTGACAAACTGGATTTTACTGAAATTAAAGACTTCTGATCTGCAAAAGATGCAGAAGAAATGAAAAAAATCAAGCCTCATACAGGCAGACAATATTTGCTGAAACATATTTGATAAAGGACCATTGTTCAAATGCATGAGGAATTTTTGAAACTCAAAAATAACAACAAATAAACCAAGTGAAAAAAGTGTGCCCAAGACTTTAACAAATGCCTTATAGAGAGGATATACACGTCACATGTGGCATCCCAGTCCTGAGAAAGCCTGAGGCAGAAGGATCTCAGGTTCAAGCCCAGATTGGGCAACTTAGTCAAATCCAGTCTCAAAATAAAATATATTAAAAAAGATGTAGCTCATTGTGAAGGCCCTGGATTCAATCTTCAGTACTCCCATAAAAAAGATATCCCACATCATAGGTCATCAGGGAAAAGCAAACTAAAACAGAAATACTAACCAGCCATTAGAATGGTCACTATGCAGGGTGCTGAGGACGCCAGATGCTAATGAGCACACAAAGAAGAGGAAGTCTTCCTCATTACTGATGGCAGTGCAAAGTGTTACAAGCACTTTGGAAGGCAGTTTGGTGATTGATTATAAAACTAAACATACACTTACTCTTCAAATCAGACAATCAAGCTCTTTGATATTTTCCCAAAAGAGGCAAAAATTTGTGCTCACTTGAAAACTTGTACAAAAATGTTTATAACAGCTTTATCCATAACTGCCAAACTTGGAAGCAACCAAGATGTCCTTAAATAGATGAATAGATAAATAAACAATGGTACATACAATGGACTATTATTAATATTGTATATTAAATTATATAATTATAATGTTATATACTTAAGAGAAATGGGCTAGCAACCATAGAATGACAGGGAGAATCTTAAGCATATATTTATTAAGTGAAAGGCTACAGTCTGAGTAACCTACTGTAAATGAATTGTCCACCTAGTAAGAGGGAGGACAGGATTGTAGTCTGTCAGTACAGACCAGCATTTCACACTGGAAGATTAAGGACATTCTACTTGACCAAAGATAAGGATGATAATTTATTAATGAGAAAGATAAGAGGGCTTCTAGAGATTGCCAACAAAAATGCAGATCACTTTTCTAAGCATTTTCTCCATTTAGAGTTATACAAGACCATTTTTTGTTTCTGTGTCATTTTTTGTTTTTGTTTAAAACATTGTTTTAATAGGTAACAATTAACTTGGAAAATATTCTTGCTTTAACTTCAAATATTTTACTTTGTAAAATAATTTCATTGAGATGTAAATCTTATACTAACAGTTTGAACTCTTGGCTTTCATCCTCTCCAGATTTGAAGTCTCTCAATGCATTTCAGTCATCTAGTTTGACATTTGAAATTCTGATAACTATTTAAATTGAAAAATAATTCTAAAAACTACATTTAGAGTCAAGCCCTTTTGTTATAAAAATAATCAGGAGTATTTAAGTAAGAGAGTATTTCTAGATGAACAACTGGATTTGAGTCTAGACTTCTTTAAGCAACTGTGATGAAGAGGAAAAAATAAATCATTTACAGAAAACTATACGTATGTTCTAAGGTGCAAATATAATGACAGAAAAGCCTTCAGTAGAGGCATGTCACAGGCAGTTCTCAGAGGGCTGAGTTTTACTTTTCTAGATTTTAAGAATGCCTAAGACCCTTCTTCATCCTCCATCTTGGTGGCCAAAGAGTAATTTAAATGTCCACATCAGCAGCTGTATACCCCATGACACAGGGCACATGTGCAGACCCACTGATGTCACTGTGGGAGAGAATGAAATGGGATGGTGGAGATGCCCAGGTCCCTCATGCAAACATTAGCTGAACTAACTCATTTTCCTCTATGATATCAGCTGCCTCCTCTTTGCCAGTGTTACTGATTTGTAATAACTTATGGTTCCATTTCCCAGTTCTTCACTTGCAGGAAATGTACTCCATATTTTGCATAGGACATTATTACAACAGCTTCTCTGACAGGACTTAGGTATCTTCACCACAAGCTCACCAGAAGGCATCTTTCCTGCACAACTGTACTCTTGTTCTGGAATTCAAAGTTGTTCAACATTCAAATGTATTCCCTTCACAGTCTGATACCCTCTCTTGATGTGATGCTTCAAGTACTGGCACCATGGTGTTCCCTTTATCTTTGGCTCTTAGTGTAGTGATTCCTTAATTGCCAGCACATTTTAGCATTTTTGGCATGCTGGTGAGGTTTGTGCCCTGTTGTCATCTGCTGTTTAATCTGCGGAGTTCGGTTGGGGAGCTCAGACTGGGAGGGTAAGGCACGGAATCACCAGGCAGACTCCGGGAAGATTTCTGGAATGCTTCCGCTTTATTTAGGATATGCAACAGGCTTATATAGCTTCTGTGTGGACAAACACAGGGAAGGAGCATGGGGGGAGCATTTATCTTATTGGCTAGACATATGGTGGGGTGATTATTCTTGGGCAAAGCGAAGCAGTCACAGACTAGGCGGGGAGATGTAGCCTGTTAGACCCAGCATCTATGCACTTAGGTGAGCTTGCTCAGCCTTAGCACAGTCTCCAAGTATGCTCAGGAGACAGGAGTGTGGCACACCTGGCCCAGCCAGGTTTGAACTTCTCCCATAGTGCACCATAGCCAGGCTGCAGTCGTAGCCCTTGGAGTGCAGGGTGAGCTGCACCATGGAGGTGTGGTTCCATTCCTCACTCTGCAGGTTCAGCTTCCCCAGCTGATGTCCTTGCAGCCCTCCTTGATGAGGTCCCTCAGTGCCTCCAGCACCTTCTTCAGGATGGAGCCCTGGACCAGACACATCTCCAACAATACAGGTACACAGGGGCTGGAAGCAGTAAAGCCAAGTAGTTTGGGCTTCCCAAAGACTCAGAATGTAAACTGTAGCTAGAGCCTAAGACCTGGAAGAACAGACCAGCTTGCCTCATCTGTGACTCTAATCCTCAATCATCTTCAGTATACTTTAGTCATTTTAGCTGGATTCTCATTAGCAGTGCGACAGAGGCTAGCCACTCCTCATAAAAATGCCCAGAAAGAAATATGGTCTCATTGCCGTGGACAAGGTGACTAGAAGTTTTCAGTTTTCCTTTGCCTTTCTGCAGAAATGAGGTGGTAAAATTAGGCAGGGGCCTAAAGATCAAAGCTTTGGATGTTAGAAATTTTGTTTGAATGCTTGGATATTCCTCAGCAAGCTTCTGGAAGGCCTTAAAAACTCAGGTTTGTCAAAGTCAGTTTCCAGAACCATTGTAACACCCCCACATGCCTGGGACAAAATCACATGATCCCATTTTTACAAGTCTCCATGTCTGGATAAACAACAGCTGTCCTCAGAATCAAATTAGCATGCACACACTGCTACCAAGTGACTTCTGCTTCACACTATGGCAGCAGTATTTCATCTGAGTATCCTTTTATTTTATTTCAAAAGCCTCTGTTTGACAAGTCTCAAGTTCTAGTAATGTACTCATAAAACATGATTCCTGCTCAAAGTGATGATGGCTGAATTAAAACTTAATGGAGCTTGAAGATATGGGATCTTTCCTAGTGTGAGGAAACAACGCTCATGTGGTTTTCTTCTCAAGTGACCATCTCAGCAGAGAGCTGCTTTCTCCACCAGCCACCCCAGTGCAAATATTTCCTGCTAAAGAGACAAATCAGGGTTTGCATTGGGTAAAAGAAAAGAAAGTTGAATCAGAGCACATGTTTCTCTTCTTGAAACAGTTCCCAGCTAAGACTTTTACATGGGATAGCTAGCAGGACACCCACAGCCTTCCATGGGTTTACAGCAGCACTTTGGAGAAGGGGTTACCAACTTCAGCCCCCCAGGGTACTGTGCTAGGCTTGGATTTTTCTCCACCTCCTTTATGTCTAGTGGGGTCATCTTGGGAAAATTCTGGGAATAGTGGAAGCCTATGGTTTTCCTTGGGAAGAGCACTGTTATAGAGGCTAAGTAGGAAAATGGATAGAAAAAGGAGTGTGGACACTCTCAAAAAGATGACCCATTAAGTGGTCACAGTGGGCAGCTGAAAACAGATAATGGGCTTCCTTTGAAGTTAAAAGATGTTGGGTGCCACCAAGAGCACCTCAGAGCACCTCAGGAAGGTACTGGGGACTAAGTGAATGCTTCAGATTTTGGGGTTTGGGGAGAAGTGGTTGAAAATTCATGAGAAGTCCCTTCTCCACAATCAGATTAAGAACAGTCAGAAGGATTTTGTTAAATTAAATTCCAGCTGCTAGTGTCTCACACACACAAAGTAAACTATGTGAGAGGACCCTCATAGGCTAATTTTCTTCACTGTAGAAACCTTTTTATATGTACACAATAACATCATGTTGTAAATTTCAACTATACACAATAAAGTGTACTAAAAATAAGAAAACAAGTAATAAGCAGTGTGTCTGTAGATGCACTTGGATCCCTGGAGTCCAGGAACACTAAAATTAACCTCCAAGGCAAAGTGTTACTCAAGGAAAACTCAGCAGATTTAGTTTCTTCAGGAATAATCTTGGGTTTTCAGCAAATCCCTTTGTCCATTTCTCCCTAGAATCCTCCCCTTGTCTTGCTTGCCCTTTTTACCCCACTCTGAATTTGATATAAAGCAATTGCTTACAAAGTGGTTCTGCTGAGACCTTTTCAGACCTTTTTGAAGAAATGGCAATTTCTTCACAGCAAATTTCTTCCCATAGTAAAAATACCTGAGGGCACTTGAGGGGTACAGGATGGCATTAGGCCTGGGGACAGGCCCAGTGCAGATGCCCTGGATAGAAGAGCTCCAAACTGAAGGTTCCACCAGGCTCGTGCCCAACAGTTCTCTGTAATCCAGGACTGTGTGGGCGTGGGAAGTGGAAAGATTGTGTGTCTCCGAGACTGGAATTATGGCTCTGAGTTGTGCACTGTTCTTGAGTTCCTTTGCCGTCTCAGTCAGTCTACATCTCCAGGCCCAGGTCTTCCTCTCTGTAAGTTGGATGTGCAGCAGGGATGGTGCAAGGCAGAGAAGGTGCAAAGTACCTACTACACGATAGGTGTTCCTTTCTCCTTCAGCACCAGTGATGCCATCCTAGAATGTCAGTGTTCCCTGGCTGTGAGGACAAGCCTGAGATGATGAGTTCAAGGTAACAGAGGTGGAAGGAAGGAGCAAAGGTTACTCTGGACTGTCTGCAGGCTGAAAACATATGAGCTGCATTCACTGGCAAAAACCCCAAGCCAGTGTGGTGGGGAGGAGAAACCCACAGCTCCCTCTTCCTCCAACCTCTGGAGCTCTGGCGTTAGGGTCCTTGAGGTACCCAGACAGTGGGGACCAGGGGCTGTGTCTGCTTCCAGAGAGCTTCTGGCCTGAGGGCTGGAGGCAGCTTGAAGGCCTAAATCATTACTTTCTCTGTCCTTTCTCCTGTTTGGTAGGTTAAAATACACCCAAAGTCACCATCACCCAAGAGATTGCCACAAGGCTCCCAACCCCAGCACTTTCCACTGCCATCCCACCCCTGCCCAGGAAAATGAACACTGAAAAACAGACACTTTCTTCACAGAGCCTTCCCCTGGACCCCACCCACCTTTGAAGGTATTTTGATGTTTCTCTAGCAGTGAGTTACTCCCTTGGGACCTGTTTTCTTTGAATTTGGTAGGTCATTTTGTGAAGACTTCTTAAGCCTGTGCCTGGCTGATATGCTTATGTGCGATGCCTGTTCCAAAAGGAGATCTGGTTCCAAGTGCTTGGACACCTTTCTGATTTCCTCCCATAATTGGCTGTGTAGGAGCTATGGCAGGGGGAGGGCAGGTAGAGGACAGGGAAGGTGGGGAGGGGTGAGCAGGAGTATGCAGGAAGGGGAGTAAAAGGGAAAGATTCCCCTACCCTAGTGACCTTCCTCTTTATTTCCCACTGAGATTCCAGCTGAGCCTATTCCTAGCCCAAGAAAATGAAGAACCAGAGTCCAAGGTCATTTCTTGCTTTGCTGTCACCACCACCTCTTCAATATTCCAAGAAATCTAATGGTGCCATCTCACTCAAGGTATGGGGCATATAGCTGCTATGATAGGACAATGCACAGTCTGAATATTTACATGCTCTGGTCCTGGACATAAGCTTTCACAGAAGAGGCCCAGTAGCCACAGCCATCCCACCTAAGACATCCCATCTGACACCCACTTCACTAACTTTTCAGGGTGAGTTTAGCTTGCTTATGCTAAAGTAAGTTTACCAGGATGCTAAAAGGCGAGAGGTGAGATGCTGCTCATGACACCAAAACAGCTGAAACAGAAGGGAAAAGCATGAATATAGCAAAATAGAGTAGAAAGCACCACCGCTCTTGAAGCATAATGTAGAGTGTGCAGCTCACCCTGGTTATATTGCCCAAGGAGAGAAACATGCATGGATAATCCCATCCCACAGCCAACAAATCTTTATCTTCAGAGAACCAGTTTCCTGATTTATGCAAAAACAGTACAGGTCCTTTCTGTTTAACTTGCACCCAGGTAATCAGAGTTTCCACTAGTATAGGTCAAAGGCAAGCCCCTGTGCACCTGGGCTAACAAAGCTCCTTTAAGGAGTGCTTTGATTTCACTGCAAGTGGCAGATCAGTCACCTGAGTGGTATTTCCTGGTGTGCACTCTGCTATGTCTCATATCTAGATGGGGCTTTTTGGAGGTGGCTGGACTTAGGGTGTGTGATTGTGGATTAGACTATGTAATAACTAAGTTGGTTTAGCATAGTTCTGGGTGTGGATAATGGAAGCCCCACTTTCAGTGTGGGTGACAGAAATCGGTAGACTTGTAGCCTGGGTGGAATATAAAGGGACAGAAAAACAGTCAGGCTGCTGCTTGTACTTCTTGCCTGCCACACAATGTACTACTCTGTGATACCCCTCTGCCATGCCACCCTGCATGGAGCCAGCCAACTATGAACTGAAACCTCTACAAACTGTGAGCTGAAAACCTTTCCTCCTTTTGTTTTGTGTGTTGATTATTTTATTTCAGCAATGAGAAAAGTTAACTAAGACATGCTGTAATTCTGGGATTCAGGGAGGACAGAACATCAGTTTTAACATTCCAGTACACACTCTCAATAAAGTTGACTTTTTCTTATACCAAACTATTAATAAAAATGGTATAATAGTCTTGAGAGTTACTAACGATGAAACAAATAATATATAGCTTCCAGCAAGATGAAAAAAATCAAAAAGCTTAGGTATAGTAAGATATTTTCTTACTATTTTAAAATGTTACTAACCAGAGTCTGGCTCCCATAGTAGAAAAAGTACAAATTTTCCAGCAATATTATCTTAGAGTCAGCAGCCTTTTGAGGGTTACAATGATGCTCTGGTTAGGTTTTTTAAGTGTGGCTTCTTAAGGTTCTTATATGGTAAATTTTCAAATTTTAAAACTTTATCGCAGTAGAGGATACATTGCAATTAAATATTCGCCCTCACTTTGAACATACTTACCCCACTCTTTCTGCCACTTTCAGAAGCAGTTCTGGAAGTCCTTTTTCATGAGTGTCTTTAAAAGACTGTGTATCTAAAACGTACCAATAAACTTAATTAATTATAAAAAATACGGTGAATGCTGCTGCTGTATGCCACCCAATGAAAAGGCAGGCTCATAAAAACATTGCAGTGTGTCCTCTTCCACCTTGTTCACCAGATCTGGCACCAAGGGACTACTGAATCCTCTCCAAAGTCAAAATGCCCATGAAAGGTGAACATTTTGAATCAGGATATCTGGGCAGCTATGAGAGTGCAACTGAAGACACTCACAAAGGAGAATTGAGAATTGTGTCAGAAAATTCCAAGAATAGAATGAGTATGAAAGCAAGGGCAATATTTTGAGGGAGATTAATGGTTGCATGTCTTGTACTATAACAAAAATTTAAAATTTAAATATTCACTTTATTATTTTTAAGCATACCCTGTAATTAATGCTTCAGAAGATTTAATGTGAAGAACCTTTCTACCATATGTTTCCCTTCACTTTCAGAAAAGAATTTTAACTAGTTGTTTTCGGCTTGTCAGAAATTATACACTTTTTTTGTATTTGTTCTTTCTCCATCTTCCATACCTTCTATCTGCTTAACTTTCAAGCATGTAAGTTAAAAACTGGTTTCCTGTTTCATGAGGTTTCAAACAAGAAGATAAAACAATTGCTTCCCCGCTGTTACCCCCTACCCATTCCCTGGGGTTCAAACTCAGAAAGACTGTAATGACTTCCTGTAACAGTGCTTTGCAGGTAGAGGATATCTCTCTCCAAACTAAGGGTCTTTCCTCATCTATCAAATGTATAACAGTGACATTAACTCACAGAGGATTTTGACTAAATTTTTCAAATTAAACCCATATCGGTTTAAAAGGCACATTTCAAATGAGAAATGAGTTAAAGAAAACAATATACAACCTCCAAAAAGAGCAATGTCTTATACACTTCTGTTCATACTCTACAGTTTTAGATTTTAAAATATTTAAAAGGGGTGAAGGGAAGGCAGGGGAATGAGGAAAAAATAAGAACCAGCATACATCATGTAAAGGTACAAGATACTAATGATCCCAATGAATATAACTTAAAAGTACCAATAAACTCAATGAAAAATATTTAATTGATAAATATTGAATATATTCAAGATATATAATGCAATAAATTTATATACATTTTATAATTATTGCAATCAGATTAGCACATGCATCATCAAGCATGTTAAACATTAGCTCATCAGAACTTGTTCCTCTTGTAACTGAAAATCTTTTCCCTTTGACTAACCTGACCCCCTCAGGTCCCTCAATGCCCATGTCTAATAACCACTGTTCTACTCTTTCCTCCTGAGACTTTGACTTTCTTTAAAGTTCCACACAGAAGTGACAATGAAAGTATTTGTCTGTGTCTGGCTTATTTTACTTGGTATAATGTCCTTTACATTCATTCATGTTGTTGTAACTGACTAGATCTCCTCTTACGACTGAATCCATTATATATATTTCTACAATGAGATACTACTTTACACCAGTTAGGATGTAAATATGAGATAATAAGACTTGGCAAGGCTATACAGAAAAAGGAATCCTTGCACACTGTTGGTGGGAATGCAAGTTAGTATAGTCATTATGGAAAATAGTATGGAGGTTCCACAAAAGGTTAAAAGTAGAACTACCATATGATTTAGAAAGCCCACTTCTTGGTGTATAGCCTGCAGACTTGAAGTTGATTTGCTGAAGAGATATCTACAATCCCATGTTCGCTGCAGCTGAGATGTAAAACAACCAACCTTAGCATCTATACATATATGAATGGATAGACATATATTTCTACTCCATCTTAATGCTTCTCAGTCCCCTTTGTTCCTGCCCACTTTAGAGAAACTCTGTTGTTCTCTGTAATACTGCTCTTCCTCATAAATGTTGGATAGAAGGATTCCAACCATCCTGTGACTGTTGTACAGCACCAGATCTGAGAGGACTGAGAAGACATTATGTCAGGAATCTTAAGTTGAGCTGTTTTCCCCGAGGACAGAATAAAAATAGTGGTATAGTTTTACAGTGGGTGGATGGATCTGGATGTGATCACTAGCTCTCAGTATCCACTAGGCCTCATCCTGGGAAAGTTTGATTCGGAAGGCCTAGGGTATAATTCAGATGTCTATTTAAAAAAATCTATAGTTGATTTTGCTGCATTCAAGTGTGGAAACCACTGGAGTAAATCACTGGAAATTTTTATTGAAAGTAAGTCAGTTGAAAAGCAGCCAACATTTAGAATGGCTTCTTTCAACCATTTTAAAATCTTAGGGTATTGAATTATAGTTGTGGTTCTCCCTAGAAGAGAAGGTTGGACTGATACCTGGAGGTGTTTTATTGTTCAGAATTTCCCTTGTATGTCTTCAGTGCTGAGTGTATAAAAGCAGGGCCCAGATATGCAAAGAGTGGGCCACCTTCTTCAATATGTGCCCCTTCTGCTGAGCAGTCATACTGCCACTGAATCTCAAGGGTGTGGAATATCCTAAACATTACTTTCAGTAGCCTCTTCCCTGATGCTTCCTGGATGCTGTATCTCCTTAAACTTCCTTTCCATTTAGAATTTTGTATTGCTTAAGTTGAGCTATCTTATTTCCAATAAATTATTCTGTGTTCTGACTCTTTTGTGAACACAGAATAATAGAATTTGAAGTCTCATCCTGGCCAGGTGAGTTATAATCTTTAATATTAGTGCATTCTTCCAGCCTTTATTCATTAAAAATGGACACACACACACACACACACATACATGCACGCACACATGGTGCTGACGATTGTGATTGTATGCTCTTTACTTTTAAAGCACACTCCCCACCCTATGACCTTTTCCTGGCAGCTTTCTGGCTGTTATCCCAACTGTGAGTGCAACTCCTTCAGGAAAAAGCTTTGTCCATGGCTGTCCAGTTAGGGTAAAGGGTCTCCTTCACTTCTTCTGCCAGAACTCTGGTACAGTAGAGAGAGTGAACAAAGCCAATCCATGCAGTGCTTGCCCTATTTTAGAGAGGAAGCTGCAATCACCCAGGAAATCATCATAGGGATTCTCCTGCTCCCAGATACGGGGCTATGAGTTGGGTTTTTTTTTTTTTTTTTTTTTTCCAGCTTTAATTGAGTTTATTGGTACAATCTAGGTATACAATACAGTTACATTCATTGTTGGGATCTTGTACTTCTACATGACAAGTCTTGGTTCTCATTTTTCCCCTTGTCCCTGCCCTCCCTTCAATCCCTACTCTCCTACCATTTACAAACTTTGTCGACTTTATCATTTTATCCTTTTTTTTCCAGCTTTAATTGAGTTTATTGGTACAATCTAGGTATACAATACAGTTACATTCATTGTTGGGATCTTGTACCTCTACATGACAAGTCTTGGTTCTCATTTTTCCCCTTGTCCCTGCCCTCCCTTCCCTCCTTCTCCCCTCCCCCATCTGCAACCACTTTATTTCCATCTTTTCATTATCTGGGGTTATGAGTTGTTAAAAACAATGATGAAGAGCTTTCTAGGCTCTGAAGCCATTGGGGAATCTAACATCATTTCCACAGAAACAGATTATAAATTGCCATCCTGCTGCTGAAAAGATGACAATCAATAGGAGGAAAAGAATTCAGGGGTAAGGACACCTGTTCCATTATGCTGGGACTACACTCATCAGAACAAGGTCTCCAGCAGCCAAAGCCAATGGTCTTGCTCCATCCCAGGACAATGCTCCCATCTTGGGTCTACTCTGTCAGAACCACAATTGGGCTTGCAACTTTCCATCCAATGTTAGTCCAACTAAGAAACTGTCTTTAATATACAAATCACTTAAAGTATTTTTGCAACGGTAATGCTTATACTTTCTATAAAGAAACTGAAACAAACTAGATAAACACCTCAGTTATTCTGATCCTCTGTTTGTTTCTAGAATATTTTTTCCTTATGGTGCTGAAGATTAAGCCCTGGGCTTTCACCCTGGGCTACAATCCAGTCCTTTTGAAAATTTTGATTTTTGAGACAAAGTCTCATTGAGTCACTAAATTGCCAAGGCTGAGTTCAAGCATGATCTTCCTGGCCTCAGCCTCCCAGAGTGGGTCTTCAATCTTTGGCTTGGTATGTGCAGTACATGATCATTATCTTTCCTCTGCCTCCAAGAGAATTGTATTTGTCTGTTTTATGAATGTTTTCAGAGAAGGAATTTAGGAATAGTCTCAGTAATCTTCTCTAGGACTCCTTCTGTTCTTATATAAGGCACTGCTTTCTTTTGTTTTCCGGCCATTTAATCTGTCTTTCTAGCTCTGATTTGAACATATTTTCCCTCTTTATATTTAAAATAAAACTAAAGAACCTCAAGACTTGGACATGTTCATTTGATATGCACAGGGCCCTTATGATAATCTTCCATGTGCTTAGACCTTATCTGCCATTTCCATGTTCTCCCCCTCAGACTCAAAATATCATTACATTATCATCATTATAATCATTTTCCCTGAATTTCAAGGAAGTTTAAGAGAAAAACTCCTAAAGATTTTCAAGGTTAGAACGTCTGGGCCTGGAGGGTCAGGAGAATAGACTGTTCTAGAATGGCAGGAGTCTTTACAATGTCTTTAATTCTTTTTACCTCTTCTACCCTATTGTGTCCTCATCACGAAAAGATTTAAGAAGGCAAGCATATTGTTCATTTTTCATTGTTAAGAATTTAGTTCTCAGGAGGCTGTGATTTGTCCAAAATCATAGTGCTGATGATCAGCAGGTGTAGTTATGGCTGTGACCCCCGTGCTCTGATTTGAATGTCAGTTTCTTTTGTTCCATGGCCATCTTCTAAGGATTTAAGGCTCTAAACTTGGCATTGGCAGCTACCACCTGGAGCACTTTTCAGCTTGGTACGTCTTACAAACTCACAATGCACATGAAGTGTACGTTCTCGTTTTCCCTTCCTAGAAACTGAGAAACTGGAAAGCAGGTGTGAAGAAGGCCAGTAAAGGAGGAGAATCCTTCTGTGCAGCTTCCCCCAAAACTTTCCCCCAATCTTCAGCTACTCACATCTCTATGCTTCTAACTGTGCCTCTCTTCTGTACACTCTTCACACAGAAACCAGAAAAATCCTGTTAAAACAGAAGTCACATTATCTTCCCAGTACTGGGCATCAAACTCAGGACCTTGAGCTTGGCAGGTAGGCATAGCACCACTGACTTCATGTAATTTCTGAGAGTAGTTCCTCTAGGATTCCAGTGAGCTTATTACCACTTAATTTACAAACAAGGAGCGTCCACTGGAAGGCAATGGAAGATCACATACTGCAGCTGGTGTTGGCGCTATTGACTTACACTTCTCTACCACAGATTCTTCTCACCCTCCACTAGAAATTCTGGGGGCCTCAGGAGTCTGCTAGGCAGCACTGTTGTAGCAAATATAACTCACAGTGTTGTAGCTCTAGGTGGTATAACAGAGTCAAATGAGAAGAATCAAGCTAATAACCTGGAAGTTACAGGCAGGTTTAGCTTGATATCGGACTGATCAGGGACTTCTCTGCAAAGTGATCAGTCCCATCTTGGCACTGAACAGGGTTTATATAGATTTGGGAAGAGATGGGTGAAGATACAGTGGCAAGATATTAACATTAGTTCATTGTTTGAGGTAGATACATAAAGCTTATACAATTGGATAGAAAAGTACCCTAGGACTCACCTTATTTACATATAGTGGGAAACAGGGGCCACAGAAACTCTACTGAGAGGAAAGGACAATGGAAGAAAACATGTCAGGATAATCTGAGTGAGACCTGGATATGTTTTAGGTGTGGGAGGGTTTGGAGATAGGAGAAGCCTTTTGTTTAGTACTGGGTTAGCTATAGCACAGGCTTCTTCTGGTCAGAAATCATTTCCCTGTTTGGCACAAAAGGAACCCTCGGCCAGGAGAGCGTTGAGCATCTTGCTTCCACATACTCTTGGTGCTAGGGCTGCTACCTTTGCCTATTTACCATTAAAACTGGGCAGAGAAGTTTCAGCAGGTGTCTCAGTGGATCACATGCATGACAATAAGATTCCCTGCTCTTCTCAATGTACAATAACAGCTGTGCTTCTCTTGATGGTTGGCATCAATCAACCTGTCAAGCTGTTAGCAGCTCTTCATGCCTGCCAAGTGCTTAAAGTAAGGAATCCAAATGCTAAGTGGCAGTTTCAGCTTGTCTCTGAGTAGGATTCTTGCTGTGTCCTTTAGGAAAGGCCATCTTATTTTAGGGACTATGCTAGTTAACTAGAAGCAAAGATTCCTTCAATGGGTCAATAGGAGTGTAAGCATATCCGCTCTTGGGCCCATCCCTACATTCTTAATTTAGTCTGCCTTTTGGAATCACAGTACCATATAAAAGTTCTTGATTTCATGTGCACACTGCATGCTAGGGGAAGATGCCCCACCCTCTAATAAATATTGACTGCAGTTCTTTCATGGAACATTCCAACACTGTTCACCAGGTAGACTCTAGGTAGTACAGTAGGGGGTATGTCAGATGAACTCCATGGTCATGGGTTCATCTGTACTTCTTAATGAAATTTAAATATTTTGGTATAACAAGTACTGAGGCAATGTTGATCTCTGAGTTCCTATAAGCAAGGAAGTTCAACCCTTACCTGGAATGTGTATCTGTTCTCCCAGAATGAATTGACAAGCTTCACAAGATGGAAGGGGTCCAGTGGTAGTAGAAGTTGGCTAAATGGCCACATTTAGTCTCAAGGTCTACCAAGATGGGCATTTGGCAGAAACTCAAGCTGTGTTAGCCTTGGTGTAGGGACCACATTGGAGATTCCCTGCTAAAATGATGACTGTGCTCCTGGTGGACAATTATAGAGGATAATAACATCATCAACAGCTCTCATCCATTGCCAGCCTGGTTGCTTTTGCCTCTTCTGGCTGGAAGTATCAGATGGGCATTGGCATGTGTCAAGAAGGCTTTTCACTTGACATCTGCTCTTTTATGTCTACCTGCATGCTTTCCCTAAGACCTGATTGTCCTCAGCCATCCACCCTAGCTGGCCAGGCCATTCACCACTGCCCACACATATTTTAACCTAAGCTCCCTCCTCTCTCCACACAGAGTGGAGAGGAAGGTACACTGTCTGAAGCTTTGCTCCCTGGAGCTTTAGGGCCACCACCCTCTTTCAAGGGCACCATTTAGTGTGATGGCTGTAAAACTAAGGCCATTCCCTGAGGGCAACAACCAAAGGCTACCAACCAGTAGCCATCTAGGAACTGGTTCTCAGGTCCTTTGTTCCTGAAGAGAAACCAGGATGATGCAACGTGGCGCCCACCCATCTCTTCTCCACTGTGCTTTCAGCATGTGTCAGACTGTGACCCATCCTCCTCCGTGTGCCCCTATGCCTGCTGGCTTCTCTCCAAAGCAGCCACCACCTTCTACTATACGATAACTTGTGCCTCTTTGTTTATTTTATGTCCTCCAAGAAATGTTGGCTCCCTGAAGGTAAGGAATTTAAATGACTTGGTTCATAGTATATCACAAAGCCAGACATAGTAGAACCCCCAAAACATTTAAGTGTTGATTTTTAAGAGTGAATAAATGCTACTTTCTCAGAGACATTAACCCCAATAGCTGCCTCTACCTTCCAAAACAAAAACTAAGTCAGAATATCCCAGCATTCTCTCTCACTGTGCCTATTCTTCTACATCAAAATAAGTGCTACAGTTTTAATTATATATGTGTTATTTCATAGTCATGCCCTATCCTAGTTCTGAGTTCCTAGTTCTTGAGGGCCAAAAGTATGTCTTCTCAGTGCAGTAGCTGATTAAAAATGTTCAATAAAGAGAAGAGATGAGAGGAAGGGGGAAAGAAGGAGCAAGGAGGGGCAGAAAAAGAAAATATGGTACTCATTTTATGTACTTTATTGATTTCAAATGCTAACACCTTTTTTTTCCAGAAAGCTGGCACCTGGTGCTGAGGAGTAGCTACATGCATGCACATGCGCGCACACACACTCACACACACACAAAAATGGGAGACTGACTATTCAAAGGAAGGCCTAAGGGAATTCTTATCTCTCAAGGTCCTAAGCTAGTGACATGACTCTAGGAAACACCTCAAATGTGTTATGTGGGACTTTCCCTTCACCAAATAAAGTGAGAATATCACCTCCCCATTGTATCACATGCTCCTTCCCTTCAGAGCATCTGTCTCCATTTCCAGCTGCCACAGTCAGAACAAAGGACAATCACCCCTCCTTCTTCTTTTTCTAGCCTCATTTAAAAGGCTCACCCCTCAAATACCAAGTTTCAGATCGATTACAGCAAATGTGTGTTTGTAGGGATGAGGACAGACAAAGGTTTCACATTAAATTTCTCAGGACTCTTTTCTTAACAGGACAGCATCCCTGAGACCATCTGTGTAGAGTTCATGCAGAACAGGAGGTGACTGACATTGCAGATTGCAGAGCCTGAATATGTGAACATACACACACAAGCAGCCACACATGTTCACACATGCAGGTGCAAGTACCTACCTCCACATGTGTTCATATGCATGTCCATCATCCACACACATACATGCACCTCCACACACTTGTGTATATATATGCGTGCACATGTGCATACACACATTTCACTGAAAGAAGGAATATTATTATAGACAGCTAAGTGAGGTAGAAATATTCTAGGCAGTCAGACAAAGTGAGGCCCTCTCGGGAGTTAGTGCAGAGGATGAGAACACATTACAACTGTGACTGGAGACACATCTGTTGAAGGCCAGACCTCAAGATGAAGACAGAATGACCCAGCCCTACATACCTTCCTGAGGGATAAACAATAAATTGAAGAATACTATAATTGGCATCACCTGGTCCAATAAAGTCTAGATAGATGTCAGTCAACTTGGTGAGTGACCACCTGATCCATCCCTTCCTAAATAGGTCCTTGTTCTTTTCTTTTTTTTTTCTTTTTTTTTTTTTTTTTTTTTTTTTTTTTTTTTTTTTCTGTTTTTGGTTTTTTGAGACAGGGTCTCACTATGTAGTTGAGTTTGACCTGGAACTCACTATGTAGCCCAGGCTGATCTTGAACTCACAGCAATCCTCCTGCCTCAGCCTCCCAAGTGCTGGGATTATAGGCATCACCACCATGCTCGGCTGGTCCTTGTTCTTTTCGTGTATCCTTGCCACATGACCTGCTTCCCCATTGGATCAATATTACCTAAGTAGCTATACTTTTTGATTGATCATAGTTTTGGCCCATATTGTACCACCTCATGATTTAGTTCTATAAACCATCCATTGAGAAGTAGCCTCATTAGCAACCCACTTTTGGGTCCCTTCCTGTCCCTCAAGTCATTTCTCCTACACCTAACCTCTCTTGTTCCTTAGAATTCATTCTTTGATTTGGGGGAACAATTCAGTGTAACTGACATCTAGGGTTGGGAGTTACATTTTCCCCCTATATCAGTGTGACCAGAACAGAGGACGTTGGTTGTCCATGTAGGTCCCATGGCATCTGTTGCTCTTGGTCTCTGGGCTAGACATGGTACTGCCCTGCAAGGATCTCATTGCTGTGGGAGGCTGAGTTTCCACTCCCGTTAGGAGGTGCTACTGGGGTTCAGTATGCTGATTTAAAACAGCAACAAACTTCTCACTTGATCTCAGGGCAATCGTGGGCCTCAACATTTTTGCTGACTTCCAAAGTATCCCAGTACTTTCCCTGCCCAGATAAACCCAGCTGTGGAAAAGCACAGTGGTAGTCAAAATGAAACCCTAACTCTCTGTCCTGGAGAAATTAGAGGCCCAGAACTGCAGCTGCACAGGCAGTCTCATTCTAAGTAACATGTTTCTTTTGGACCCTTTCTAAGATACCTTGCCATTCATAAGCAGGGCTCACAATGGCAACTGTGCTGCACCCTGCAGACAAAACACCTTAGAATGCTTCATACTCTGCCTTCCCAGTCCTCACTCCAAACAGCTGCTGCTGTGCTCAGCATGGGACATCTGCTGATAAACTTGAGATCTAGTGGCCTCAGGCCCACGGGGAGGGCTTCCAGGACCAGGCTGTAGCCTCTGAAGCAAAGCCTCTCAGCCAGCTCCCTTGACACTTGCCAATGCAGCTCTTCTGCAAGTCAGAGGCACCCTCTATGAGATGGTTCCATTCCTAGTTGCTTCCTCCCTTTTTCTCCCTGCATCCTCTCTACTTCCCTGACTTTTCTCAAATTACTGCACACTTTCCATGAGTTGAACTACTTTGTTTCATTCAGGCTCCTGAACAAGAAGGTTTCCAGTGTGGCCAGGGCTTCCTCTCAGATCAGGATGAGTCTCTTGTCCCTGAGGGAGGGTTTAGGGGATGGAGTGGTCCTCCTTTCCAGGAGTGGCACTCAGGGCCCAGATTGGTAAGCAAAGCTCTAGGCTCTGAACCCATCAGGTGCTCCCACTTTCAGCCTGATGTGGGGCCCACAGGGTCCAATTTCACCATCACCACTGGCTAGAAATTCCTTTTTCAACAGACAACACAGTGAAGTCTGTGCCCGTCCAACTGAGGCACTATCTGGTGAGAGGAGAGAATAGAAACAAGGTGATGGGCTCGAATCAAATGGTAGTGGCTTCTTTTTTTTCAGTACTGAGGACTGAACCCAGAGCCTTCATACTGAGCCACAGTTCTAAATTTTTTATTTTTAATTTTTGGGTCACACTAAGTTGCAATGTTGTGAAGCTGGACTCAAATTACAATCCTCCTACCTTTGCCTCCCAATATTGTACCATGCCCAGCTGGTAGTCCCTTTTAAAGAGGTGAGGAGAAGAAACTATGCACATGCTGCCTCCACTGATACTGGTTTCCCCTGCTCACAGGCCTGGCTCTCAAGGCCTGTGCTCAGCCACTCCATGGGCACCTTCTATGCCGTGTCTGTCTGAAAGGAGAAGGAAGACAGAGAGAGAACAACCATTTCAGTGAGTCCCCCACTGCAGCTCACTTTGGGGAGAAGAGAAAAAAGCCTACTCACTTTCATTCCTGTCTTTTGATCTTGGTTCACCTGTAGGTTGATGCTGCCTCAGGGGAAAGCCAGAAAGCTGCTGGTCTGAGCTCATTAGCACTTTCTCAGCTCGCCTCATCTGATTCTCTCTAAATACTTCTTGCAGAGCCACATGTTAATGAACCTCACTTCCCTCACCCATCCCTCAGCCTCATGCCCTCCCTCCTTTCTGCCCCTGGACCCTGGGAAATGAGGCTAGGTTAAGAGTGAAGCTTTCATGGAAGAATCCCAGCTCCAGAAGCTGCAGACTTCCTGTTTCTTGCTCCTAACAGCCCCAGCTCCCGCAGCCTAGAAGCTGAGGAGCCCAGAACAGGACCTGTGGTTGTTCCTGGGAAGCTGAGCCACAGTGCAAGACAGGTAGATGCCAGGGCTCTGTGCAGCTTCTCTCCAGGAGTCAGAGCTGCACCAGGCAGGAGGGAGGGTTGGAGCCCGATTCTGGCATCCTGGTGGGCCCTACTGGGCTGGAGTGTCCCTGCAGGAACAGCACTCCAGCCACATGACCACAGCCCTGACACTGTCATGCCTGGGACTGCTGGCCCAGCATATTGAGGATGGTTTCACACCAGGGAACAGAAAGCTGCTTCCCACACAACGAGGCAAAGGCAAGATTGCTTTTAGCTTTATGCATGATCTTTAATTAGAAAAATTAGTCTTAGCCACACAAAAAAATAAAATTGATGATTCAATGACAGTTAATCACTTGCAAAAAATGAAAGATGCCCTTACAATGAAGATTTATTTCATGTTATTTTTCCCTAAGCACTCCTAACTGACTGAATAATGTAGCAATGATCACTGATATTTCCATGTGTGGTTTAAAGAATTTATAAGACAATCTGTCTTCTGAGGAGCCTAGGGCTATACTTGCATAATATCGTTGAAACAGAAGAAGGCGGTGGCTCTTCCCTTCCAGGGGGTAAATTGAGTTCACTGGAGACCACCTTTGGAGCTCAGAGAGTTGAGGAGCAGGTAAATGGAGGCTAAGCTCATACCACAGGAGCAAGACCTAGAATGGTGACCACAGGCCCACCCAGTCAGTGACAGGTGGCTTGGACAGGGGAAAGGACAGCCAATAGCTTCTCTTCCCCTTAGAGAAAAACAAGAGGTCTCTGAAATGCTGTGTGGAGTTTTGGATGCAATCTTAAAAAGGGGTCCCCCCTGGGTCAGGAGAGGAAGGTGATGCCCAGCAAGCCAAGGAAGCTGGGGCTGTCAGCAATGGCCTGTCTTGTCAGTGAACCTTGTAAGGACTGGCAGTTATGTGTGCATGTTCATGGGCATGTGTTTGTGTGCTGCACATGCTACATATGTCCTTGTGTGCACACATGTATGAACATACTACTATGAGTGTGTGCGTATTTGTGAGTGTGTATTAATTTTTACATGTGTATGCACGTGTATCTCTCTAGAGCACGGAAGGTATGGGATAGAGACTGAGGCACTAGCCCCTGATCTTTCACAGGTGAGTCTTGGAAACATGAAGAAGCCAGTGCTTCAGAAAAGGACAGAAGATGCCGAAGCTGCAGTATCAGAAACAGCCTCTGAAAGAATGCCTCTCAGCTCCCACCAGCCAGGTTGTACATTCCAGATAATGGCTGAATTTCTCCAGAAATATTCCTGAACCCCTTTCCTACAGCTTTCCTTGACCCACCCCTTTCCTACACATACCACAGACTATTCTACCTGCTCAGAAGCCACCTTCTCAGAAGTCCCTGGAGCTAATTAGTCTGGGCCAAATCTGATAAAATGATCATAAAGCATAGCATCCCAGAATGACACAGTTGAGTCTCAGGTATTAAGAAAAGTGTGCCCGCCTGTGGTGGGGTGCGGGGCTTGGTCACTGGGGCCTGAACAGGGTCTGCATGAAGCTGTGTGGTGAGCAGCGCTGTCTTCCAGCTCACAGGAAGACCTGAAAGCTGGACGGCCACCTCCTCCACCAGAGCGAGGAGCTGAGGAAGCACCACCATGGGATTCCTTGCATTAAGTGCTGCTCACTTCATCATGGAAGACCTTTGACCATTTTTCAAGTTAGTCCAACCAATTTCAGGTTGTATTTTGGTACTGAGAGCTAGGGATGAGGGCTTGGAGTCTCGTGCTCCACCATTTGGTAATTTCTTTATAATTTATACCCTTAAATTTTTCTTTTATCTTTTTTTAACCACTTGGCATTACCACAATTTTCTCTTTTGAAATTTTTTTAGTAATTTTCATTTTCTTTTACTTTCCACATAACTTTAATTTGAAGAGTCGGATGTTTTATAGTCATGGGATTAAAAATAGGCATAATGATACATAAATAAGAAAGCTGTAGTAACATAATCTATAATTATAGGTCATTCTCTTAGCAATTTAGAAGAAGTACAGAAAATTGAAAGGTGCAAATATTTCCCTTTGGATGATATCAAATATAATTTTGGCAGCAAATTTAATTTTGATAGATATCCTTCTGTTTATTACACAAGCTGGGCCTTTCCCCCCAATGATTGTCTCTTTATAAGCCCTTGTGCTCTTATTTATCAATTCTCAAATCTTAGAAATCTCAGGGCTTTCTGATTATTGTATTGAGAGAAACTAAGTTATTTTCCCAGTTTCTATCTTTCTTTCTTTCTTTCTTTCTCTCTTCTCTCTCTCCCTCTCTCTCTCTCTCTCTCTCTC